>NC_067143.1:49573383-50268045 GCF_903995435.1 Acomys russatus | reverse complement strand
TCAGGTCTTGACATGGCCTCATGTGCCAGACGGGAAAGGACGGACTTCCTTCTGATACTCATTTATCTCCAAAAGAACTTTCTGAATAAACACAGTAAGTCAGCAGAGCCCAAACACACAGGAAAAAAAAATAGCTCTTATTTCAGCTACTGGGCAGGTGTCTGACAAGCCGCAACCCTCTGAGAGGAGTGTGCTCACGGTCTGCTCTCTGCAAGCCCCAGGCTGGAGTGCCAGACTTTCTGACCTGCCATAGTGTTATGCGGTGCTTGCTGAAAAGCCTGAGCCTTATGCCAGACTTACCTAGTCCCAAAGGGGTGAAGCCTGCAAGTCCGGGTTTTCCCCAGGCTCCCAGAGGCTGTGAGTCAGAGCAAAGATTGGGAACCTCTGCCCCTCAGTTCTCTCTCTCAAATAAAGGAAGAACTTAGCTTGGGCATCCTAGCAAAGATTTTACTCAGTTTTTTTCATCATATCTGAAGTTGAGGAGTGTGTGTGTGTGTGTGTGTGTGTGTGTGTGTGTGTGTGTGTGTGTGTGTGTGTTGTTGGAAACCCAGAGAGCAGATAGAAGAATGGTAGACTTTTTTTTTTAACCACAGAGTAAAATGAGAGATCAAAATATTTTCCTTTGCTCTAATCTGTTTGCTTTCACCTGGAGTACACATGACTTACTTAATAGGAAGAAATATTTTTAAAAGGAATCTATTATATTCCAGTGCCTTGAACTCCTAATGTTTCTGCTTCTGCCTCCCAAACGCTGAGATTATAAGTGTGTGCCACTATGCCCAGCTATTGTCCATCTTGAATTTCTCACTCCCTCCAAGTACTGCGACCTCCTGCTCCTCTGGCCTGAGGTGTCAATGAGGGGGGTTCATAACCGATTCTAGAATCAGGTACCCAGAGGATCTGTCAGATGCAGAGCCAGCCTCTTCTGCCAGCCAGGCCTTGCCTGGGCTGTCTCTGCAGGGACCTGGGCATTTGGTTCCAGGGATGCAGACAGCAGTGAAACTATACCCTGGCCTAGGTCAGGGAAGCAGGCCCAGCATGGCAGCAGGGCAGTCCCCTCCCAAAAGCAGCCATAGCATCTCACCTCCAAGAGACATCCTTACCCTGAAGTAAGTGACATTTCATTTGGGGTTTCCTTTGTCCACTGATAGTTTGGCACAATTCCCCATGAATACAGTCGACCCTCAGTAAGTTAACACAAGTGAGTCACAAAAAAAGAATGCATAACTACAAGCAGCCCTGGGTATTTGTTGGGGACCTGGGTCACAGTGACCCGAGGTCCCTGCCGAACAGGGGATGTATTTCCCAGAAGCTCTGCACACGCAATGTTCCCTTCCCCACTGAACACCTGTATCTCCCCGAGGAGCTTGAGAAAATACCCAGGACAAAGTTGATGGCTATGTTCGGCTGTCCCCAGGGCCTGCCCTCTTCTCCTAACAATCACAGAGATCCCCTCTCAAAGCACTCAGCCTCAGAGGTGGTGGGGGACTAGGCCTAGCACTGAGCAGCCTCTGTGTCTCCTCCCTCAGCCCAGCTCTTGCCCAGCCTTCCCCAACTCCTAGCCATCATCTGCCCTTCTAGAAAAGGCTTCTTGACCTTTTAACTCAGCGCCTTACAGTGTGGACACATCTGAAGTAAGGACATCCCCAAGAATCCTTGCCAAGCAAGACTCTAGATTGTTCTTAGATCAGCTTGTGTCATGAGTTGGGCACCTGTGACCACTCTCATGGCCTCTCCCCCATAGACATGTTCAAGTATGGATTGGGACCAAGACCTTGCACCCACTAAATACCAAGGCACACAGCCACATCCTCCCTGTTCTGTTGGCCTAAGTAAGGAGCACGTTCCCTTCCTCATGCAGTAAGGACCCAGAGCAAGCAGGGCAGAGATGGACAACACTGCCCTCTCCCTATGGTCCTCTGTATGCTCTTTATCACCCTCCAAAGCCTCAGCTTTCTCTGTACCTCCACGGTGGGTTCCAGTCCATCCGTGTCCTAGGGGAAGCTGTCTTGCTCTTCAGCTTTGGTGCCTCTGTGGTCACCATCAGACTGACGACTGCACCCCTAAAATCAAAGAAAGCCAGATAGGGATGGATCTGAATGCTGGTCCTTGTTTAATAAGCCCTATGGCCCTGAGCAAACTGTTGAGGCTCTCTTGGTCTATTGAATTTCTTTTGGTGGTGGTGGTGGTGGCTGTTCTTTGAGACAGAGTTCATGTAGCTCAGACTGGCCTCAAACTTCCTGAGAGGTAAGGATGACCACGAACTCCTCATCCTCCTGCCTACTCCTCCCAAATACTGGGTTATAGGTGCCGTTGTACTTTTATCTATACACTGAATTTCAGATTCCCAGTTCATGGGGCTTGAGAGGAGTTTGGTGCCACAGCCTTCTTCTTCGGGATTCCAGCATATACTGAAGACTCGTGGGGACAACCAGCCTTGTGGACTGAGTATTCTATTACTGGACTATCCACTTACAGCCAGCCTTTGTTGGACTAGCTGCATCAAAGCCTGTAAGTCACTCTAATAAATGTCTTTCATATATATACATATATACGTGTGTGTGTGTGTGTGTGTGTGTGTGTTTGTATCTATATATCTTAGAATAAATGTTCCCATCACTGGAGTCACTATACAACAAGGTCCCTCATGCTGGGCAGAGCTCACCAGAACTGCTTGGAAGCAGGAAACTTCATGTTCTGGTGGCTCACTTCCCTGAGGCATCATTGGCAATGACCAGAGGCCTTGTCTTCCCACTGGACCCTCGTCTCATTTCTCCAAGGTGACCTTAAACACCTCTGAGAGGTCCATGTTCCTCTCCTGAAAAGTAACACACACACACACACACACACACACACACACACACACCAGGCTGCTGTGAGGAGAGGGGGCTAGGTGGCATGTGGCAAGTGCCTGGTGCAGACTTGAGGCTGGGAAGCACTTGGCAGTTGTTAGTGTCTTCTTCCCCCTGTCTCCTGAGAGGGAGCGATGCCAGTGATGTCTGCCACCTGCAAATCATAACCCACAAAACTGTGAGACAATGAAGACGTGCATGTGCAAGAATGTATGTCATAAAAGGTGAGTTGGGACTCATAAGAGCTTCTGTGAAGACTTCCGAAAGAGGCAGCTGCTCTTTAGGATGCTTCTTGAAGACGCACAGGGCATAGTGAGTGCCCTTGCCTGTCATCCCGACACCTGGGGTCTTGAAGAAGGATTTCCAAGTTCTACCCCAGCCTGGGCTGTATAGTGAGGCTGTGTCTCAAACCACCACCACCACCACAACCACAACAAAATAACAAATAAGAGCTGGAGGGCTGAGGAGATTAGTCAATAAATAAAGCAGTGTGCAAGCATGAGGGCCTGAGTTCAAGTTCCCAGATACGTAACATGAATGTTTGTAGTGTCAGCACTTCTCCAGGTAGATGTGAGGAAGAGATAGCAGAATCTCCTAGAAGCTGATGGGTCAGCTAGCTTGGCATATACAGTGGGAAAGCAATAAAGAGAGCCTGTCACAAAGTGGAAGGTACAGATACCTAAGGTTGTCTACTGACCTCCATGTTTACACTGTGGTACAGTGTATGGACATGCAGTCTATATTCCCACACGGGAGTGCACACACACACATACACATACACACACAGACACACACACACACACACCACATACCACACCACACACACACACAAACACACACATACCACTTACCACGCCACATACACACACACACCACACCACACACACACACCACACCACACACACATACCACACCACACACACACACCACACCACACACACATACCACACCACACACACACACCACACCACACACACATACCACACCACACACACACCACACCAACACCACAACACACACCCACACCAACACACACACACACCACACCACACACACACACCACACCACACACACACACCACACCACACACACACACACCACACCACACACACATTACCACACCACACACACACACCACACCACACACACACACACCACACCACACACACACACCACACCACACACACACACCACACCACACACACACACCACACCACACACACACATACCACACCACAACCCCCCCCATACCCCGTCCATACACACACCCAGTGCTGCGGGTACAGCTCTCTTGATAGAGTGATTGGCCAGCATGCAAGAAGCTCTGGGTTTGAATTCTAGCACTGCATAAGTGCGGTTTGCTAGCTTAAGCCTGTGATCTCAGCACTTAGAAAGTAGAAGCAGAAGGCTCAGAAGTTCAAAGCCATCTTTGGCTACTTAGTGAGTTTGAGCCCAGCCTGGAATACATGAGACTCTGTCTCAAAAAAAAAAAAAAAAAAAAATCCTGCACAAAATCTGCCACTTTTCACTGGTGGTTTGGTGGCTTTAGCAGCCACTATCTTTTCCACTGGGCTCAGCTCTGGGGAAGCTGAGGGCGAAAATATAGAAACTGTGAAAATACTTCCTCTTTTATTCAAATAGATTTTGAAGAAGTCTAAACCTTAGGTCAGATTTCTCCCTTGAATGCAGTTGTTTATTAGGAGTGAATGACATCAAAGTCCCACCTTGGGGAGGGAGTACAAAGCCATTGTTTGTAGGGCTAGGGTGCAGCTCGGAGGCAGAGCTTGTAGGAGGCTCTATCTCAGTCCTCGCACTAAGAAAGAGCACGTGCTGCAGATTTAAAGCTCCGGGCATTCCCGTGTGTGTGTGTGTGTGTGTGTGTGTGTGTGGTGTGTGTGTGTGTGTGTGGTCAGAGGACAATTCCTGGTATTGTTCTTCAGAGGCCACCATCTTTTTTGAGATCAACTCTCTCACTGGCCTGGAACTCACCACATAGGCTAGGCTGAGTGGGCCACCAAGCCCCCGGGATCTGCCTCTCTGCCTCCAGGATCCAGGACCTGTCATAAGACTGTAGGCTCGAAATGGGGCCAAAGCTTATGAAACATACATAAAACGCATCAGGGCTCACTCCGGGCTGGGATGAAACTGGTGACTCTGTGTGCACTTCCAAGTGGTGAATTTATTTCTGAGAGAGTTTATCATAACAACTCCGTGTGTAGAGACTTTTTATGAGGTCTATGAAGGGCTTCCTCTTTGTTTACTAGCTCCCTGGAAGCCTAAAACTCCTCCTGAGTCTATGGGGCTTTGCTGCCATCTCTGACATCTGAGACCAGACCCAGAATACTATGCATGAGCAATTAATAGACAGAAGCAGCAGGTCTTGAGGGGACAAAATCTCCAGGCTCTGTGTGGCTCAGGCACTAAGCAGTGCTTTGCCACCACCTGCTCTGATACCTTTGCTTCATTTGTTGCAGAAATTATTAGTAGAATGGGGACTGTTAATGGGACAAGAAGTGGTGGTGGGTTCTAGGTCCTAAGGATGGTGCTCTCATGAGCTGGGGGAGGACACCCCGCAAGGTTACCCCCAGAGAAGCCTCTTATCCTTCTTTCTTCCATAAGGGTACAGTGATCTACAACAGCTTGCCAACAGGGAAGAAGGCCTCACCGGAACACAAGTTTCCAGTCTCCAGAAGGGTGCTAGTCAGCCTCCTTGGTCTGTCACTTTTAGCCACTGAGTCTGGGATTTTGGTATGACAGCCAGGATCAAGGCGAGGCCTTGGAGTAGATTTTTACCATGTGTTAAACCAAACGAAACCACACTGGACATCATCAGTTCTGCACAGGTTCCACAGAGTAGGTAATAGAGACCAAATATCCTCAGGAGACTGTGATCTGGAGGTGGAAACGGCCTCAAGATAAGAGGCTATCCAGAAGACCCGGCATCTCCTGAGGGCCAGCTGTGCCAGGCATTTATATTCAATGTCTAGTTCAATGTCGTCGTCCCCCCCATAGAGGTGTCACACTACCCTCAAGTTCTAGTTGTGAGGCCAGGGCTCCAGAGGCTAGGTGACCTGGTGGGGCCAGCAAATAGCAGAGCTGCCACTAGAATCCATGTCTAAGCTCAGAGGCCGAGATGACTGAGTCCCACCAAATCCCAGCACCTTGTAACTCCAGGATTAAAAACAAAGATGAATATATCGCGTATGAAAATATCCTAAAGAAACACTATTTTGTGTGCTTACTAAAACACTAATAAGAAAGAAAATCCAGATAAAAGTAGTGACTAAAGGGGCTTGAATGTAGCTCAGTTGGTAGAGTGCCTGCTCTGCAAGCAAGAAGCCCCATGTACAATCCCCAGCACAGCATAGGCTGGGAATGGTGGTGCGAGCTCGTAATCCAGCACTTGGGAGAGGGAGGCAAGGGGTCAGAAGTTCAAGGTCATTACCAGCTATATAGCAAGAAGGCAGCCTGGGTTATATGGGATCCAGTCTCAAAATATAATAAAAAAGAATGATAAAACATCAAAGTAATAATTTGGGAGAATCTATGACCATTCCCTTCCTTAGAACTGGCTTTTGGTTGGTTTTTGTTTTTGTTTTTGTTTGTTTGTTTGTTTTTTGTTGTTTTTTTTTTCATGTGTGCCTGTGTATGCATGCAGAGATACCTCAGAGTGTAGCCCTCAGTTTCCTTCTACCACGCAGGGTCTCTGGTATGGAACTCGGGTTGTCAGGTGTGTTGCCTCTGTTAGATCCTAGACAGGTTCCTTTAGCAAGCATCTTTATCTCCTTGGCCATCTTCCCAGCCCGTAATTGACTCCTTGAAGGGCGAAGAGGAGACCAGTGAGTGACTAAGGAGGATTAAAGTAGGAGGAAGTAGTAGCTGCTGTGGATGCAGGTGGCATCAGACAGGGCCTTGGCATGATTTAGGAGGCAAAAGGGAGTCGTTAGAGGAATGTACACAGGGGACAGACTTGGCCTTAGAGAAGACACTTGGGTCCAAGCACATCACATTGGCCTAGCTGAAGAAACTTGTCCAGAAACCTAACAGTGTCAGTTATCTGTGTCGCCAAGAGTTAGTTCCAAAGCCTGGTCTCCCATCTCTTCAAGGGATAAAAGCAGAGCTTGTAGTCAAAGGCATGACACCCATGCTCTGACCACAGCACCATTGCGCCTCCTCCTGAGATGGTACAGCTTTTCACTTGGCCAGCTCTCATGTTTACACATACCTGGGGTTTAGTGTCTACCCAGCAGGCAGCTGTAATGTTAAAACTGAGTTCAAGTTAGTTGCCTGGGCTTAAACCTTCTACCTGGGGTCTTGCCAGCCCTCCAGGCCTAAGGAATATGGATGTTCTATGTGCCTAATGTAGCTTTGCTAGGTGAGGGGGTGTGGGGGGGTAAGGGGCTGTGAGGAGGGGTGGGGAGTGCACTGATTGGTGAATGAGCATGCCAATGTGTAGCTATAAAGCCTTGCAAACACAGAACAGGGTGGGGGACATCATTTTGCACTGATTGGTGAGTGAGCACTCAAACGTGTAGCTATAAAGTCTTGCAAACACAGAACGGGGGGAGGCATCATTTTTTAAATCCATGCAGGATAGTCATGTATTCATTGTGTATGTATGCAGTGCACTGGGGCCACCAAGCCAGGCTGTCTCGGTTCCTCAAACACATTGAGAGCTTAGCTTTGGTGCTGAGAGATACCGCAGCACTGAAGAGCACACACTCTGCTTTTCTGGAGGACTTGAGTTCTGTCCCTGCCTTGGTTTGCTTTGTATTGTTATGATAAACACCATAACTGCTAGTAACTTGAAGAGGAGAGGGTTTATTTCTCCTTATACCCTTCATGAAGGGTAGTCAGGGCAGGAACCGAAGCGGAAACCATGGAGGAATGCTGCTTGTTGGCTTGCTCTCTCTGTGGCTTGTTTGGTTTGCTTTTTCATACTCCCCTTTCTTAAAACCGACCAGGGATGGCATTGCCCAAGTGGGCTGGGCTCTTCCACATCAGTTATCAGTCAAGGAAATGCTCTACATGCGAATCTGATGGGGGATATTTTCTCAGTTGACTCTAGCTTGTGTCAAGTTGACAAAATAAAACCAAGCAAACAGTTACCAACAGCTGTTATCAGTTGGTCAGTCGTCTGGAACTTGGTCTCCAGGATATTTAATGCCTTCTTTCTGGACTTCCAGGGCACTTGTACTGGCATGTGTGTATACCACCCTGCCCCCTACACACACACACACACACACACACACATACAGATAACTAAAATATTTTTAAATTATTTTCCATTTCTGTGCCTTGGCTTCTCATTATAAAGGAGATAATAAGGTATTTAAGTGATAGATTTATTGTAAATATTAAGGTATTGCTCATAAAATCTGGGTGAAGTACCTGAAACGGTTTCCGGTACCTGTGAACTATTACCCAACCATGTCCTTACTGACAACTATATATCTAATAAGGAAACTGAAGAGGAGAAAGACCTGGATGCCATTCAGGAAGGCATCTGGCATCAGGTAGTAAACTGCTATCTCTGGAGAGCTTGTCTTGAGTGAGCATAACGTTAGCCCCTGAAAGTCTATCTCCCTACCTGACCTGTGAAGATAATCCTTTGGAATTTGACTGCAGCACTGTTAAGGAAGGGGACCACCCATGTCGAATGTCAGCCTTTGGCATGGCTCCCAGAACCTATTCAAAGGTAAATAATGCTGCCTCCCCAAAGGCCCATGAGCTCACCAGCACAGCATCCTTAACTGTGCCCCCACCTGCCCACACCCTTGACCCCAGCAGAGCCTGGTTAACAAATAACAAGCACGTGTATGCAGTCAAAGCCACTATTGCTGTATTCCACACCGCTGCCCTCCTGGCTGTGTTCTTTCTGTCAGAAACCTCATTAAGAACATCATCATTAAAAAAAAATAATAATAATCATCATCATCTGTCACAGTAGCAATGTCAATTGCCATCTGCTGATATCTCTACTTAGGAAGGGCTTGGCCTCTCTCTGACTGTGTCAAACGTCATAGGAGACCTGCCACAACTCAGATCGTGCCCCTGCCTTGTTCAGATGCCTCTGTGCTCCACACTCGCAAACATCCGTTCCTTGGACTTTGGCATCTATGCACTCTTGCCCACGATGTTTCCTTACCAGGGTGGCCTTTCCCAGAGCATCACGCACCCAAAGACTCCAAGGTTCTTTTCTCACATTCCCACAGCTGCTTCTCTGCATCACTTCTCAGACATGGGCCACCTCGGGCCTTGCGCTGTGTTTATCTCTATACGTGAATCGTATGGGCATGCAAAGAATACGTGACCGGGAACCCGTTCTCACTTCCCCATGCCTCCTGCGTCTCCGCTCTTTCCTTCTCTCTCACTTCCCTTTGTTTTCCTGAAGATGTCCAACTATAAACCACACTTAAATGAATGAGGCCGCCGTCTTTTTACAGTCTCTTGTCATTTGTAAAGGTCTGAAAGAGTCTCCCTGCCTCCCAGTGGGCTACCGCTGAGGGAGACCGACCTCACATCATTTTATACACAGGCTGTGTCAATGGCCTTCGACCAGGCTTAAGCTCCCACGAGGACCTTGCACAAGCACCCCATTGCCACATCCAGAGTTTCTGCCACACTCCTCTTGGCTCTGATTTTGTCTCTCCACTCTCGACTACTCCCTCAGAGGCCTCCTGAACTATTTCTAATGCCGAACAGCCCCTCGATGTTTCTTCTTCGGAGAAGTGAGTAAACACAGGCTTGGTCTCACCTCAAATACGCAGCCATGCTTCAGTCTCTGGGCTGAAATACAGGTGTGTACCCCTCAACCTCATTTGTCCTTTTCTAGTCCGACCTTAGAACCATGTTAACTATTTTATCCTCTTCTCTCTTTCCCAAATGATATTCTGACACAGTTTCCTCTGGGCAGAGGAGGTGGCAGGGACACTGACATTCATTGTAGCGTCACAAATATGATTGGCCTCATCTGGGTTTCTAGGCAGCACCCTGTGGCCAGTTGCTGCTGATTTGCTAGCCTGAGGTCAAGGGCTGTCCCTGACTCTCCTGAGTGCTCACATAAAGTCATCCCTGAAGACACTCTCTGTGAGGAATGAAGGCCACCATTGTCCAAAGACACCTCCTTGAGAATGGCACCACAGGACTTGTCCCAAAGAATGGCTCTCCAAATTCATTTCTCCTATTGAGAATCTATAGGGTTTTTTTGCTTTGATTGTTTTTTGTTTTGTTTTGTGTTGTTTTGTTTGTTTGTTTGTTTCTAGATAAGGTATCTTCCTTATGTCTTTGGGACAGGATTTTCAGATCTGTCACTTTGTCCTACTTTGCTCTTAGTTCTGGGCTGCTGTAGCAGAGGATTCTCTGTGTAGAGGAAGGCTGAGAGGGGTCAGTCAGTCAGTTCCAGCAGATGATAGCTCCCTGGGAGGTAGGGCTGTCCCAAGACCTAAGAGAGACACAGGGGGCCAGAAGGGAGAAAGCTGAAGGACAGAGGAGGTTAGCAGGGAGCAGAGAGCAAGAGATCGGGGAGCGGAAAAATAATACACTCATAAAAGTGCCTAATATTCAGCATCATGTCCTGCTAGCGTAAGTATATTAAATACACTCTCACTATATAGTATAAGTTGGTCTTGAACTCATAAACCTGCTTCAGCCTCCCTGGTGCTGGATTAGAGGTATGGGCCACCATATCCATTTTTCTTTCTTTTCTTTTCTAAATTGAGACAGAGCTGTACTGTGTATCCCTAGCGGGCTTGGAATTCACTATGTAGATGAGGCTGGCTTTGAACTCACAGAGATCCACGTGTTGTTGCCTCCTGAGTGCTTGGATTAAAGGTGTGCACCGCCATACCTGACCCCTGGGTTTTTTTTTTTTAAATATATTACTGAATATATTTAAATGAAGAATATTTCTTTCTTCTAAACATATTCATGAAGAAAGTGTTCATAAATATATTCTGAAATATTTGAATATTTTTGATGCTCCCTTCTCATCTTCTCTGGCCTTCCCCCTTTCCCTGTGTCTCAATCTCCCCTCACTTTCTCATCAAGTGGAGGTTCCACCACATGATTTCTCCCACGACAACAATCCAGCTTCTGTCCCTTTGAGGTGTGGCCCACCACCAAAGCACCGTTTCCTCGCCTACACACACTTGCTTGCACAGCTCAAGGGCTGTGAATAGACTCTATTTGTCAGTGGAAGAATGCCAGTGTCACACTGGGACTGGCATGAGTTAGTGCAGCCATCTTTGGAGAACACCATCCGCCTTGAATGGTGTTCCTGCTAGGGTTCCACTGAGCTACCTCCATAGCCCCTTCAGTAGGCTTTTTGGTTTTGCCTTTTGTAGTTCAGACTAGGCTTGAACTTGTGACCCTGCCTCAGCCCCCATGTGCTACAAAACCAACACAGACTCTACAAGCACCAGACAAGTCCTAACCCCCTTCCCCACAGCATCCCACCAGGCTCTCCCTTCCAGCCACACCCCTCCACGCCCTGGATCCTCTAGATCTCTGACTAGTTAGTGCAAAACCTTGGACCTTAACCTCTTTTCACTCCCCTCTGGCCACCCACACAACTCTGCAAATCACTAATCACTGGGTGGGGGCGGGGTTACTCTGTCATTTGCAGCTATCAGCTGGGGGGGGGGTGGAGCTCTTTGAGCTGGGACCTGGCTCTTTCATCCACAGGGATTTTAGAGCACCTCTCCAGGGACTTGTTGCACCCTACTATCTCAGGTTACAGAAAACCTTCTTCTCCCAGTTCATGGCTTTGCAAAAAGAAAGTGACACATATTTAATGAAAGGATCGATTCTCGCCCAAGCCACTTCCCAGGCAAGGCCTGGATTAATTCCTGCTTAACACTTTGTTTTAAAATACTGCTCCGAGTGAACCGAGCCATAACCTCTGTTTCATCTCTCCGAGGTGCAACATCTGGTCTCACGCTGGGCCTGGCCTTAGAGCTTCCTAAACATTGCGTCACCCGTAGTGAAGCGAGGCGAAGTTTAAACAGTACTTTCAGACCCATGTGAGCTGTCCAAGCACCAAGTGCTATTGGTGTCACTCTTCTGACTTTACCGGAAAGAAAACCGAGGCCCGGAGATAAGAGATCCAGCGTGAAAGAACTGTATCCAGCATTTCTTGTTCAAGAACTCTTGCTTTCTGCTCTGTGACACCATTTCTTCTTCCGTGAAGCCTTATTCAAGGCGATGGGTTGGCAGATGGCTTGTTGACTTAGCCTTTGAGTTCCACTTTCACTCTTAGTAATTGCATGGTCTTCACTGAGTTACTCATTTCCCAAATGCTGAGCATCTTGTGTGCAAACGGGCAGCGATACCTCAGGGGGGCTTGGTGACCCAGGCCTATAACCCTGGCCACTAGGAGGTACAGGTGGGGGAATAGCAAACCCACGCCTTACCTGGGCTACAGAGGGAGCTCTAGATCAGCCCAAGCAACTTAGGGAGCCACTGTCTCAAAACAACAGGAAAACGAACAACAACAAAACAACAACAACAACAAAACCCAACAAAAACACCCCTGGGGATTTAGCTCAGTGGATCCCTAGCATGCTTGGGATCCTCTATTCAGTCCCCAGTACCATAAAATAAAAGAAAGCAAAATTTAAAAATTAAAAGAAAAAGGTGTATCAAATGTCTCAGACATAGTCAGGGTTTAGTGGATGCCAGTCCCTTACTTGGTCCCCACTGCCTGTACCTGCCCCTACTCCCGTCATGATGAACAGCTTCCACTTCTTTGGCCTAAACCAGTGCTCAACAGTGTGGATGCAGGAGACTGACCACTCACCCAAGACAGATCAAGATCAATGCAAAAACAAGAGCACGTTAGCTTCCCCGCCCTTAGCTACGGCTCTTTATCTATCTTCCACTGGTTGATTAGATGTTTTGTTTGTTTGTTTGTTTGTTTTCATTTTTTGAGATTTCTCAAAGTATACCCGCCAGGGTTTTCCCACAGCCCTGTGTGATGTGAATCTGAGCCCTCCTCCCACACCGAACCCTTCACTCCACATCTTACCTCTTACCCCCCCTGACCCCCCCATCCCCCATATCCATCTATAAAGAGACATGGACTCCTTAAGGCCCAAATCACACATCAAAGGAATAGGGTTTTGCTGCTGCCTGGTTTTGAGACAGGCTTTCTATAGACTGGGTTGGCTAAGAATTTGCTATGTAGGCAAAGAGAACTTTGAACTTCTGATCCTTTGCCTCATCTCCCAAGTGAATTATAAGCATGTGACATCATGTCTAATTTATGTGGCACTGATGGTCAGATCCGGAGCTTTGTGAATGCTAAGCAAGCATTCTACCAACTTAGCCCCATCCCTAGGCCCTGGGCTCGCTCTTTCTTTCTTTCTTTTGTTCCTTTTTTCTTTCTTCTTTCTTCTTTCTTTTCTTTTCTTTCTTTCTTTTTTCTTTCTTCTGTGTATGTACAAGTACATGTACATGGTGTGTGTATGTAGAAATTTCTAGGAGCTGGATGTCTCTTTCTATCACATGAGTCTCAGATATTAGCACATCTGTTATAGCCTTGAACTGGAACTTTCCATCCTCCATAGGTGTGAAAAATAAATTTCTGTTGTTTATAACTTACCCAGTGATGTATTTTGTTATAACAGTTCAAACGGACTAAACCTGGGCCCGTTGTAAACACCGCCCCCCCCGAAAAACGTTTTATATTTTAGAAGGTAGAGAACAAATATGAATTATCCTTGTTTAAACAACCAAAATAACTTTGGAAGACTTCACTCTGGTGGGAAAGTTAGTATTAATTACCCAAGGAGAAAAAAACAAACAAAACAAACAAACAACAACAAAAACAAGCCTCAATTAGCTGACTGACTCCAATGGGAATGCTTCATTAGTCCCATGGGGGATTTTTTGTGATTGGAAATGACCCTACTCTACTATTGTGCCCCAGTGGTGAAGTGTGTGCCACACAGCAGGCATGTGGCAGTCAGAGGACAACTTGGGGGAGTTGGTTCTCTCCTTCTACCACAGAGACTGAAGTCAGGCCGTCAGGCTTGGTAGCAGGTGACTTTACCTGATAAAGTGTCTCAAGGGCCCGGTTTTGTTCTTTAAGACACGATTCTTGCAACCCGGCAGCAAAAGGATGTTTGCCACTGATAGATTCAGGGAAAGGGGGATCACCGCCTTCAGGTGGAGTCCCACTGATGTGCTGGAGATCTCACCAGGCTCCCACGGACAATTCTAATCCAACGGTCGCACCTGCTTAAACTAAATGTGTCACAAAACAAACCCAATGATTCTGGGAGAGGGACAGGTAGTAACAACAAAGAGTAGGGGTGCCTGAGGGATGGGAAGAGTAATCAGCACACATTATATGTGTGTGCATATGAGTGCATGCATATGCATATGTGTCAACCAACAGAATTAATCAAAAAAATGTTCAAATCACACACACACACACACACACACACACACACACACACACACACACAGACACTGACCTGATCTAAAGCTGACTTTACCTTTACCCCGAGACTCTCTAGTTTCTGAAGGAAACAGATATTTTTTTTTTTATCAGTTTATGCATAAGGATTCACATGTTCTCTGGTTCCAATACAGAAAACCTCTGATGGTGCGAGCCATGGATGTGGCATGGCTGGTCAAGTGGCTGCCTAGGATGCTGAGTCCTGGGTTCCAGGTGTAGTGCATATGAATGGGGCATGGTGGCACACCTATAATCTCAGCACCCAGGAGGCAGAAGCAGGCAGAACAGAACAGACATGCATCACTACCACAGCACACAAGTGGGGATTCTCCTTCTACCATGGAGGCTCCAGGGTTGGGTTGTCACCTTCACCCAATGGGCCACCTCACCTATTCTTTTATAAATGGGACCTTGCATCATCCTGTGCACTCTTTGTTGTTGAGCGAGGTTTGCAATACCAAGGCTGAGATTGCACAAGGCATGCATGCCTCTCCAAAATGAACACAGAGGGCTGGCTGGCAGGGCCTGGGCAGGATGGTGGGTGCATGGGCTGCTGACCTTTGCCTTCCTGTTGACTCTGTTTCTTAACAATTAAACTTTATTATACAACCCAACTAGCTTATACAAGAAGGAAAAAGGTTAAAGGGACAAAAGAGTGAATCTTCCGGTAGCTGTTCCACTTGACGGGTCCTTAGGTGTCTCTCTGGCCTGCGTGCTGGTCCAGCTGGTCCGCTGCCCCCGCACGCTCTCCCTGCAGCCGACTTTGTTATCCTCTCTTCCCCAACTGCCTGAGTCAAGTGGGAAGGACCGGCTCCTTCTCCCGTTGAGGGTCCATTAGAAAGACAATAGTCCAGGTGGGGTTCCCAGGTCTGCTTCCTGAATTCCAGACCCAGGATGGCACCACTCAGTCTGTCACAAGGTATTCATGGGGTGCCCCAAGGGTAAAGCCCGCCAAGACTGCTCCCACCTGTGACAAAGCTTAATCCTTCCCACACCTTCCCATGGCTCAGGCCTCTTCCACCCTAGCCAGAGTTGGACAGGGCAATGGTCGGAGGCAGATTCTAGCTCAGCAAGACTCCAGAACTAACTGGCTCTTGGCTTTTTATGAAGTATTACCTACTTAAGGCATGCACACACACACACACACACACACACACCCCACCACAACACACAACACACAGACAGACAGAGAGAGAGAGAGAGAGAGAGAGAGAGAGAGACAGACAGACAGACAGACAGACAGACAGACAGACAGAACAGCATAACTTCCACCTCTAAATATTTTCTTATACAGATTGACTGCTGCTCCTAATGAAAAAAATTCAACATTCTCCAAAACCTAAAACCATTTGAGCAGTGACTAGGTGCCTCACGGGGTGGGAATGCAAGTGAATAAAAATTATCTAGAGCTGGAAGGACGACTTGGTGGTTAAGAGCACTGGTGGCTCTTCCAGAGAACCCACATTCCATTCTCAACCCTCATAGGGCGGGGCCGCTCACAATCACTTGTAACTCCAGCTACAGGAGCCCTCACACCCTCTTCTGGACCGTTCACCAGACATGCAAACAGTACACAGACACACACTCAGGTAAGACCTCAATACACATAAAATGAAATCAATTTTGGTTCCAAGAATTTTGGATAAGGGGTCATCCACCTTTATTTGTTTCTGGTTTTGTTTTGTTTTGTTTTGTTTCCTTTGAGACAGGGTTTTTTCTGTGTGACAGCCCTGGCTGCCTTGGAACTTGCTCTGTAGTCTAGGCTGGCCTCAAACTCAGAGATCCACCTGCCTCTGTCTCCCAAGTACTGGAATTAAAGGTGTGCACCTCCACAGTCTGGTTTTTTTTTTTTTTTTTAATTTAAAATCACTTTAGTTAGTTTGTTAGTGTACATGTGTGTTTGTGTACATGAGCCCATGCCACGGTACTCATGTGGAGGTCAGAGGGCAAGCTGCAAGGGTCAGTTCTCTGTTTTTACTACGTGGGCCCTGGGAGCCAAACTAATCTTTCCCACATACTCCTACGAACTGGGGGCCGAGTCTTCAATCACAAGAGCCTATGGTAGCTATTCTCATTCAGACCACCATACTGTAGTTAAAATTCATTTTAAAAAAGATTTTATCTTACATGTATGAATGTTTGCCGACATCTGTGTATATGTACCATGTTGGGTACAGACACCCATAGGAGTTAGAAGAGGGTCTTAAATCATTTGGAAATAGAATTACAGTTAGTTGTGAGATGTATGACTTACCTTTTAAATTTTTTAATTTTTCTTTCTTTCTTTTTTGAGACATAGTCTCTCTATTATGTGGTTCTGACTGTCTTGCAATGAGCTATGTAGACCAGTCTAACCTTGGACTCTCAAAGATTCACCTGCCCCTGCCTCCAAAGTGCTGGGATTTTAGGCATAGGCCACTATGCCTGTCTGATTTATCTTTAAGATGCTTTAAAACATTCTTTTAAAACCAAGTCCTTCTGGAGGCAACATAGAGATGGGAAAACTACAGGGACAGAGTTTCTTGCCCATAGATAGTTAAAAATTTATGTACAATTAACATTTGCCTTGGGTTGCCTACACAGAGATGTTATCCCTTTTATATAGATATGTTTCAAGTATGGATGCTAAAATATTGTATATGACCTTTGAGTATGTTAGTTTTTTTCCCCAGAAGTAACTTTGCAATTTTTCAATAAATTTTTTACAATAAAAGACATGTTCCAATCCTTTGTATAATTCCCTGTTCCTTTTTTAAAAATTTGATGTCTGATGGCTTTTATTTATAACTTTATTGGCAAAAAGGAGAAGAACTTTAAACAGCCTGTAGGGCATTGAGACTGACATGTCAGGTTGAACAAGTCCCATTCTCAGAGTCCATCTAATTGTCCAAAGACGTACCATACTGAACCTGCATATGCAGTTTCCTTTGTCAAGCACAGAGCTCACCTTTCAGGCAGTCTTCAAAACATATAAATACAAAGGAAAGGAAAGCACTCGTTGAAAACAGCATCAAAAACAAAAACAAAAGCAAAACAAAAAACAACAACAACAACAAAACCGACAAAACCGGAAAGTATTTTAAGTGTGAATTTATTGTTCTTGGAAATTACACATACTCAATGAAAACCAAGAAGCTGGAAAAGCAGTTAGTGGACAGTTACAACAACAATCATCTTCTGCAGTGCCATTTTTAAAAAAATCTGTCAACTACTTTGAACTTATGAGATGCAGTCAAAGTCAGAAGAGAAGATGCAGAGATAGTATTCCTTGGTTGGAGGACGGTATCCCTCCAGAATCATCACGGAGAAACGAGCATCCTGTTGATTGACATGAATTTCAATTCATGTTGATCATATTGGGCAGACCTAATTGTCTTCCTTGACTTGTTCGGTGTCATTCTTCTAAACCAAGTGTGTTTAGTTCTTTTAGCTCACCTAGGTCTTCCCCAGTGAATGGATTGTCATCAACAGAAACAGTATCGATGGACCCATTCTCTTGTCCTCCCCCTGTGCTGTCCTCATCCAAATCATGTCTTTCTCCGTTTTCAGTCTGACCCCGACCCCACCTCCCCCCCCATAGTTTCATGTAGTTTGGTCTCATCCTATCTGAAACATATGTGCTGAGTCTTTCTAGACCTGGCTACAGTAATGTCTGTCTCCTCTACATCTCTGGCGACATACAGGCCCACATCCATGCTCCTTACACCCACAGAACCGTCGACCTCATCACCACCTGTTTCCTGAATGTACCTGGTATCTTCCGCTTCCTCTTCCTCCTTATTGGCCAGCTCAGGATGAAATTCAACTACTTCCCGGCCACTGATCACCAGTGCTTTCCCTGCTAAGAAGTCAGCTTTCTGCCTCTCCATATCTAGTTTATCAATCTTTCCTTGTCTTTTCCTTTTCTTCCATGCAAGAAAAGATTGTAGAATGATTTTGGTAACGTTTGGACCCAAGGCAGAATGTTATCTTTCAATGAGATCTTCTGATGAAATCTCATCTTCGTTCTCTTTTTTTCTTTTAGTCTTTTTAAAGGACAAATCCAGAAGGAAGTGCATGTAGATACATGCAATTGTCCCCACAATACATGCAATTGTCCCCACCCAAAACCCATCATGAAGTTATTTTTGATAGCTTCAAGGAAGTGTGATGCACATTATTGAGGTTTTGGGCTCTTCTCGTCTGCCTCAACCATGCTTCTTGCTTACTTCTTCCACCTTTCCTCATCTCAATTGGCCCATAGTGTCTTTTTTTCAGTTCTTTGTCTCTTGCATCAATGTAAAAACACTTTGTTTCTCACATTTTTCTTTCCAAAGTGAGGTCATGAGAGCCTTCCATTTATCTGTCTTAGTACACTGCCCTTGCTTGAAGAATGCACACACCACAGATTTGGGATATGCACCTGTAGTGAATATAAACATGTTTTCGTTTTGATCCCAAGTGTGGGATAGGTATTGGATGTAAACATGTTTTTGTTTTGATCACAAGTATGGCATGGGGAACAGACTTGTGAGAGAATAGGTGATGTTCATCCACTTAGAAGTCAAACCACTTTGTGGGGGGGGGAGGGGTGGCGCTTGGTTTTTGCCAGCTGAAAAACATCCTAGTACAGGACTCTGAAAGGACACACACACACACACACACACACACACACACACACACACACACACACATGCCCGCCCGCGCGTGCACGCGATCAAAACAGGAAGCTGGGCTTTTTGGGTCTTGGTATTGTTTGGCTGTTCATCGCTGGACTTCAAGGCACTCCAAGAGAGAACCACTCCAGCGAAGGCTTCGAGGCACTGGGTTCTGGCTGCTGTTCCAGGTTCTGGCAGCAACTTTGCTGGTCTGCTGAAATCCTGCTGACTACGCCAGTGGACTCGCATTCAGGAACTGAATTCAACAAGTTCTACTTTTCCTGTTCCCCTAAATCTCCTTTCTCTCCTATCTAGAGTAGGTGGGTTGGGAGGGAGGTATAAGCATTTAAAGGACCCCAAATAAAGTAGGCTTGGAAAAGTTGGAGCCTATATGTACCTTTACTTATTTTTTCTGTGCTGCAACTACAGCTTTGAACAACTCATTTTCTTCTTGTAGTTCTTCTTTTCTTCTTTTCAGCTTCACTTTGTGCTACCTGACGTGGCTTCTGCTGACCAAATTTTACTTGATAAATGACAGCTTAATACAGTTCTGTGGCTTTGCTCCTTTCTTACTATTTAGACCAAAAGTTTTGTCCTCAGTGATATCAGATATTTTATGTTACAACTTATAACAGTATCAAAATTACAGTTATGAAGTAGCAACAAAAACAATTTCATGGTTGGGGGTCACCACAACATGAGGAACTGTATTAAAGGGTCACAGCATTAGGAGGGTTGAGAACCACTGCTCTAGAGCCAGCCTATGATCTCATTCATCAAAAAAAAAAAAAAAAAAAGAAAAGAAAAAAAGAAAAGAAAGAAAAGAACAAAGATCCTTTGCACCTATGAGCAACATCATTCCCAAGGCCTCCAAGGCCCACAAGCTGTCTACTGCTAAGACACCCAGGACTCGTAGTGTGTCTTAGCCTTTCCCCGGACACCTTCCTATTAGCCAATGCGCCATCTTAAAATGCCTTCCTAGTAAGTACTTGAACTCACACTCAGCATTGTCCCTGAGATCATCTGTTGTAATGAAGCCTGGAATGGAAGCTCTGCCTCAGTGGGGCCTCTGAAAAGGATGGAAAGGTGCTTCAGCAGCAGCATGGAGCTGTACCTCTGGCCCTATTCCACCTCACTGCTGCTCACAGCCTTTTCTACCTGCTCCTCTCTGCTACTCAGCATGAATTATTACTTTGCCTCTCTGTATCTTTGTTTTCTTATTGGTAAAAAAACGAGTAGAGTGACTCAGTGCTTAAAGAGTACAGGACCTGAGTTCAGTTCCCAAAACCCATGTTGGATGGGTGGATTGCAACCATCTGTAACTCCAGCTCCAGGGGATTTAAGGCCCCCCCCCCTCAGGTATCTGTGTGTGCATGCTGCACACACACACAATAAATAAATAAAATATTTTATAAAACAAAGAAAGTGATGCTTATTTTACTTTATATTTTGGAGAATTAAATGAAATTATGTATCTACATGGGTTTGTTCAAATGTCTGTCTAGAATTGAACAAGTATTCCATGAACAACAGTCATAATGGTAGCAGTAGTAATATGGGTCAATGTATACTGAATCCTTGCTATTGGCTCAAATGTTTTTTTCCCTTAGTGCTTGAAACTCATTATCATATCTACTCCTGACAGTAATCTTAATTGTGTGCTGCTAATATCAGTGTAATGCAAGGCACTGCCGGGCTGTAGCATAGCTGCCAGAGTGCTTGACTGGCAAACACAAGGCCCTGGGTTCAAGCACAGCAAGTAGCACTCAGCTATAGTGCCAGCACTTGGGATGCAGTGGATCGTAATAATTATTGGAAGAACTGGCCTGATTTATCAGCTGATATGTCTGACCTCACTTTGCTACCCTGTAACTAGTTGTCATTGTTTTCCATAGCTAAGACAACACAGAAAAGAGTATGGCCAGTGGTTTGGAGGTGAACAGGAGGTTCATTTTGCACCCAGCACTGTTCTGGATACTGGGAACATACCAGGCACCAAGACACTAAGATGCTGCTTTCTTTCTTTCTTTTTTCTTTTCTTCCTTTCTTTCTTCCTTTCTTTCTTTTCAGCAGATTATTCCTTTATTCCAAGCATTACATAGACTATACAATTAATAGCATGACCAAAATAGAGAAAACAAAAATGAAAACAACACGTCAATATGTATAAAAATATGTATATAAATTCAGTCTTGAATTCTGCTGGTACACTGTGAAATATTATTCTACCTCAGAAATTTGAGTTGGTGTCATGTTTTCACTGAACAAATAATTTTATTGCATTTACATTAGCTATTTACTTTAGTGACTCCTCAAAGTTTGCCCGTACACAAACAGAATGTTTGGCCTAAGCCTGTGTCCTCTAGATCCAAACATTTAATAACACATGACAAAACCTTAAGAACATTTCACCAATCCCAAGCAATGTCTTGTTTTGATTTATCACAGTGCTAGTTTTTTTTTAAGATGTTGATAGTTGGTACTGTCTTGCATATCACAAGAAACTTTGAATTTAAAAAATTAGCAATAATATATTAAAGGATATCCTTCTATTGGGAATTGTACTGAGCAGTAGATTCCATAATCATCTATATGCTGTTGTCAATTAACTATGTTCTCATACATACTTGACTCCCAGTATGAACGCAAAGATCTTATAAATGTTTACAGAGCACAGTAGGTCAAGAAACAATAAGTTAGCTCAAGAGAGAAAAACTAATATCTGACTATCAAGTGGAGTTACAATAACTCTCATTTCAAACACAGAATAGGTGCATATGTCCATCGTTTTAAATGAAGAAGTCCAAGAATTAATAAATCAACTCCTACCAGCTTATTCACGTTAGATGTCAGAACAATCGTATAGGTACATAAAACTCTAGCTGTAATTATTGTAAAGACACAAAGTGAATTCATGCCAAAGTCGGTTGGTCGTGTCTTTCATAGGAGGCTGTACAGCTCTACTTACAAAGGAACCAAGGATCACATGTATACACTTTGGAACTTTTTCCTATTACAAGTGGTAGTCAAACCCTTTCCTGCCATATGCAGGCTCGTGAGAAAAAGAACAGCGCAGAAGATCGAATCTCAAGACACTTTTCTTTTTCCGAGGCTGTCTGGAGCCAGACTCAGGGTTTCTGCAGAGCATCTGGCTCATGATGACCCATGCTGTTTTGCTCAAGGACTACACTCCATGGGGGCAGTTGGCTTCTTCCGGTTTGGGAAATAGCACAAACCATAGTTCTGCTGGGAAGTTTGAGGACTGTTGGTCATTTTGGTGAGGGACACAGGAGGCAGATGATCATAGTGCGGAGGGAGAAGGTACAGAAGGATGGGGAAGGGTTTCCCCTTGAGGCATGCCCAGGAACACAAGGAGACCAAAAGACCTTTTGTTAAGGGGAGAGAGTGTGCTTTAGAAATGTGATAACAAGGCGTAAGAGGTAGCGGGAGCCAGGTGACAGAGAGCCTTGTAGGTAATGTCATTTGGGGCTTTATTCTAGAAGCTGTGGGGAATCAATTACTCCCTGGAGAGGGATCTTGATTGTTTTGAGTTTTGGAACAGGTCCTCTGGCAGCCATCCCATGAAGAAGAGGTTGTGAGAGGGGGCAAGACAAGACTTTCTTTGGGGCTGTTAGAAACTCAGTAAATGAGGGCCTGCACCCTCAGAGACAAGGCCGAGGCAGGAGAAAGGGCACAGAGAGGAAATTCACAGGAATGGTCACAGATGGGATGTGACAGGATGGGGAGAAGTGGCTGTCAGTTATACCTCCTTTCTTCAGCAAAGTGGGTAAATGGCTCTGCATTTCACCCCCCACAGTAAAGACCACCGAACAGAGAAGTCAGCACTCTGGGAGAGAAAGTGGCAGGTCAGTTTTAGGACACAGTGAATTGGAGATCCTTGGGAAATATTTAACGGGACCGCTTAGAAGGTCGTTTGGAGGTGCTCTTTCCTAACAGAAAATCAGTTTTGTTTGGAGTGACAGCCCAGTTCAAACTCTCTGCCTGTGTCCTCAGATTCTCTGTCATGGTTTCTGAGCTCCCAAACGGCAGGCAGCTTCTGGCTGAATAGTTCTAAATGGATATTCCGGGGCGAAGGTGCTGGAACAGATAAAAAAGGACATGTCCACCTTGGTATGTGCCTTTAACCCTTGTCCTTGCTCTTCCTTCCTCCTGCTGGGTCACAGCTGGATGCTTGGGCAAGCAGTAGCTATCCTGGGGTGGGGGGGGGTACGGGGAGGGTGCTGAAAGCTCTGTTGTAAGAGCAAGAAAACTTTCTGCATTGGGCAGCTGCGGTAGGAACTTGGAGCCTCACTATTTGAGGGAGAAAAATTCTTTAGTTAAGATTCTGGAGCTATTTTTCTGTCTGTCATTTGTAGCAAACTCTGATCTTAATTGGTTCAAGAGCTAAAGGCCCGGAGACAGATGTGGGTTAGAGATTGCGATTCAAGCCAGCATCTAGGTGGTAACTGACAGCTCTGAGGTAGATGTAAAGAACAGGCACTCAATGTGCAAACATGTGCATCAGTGGTCCTTAGGAGCTTGGGGATGAGAGGACTGGCTCCTAGGTGATGCTGAAAGAAAGTATCCCTGTTCATAGGGCAAGAATCCTTAGGTTATTTTGATGTTGTTGACATTTCTGTAATCTCACTAAAAATGAAACAGTAAATTTGGGGTTATTCAGTGAATATTCAACCTTATGACAGTATCTTGTTATTAAGTTCAAGGTGCTTGAGCAAAGGTTTGCTAACTCTGGTCCTGTGTAGTGATTATCTTCCAGGGTGGCATATTTGGGGGCTCAGGTGCTGATCTGGGAACCTCTGCTCTCCTCTGTTTCTCACAAATCAGTGAGCCTGGGAGGTCTGTCTTGGAAAGCCCATGTAAGAATGGCTCAGGGTTGTGGTGCAACTGAACCCCACAAACTGGTCAGACTTCGTCAAGATTATTGCTACAGCTCCTTGACTTTCCTGATTTTTCTCTTCTCCCCATCTTGCCCCTTTCCCCCACTGTAAGACCTCTCCAGAAACCTGGGAACCTATCTTGCCTAACACACATATTTGGATGTTCTCACCCGGCTCCCGCCTCTGCGTACAAGCACGGCACCTTGTTCTGTTTGCCTCTCTCTTGCCCCGTCAAGCCCTTGCAGGCTGGTTTTCTTGCCCAGAAATGTCTTTCCACACATTCTCTTACAGACTGCCCTACTCATGGCAGCCAGATTCACTTTCTGCTTGTCCCAGTAGCTGGGGATGGCTAGAGCCCAGCTTTCCATCTTGACCGGCTCCCTTAACCTTTCCTTCAAGTTCCTTTCAAACCTCATTGGTTTCTATGTGTTAATAATCTGGGAAACGTGTCCCTTCTTAATCACTAGTGCTGTTGACTAGGTCAAGAGCTTCTGGTCTTGCCCAGTCATGTTGGTCTGCCCCCCTGATCCCCTTCAGCAAGTGTACCCCACCAGCGTTATCTGCCCTTCCTTCAGAAGTGTCCCTACATTAACGTTATCTACCCTCCCACTGGCAAATGTACCCACATCAATCTCTTGCTTAAAATCCTTTGGGTGCCAAATGAAATTATTCCTGCAGATCTGACAAGCCTAGTTTCTCCATACCAGATTGGGGGGGGGGGGCGGTGAAACCCAACACAGTGCTGGCCTTGGAGAGGCGACAGTCCTCTTGTTAGCTCAGCTCAGACCTCCTTCTTCTGAGTTCCTGGAGGACCATCCAGGCACAGGAGACACAAATATAGCCCTCCTATTAGACTGCCTACATCCTAACTATTATCTAGGTTTCCCTAGGGAGAAATTCCTAATTCACCAGGTCAGTTTCAGCATATGGATCAAGGCAGTACTCGATTTATAGGTCTGTTAGATTTCAAAATTATCTAGGAGCAGGGTGCATTAGGTATGTGCCATCGGGGTTCATAGGGTATGTATGTTTTCTCCTCTTCCATTGCCTACAATACTATCTGATTGTAGATATTTATGGAGCATTTATTGCAAAATGAATTTGCTACCTTACATGATTAAGGTGTCTTGTCATATTTCATTTTGGCAGTGAAAATATAGGCGTGGTGCTCTTTTACTCTGCTTTCCCACCGCTAAGGCTAATAGATGTCCAACTCATTTTTGCCAGTTCCCATGTAATATGGTTGTGTGCAAGTGTGAGTGTATTTGCTGGCATGGTGTGCGTGAGTGGGTGTTTGCTAGCCAGAGGTAAACTTCAAGTGCCATTCATTTTCCATTGTGAGGGGGGAAGAACAGACTATGGAATGGATTTCTTTGTCACTTTGGGGAGCAGTAGTCTGTTAGGCTTTCTAAACTGGAGGGTTTTTTTTTTAACTGAAAAGTAAATATAGGAGTTGAAGAGCAGGCTTAGTGGTTAAGAGAACTGGCTGCTCTTCCAGAGGACCTGAGTTGAATTCCTAGCACCCATGTGGCACCTCACAATTGGCTCTAATTCTAGTTTGAGAATCTGATGTGCTCTCTCCTCTGGCCTCCTTGGGGAGAGTACACACACACATATACATACATACATGCAGGCAAAACACCTACACACATAAAATAAAAGGAAACTAAGAAAAAAAATGGAGACAGTGTTTCTGAGGAGTCCTGGCTGTCCTGGAACTTGCTTTGTAGACCAGGCTGGCCTCGAACTCAGAGATCCACCTGCCTCTGACACTTGAATGTTGGGATTAAAGGTATGAGCCATCACAGCCTGGCTTACCTAAAAATTTAAAAAAGCAAATATAGATATACCTATTTGAGTGACATCTCATTGTGATTAATGGTGCCCACCCTTCCCTCCATACCACCCCTCCCACCCGCCCGTCCCCACCTGGTTATAGCTCATCTGACTCAGAAAATAGCAATTATATAATCCTTGATCTAAATTCTTTGTTTCATACAGTGTGGCCAGGCAGAATCTTGCAGGCTCCAGCTCCACAAAGAATGAGAAGCAAAGTCTCTATTCGCGGAGACTTGAGTGTAGGGTAAGAACAGAGGGCAAAGGGCTTGCAGACGTGAGAGTTAGGGAAGTCTTCAAGAAGCTGTATTTTAAAGAAAAGGGAGGAGTTGGCTAAATTCAGGAGCAAAGGCAGGACTATGGAAGTTGAGTAGAGTCTTCACAACCTGGGGAAAGTTTGATGGAGTTGAACACAAAAGGCAACAGGATGTATCTATTATTTTTAAGTTTTTACTTATTATTATTGTGCATGTGTGTGTGCACGTGTGAGTGTGTGCACGCTCGTGTGTGTGTTTGTGTAGACACATGTGCCATGTTGCCTGCATGGAGGTCAGAAGATGACAATTTTATGAAGTCAGTTCTCTCCTTGTATTTTTACTTGTGTTGCTGAGATGGACTCAGCCTGCCCCTGTTTGCATGGTAAATGCCTTTAGCCAAACCCATAGAGCCATCTCACGGACTTGTGTTTGTGTTTTTAATAGCTCAGTCTGGAGGCTAGGGTGTATTCCAGTCCTGATGCTGGAAGCAGCAAGAGGCCATTGGTTGGCAAGTGAATAAAGCTCACTTAAGGAGGCAGAAGACGCTGTGCATAGACGCCTAAAGGAAGTCACACACTTTTTAGAGCTTTGTCAAGTGTGCACTTTTAAAATTTATTTTATTTATTTATTGGTTTTTCGAGAGGGGGTTTCTCTGTGTAGCCTTGGCTGTCCTAGACTCACTTTGTAGACCAGGCTGGCCTCGAACTCACAGAGATCCGCCTGCCTCTGCCTCCCGAGTGCTGGGATTAAAGGCGTCCACCACCACGCCCGGCTCAAGTGTGCACTTTTAAATGATCCGAACACCTATGTTTTATTCTGTCCATTCTGAGTTGTTGTCCCGTTCCTTTGTCTGCACAGGACACTCAGAGTGGCTTCCTGGGCATCTCTGGAGCCGGCTGGGGATGCTGTTTCTAGTCTCCTCGTTTGAGCCCCTTGGGCCAGAGTCAGATACTAACTTGCCTCACTGTGCAAGTTCAATCTAGTCTGAGACTTGACATAGAAAGGTTGCACCTCATTCTTGTCCCAATTAAACCAGACCGCTCCCACACTAATAGAGGCTTGGTCGCGTCCTGACAGCAAAAAAAAAAGGGGGGGGGTGCTGGACGCTTCCCAACCTTGCTCCAGGGGAGCGTCGAGGTCGGCCAGTCTACCCCACTTCCCTAACTTCTCTGTTGATCACAACACACGACATTC
The DNA here is from genome assembly GCF_903995435.1 of Acomys russatus. Classification (NCBI taxonomy): domain Eukaryota; kingdom Metazoa; phylum Chordata; class Mammalia; order Rodentia; family Muridae; genus Acomys; species Acomys russatus. The sequence goes on along the minus strand of NC_067143.1, from coordinate 50,240,907 downwards.
CCCACCACCTCTTCAGGAGCCTTCCTTCTCTGGGTAAGCCCTGTCCGCTTGCCCTGACGCGGTGGGCGGGGCTGTTCGGAGGGCGGGGCGTCCCGGAGGCGCCTGGGCGGGGCCTACTGCTTGGCAGGTTCAAGTGACGGCTCTAGCCCCGCCCTTGCTCATCGGGTAAAGGAGGAGGGCGCCGGCGAGGAGAGAGCGTGTTGCCTGAGGCGGCCGGGGAGCGGCGGAACAGAGTGTGAGGCAGCAGCGGCGCGATGGCTCCGGCTGGAGACCGCCCAGGCTACTGGGGCCCTACGACCTCCACGTTGGACTGGTGTGAGGAGAACTACGTGGTGACCCTGTTCATCGCTGAGTTCTGTGAGTGGGGCCTGAGGCGGCGGGGGAGCGAGGGCGCGCCCTGAGGGCAGGCGCGGCGAGTGGAGAGCGCGGAGGGCGAACCTGGCCGCGAGGGGTAGTAAGCACCAGGCCGGGCCCGGGAGCGGCAGCTGGGTGTGCGCGGCCGAGGAAAGCCGGGCAGCCGACGAGGCCGCGGGTTGTGCCTGGCTGGGTTGGCTTCAGGGGGCCTTCAGGTTAGGGACGAAAGGGTGTGCGAGCCGCGCCTGGACCTCAGAGGAGAGCGTGTGAGCTGCGCGGCTGGCCATAGGAGTTCGTATGTGAGCGCGGCTGCTGCCAGGCCGGGCACTGCCCGCCCCCCAAAACCCCCTCCCCCCCCGAGATCGGGCATGTGGAAGGTCTCTGCCTTGAGGGCCCTGAACGCCTGCCGGGCTGCAGCTAACCGACCTCAGCCAGCCGGGCATGAAGAAGGGGGGGACCCTTACAGGTTTCATCCAACCCCCAATCTGGGAAAGTCTTCAGGGCCCGTCCCCTTCATCTCTCGGTTCTCTTTAGATCACGCTCACCTCCAGGAGACAGTTTCTCAATGCTGAATCCCATCCCCCCCCGCCCGCCCCCACTCCCATACCTACTTCCACCCTTACTTGGTGTCTTCAAATACCAGAGATCACTGTCCATCTTGCACCAGAAGTGGTAGCCAGAGCACCTTCCTCTTCCAGCCGCTCTCCCAAGAGCACGGGACTTAACTCTCCTTGCTTCCGCTCTGCATCTCGCTCATCAGGACTTTCTAGGGGTTAATGGTCATCTGAGGACACTTATTTCCATGAATGCACTTTCAGAGTCACAGATTTGCTGCCGCTGGACCAGCTTTTGGGTTTTCGTGTGTGTGTGTGTGTGTGTGTGTGTGTGTGTGTGTGTGTGTGTGTGTTTCCTAGATAATTATTCCTGCCTTGGGTCGGGGTGCTGCCATTTCTTCCATTCAGTTTGGTTAGATTTTGAAAATCGTGTTTGATCGTCTTTTTCTTTCTTTCTTTTTTTTTTTTTCTTTTTTTTCTTTTCTATTTTGGTTGTTTCTGGCAAGGAGCAGAATAGTCTTTGGTTGCTACTGCCTTCTTTTGAATGGACCCACTTTATTAGGCCCTGAGGCAAAATTCTTAGCTAACATTCTGTTCTTGAGTCCTCTTGCAGGGCAAGTTTCATGCCAGGTGATCTCGCAGTAAGTCTTGCAGTTTTTAGAGCGTTTGTTAATCCCAGGCCCTTGAGACCATGATTTAGATTGAATGTCACTTTTTCTCAACTATTAGTTTAAATTAATAGTTTTTATGCAGTAAAGGGGAAAGTGGGCAAAGGGATCATTTATAGGGTAATTACTTGGCAACCCAAACATTGGCAAAGGAAGCACTTCGGCAGTTCGGTTTTTAGATAGATTTGGCAAGAATACCAGAGGCCCATGACCACCAGGGAGACTTGAAATCGTGATTTTGAAGCTGGGAGTGTGTAACTTTTTATTTTTCCCATCTTAGGGGGTCTTCACATATTGGATGGACTTGGAGTTCATTTTTTTTTTTTTCTAGAACGTAGAATTAGAAGAAAATAACTGCCAAGGGAAAGAGTTTTGTTTCAACTTAAGAGAAAACTTTCTAACTAGTGATACTGGCATGGAACAGGTTGGCATGGGGGTAAGGGAGCAAGAGCTTTCTGTTACTGACAGTGCTAAAATAGGTGTTGGTCACCTACATCGTTTATTTTTAGGAATTGTGCGGCAAAGGAACTAGCCTTATGCAGTTTTATTAATCTACATTAGTAATAAAGACTTTTAGTTTAGAGCCAAGGTTTTAGGTTACAATCAAAAGAGAAAACTGGCCATTGAGTCATGTGAACTGTGAGGGAGGAAGATACTGTGTTTTGGCAAAGAGCTCTGAGAAATGGGAAATGGCTTTACTTCTTCATGTCCTCAGAAGAGGAAACTGAGTAGACTGTCAGAGGTTTTGACATAGCCATCAAAAGGGTTGCTCGAAGAGGGTAAATGAAGGTGTTGGCAACTCCTCATGTGTACACACTGGGAGAAAATGACCTGAAGGAAGTTGAGACAAATTTACCATGTAACATAGTGATGAATATCTATCATAATCAGAGTATAGGGTTTTGGCCTTTGAATAATATGCAGATTTAAAAAGCTGAGTGTGTTGCTGCGTGCCTATAATTCCAGCACTTAGGAGGTGAGAGCAGGAAAATCAGGAATTCAAGGCCAGACTATGCTCTATGAAACACTTTATCAAAAAAACCAAAATAAGCAAGCAAGAAGGCAAAAACTGACTAATAACACTATGTACAAATATAGCTGTAGCTCCATCTTGTTTACATTAGTGAGTTTTAATGATAGTATTACCAAGGATAATAATAGTTATTATGTAAGTACTCACTGTGTACCACAGTTTGTTAAGCCCTTGATATGTATCTCTCCTTTGAGTTTTGCAGTAATTCTATGAAGAAGGTATTATTATACCCATTACACAGATTAAGAACTTGAAATGTTTGCTAACTTTTTATTTTTATCTTGTTTTGTTATGAGAAAGGAACTCTATGATAGCCCAGGTACTCCAGGGATTCAGTGTGTAGTCTGGGCTGACCTCACACTCTTGTTACTCTTCCTGTCTTAGCATTCCAAGCGCCAGCATCACAGGAGTAAGACACAATCCCTGAAAGGAGAGTATATTTCTTGTATTTTTGGTTGTGAGCCTAGCCTTTAATGGTTGAACCATCTCCAGCCCAGGGACACATATTTCTAAGAATAATTTATCTAAGGTTGCAATAAGTTGTATTGAAATAGTATTTAGGTTGAGATTGCCTTCTGAATATATTATATACTTATCCTTCTCCATCATTACTTTTATTACACTTACTCTTTCCCCCTTGCATTCAAATGAGAAGAACAGACATGAAATTATATAACAAGAGACAAACTGGACAACCATTCAGGGTATTCAGCCGTCTTTTGGCATTACATTATGTTTATTTTGGATAATAATTGATAATAATCTACCACTGTAGATGTGACAGTGGTAACTCTCAGTCCTGAAAAGCTATCTTTCAAATATCAGCCCATATTGATTCAAACTTTTTTTTATTTGAAAATATTGTAAGGACCAGAGGAAAGGATAGAGAGTCTTTAAATAACTTATTTTTATTTTATGTGCTTTGGTGTTTTGCCTGCATTTATGTCTGTGTGAGGGTGTCAGATCTTGGAGTCACAGACAGTTGTGAGCTGCCATGTGGGTGCTGGGAATTGAACCCAGGACCTTTGGAAGAGCAGTTAGTACTCTTAGGCACTGAGCCATCTCTCCAGCCACACCCCCCACCCCAAGAGTCTTTAGTTATGAAACAAGTCCCTTGATGTGCCAGAAGTTGTAGGGATAAGTGGTTCCTGTTTTGTATGGGGCTATACAAATGACAATGCAAGCTAAAACTGGGCGAGGGATATTTTGTTGTTTGTTTATGTGGTGGAAGGGGTGCGTGTGTGCCACATGGAGGCCAGAGGATAAGTTGTCGAGGTCAGTTTTTTCCTTCCACTACATGGATTTTCAGGGACCAAACTCAGTTTTATCAGGCTTGGTGGCCCCAAAGCAATCTTATAATCAGTAGTTGAAAAGTTATAGTTGTTTTGTAAACGTTAAAAGCTTTGTCAAACAGGGCTGGCAAGATGTCTCACTTATCTAGTGCTTGCTGCCAACCTTAATGACCTGAATTCAGTTCCTAAACACATAAGGTGGGAGAGAACTGACTCCCACAAGTAGTCCTTTGACCTCCACATGTTCCTCTGTTAACACATGCTCAAGAGTTTTATTTCTTTGTAAAATAACTTATCAAGTGTAGTTTAAACAGTGCTTACCTTCTCATTTGCATAACTTGGAGTGATTTTACTTCTTGTGCATTGACAAATTCTTTCTGAGTTTGGATAATTTTTTGTTTGTCTTGGGTTTTCTTTTTGTTCTTTCTTTTTTGGCAGGGGAAGGGTGGTTTCAAGACAGGGTTTCTCTGTGTAGCCTTGGCTGTCCTGGACTTGCTTTGTAGAACAGGCTGGCCTCGAACTCACAGCGATCCACCTGCCTCTCCCTCCCGAGTGCTAGGATTAAAGGCATGCACCACCATGCCCTGCTGTTTTGGGTTTTCAAGACAGTCTTTCTCTGTGTAGTCTTGGCTGTGCTGGACTCGCTTTGTAGACCAGGCTGGCCTTGAACTCATAGAGATCTGCCTGCCTCTGTTTCTTGGAGTGTTAGGATTACAGGTGCGTGTCAATGTTCTGGGCTGTGTTTGGATAATCTTTTAGTGTTTTATTTGTTGCACTCTCCATGTTGTGAAATATCTCCAAGAATTCTTTTTAATTAGAACTGACTTAGTTTTGTTTGTTGTTGGCCATTGCCATTCTTCTGAGTTATCGTCACTCTTTTTCCCCACAACTGTTGATAAGTTCGCCTTGACTAAGTTCCTCAGGCAGTACGTCTTTAGCCTCTTAAGCCATATCAGCATCAATATTTCGGTGGTTTTCTGTTTCTCTTATAACTCTCTACATTTGTTGGAATTTCTATCAACTGGAGTTTGTTTCTCTGCTGCCCATGCCCCATTGTTGGCCAGTTATTCAATGGCTTTGAAAGTGACCAGCTTTGAAAGAATTAAGTTAGTTGGTCATACACAAAAAAAATGATGTAATTATATGTAGGTTGAAGATTTAGCAGTGAAGCTTGTAGCATATTTATTTGGATTGGTTTTATTTAACTAAATTCTGGCAAGTTAAAATATGAACATATTGGAACTCTGCTTGCTAAGTGAAGATTGTATATTAATAATTCTCAAAACATTCCTATTAAGTAGATGATGCTACCCCATTTTTTAAAAAAAAAGAAACTAAGTCTGAAAGAAGTTACCTCCTCAACAGCATAGAGCTGTGTCACTAATAAATAGTGGCAGAAATAGTACTCAAACTTACGTCTGACAACTTTCTACCATGGTACACATTACAGAAAGTGGCATTTCAAGTACTAGCAGTTTAATGGAAGAAATGTTGCCTAAAGGAAGAGGAGAGTTTGTTTTATTATTGCCTCACTGAAGAAATTACTCAGGAAGAAATTATTTAGGGAGCTGAGTTTGGTGGCTCATGCCTATAATTTCAGGACTTAGGAGACAAAGACAGGTGAGTCAGAAGCTCAAGGCTGTTCTTGGCTACAGAGTTAGTCTGAGGCCACCATAGGCCTTTAAATTTTTTTCAGAATATATCATTTATTCAGTAAATATTCATTGAGCTACTTTGTCATTGTCTTAGACTGTAAACTGTTATGTACAGGCAGCCTCTCTGTCCATGGTAGTTGGAAAGGCCAGTAATATATAGTCATTCTTTCTGTCCCCAAGACTAGAGATTGAACTTAGGGCTGCATGCATGCTAGAGCTGCATCTATATATCTGTACCTATATGTCTACGTTTCTACCTACCTGCCTGTCTATCTATATCTACCTATCATCTATCTACTTATTATCCATCCATCTATTTATCTATCTATCCATCTATCTGTGTGTGTGTGTGTATGTATGTATGTATGTATCTATCTATCTATCTATCATCTATCACACTGAGCTCAATTTTGAGACAGATTCTCACTAGTTTGCCCTAGCTAGTCTTGAAGTCACTGTGTGTGTGTGTGTGTGTGTGTGTGTGTGTGTGTGTATGTGTAGTTCAGACAGGCCTTGAATTTACTGCCTCAGCCTTCAGAGTAGCTGTGATTGCAGGCTTGAGATACCAGGCTTGTTTAGTACCCTGCTCCTTTCAAGTGAAATTCATTTAAAAATATATTTGATAGAAGAATGTGCAAGAATTTACACTTTATAGGAGTTATTTATAAAAAAAGCTAAAGAATATTTTAAAATTCTTAGTTATGTCTGTTATCTGTCAGAGCAAGATGTTTGGCCGTACCCTTACTGATGGAAAGAATGAACGGTACTCACAGTATGACTTATCTAACCATCTCCCTTTTGTTCTGACGTTGGGATGGTTTGAGCTAAGTACTGTTTCTCCTGTGGATTTGTTGCCACTCTTCAATCCTATTTATAGGAAGCAGGTGGAAGGCAGTAGGCAGTCCTCAGTCTCCATGGCTTTGTTTTAAGATTAACTTAGATGGGAGAAAGGAGTTTGTTTCTTTTCCTCTGTAGCTCAGGGTGAAAGGCTTTAGCCAGTTGTACCTCATACAAACATCACTAGGGTATCTGGTTTCTTACTTTTGTTTCCTTTCTTTTTCTTTTCTTTTCTCAGGCTCCTTCCCTTTTTCTTGAAATAAGTGAGTATATGTTAGGAATCTTTTAATCCTGGGTCTCTGTGGGCTGGTAGAGGTGACATTCCTGTCATCTTAAGGAAGATAATTCTTCTGCTAAAATATTTATTTATTTATTTATTTATTTATTTATTTATTTAGTGTGTATGTGTGCATAAGCACGTGACGATCAAAGGACACCTTGTGAGAGTCAATTCTGTTTTCTACCACTTGTGTCGTAGAGATTGAACTTAGGTCCTCAGACTAGGTGGAAGGTACCTATATCCACTGAGCCATTTCCTGTGCTCCAGGAAGATTCTTTACCTAAGGAAAAGCAGGCAGGCAGTACTTCAAATTACAGCTCAAAAGCACAATAAGTCAGCTGAAGAAGGAAGGACAATGAAAGATCAAATTTAGTGTACAAAAAGATTTAGGTTTAATATGTCCAACTCAGAGACTGCAAGTAAACAGTTTTGGGTGTTGTGGTCAATAGATTTATGGGTATATTGGAACAGAACAAATGATACTTAACTAAAACACTGAAACAGGTTTATAAAGAGTTGTAGATATGCCTACCTTTCGACACTGCGACACACCAACACTGCACGATCATCTACAATGTTTATTCTTGTGAAACACACAGTTGAGTTAAAAACAAAACAAACACAAAACCAAAAAATTCCTCAATGTTTTCAGCAAATTTACAATTTTGTGTTGGGTTACAGACATGTTTAGAACTCAACAAAATGACAGAGCCAGAAAGAGACAGTAAGAACAGTTATGGTGACATGCAAGTCCTGGGAGTTTTACTGTGGAGAAAGCAACAGGATCACAGAAAGGCCAGTATACCAGAGTCTGGAACTTTGCTCCAGTTCAGGCTTGTGACTTTGGGTAAATCACTTATTCTCTGTATCATTTTATTTTCTATAAAATGTCCCTTTTGAACCCAGGACCTCAGGCATGTAAGATAAGCACTTTACATCTTGAATGTTTGAGCTTGTTTATTTTACTTTATGTATACGGATGTCTTGCTTGCATGTATGTCTGTGTAACACTTGCAAACTTAATATGCAATGAAGGCAGAAGAGGACATCTGACGCTAGAGTTACAGACAGTGGTAGTAGGCTGCTGTCTGGGTCCTGGGAATCCAACTGGGGCCCTCTGGAAGAACAGCCAGTAGTACCTTTAACCACTGAGCCAGCTCTCCAGCCTTTCAACTTAATGGTTTTTGTTTTTGTTTCTTTTTGGGTGAAAATTTCAAACATACAACAAACTTGAAAGAATGCTGAATGCTTTACGTTAACATTTTATTGTACCTCTTTTATAACATATCTACTCTCTGCCTACCATTTTATTTTTGACACATTTCAAAGTTAAGTTCCACTTCCCCTAAAACCTTTCACATTTGTTTCATTATATAAAGCTCACTTTTTATGTGTTTTTCTTTTGGAATAAAGTCTTCATTCAGTGGAATGCATAAATATTAAACTTATATTTGCTGAGAAGTACATACAGCTGTGAAACAGAACCCTGTCAAGACATGCAGCTTTGGGTTAGGGATATTATAGCGCTGTGGTGGTCAGTGTTGAGCATGCCTGAAGCCCAGGGATATTATAGCACTGTGGTGGTCAGTGTTGAGCATGCCTGAAGCCCTAGAAGCTTTATGTTTTCTCCAGCGAGTGTTGGTGGAGAGGAAGAGAAAGATAGAGATCTTTGCTTGACATCAACCTCATGCGACTTCTGTGTTAGTAGTCACCTCCTCCTCCCTCTCCACTGAAACCATTGTTCTAATTTTTCCCACTCCCATAAGGTAGCTTTGCCTGTTCTGGAACTGCATAGAAGTAGAATGAATCACCTAGTATTTCCTGTTTGATGTAAGGATTCTTTTGCTCTGCAGAATGTTTTTGAGACTCATCTGTGTTGCTGTATATTGATAGTTTACTATAAATGAAGTACAGACCCATTTTCCTGCTCAGGTGGCCAGCTGACTTTTTGGGTTTTAGTGATTATTAATAGAACTACTATGAATATGCTTGAACACGCCTATATGCATTTTTGTTACTTTGTTATTTTCTATTTATTATTTTGACATGTATTGCTGTGTAGCCCTGGCTGACCCTGAGGTTGTGGCAGTCTTCCTTCCTCGGCCTAAGTGCTAGGGTTGTGGGCTGTGTCACCATACCTGCCTAATAGATGCATCTTTTTATTTTTTGTAGGTAAATCCTTACAATTAGAATATTTAGGACATGAAGTAAATATATATTTTGTTGCATTAGAAACTACCAGGGTTTTCTCAATTTTACACTGATAGTTTTTGTTTGTTTGTTTTTTGAGACAGGGTTTCTCTATGTAACCATGGCTGTAGTAGAACTCACTCTGTAGACTAGCTTGACCTTGAACTCAAGAGATCCACTTGCCTTTGCCTCCTGAGTGCTAGGATTAAAGGCGTGCACCACCACTGCTCAGCTCTAGTTTTTCTTTGTTTCTTTCTTTGTTTGTTTGTTTTGGCTTTTTTTAAAAGACAGAGTCTGGCTATGTAGCCCAGGCTAGCCTTGAACTTTCTCTGCAGTCCATACTGGCCCTCTGTCTACTGGGAATACAGGCATATGCCATCGTGCCTGACTTACGTATACAACATCTGGTCCACATCATTGTCAGTATTTAGCTCCAGTAATTTTCAGTTTAACCATTCTGGTGAATATATACTAGCATGCCATGCTATCTAGTTCACTTATTATTAGGTATTCAGTCTTTTTTCACTTTTTCCTCCTGTGCACACTACTCTTTTCAAAGCTGGCTATTTACGTATGTTATACATCTGTGCCCCTTTTGTTGTTCATATTGTTCTGTGAGAGATAATAAAAAAATTGTCTTTTGAAATTTTGAAGTTTGGATTGGCTCTTCAGCCATAGGTAACTGAAAATAGTGCTTAAACTGGAGTTTTGAATAATTTTAATTTTCTATTATATAAACTCTGTGTGCCAAATTATGCCATACTTTAAAATTTTTTTATTTATTCATTTTTTACTTTTACATATACATTTACATTAGTATACATATCTATAATAAACTACATATAGCAAGAAGGATCATGAAACAATTAAAAATTATATAAATGTTACATTCATAGTGTTTTGCCTATTTGTATTTGGCAACCTTGGAGAAAATATCGTTCCTATCTTGGTGAGTCTACAACTCTGAGTGTAAGTCAGTATCTATCATATCTCATCTCTATCAACCTAAAAACTTCTTTCTAGACCTAAAAACATCTTAATCCCTAAACAACTAAGCTTAATTGTAAAACTAAACTATCTGGTTTTCAACCCCATCAAATATTTGAGAAGGAATAAAATTAGTTATCTGAGTAAACAGGAAGTGCAAGTTAGCAGCTTCCAAAATGAGAAAATGACAGAGACAGTTTGCTGCCTAAACAGTCACCCAAAACTCTCTGTAACATTGGAGCATCATCTTCAGTCTTCTGGCCCATTGTATCTGGCAGACATATTTGTAAAGCAGGAACTGTTGAGGACTTGCTTACCCTGTCTTGGCAGACTTTGGCCATCAACTCTGCCTGCTTCAAAGGTTGCCCACATTTAGGTAGAATTCTGTCTGTAGCAGAAAGAAGGGTGTTTTGCCCAGTGGCTGGTTTGCCATTTTGAAGCCATCTCCATAAGGAGGTTCTTTACTCTTTTTTTTTTTTTTTTTAAGGTTTAGAAGATGAGACTAAAAAATAAGAACAAAGTTTTGTAGCTTTTTGTAAGCTGTTTTATCTTCTTAGAATTTTATAGGCATCCTTTTACTGATCCCTATAATGTATGCATAATAATCAAAAGAGGTATTTCACCCATGGAAAGTGAGTAAGCAGCTCAAAGTTGAAATAATTTGTTTGCGGAGCTGTTAACAATTGTTGACTCATCCTAGATGTGAACTCTTAGGTCTTATATATGTCCTCTAATTTCTCACAACAGACGGCTTTTAACAGTAGTGACTGGGTAGAGTTAAAAGAGCAAAGTAGAACTCTAGAATTAGTAAAATTTTGGTATTAGCATTGACTCTATACACATATGCATCTCTCTCTATCTCTCTCTCTCTCTCTCTCTCTCTATCTCTCTCTCTCTCATTGATAAGCTTGAACTATTGACTCTTTACCTCTATGACATGTCATCTCTTTCCTTCGGTAATACTAAGTCCTGAAATCTGCTTTCTTTAATGCTAGTGTAATTAATCACCCACCTTCTTTTTAGTTCATGTTGGTATGCCTCATTCCTTTTTAATTTCAAACCTATCTGTATATTTTACATTTAAAACACTTTTTCTGTAGGATTTGTAATTGGCTCTTTATATCGTTTTTGTCAGGTTAACAATTTCTTCTTATTTTTTAATTTTATTTTTGAGACAACATTTTACTTAATAGTCCAGAATGGCTTTGAAATCAGGATCCTCTTGTCTCGGCTTCCTGTATATTGGGATTATAAGCATGACTCACTATACCTGGCTTAAATGTCTGCCTTTTCATTGGCATATATTGTCGGTTTATAGGTAGTGCAGTTATTAGTATGATTTGGTTATTTTCTTTTAGTCTTTTGCATTTGTTCTTTGCTTCCCCCTCCATTCTTTTCTTTTGTCTTTTGAATTAATTTAGCTATGTGTTCATACATGTCTCAATTTTCTTATCAAATATATTTTATTATGAACTTATTGACCAAGAGTACCTCACTTATAACCTGAGTAACCTAAACAATAGGAAAAGAAGATTAACGAATACAATAACAAAACCATAAGGATATCAGTTCCGAGGAACTTTTCTCCTGGCGTAATCAGCAGGATTTCTTTTGCTGGAACTTGGAGCAACCGGAACCTGGAGCCTCAGCCGCAGCCCAGAGCCCCAAAGCCTTCCCTCAAGCTGTTCTCTCTAGGAGCATCTCGAAGTGGAGCAATGAACAGCCAAAACTATCTCAAGTCTCCAAAGGCCCCACCTCTTGTTTTTGGCTCACATTTAAACTTCCTCTCAGCATTTGTTCAAGGATGTTTTTCAGTTGCTTAATAACCAATCTCTCCCACACGGTGATTCAGCTTCTAAGGGGATAAACATCACCTGCTCTCTCACAAGTCTTTTCTCATCCCCCACTTGTTATCTAAACAAAAAACATGTTTATCTCTCCTTCACATGCATCTAGTAATTTCTCTGGTGTCTCTATTATTGCTTTAGAGGTTGTTCTCATAGGCAGGTTAGGCCTTTGATATCATTACAAGATGCAGTATCCAAAAAATTTACAACCTCCTCTGCCCCCCCAAAAAACACACCCAAAATAAATGAACAACAACAACAAAATCTTTGTAAAGGACTTGTAAGATGGCTCAGGTAAAAGTACTTGCTGCACAAGCCTGGCAACCTGAATTCTATCTCCTGAACCTACATGAATGTGGAAGGAGAGACCTCGCTCCACAGGGTTGTCCTCTGGCCTCCACACATGTGTTGTGACTTTCACACACCCTCCTTCCTCCTTCCTCCAAACCATAATCATGTGCACGCTCACGCATGCACACATACACAATAATGGTAACTAATAATTTAAAAACCATAATATGTTAAATAAGTTTATGGGTTTTTGTTGGGTTGAGTTCATAGCTGTCCTGGGGCACATGCTAGGTACTATCTCTATCAATGAGCTACACCCCACCCATCCTTCTTTTTCTTTTTCTTTTTAGTTCTTAACATACAGTCTCACTCACTCAGTTGTCCAGGCTAGTCTTGAACACACTTTGTCGCATAGGCAGGTCTTGAATTTTCTACCCTTCTATCTTAGCTACCTAAGTAGTTTGAGTTACAAGCCTACACCCCAGGCCCTGCTACACACATTGTTTTTATATTCCCAAGTGAATTAATTATTGTTTCCATTGTGTTTTTATTTGTTTGTCTTACCTGTAGCAATGCCAGTATGAACCAATTCTCTTGCTTACTTTCTATTTCATGTAGCAGTGAGTAGGTATCCTCTTAAGCATACCAGGCAGTCACAGACCTAGTGATCATTTTTTAAATGGTCCAAGGTCTCAATCTTTTCCTGGTGTGAGCATTGTATCTCATCCTCCTGGGGTACCAAAACTCGTGCCCTTTCCCTTACTCCCTTGGGACAGTCACAACCTGGTTACAATATTGGTTTTTAATTTCCTTTTGTGCCACACTCCTCAGAAGTATCTTGAGTTTTAATATTGCTAGCACTAAGTTGTGTGTTTAAGAATATATTTAGTAAGCCAAGTGGTGGCACATACCTTTAATCCTAGCATTAAGAAGGCAAAAGCAGGCGGACCTCTGTGAGTTTGAGGCCAGCCTGGTCTACACAAGCCGTTAGCCAGGGCTACATAGACTACATTAGCCAGGGCTGCATAGTGATGCCTGTCTTGGGAAGAAAGCAAACAAAAAATATATTTATTGAGAATTTCCAACATGTTTACATATTTGTAGTGCGAGGATTTTGAGGGTGTCTACATATTGCTAAATAGCTATTTACTTTCTCTTAGCCAAGAATTTATATAGTTCAAAACTAGCAGGGCTTTTTGTTTGCTTAATTTTTCTCAAGATGATTTTAGTCCAGTTCCTTTTACCATTTGCTAAATACTTCTTCCAATAATTTGAAAAAAACCTAACATTATTATATACTACATTTTAAATGTACTTGGGTATGTTTCTGTACGTTCCAATCTGTCTTATTGAACTCTCTTATTTCAGCATCACATTATTTTGATGATATGTGTGCATGTATACACTCACATATACGTGCATTTGTGTTGGCCTCAAACTTAGGACTTTATACATGTCATACATAAGTGTTCTACCACTGAGTTATGTCTGCTGCCCTCTTCTAGTTATATTTTTTTATATATAACTTCCTAATTGCTTCAACTGTGATTCTACTTTCTATATCTCTACCCAGATTCTCTATTACCAGATAATTAAAAAGGACTTTGTATTTTTGTTTAGGGTTAACAGTGGAGAATATAATTTTATTACATTTTTTTGGAACCAAGAAGGGGAAAATGAGAATGATGTGGTTTAAATGTTTTGTGCCCATTAATACTCATGTTGAAATTTAATTCCCAATGTAGCATTATTATGAGTTTAGCCTTTTTTGAAGTAATTAGGTTATGGGTGCTCCTCGTACTGATTGTTTATCTTAAGAGTGAGTCTGACATCTCCCTACTATTGTGTACTCCACTCTGACTTCATCTGCCAGCTTATAATGCAGCATGAAGCCCTTGTCAGGATTGAACTTCTCTGACTCCAGAACATTGAGATAAATAAGTTGAGCAGTCTCTAGTGTAATTGCAACAAAATATGTGCTAAAACAGGAAGAAAAGTAGAATAGGGGTATTTAATCAGGATACTAGTTGGGGTGGCTTTTATGCTTCCTGTATAAGTGTAGGAAAGCCAGCTGATATGGGGGGCTCTGTCGCCACATTTGCAACAGAGGACACTTGATTAGGTTAATTTTCTTAAATGTTTCTGTTGAAGCACTCGTACAGACAGAGAAAAGTGAAAACAAGTGCCTGTGTCTGAAGTTGTGTAGTTGTACATAGTCTGCCATAAGTAAGATTTTAAAAAATACTTATAAAAGATGTGTGTGTGTGTGTGTGTGTGTGTGTGCATGTGCGTGTGCATGTGATTTGTTGATTATACCATTGACCACTGTAGTAAAAGTTGGAAACAAGCTAAATGTTGGTTGCTTAAAAATTGTGTAAAAAAAAAAAAATGATGTAGCCTTATACTAAAGTACTGTACCCAATAAAATGAAATGAAATTGTAAATATTGAAAACACAATCAGGGTTTTGGCTCATGTTCATCCTTCGCTAGCATTTTTTCATATCACTAAACAGCCATAGTTATCAATTGAGATATGGGGAAACCCTGGAGTTGTGTGGCATAAAAAGTGCTGTATCCGGAACCATTTCTGAACCCTTTTTCTACCACTGATTTTAATTCTTCTTTAAATTTCTGATGGTTAGTATAAGAAAGCTGCTTTGTTGCTAGGAAATGAAAGGGCTTTGCAAAGAGATTATTGTTTTCAAATGTTTGAAATCTCAGAGTATTTTTTCCACACTTGTATCATCTATTGGATTCTTATTGTCATCTGAAAGCTCAAGCTTCCAGGCTGCATTAGGGGTTTTGTGACTTGGTTTGTTGTTGTTGTTGTTTGTTTGTTCTTTGCTGTCCTCTATCATGATCAATGACCTGCAAAAGACTTACAGAATCCCCTGCATATAGATTTCCCTTCTACTGCTCCAACTGCATTTTTTTTTTTCTTTCAAATGCTAAGGTTTGAACCCATGACCTCCACATGCTACGCAGGATTCTATCACTGATGTACATCTCCAGTGGAAATCTTTTAGACAGAAGTACATTATGGGATCTGTCAATCCTGGACAACACTGAAAGACCTGCCAGACTGTGGGAGTATGTTCATCTAGTGCTGTAGCTGGTTCTTCCCAAACTTTATGCTTTTAGGATCTCGTCCTGCTCTTAAAAATTATTGACAGGGCTGGAGCCATTTTTTTATCTGTATATTTTATTAGCCCACAGGATGGATTCCTATGAGTGGAATCTCCTCTTGAATACTACCTAGAATTTCCTTTTAAGAGCTGGTTGTGTAGGATGAGCAATGGCTCATTGGGTTAGGTGCTTGCCTTGCAAATCTGATACCTAAGTTGAATCCCTGGAACCTGTTAAGTGAAAACAAAGAATTAACCAACTTCACAAAGTTCTGACCTCCATACGTGGGCTATGGCACAGGTGCACTACCACATACATTCTGCACATATGCACATTGTGCACACACAGTAATAATTAAATTTAGTAATAAGGATGATATTTCTTTGTATTTTTTAGAGGTCTCTAACGTTAGGCTTAATAAAAGTCAACTTGCTTTTCCCATTTTTCCTTTGTATTTAATCTGTAATAATGCTTTGGTTCAAGTCTATAAAAATACTAGGCTTTGGCTGGATGTGGAGGCACATGCCTTTGGTCCCAGCATTTGGGAAGCAGAGGCAGGTGGGTCTTTGTAAGTTGGAGGCCAGCCTGGTCTACAAAGAGTTCCAGGAAATAATCAAAACACACACACACACACACACACACACACACACACACACACACACACACAAATTACAGTTATGAAGTAGCAATGAAGTCATTTTATGGTTGTAGGTCACCACTGTAGTAAAGGGTCTCAGCTTTAGGAAAGTTGAAAACCATTGCTTTATAGTATCTCTTTAAAAAGTAATGTGTGTGTGTTCTTATGTTTGCACACCCACCACAACACATGCATGTAGCTGGTCTTTTGCTACGTTGTGGGTTCTTCTTTTTTTCACCCTTTATCCCCTGATTCCACCCCCTATCACTAGATAGGAAAGGAAAAGAAGATGGGAGGAAGATGGGGGGGGAAGATCCATTAATTTCTTTCCTTTTGTTTCTTCTTTGACCACAGCTACTAACAAACCCCAACAACCACCTCCCTGCCTCTTGGGGCTCTAGCATTTATATACCCTCTGCAAAGTTCCCAGAATTCCAAATGTTATGCAGTCGCAGAAACTCTCTGCAGCTGGCAAAACCATGCCTCTGCTAGAGCAGGAGGCAAATCATAGCTGCTGTGGTCACTCTGAAGCAGCTCCACATCCCTACAGCTGGGATTAAAACAAAAGGACATTTTATAATATTTCTGTGTTTTTAAAGAACCAGATTTCTCACTGCACATGCATGGAGAGGAGAGAACAACTTACTGGAGTTGTTTTGTCCTTCCATTGTGTGGGTCCCGGGAATTGAACTCATGTTATCAGACTAGCAGTCAGAGCAGATGCCTTTATCCTTTTTTGCCATCTTGATAATTTTGTAGTACCTTTTAGCATTTGAGTGAGTGAATAAATATAAGGCCACAGCCCTTGAATAATAAGACGTATAGTGAAAAGAGAGCTATACAAAGTAGTCTGAGCTGAGTGCTGGGTGAGAGGTGAGAACATTATGTGTTATAAGAAGAGCAGTCAGTTTTCTGTAAGGTGGTTGGGGAAAACTCCGCCTAATGTTAGTAGATTTGAGCTGGCCCTGAAAGTTTTAATTAAATGCAGAGGAAGTTGGGATTATCAAAATAATCATTTTCAGAGTTTTGTCATTTCAGTTTGCCTCTTCATTGCTTATCGTGGTTTGAAAACTTTTCCTTCTTGACCTATGGGTAAATCTGATATTTTCATTCACCTCCAGTGAGGTGAAGACCATCCTCTCTTGTTCTTCTTACTCATGTGATCTGTTTAAAGTCCTTTTTTGTTTACCTTGGCCCTTTCCAAGGCAGAGTTAGATACCCACAGTACTTTTCTGCTGAGTCTCCCTCCTCCCCTGTAACCTCTATCTTATCAGGTCAGAGTTTTCCTTAGCCATGACTGATGTAGCTTTGGCTCCTCTCATCTCTTTCTTGTGTTTCTTCACAGGCCTAAAATCTGCCTCTATTGCAATTCAATATGTATATTTCTTTTTCATAGTGTAGGGTGTTAAAATATTTTAAAATGTGAAAAATACTTTTCATGAGCCAAGGTGGACTTACTTTTCTTTTACTTTTTAATTTTTAACTATGTGTATTTGTTTGTGTCCCTGTGTGGGTATGTGCATGAGTGCAGGTACTCTTAGAGGCCAGAAAGCATTGGTTTGGTTTAGTTTTGAGACAGGACCTCTCCACCTAGCCTGGCTGTCCTGTAATAGACCAGGCTGGCCTCAGACTCACAGAGATCCACCGGCTTCTGCCTCCTAAGTGTTGGTATTAAAGGTGTGCACCACCATGTATGGTCCAGAAGATATTGGCTATGCTGAATACACACACATATGTATCATCTGTACTGGCTGGGTTTGTGTGTCAACTTGACACGAATTAGAGTCATCAGAGACGAAAGAGCCTCAGTTGAGGAAATGCCTTCATGAGATAGAGCTGTATGACATTGTCTCAATTCGTGATCAATAGGGAAGGGCCGAGCCCACTGTGTGTGGTGTCTTCCCTGGGCTGGTGGCCCCAGGTTCTGTAAGAAAGCAGGCTAATCAAGCCATAGGAAGCAAGTCAGTAAGCACCCTTCCACGGCCTCTGCATCAGCTCCTGCTTCCAGGTTCCTGTCCTGTCTGAGTTCCTGTCCTGACTTCCTTTGGTGATGAACAGCAATGTGGAAATGTAAACTGAATAAACCCTTTCCTCCCAACTTGCTTTTTTGTCATAATGTTTTGTCACAGCAATAAAAACCCAACTGAGACATCATCTGGTCATATGTAATTGTTTAAATAATAAATAGCTAATAAATGAATTGCCTCCATAGAACAGCATGTTGCCTACTATAAATTAGAAAGATTAAATTTCAATATCTCCCTCTCCTCTTTCACTCTGAAGTCCTAGGAATTTTTAGCATTACTTGGACTTTTCATGAAAATATTTGGTAAAATGAATTTGGGGAAGCTGCAGGGTAATTTTACAGCTTTCATGTAGCTCATGTGCTGGTTGTAGGAGAGCTTTCTGTTTTGCAGCTTCACTAGCTCCTAATGCTTCTGTACTTTAATCTTTAGCTCTGGGAGATGGTTATATAGTTGTAAATTCATCTAAACTCCAAATTACAGAATCTAGCCAGATACTGGGCAGTCAGCTTGCTGAACACTGGCTCCCCCTGCTGTCCTGCGGAAACAAAACACCTTGCTTGTTCTCTTCTAGACGTATTGTTTGCATATTGTCCTGTCCCCCTTCCAATATACACATATATTTAGAAGAAAAAAATAGTATTACTTGTGCTGTGGTCATTTGACTACAATACATGATAGAAAAAATTTGAAGATTTATTTTGGTTTCAGCTAATTGTAGTAGGGTAGGTGTGGAAGCCTAAGTGTGTGGTGGACCAAGAAGCAGAGCATATGGCAGAAACCGGGGGCTAGGCATAACCTAGGACTTGCACTTAATGACTTGTTTCTACCAGCTACGCCCCATCTCCTGCATATCCCAGAGCTCCCAAAGTATCATCACCTGCAGTGAAACAAGTGGGTAAACCATGAGCCTGGTCTTCGCTCCAAAGTCAGTATTCATTCTATACTACCTTTAACTGTTCCTTTGACAGTCAGTGGAGGGCACTAGAGATACATACAGCGGGAAGGACTTTTCCTTAGTGTTGGTGTGCTGGTCAGGCAACTTCTTGGTCTAAGTGACTTTAGTAGCATATAGCTCCTACAAGTGCAAGAAGCTTCTCTAGTACTCAGGTCCTGAAGATTAGTCCAAAGGACACAGTAGCCAATAATTTCTCCTCATCCCTGCTGGGGTGGTCAGCTTTTGCTCGCACCGTAGAAGGCAAATTTCTGGGTAAGAGTGTGTGTGTGTGTGTGTGTGTGTGTGTGTGTGTGTGTGTGTGTGTGAGAGAGAGAGAGAGACAGAGAGAGAGAGAGAGAGAGAGAGAGAGAGAGAGAGAGAGAGAGAGAGATGGGTATTGTTCTGCATCTCAGCCCTGAGGGATCCTCTTTTGATGACTAGGGATGGTAGCTCTGTTCTCCTTGCACATACTGTTCCTTTATTCTGCAGTTCTCTTTATTTCTTACCAACTAGCTACTCTAATTCCTTCTTTTGATTAAATCTGGCCTTGAGCTTTTGAGATCCTTCTACCTCTGCCTCCCAAGTGTTGGAATTACAGGTATATTAGACCAGGAAACCTGGCTTCAATTTTATTTTATTTTTGAGACTGAGTTTCAAGTAGCTGAAGCTGGCCTTCAATTTACTATGTAGCTGGGGGTAATCTTAAATTTCTTATATATGCTCATGTGTGGTGGGAATTATAGGCATGTACCACCATGCCTATGGTGGGATGTTTGGAATCAGTTCCTGGCACCTGGTGTCTCATGCTTGATAAGCAAGAACTCAACCAACTGCAGTACATCTTAGCCCTTTCAGTAATTCTTTATTGTAAAATTTTCCTGCTCAAATTGCTTCATGGCTTACCAGTTCTGTTTAGAACCTGATTAATAGCAGCTTTGAATAATAAAAATTATTTTATGTCTGCAATCATGTATTTGATTTTTGTTTTGTAAACCTAAATTGGCTATTGTTTATATAATTCCTCAGTTAAAGGGCAATTTTGTCTTTTTTTTTTTTTTTTTTTTTAAATCAACTTCTTAATTCCTTTTGTCCCATTGCTCCCACCCTACCCTCGGAAGTGAAGACTGAACCAGGGTGTTGTGCTTATTAGACGAGCACTCTGCCACTGAGCTGAATCCCCAACTTCAAAATCAGCTTTTTAAAAACACAGGGCCGGAGAGTTGGCTCAGAGGTTAAGAGCACTTGTTGCTCTTGCAGAAGACCCGGGTTCAGTTCCCAGCACCCATATAGTGCTTCATAACCGCCTGTACCTCGAGTGCCAGAGAACCTGATGTCTGCTTCTGACTGCCCAGTAGATATCAGCATCTGCTGATGCCTATCCCTTATATAAAATGGCATAATATTCCCAAATAATCTGCACCAATCCTTCAATATGTATCACGATCTGTTGATTGCTTACAATACCTAACACAATGTAAGTGTTGCATAATATATTATCTAGTGTGGACCCCAGCGATTAAAGTCAGGTCAAAGACTTAATGACACAACTTTGCTCACTGAGCTTTTCTGCTGCACCTCAGAACTTTGTTGTTTTAACAATGAGAACAGAAGTCATAGAAGATTCATTGCATTACAGAAAAATTAAAATTTAAAAATCTGTTGTATTATATCCTAGAAACTAAGAACATTACCAGAAATGAAATATTACAGAATACGTAAGATGTAGACTTTCAGTTGACTTTCAATTGCACAGCCAAAATTCTCCCAGTTATTTATATTATCAAATGCTTTATATTATAATACCAGCATTTATATTATCATTCACTTGCAGAGAACCACACTTTGAGGAGCATTGGTATAGAGTCTGATCTTCAGCTACCTGCTGTATGTCTGAGGTTTTTCTGGGATCCTTTTCTTGCTTGCTTTTAGAATTTAGAATTTTCTCTTAAGTTGGTAGTTGGTATACTCTAAAACACTCTTAGTTTCATTTGTCAGGAAATATCTTTGTTTTATTTGTTAGGTATTTTATCATAGTCTTTCCAAGGAATTCCTTATGTAACTATTGCTAAAGACCAAATGAATGTGTACTTAAGTGTTACTGGTTAATCTAAATATCTTACTGTGTTTTTCTCCTGTAGGGAATACAGTGAGTAACCTGATTATGATCATACCTCCAGCTTTTGGTGCAATTCAGAGCATTAGAGATGGACTGGAGAAACGGTACACTGCCGCTTACTTAGCACTCATGGGTATGTAGAGTACTTCATCTGAAAACTGTGTGCAGTGTGCGTGTGGGTGGCTACTCTCTGCATTTCTAAATGCGATAACTTGGTATACAATATAGACACACTTTCTAACATTAGAGTTGGAACTCCTCAGACCTTGACAGTGACTTGAACTGCACTTTTGAATAACTGTTCGAAAAAGTTCAGACTGTGAAAACAGTGCAAAATAGAGGTAATAAAATAAACAAGATGCTTTTCTACCCAACGTTGCCAGATCAGAAGTTTTTATTTGCTTCAGATCTTAACATTTTCTTTAAAGAAATATGCCACTTAGATAAAATAGAAAATTTTCTGTGTATTCCTGCCTGGTTTTTCCCTTTTTCTACCCTTCTCAGTCCAGCATCTCACCCTAAGAGCTAAACTCTGCCTTAAATTACGTCTTATAATTTTCTTAAACACTCTTATGCTTACACTGTTTATATCTGTAATGTCTCAAATAGTGTGTAGGGACTGAGCATGGTGGTAGATGCTTATCATCCCAGCACTGAGGGAGAGACTGAGGGAGAAAGATTGAGAGTTTGAAACTACCCTAGTACACATAAGCAAGATACTGTTTC
The DNA here is from genome assembly GCF_903995435.1 of Acomys russatus. Classification (NCBI taxonomy): domain Eukaryota; kingdom Metazoa; phylum Chordata; class Mammalia; order Rodentia; family Muridae; genus Acomys; species Acomys russatus. Next base: position 50,219,352 of record NC_067143.1, on the reverse strand, counting down.
AAAGAAAAATAAATTATATAATGTCAGAAAAACAAGATCTAAAAAATTATATCAATGGAGCATTTTACACTGAAACACAGTTTATAGCATTCTGTTATCTTTTGGATGCTTTTTTAATTAAACATGATTGCATATAAAAATAAATATTATAGATAGGTACACACACACACACACACACACACACACACACATAAAATGTTATTAGTCTGACAGAAGGGGGCAGCATGAACTAAGAATCTTGTAAGTATGCATAACTTCTATTCCAAATAAAATAGACTTCCCTAACCTGAGGAAAACAGTTTCTTACCATACAGAATTACCTTTTATCCTTTTTGTTTGTTTTTGTTTTTCAAAACAAGGTTTCTCTGTGTACCCCTGGCTGTCCTGGGCTTGCTTTGTAGACCAGACTGGCCTCGAATTCACAGAGATCCACCTGCCTCTGCCTCCCAAGTGCTGGGATTACAGGTGTGCACTACTGCTCCTGGCTCAAAATTACTTTTTAAAGGAAAGAAAATGCAAAGCCTTTTGGTCAACAGAAATTCTTCTCTCATCTAATTTAAAAATAGATGCAATATCTTAATGACACAACTGGAAGCCCTAGAAAAAAAAGAAGCAGAAACACCCAAGAGGAGTAGACGTCTGGAAATAATCAAACTCAGGGCTGAAATTAACAAATTAGAAACTAAGAAAACAGTCCAAAGAATCAACAAAACCAAGAGCTGGTTCTTTGAGAAAATCAACAAGATAGACAGACCGTTAGCCAAACTAACTAAAAGGCAGAGAGACAGTCTTGAAATCAACAAAATCAGAAATGAAAAGGGAGACGTAACAACAGACACTGAAGAAATACAAAGAATCATAAGATCCTACTTTGAAGGCATATACGCCACAAAATTTGAAAATCTAAGGGAAATGGACGATTTTCTTGATCAATTCCACTTGCCAAAGTTGAGTGAAGAACAGATAAACAAGTTAAATAGTCCCATTTCCCCTACAGAAATAGAAGCAATCATCAATAGTCTCCCAACCAAAAAAAGCCCAGGGCCAGATGGTTTCAGTGCAGAATTCTACCAGACCTCAAGGGCAAGCTAATACTGATAGTCTTCAAGCTACTCCAAAAGATAGAAATGGATGGAACATTACAAAATTCATTCTATGAAACCTCACAAAGACTCAACAAAAAAGAGAATTTCAGACCAATTTCTCTTATGAACATCGATGAAAAAATACTAAACAAAATACTTGCAAAACGAATACAACACATCAAAGATATCATTCATCATGACCAAGTAGGCTTCATTCCAGGCATGCAGGGATGGTTTAGTATACGGAAATCCATCAATGTAATCCACCATATAAACAAACTGAAAATAAAAAACCACATGATCATCTCTTTAGATGCAGAGAAAGCATTTGATAAAATCCAACACCCATTCATGTTTAAAGTTTTAGAGAGATCGGGGATACAAGGCACTTTCCTCAACATAATAAAGGCTGTATACAGCAAGTCAATAGCCAAAATCAAAGTAAATGGTGAGATACTCAAGGAAATTCCTCTAAAATCGGGAACAACGCAAGGCTGCCCACTCTCTCCATATCTCTTCAATATAGTACTCGAAGTTCTAGCCAGAGCAATAAGACAACAAAAGGAGATCAAGGGTATCCAAATGGGAAAGGAGGAAGTCAAATTATCCCTATTTGCAGATGATATGATAGTGTACATAAATGACCCTCAAAATTCCACCAAAGAACTCCTACAGCTGATAAACACCTTCAGCAAATTAGCTGGATACACAATTAACTCAAAAAAGTCTGTAGCCTTCCTATACACAAATGACAAGCTTGCAGAGGAAGAAATTAGGAAAACCACACCCTTCACATTAGCCACAAGCAATATAAAATATCTAGGAGTTACTCTAACTAAGCAAGTGAAGGACTAGTTTGAAAAAAATTTCAAAACTCTGAAGAAAGAGATTGAAGGTGACCTGAGAAGATGGAATGATCTTCCTTGCTCATGGATCGGGAGAATTAACATAGTAAAAATGGCCATCCTGCCAAAAGCAATCTACAGATTCAATGCAATCCCTATCAAAATACCTACACAATTTTTTAAAGACATTGAAAGTTCAATTCTGAACTTCATATGGAAAAACAAAAAACCCAGAATAGCTAAAACAATCTTGTACAATAAAAGGTGCTCCAGAGGAATCTCCATACCTGATCTCAAACTGTACTATAAAGCAATAGTAATTAAAACAGCATGGTACTGGCACAGCAACAGGCTGGTTGATCAGTGGAATCGAATCGAAGACCCAGATATGAATCCACACACATATGGTCACTTGATTTTTGACAAAGAAGCCAAATCCATTCAATGGAAAAAGGATAGCATCTTCAACAAATGGTGCTGGTCTAACTGGAGGTCTATGTGTAAAAAAAATGCAACTGGACCCATATTTGTCACCTTGCACAAAACTCAAATCCAAGTGGATTAAAGACCTCAACATAGAACCAGAGACACTAAATTGGTTAGAAGAAAAAGTGGGGAAGAGCCTGGACCACATTGGCACAAGAGACAACTTCCTGAACAGAATTCCAACAGCCCAGGCCTTAATGTCAAGCATTAATAAATGGGACCTCATGAGGCTGAGAAGCTTCTGTAAGGCAGGAGACACTGTCAAGAGAACAAAGCGACAGCCTACAGACTGGGAAAAGATCTTCACCAACCCTACATCTGACAAAGGTCTAATATCCAAAATATATAAAGATCTCAAGAAATTAAACACCACCAAACCAAATAACCCAATTGAGAAATGGGGCTTGGAACTAAACAGAGAATTCTCAACAGAGGAATATCAAATGGCTGAGAAACACTTAAAGAAATGCTCAACCTCCTTAGTCATCAGGGAAATGCAAATCAAAACAACTCTGAGATTCCATCTTACACCCATCAGAATGGCTAAGATCAAAATTTCAAGTGACACCACATGCTGGCAAGGATGTGGAGAGAGAGGAACACTCCTTCATTGCTGGTGGGAATGCCTACTAGTACAGCCACTTTGGAAATCTATCTGGTGCTATCTCAGAAAAATGGGAATAGGGCTTCCTCAAGACCCAGCTACTCCACTCCTTGGAATATACCCAGAAGATGCTCCAGCACACAACAAGAAAATTTGCTCAGCCATGTTCATAGCAGCCTTATTCATAATAGCCAGAACATGGAAACAGCCTAAGTGTCCCTCAGTAGAAGAATGGATAAAGAAACTGTGGTACATATACACTATGGAATACTACTCAGCTATTAAAAACAAGGAATTCCCAAAATTTGTGGATAAATGGATTGAGCTAGAAATGATCATAATGAGTGAGTTAACCCAGAAGCAGAAAGACTCAAATGGTATATATTCACTTATATCTGCATACTAGCCCAAGGGGCATGTCCCACAAAAGCCTTCACTTACCAGGAAACTGGGACAGAGGGGAGGACATCCTATTGGGACTCTAAATGAGAGAAGCATGAGAGAATAGCAAAGTAGAAGGATCCAGAGGGTCCTAGAAACCTACAATTAGAACATTATGATAGGCAGATTTGGGCCCAGGGGTCCCGCTCAAACTAAGGCACCAGCCAAGGACAATACAGGCGGTAAACTTTAAACCCCTTCCCAGATCTAGCCAATGGTCAGAACATTCTCCACAGTTGAGTGGAGAGTGGGATATGACTTTCTCGCGTACTCTGGTGCCTCACATTTGACCATGTCCCCTGGAGGGGAGACCTGGTGGCACTCAGAGGAAGGACAGCAGGTTGCCAAGAAGAGACTTGATACCCTATGAGCATATACAGGGGGAGGTAATCCCCCTCAGGAACAGTCATAGGGGAGGGGAATAATGGGAAAATGGGAGGGAGGGAAGAATGGGAGGATACAAGGGATGGGATAAACATTGAGATGTAACAAGAATAAATTAATTTTTAAAAAGTTTAAAAAAATAGACGCAATAATATAACCTTCCTAACTTAAGTAAATGGTCTCAAATGAGGAACTAACTGCCCAAAGCTGTAACATAATGAAAAATAATGTCCATAAGATAGTGTAGTAAGAGGTCTCACATAACAACCATCGCCTCATCAAACCCAGAAGTAACTCTACACTAAGGGCTTGAGTATAGCTCTGTTTGATTTGCCGAAGTATTCGAAAGGAATCGTATATATTAGAGCAGGGGCAGTGCCTTCTGACATTGGACTTGAGAGTGGATCTGATATTTGTCCTTTGCTTTGCTCGAAACTCTGATCTGTCTCATTCTGAGGAACTGCTGGGAGGTACATGCATGTCTGGGACACCAGCTTAGGTTCAACCATGACAGTCTCATACCAGATCTTGAGGAGATCCAGTGTCAGCTCCAGATCCTGTTGCTGCAGTCAGAGAAATGTCACATCTTTGTGGAGGCATCAGAGTCATGTATGGTTGGTGTACCACAACAGGTTTCTTGAGTTTCTCAAAAGCCTTACCAACACATTCTGGCTAACATCATTACATCTTCTGCAGATCTATATATCTAGGCTCCCCTATCCACCTGGGAACCCTTATAAGACTCATAGCATCCCAATCATAGAGCATCTCTTAGTACTGAAATGTCTGCAGTGTCACAGACTTAGGAAATACAAATCTACCTGCTTAGAATTTCTGAATAGGTGAAGTGAAGGATAGCACAAAGAAAGCCAAACTGGTGGAGACTGAAATAACCTCTAATTCTTCAATGAGAAGATATTTCATGTCTCACAGCATCAAAAACAAGCAGTGAACAGGGCATGGTGGCACATGCCTTTAATTCCAGCACTCTTTGGAGTCAGAGGCAGGCAGATGGCTGTGAGTCAAAGCCATCCTGGCCTACAAAGCAAGTCTAGGACAGCTAAGGCTACATAGAGAAAAACCTGTATGCAATAAAACAAAGAATCATAAGGAACTATTATGAGTAGTTATATGCCAACAGATGAGGTAAGATAGGAATATACAAATTCCTGACACATACAGCTTACTAAATATTGAAAAAGATGCCATCTCCAGTCATTGTGGCGAAGACAAACTATTTTCATGATTAATGCTAGAAAAAATAATTGACTATCTTATATACAAAAAATCTAAATTGATCAAAAATCTAGATGTAAAAACTAAAATATTACAAATACTGAAATAAAATATGTGAATTTGTGTACATCATTTTGAAAGACTTTCTGTGATCTAAATTCAGATGTAAACAAAGATGGTCAAATTGAACTACACACCTGGTTAGGTGTAGTGGCGCACTCATGTAATCCCAGCCATTTGGGAGGCTTGCTTGAGTACATAGTGTTAGGCCAATGTGTACAACTTAGACTCTGTCTCAATCTACAGTTTCTTTTGGCTCAGTGGTATAGCATTTGCCTAGCATGAACATATCCCTAACACCAATCCCCAGCACTACCAAAAATGGGGCGAGGGGGGGCTTTTTCGTTTTCTCCTTTCAATTAGCATGGAGTGGAATGTATGGACTACTGATGCAATATTCAGTATAAAAGTCCTAACTAGCCACAAAATTTTATTAGCTATGCTCACAAAACCCACTTTTTGGCCAGAAAATTGAAAATGTCTTTATGCCTTTTCTGTACATATCTCTGTAATTGTTTCCTAGATACATAAGTTGTATATAAGGTATTTTATAAAAGAACCTGAGTTAGAGCCCCTTCCTTATTACTTAATAGCTGCATGGCATATGTAATCCTTTGTCAGTAAACTACATAAAGGCCAGATGGTAACTGATAAGTTCTATAAAAATGAAAGGACCTAGAGCATATATAGTGGTCAGCACACTTGGCATAACATAAAACTTCAATACATAAAACTATTTATTGTGGCAAAGAGACACTGCCCAAAACTGCCACCAGGGTCTGAGATGTTCCCTTGGATCCTTGACTGTGCCACAGAAAGAGTTACAGAATGGGTCAGAATGAAGCAAAGTCAGTGTATTAAGTATTTACACATAGAAACTGCAGTATACCAAAGGGTGTCAGTATCTCAGAGTTCCCAAGAGAGTTGCATTTCAGTGTATTTGCAGTAGTTTTGTATATATGGTATCGTGACTCTCTAAATTATATTGCTAGGGGTTATGGATCAGAGAAGTACAAGAGAGTGCTAAAAGAAGCTGATCAACAATGCACATTCAAGCTTATCCTGAGCATCCAGTACTTTATAGAAATAATAGAGTGTCCTTGGTCTAGTAAACTACTTTGAGAATTTTAGAAAAACTATACTGTGCTTGTTTTCTTCTACGACAAAAATCCTCATAGTACTAACTCAGTATTAGCTGTATCCTGTCAGAGGCCTTAAACTTTGTTTTCCTCAAAACTTACTGCTTTGAAATGTCTTATTGTCTTCTGAAATCACTCTGGCCCCCAAGAATTTCTTGCTGATCTTTTTATTTGTCTGTCTTAATTCTAGTGGTAGGAATGGGATCCTGGTGTTTCCACATGACTCTGAAATATGAGATGCAGGTGAGTAATGGCAAAAGTGAGTGATGATTTTTCTCAGTTTGTAGACAGCTCCAATTTGAAAAAGAACATATAATAAAGGATAAGAAAGGGGGGACTTGTCATCTTTGAAGGTCAAAGGACTCAAACTGTGTAAAGAAGTAGTATGGCTTTCTATGTACATGTGCCAACTCTGTGCAGACGTACGTAATTTTAGAACAGCATCAAAGAAGACAGTTACCTGGAGGTGCCCTAAAATGTTACCAGTAGTTCGCAAAAACATTGTATTCTTAGATGCCTGCAGTCTTTCGTGTATTGGTGGCATCATTTGAATGGGATGGGCCCTGTTTGGTTTCTGTCTTTGCTATGAAGAGGTTATATCTACTCATTTGAACCTTTTGGCTTATCTTTACTAACCCTTTGATTCTGCCTGTACTTTAAGCTCTTAAGTTTGAACTAAGTTTTGTGATCTAGCCTTTGTCAGACTTATCTTTGTCTTTGCTGTTTGTGATATTGGAATGAACACAGGCATTGCACATGCTAGGCAAGTCCTAGACCAGCCCCAGCCTTGGCCTTATCTTCTTAAATGATTTACACATACAGGAATGTCAAGACAAAACATTATTATTATTACTACTTTGGTTTTCAAGACAGGGTTTCTCTGTATAGTCCTGGCTATGCTGAAACTCTGAACTGATTATTTTGTATGCCAGTTACAAGAGAGGACCCAAGTTTGGTCCCCAGCATTTACCTGGCAGCTCACAACTATCTGTAACTTCAGTTCCAAGGAATCCATAGCCCTTTTCCAAACACACACGGTTGCACATAAATACTTGGCAAAACACTTAAATAAATAAAATAAATCTTTTATAGAAGCTAAACAAAAAGTTAATAAGCAATAAGATGAAGACTAGTAAGATAATACAATGAGAAAGGTGCTTGCTGCCAAGCAAACCTGAGTTTGATCCCCATGGTAGAAGGAGAGAACCAAGTTTAACTCTACACATGTATAGGGTATATGCATGCCCAGCAGTATGCCCTTCTCTGCTAAATAAATGAATAAAATAAAGAAATGGGGGCTGTACAGGTAACTCAGTCAATAAAATGCTTGCCATGCAAGTATGAGAACCTGAATTTAATCACCAGATTATGTGGACATAAAAGTGCCAAGAGTGGTAGCATCTGCTTGTAATCGCAGACAGAGACAGGCAGGCTTTTGGTGCTTTATGGCTAGCCAGTTTACCCTAATTGCAAGCTCCAGGTAAGTGAGAGACTCTGTTTCAAAAAAACAATATGTGAAGTGCCTCTAAATGCACACACACACACACACACACGCGCGCGCGCGCGCAAATGAATGCAAATTTATACTTTTGTAAATGTAGTCCTTTTAAATAAACTACAAACATCTGGAGTCCATGCCTTTCTCCTGAGCTAAAGATTTGTACTTACTGACATTTCTACATACTACCAATGTCAAGTTCTTTAAACTCAGAATTCCGCTTTCATAATCAAATTAAACTGTACTACTATATCTTAATTGTTAAGCAAGAAACTAGATATATCCTTTATAGTTTCTTTTTCCTCACCTTTATATAAAATTAACAGCAAATCTCTGTTTATTTTACTTACTAAATATTTCTCAAATCTGTGCATTTGCAATCATTTCTGATTTCCTTGGCCTGGACCCTGATTACAAGGCTTCTTTCTGGGGAAAAGTCAGTCAGATGTCCCACTTGGATGTGTGCCTTAGAAGGGATGGATAGATAGCTTTGATGTTCAAAACAACAAACTGTACAAGTAAATTTGGTGGTGATAAATATATTAAATAACTATCAAAAGAAATTAAATTAGAGTTAATAATTTTGGGAGGAGCAGCAAGGAGTTGAACCCAGGGCCGTTCATGCTAAGCAATGTACTCTACCACTGCAGTACATCCCTAACTTAAGAGATGATAATAGTAATCATTCTGAAGTTTCATTTTGACTGCCATGATTATAGCTGTGCTATAGTCACATCTTTGTTTCTCTGCTTCATGTAGCTGTTGGATGAACTCCCCATGATTTACAGTTGCTGCATATTTGTGTACTGCATGTGAGTACTTACATTTAAATTTAAGTTCAATATGTTTTTTTTTTGTCTAATTACATTACTAGGATATGTAAAAAAAATATTAAAAAATTCTGACATTAATGGAAGAGTTTAGTTTCTGGGAGGTTGCAATAATGTTTTATATTAACAACTATGATCTCAAAGCCCTAATGCTAGTTTAGATAGTATCTTTGGGGGGGGGTCTTTGAAATTATTATTTTTCTTTTTTTTGCATATAGATTTATATTATTCCACATATATACAATAAATTACCTACAGCAAGAAGAACCATGAAACAATTAGGAATTATATAAATATTGCATTCATAGTGTTTTGGCATATCTTAATTTGACTTAAATAGACATTTTGCCTTTTCTTGAGTGAAGAATGTGTTCAAATTGTGCCATAAAAGTTCTGGGGTAGTTTCTCTAGACTGTAGTACTTATTTTTATTTTATATGTATGAGCATTTTTCTTGGGTGTATGTCTGGGTACCATGTGCATCCCTGGTATGAGAAGGCCAGAAGAGGGTATTAGATCCCCTGGAACTGTAGTTATAGAGGCCTGTGAGCTGCCATGTATTTGTTAAGAACTGAATCCTGGTTTTCTGCAAGAGCAACAAGTACTCTTAACTGCTGAGCCAGCACCAGTTTCTTTTGTTGTTGCTGCTGTTTGTTAGTGTGCATGTGTGTGTGTGCAGTGCTCATGTACCACAGTGTACATGGTGGGGTCGAGGCCAACTTTCTGAAGTATGTTCTCTCCTTCTACCCTGGTACCCTGAGCTTGAACTTAGGCCTAAAGGCTTGAACTGTAATTGCTTTTGCCTGCTGAACCATCTCATTAGCCATGTTTGTTACTAAAAGCTTGCCTGAAACGTGAAGTACACTGTGGTTATTGAGAATTCCGTACAGTGTATTTTGGCTGTCATCTCCTTCTCCCCAAACTCTTCCCAGAGCCATTCATATCTCCCTAAGTACCCAGTATCAAGTGTTATTTTATTATTGTTGTTTTTTAGCCTATCAAGTCCAGTTTGTGTTAGTTAGCTACTCTTGGGTGTGGGACTTTCTGGGTGTGGAGTGCAGTGCTCACATCATTAAAGAAAACAGACTGTTTCTTTCCCAGCAGCTATCAAATGTCAGTAGCTCTTCAGCTATGGATGGGCCTTTGTGCCCACCTCTGCACTGTCTCAAGTAGTACAGTAGGTACTGAGCTGGCTTGATAAACAAGAGAGTAACACACAGAGAAATTTAGCAACTTGCTCAAGAATGTGAGCAGAGCTTCATTAACAGACATGCCATTATGCAGGTGGACAATCTGCAAGGGACACTAAAATATCATCAAAAATAGCCCATCATAGAAAACTAGATTGTCTCAGCTGGTCATGTGACTACTGCTGATCCCGTTTGCCTCTTGTAATCTAAATACAGTTCAGTGCTGCTTGCTTGCTTCCCCCCCCCCCTCGGTTTTTGTTTTTGTTTTTGTTTTTAGAGACAGGATATAGGCCTGGCTGTCCTGGAACTCACTTTGTAGACCAGGCTGGCTTTGAACTCACAGAGATGCACCTGCCTCTGCCTTCTGAGTGCAGGCATTAAAAACATGTGCCACCCCCACCAGCAGTTCAGTGTTTCTATCATGGAGGGTGGGAGGGTAGAAATGGTGAGTACTGTTGGATCACAAAGGCATGTGGGCAACTTGTAAGCAGCATTCAGGTTTTTTCTGGTTATACATTATAAAGTAAATTTCTTTCTTACTTTAAAGGTTTGAATGTTTCAAGACAAAGAACTCAATAAACTACCATCTGCTTTTTACCCTAGTTTTATTCAGTTTAACAGTGACCACGGTAAGTCATGCTTCATCTCCTGTAAGGTATGCCATGTAGGAGACTGGTACAGTTAGTTTCCAGTACTTATGTCAAGCTGTTCAAATTGAAATATTTTTATGCAAGTGGAATGTCTTTTTTTTTTTTTTTTTTTTACTTACTTATTCTTTTTTTTGTGTTAGACTTTTTTTGTCTATTTGTATGTGCACCATCTGTGACTGGTGGCCAAAGAGGCCAGAATGCATTCCCCTGGAACTGGAGTAGCCCCATGCCCAGCTACTGAACCAGTTTTTAAAAACTAATTAATTTTGACACTGGAGGGATGGCTCAGTAGTTAAAGTGCATACCTCTCTTAGAAAAGACCCTAATTTGGTTTCCCCATCAGGTGGCTCAGAAACCCTGTAACTAACTTTAGATGGATCTGTTGTCTTTACATAACCTGTACTCATGTGCAGGCATGTGTGTGTGTGTGTGTGTGTGTGTGTGTGTGTGTGTGTGTGTGTGTGTGTGTGCGCGTGCACATGCACACACATACACATAATTAAAACATAATAAAAAATAAATTGTACCAGGCGGTGGTGGTGCACCTTTAATCCCAGAACTCAAGAGGCAGAGGCAGGTGGATCGCTGTGAGTTTGAGGCCCGCCTGGTCTACAAAGTAACTCCAGGACAGTCAAGGGTACACAGAGAAACTCTGTCTCGAAAAACCAAAATAAAAATAAATAAATAAATATATTGCCTTAAAATTTAATTTACTCCTGAAGCCAAGATGATGGTATGTGCTTCTTATCCCAGCACGTGGAGGCTAAAGCGGGAGGATAAGACATTCGAGGCCAACCTGAGCTACATCGTGTGTTCTAGACCAGCTTCAGCTGTTTGATTGTCTCAGCATGCCCCCGCTTCCTTTCTAATTTTAATAAAAGCAACAACAACAACAAAAACACTGCTTAATGAGGATCACATATGGGGCTTGAGGCCAGCCTGGTCTACATAATGTTCTGTTCTGAGCCTAGAACTTAGAAAACAAAAATAAAGACTACTGCTTGAACCAGGCACGATGGCATGAGGTTATCCTGGCTATGTCAAAAGACTGCGTTTGAGGAAGCAAAAACAAATAAAAGAATACTGTTTAAATAGATCAGGGCAAGCTTTAGAGAAAGTTTGAGTAAGATTTTAACTGATAAACTCAAGGAATTTTTCAGGCCTCTGGGCAACACTGTGGTAATTCATCCTTAGCCTTTTGTATTTCCTTACACGCAAACCTTAGAATAGCATAGTGAATTGCTGCTCTAAAATCACTGTGTGCCAGATGCTTGCCGAGTACTCTGCCTTCATTGCTCAATTATGCTGTCACTGTTATGACTGAGAGAGGTTTTTTATGGGTGATTGCCGTATCTTAAAGGAAAGTAGTAAATGGGTCTAGTGAGCTACACAAAATATCAGGTTGTAAAGTCTCATGTGTGCTATGTTTAAGAGTTTAAATTTGCTCTCTAAGTAGTGTTGATCCATGAGATAGAAAAAGTATAATCAGACAAGGTTTTTTTGTTTTGTTTTGTTTTGTTTGTTTGTTTTGTTGTTGTTGTTTGGTTTTTCGAGATAGGGTCTCTCTGTGTTAGCCCTAGCTGTCCTGGACTCACTTTGTAGACCAGGCTGGCCTTGAACTCACAGCGATCTGCCTGCCTCTGCCTCCCAAGTGCTGGGACTAAAAGCGTGCGCCACCAAGCCCGGCCAATCAGGCAAGTTTTAGAAAATATCACTTGTTACAAAAGATAGATTAAGTGAGTCTGGAGATTAAATGCAGGAATTTTGCATACTTTGTAAAATATGGAACTAAGACTAAAATAGTATAACTGTGGGGATGAAAAGAAGCAAACATACATAATCTGTGGGATGTATGACCCATTGAGTAGAAGAGGATAGTAGGAGAACAAAGACATAGTGGTACAGAATGGCTTCTCTCCTGGTCTAGCTGTTAGCTTATTAACCATATAAGTGCTGGTGCATGCCTGCAATCCCAGCGCCTAGCAGGCCAAGGCATGACAGTTTCAAGTTTGAGGCTATCATAGACTACACAGAAAACCCTCTTAAAGTTAAAACATGGAGCCTAGCATATTGGGGCAGGCCCAAAATCCCAGCACTCAGGAGGCAGAGTCAGGAAAATCATGAGTTAAGGGTCATTCTTACTTACATAGCAAGTTCAAGGCCAGGCTACATGAGTCCCTGTCTTAAAATACAAAATTAAACTGCTGGGCACTAGTGACGCACGCCTTTAATCCCATCACTTGAGAGGTAGAGGCAGGCAAATCTCTGAATTCAAGCCTAGCCTGGCCTACAGGGCAAGTTTCAAGGTAGCCAGAGATATACAGAGAAACCCTGCCTCAAAAACAAAACAACCAGACATGGTGGCACACACCTTTAATCCCAGCACTGTGGAAGGCAGAGGCAGGTGGATCTCTGAGTTTGAGGCCAGCCTGATCTAAAAAGTAAGTCCAGGACAGCCAGGGCTACACAGAGAAACCCTGTTTCAAAAAACAGCAGCAGCAGCAGCAGCAGCAGCAACAACAACAATTCACTGTTTTCCTGAGTTCCTATACTCCTTTGCCTAAACTCTGTCCTAGTTAATAATGAAAGACCCCTCAAGTTTAGAGATGGAAAGAAGTTATGCGATTATATTAATGAAAGGAATAAAGTCCAGAGTGACTTGCCTGGCCAGCTAAGTTTATCTATCAAGTTGATATCAAAATCAAGACTAGACCCATTTGTAAGTTAAAAGATGTTATAATTAGAAACAAATCAAGCTTTAGAATCAGATGTGAGTTAGGATCTAATATTTTTACTTAGTTTTCTCTCAGCTTTAGTTTTTCTTAGCATAAAATGAAGATAAAATAAAGTATGTTTTATACTAACTATAGTATTAGTATCTGACACATAATAAGGACTCCATCATTTTTGGCCTAGAAAACAGAGTGTTTAAGGAACATACTCTTACACCTGGCCTATCGGTGCACACCTGTAACCTTGTACTCAGGAGACTGAAAGATTGTGAATTCAAGGCCAGCATAAGCTGCATAGTGAGTCCTAGTTAATATTTTGAAATAAAGACACAGATTAAACACATTTTTCATATTGATTTAGAGTTACAGGTAGTATTTCAGTCAAAGCCCTTTGACTGCTTGAAGTAAATAATTGTGGTCTTTTTATAGTAAGAAGCTTATTTCAGAAATACATTTTTAGCTAAGTTTTAAAACTGTATGAGGTTTCATTAGATCACTATATTAATGAAGACATAAGAATGTCTAATCCCAGTTCTAGATATTAAAGAGATTATTAGTTTATAGGGGAAAACAACAAACCAGTAGAATGCCACAAAGCATTCTCAGCCTGTAGGTTGTGACCTCCACAGGGCTTGTATATCAGATATTCTGTATATTCGACATTTATATTATAATTGATAACAGCAAAATTATAGTTATGAAGTAGCAATGAAAGAAATTTATGCTTGGGGTCACCACAACATGAGGAACTGTATTAAAGGGCTACAGCATTAGGGAGGCTACTGCCATAAAGCTTATAGGTAGATGCTTATAGGTGAATAGTTGCTTCTGTTGGAAATGGAAGCGTTCAGAAAAGATTTCAAAGAGGAATAATTTGTGTTGAATTTGCAAAAGTATTTGTCAGTTGGGAGGATTTCTGAACAAAATGAAGAGCAGCATATTTACAGGTACTGGAGCGTGAGAGTGATGTGTTCAAGAAAGCACAGTGCTCTCTGGAGATTAGAGTGAGGAGACCCCAGTAAGCCCAGACAGGAGCAGGGGAGCAGTGGGAAGCTTTGAATGTCAAGTTAAGAAACCTGAACTTTGTCATGGCAGTGTAAGTCACTGAAGGGTTGATTTGGATTCCGAGTCCTCTGTACTGTGCCATTAAAAGAGTGTGCTCCTGAGAGAGGGAGCGGGCCCTGATCTAGGGCTCTGAGTGAACCTCACCCCAACATCTACCCCATGTATGACCTGCTGGAACACATGAAGACACTGGACCTGCAGATTTAAAGATTAAGAATCTCCTTGACACACAGCAACAATGGGATATCCGACAGCAGTCCCAGTGAGGATCCGGTAATGATAATGTAGGCCTCCAACCAGGCCCAGGACTCGTAGCAATGAACATTTGAAAGTAAACATATGTGGACAAAAGGCTGTACTGCATGATACACTACAGCTTCTGTGACAAGATCTTTTTGTTTGTCTTTTTGTTTTATTTTACTGGGGGGGGAGGGGAGGAGAGGGATTTTGGTGCATGGCGTGTAAATCATAGACATTAAATAAAAGTATAAAAAAAAAGAAAGAGTGTGCTCCTGTAGACAGTATATATTACATCTATAAAGGCATTGAACTTAAACACCCATAAAACACTAGAGTCTGAACCTTGGGCTTATATAACTAGAGGTTTGTCTACGTAATGAATAGCTTGAAAGCAGAAATGGGTACAATAAATATCTTTAAATGTCTTTACTTACTGATAATCTAATATGTCTAGCTCCTTTTATGTACTTTAGATTAGATTCTCCATGCTGCTATTCTCCATCTTTTAGTTAAGGATCAATTCTTTTAAGGTAAATGACTCTTGGTGAAGGTCTGTAGCAATTGAGTGGCAGAGCTACATATTTGACTTGGGTCTCTGAGTACAGTATTCTTTCTACTGTAGAGCAGGTACAGGGATTGTCATCGTAATTTACTCATCCTTCATGAATAACCTTGTATCCTTGACCCTCCTTGATGGTGACACAAAGACTAATGCTGAAGTAATCCACCACTGACTTGAAATATTTCATTATTTCATTTGCCATGGCAGGACTAGGCCTCCTGTGCCATACCACCTAATCTAATTAGTTTTATGTGGCTGGAATCTGGTTAGAATAACATTGGGGAACAACAGGTTTGGGATTTGCAGAGTGGTTGGAATAGGTTTTTTTATATACCTTCCTTCATTTATGTTTCTTCTAATATTTTTCAGATTTACCTAAAAGTAAAGGAGCCTATATTCCATCAGGTAATTAAAATTTTTTATTTATTTTATGTTGCTTATGTGAATATTTTGCTTGCATGTATGTCTGTATACCACCTGCATGCTTGGTGCCTGTGAGGGTCAGAAGTTATCAGGTCCCTGGAACTGAAGTTATTGATGATTTTGGGCTGCCATGTGGGTTCGGGAATCAAACCTGGGTCCTCTGCAAGACAAGTACCCTTAACTGCTGAGCCATCTCTCCAGCCTGATAATTTTGAATAATTTTCATTAATTATGAAACATTTGTTTAACAATATATGCTTGCTATGTGTGTTTCCCTTTTCTAGGAAGTTACATGCAGACGCAGCATTTGAAAATGAAATGGTAAAATGTCAAGAATCTACTATTAGTGTAGAATATTCAACCTTCCTAATGCTGTGGCCCTTTAATACAGTTCCTTATGTTGTGGTGACCCCCAATCATAAAATTATTTCATTACTACTTTATAACTGTAATTGTGTTACTGTTATGAATCTAATGTAAATATCTGATGATATGCAATCCCTATGAAAGGGTCATTTGACGGCCCCCCAAAGGGGTCATGACCCACAGGTTGAGAACTACTGGCCTAGAATGATGGCACATTCCTATATTTAAGAGATTCTAGCAGGAGGAGCAGGACTTCAAAGTCACCCTCAGCTACAAAGTGAGTTCAAGGCCAGCATGAGCTACATGACTGTGCCAGGGCTGGAGCTCTGTATAGCCCATGCTGGCCTTCAACTCATAGAGATTCACCTGCATCTGCTGCCTGCCTGAGTGCCTGAGTGCTGGGATTAAAATGTGGTGGTACCCCTCCTCCAATCTTTTTAAAATAAAAATCACTTTAAAACAAAGCTGCAAACAGGAAGTAGGCATAGGTAATAAGAATATACCCAGTACAGCCAATGTCACAGTCTGGCTGGATATTGGTATTCAGTAATACAAGCGCAACATTACTCTTAGAAGCTGAAGGAACCCTGGAGCTTCATGCATGCACACACACATAAGGTCTTTTTGTGAAGCCTAATGTGGTACCACACACCTGTAATGCCAGCACTTGGAAGATGGAGGAAAGAGGATCAGAAAATGAAAGCCAGCCTCACCTCCATAGTGAGTTTGAGACCAGCTTAGGCTATGCTAGATCTTCTGTCAAAAAAAAAAAAAAAAAGTCTTTATGATATTATGATCTAGAAAAGACTAAACTTCAAATTCCTCAAGTATTTTCTCTTTAAACTATTTAATGGGTTTTTGAGGTGGAAGTTATTGATGGAGTACTGTACCTAATGCCATACAAATTTCAGAGAATATCCTAGCTTCCTTTCTGTTGCACCATGAGCAAAAGCAACTTGAACGGGGAAGGGTTTATTTCATTTTACAGCCTACAGTCCATTATGTAGGGAAGTCAAGGCATGGTCTCAAGCAGGGACCTGGAGTTGGGAACTTAAGCTGAGACTGTAAGACTTACTGGCTTCTCATGGATGCCTCTGCTTGCTTTTTAAATTAGAATTTAGTTGCCCTTCCCTTTCCTCCCTCCAAACTCTATCATGTACTCCTCCCACTCTCCTTCAAACTCATGGCCTCTTTTTAAATTGCTATTGCATGCATATATGTATGCATGTATACAAATATATTCCTAAATACAACCTGCTTGGTCTATATTTTGCTACCTGTATGTATGTTTTCAGGGTGATTGTTTAGCACAGGACAATCAATTGGTGTGCTCTTCCCTTAAGAAGAATACCTCTTCCATTTCCAACTTTCCTCAGTTGCCTATAGTTCTTTATGTAAAGTTGAGGCCTCATAGGCATTTTTTTTCCTATCCAATTTGGCATGTTCATTAGTGTCATCCTTGTTCAGCTCATATTTGGAGAGTCATGTTAGCGAGACTTGATGGGTGTAGCTTCTGACATTCCTAGGAGAGACAGTCTCACAGCAAATTCCCTGATTGTCTGGCTCTTACAATCTTACCATTCCCTCGTCCACAGTATTTCCAGAGCCTTTGGTGTGGGGATTGCTTTGTAGATGTGTTCATTGGGCCTGGGCTCTGCAATGCTGTAGAGTTTAGCTGGTCATGGCTATGGGAGGAGAATGTGCAGCCAGTGCTTTACTAAAGCAGCACAACCCTAACGACAGTCTGCAAACACTGTCCTCATACCCATGATAAGTGTAGTCTTCACCCCTCAGCA
The DNA here is from genome assembly GCF_903995435.1 of Acomys russatus. Lineage (NCBI taxonomy): Eukaryota > Metazoa > Chordata > Mammalia > Rodentia > Muridae > Acomys > Acomys russatus. Next base: position 50,201,721 of record NC_067143.1, on the reverse strand, counting down.
AGTACCTTGTCTCTGCAACAGATGGGGGCCACTACAGAAAACTTCAGTTTGCTTTTTAATATAACTCAGGCCCACTTGCCCAAGGGTGGCACCACCCACAGGGGGCTTGGCCCTCCCACATCACTCTTTAATCAAAACAATGTCCTCCAGATTTGCCTGCAGGCCAGTCTTTATAGAGGCATTTCTCAGTTGAGGTTCTCTACTCCCACTTGACCCACATGTGTCGTCTTGACAAAACAAAACAACACAACTGCATCACAATTGAGATAGGTGATAATGGAATGTAGCTTTCATGCCCTGTGGAGTGTTTTGTTTTAGACAGGGCCTTACTATGTAGTAATAGCTGGCCTGGAACTCTCAGAGACCAGGCTGGCCTCTACCTCCAGAGTGCTGGGATTAAGGCATCAACAACCATGCCCTGATTATTTACTTTTTTGGGCTTGCCTATTACAAATATTAAGACAACTGTAAATTTTGAATAAAGCTGTTTAGTAGCATACCACCATTATTATAGTTCCCGTGTTTATACTTTGGCTATGTAATAGAATGTCCTTGTTTCGGGGGAGACATGCACCTAAATGTTTAGTTATAGATATGTAATTAGGTAGAGAGGGAGAGACAGACAGAGAAATAATATGGCAAAATGTTAAATGTTTGCAGAATATGCGTGACAACTATACTAAGTAGGTATTATTCCACTCATAACACATGTTTTCACTCTTCTCATTTTTGGGTTTTAGTCTTTTTAGAGAGTGTCTCACTATATAACTCAAGTTTTCTTCAAATTTGAGATACTTCTGCCTCAGCCTTCCAAGTGCAGGAATTATGTATTACAATGGGCGTGTCACCACACCCAGCCTGTTTTCATTAGTAGGGAAGGGGTGAGGATTCAGTGGTAGAATCTGCTTAGCAGTCAAAAGGCCTTCAGTTTAATCCCTAGCACCATGAAGAAACAAACAAAACGAAACAATGATAAATGAGTTGTTTGGTCTTTTGATAGTGACACAGCTACCCATTATTTGAAAAAGAAGGGGGAAGCAAACTTATCTAAAAAACATTGGCTTGAAAATTTAGAATCTTGATCTCTTGACACTTTGATCTTGTGTTCCTTGATTTGTGAAAATGGGCCAGCAAAATGGCTCAGCTGGTAAAAAACTCTTATGGTGCAAGCCTGACTACTGAATTCAGTCCCTGGGTCCCATGATGGAAGGACACCTCTACATACATGCATCTACAGTCACACATACTTCTCAGACAAAAATATATCCAATAATAATAAATTAAAAGCATTTAAAATGTTGAAAACAAAAAAGTATCATTTTATAGGTATCACATGGAAACAATATAAGAATGCAACGTTATTAAACTTAATAGTACAGTTTGATATTAAGCCTACATCGGGCTGGAAGGATGCTCAGTGGTTAAGAACACTTGATGCTCTTACAGAGAATTGGGGTACAGTTCTCAGCACCCATATGGTAGCTCACAATCATCTGTGACTCCAGTTCCAGGAGATCTGATGCCCTCTTCTAGCTGTGCAGACACCAGGTATCTACATAATACACATTCATACAAGCAAATCATACATATTCATAAAAATAAATGAACATTATAAGCTATATAATAAGATGTCAAATGACATGTAAATTCCTGCTCATGATAAATGATGAAAAACTTCTAAAAGGTATTTGACTTAGGTCTAGAAATAAATATTGATAAGAAAACTAAAAGGAAAAGGTTAATAAACACCAGATTCGATTTCCCGAGGAAGGAAAGTACTAATAACAATTCTACTTTACTATTAAGCCCAAGGTGATCCAGAAATCTCCAAATGAGAGCCCAAATGCACTGATTTAATTTGATGGTCTTTCAAAATAAGGTAATACTCTAATTACATAGCTGTCACATTAAATAGATATATCTTACAGCAAAGGAAAAGAAGAAAAGCATATGTAATAAGAGTAGATAAGAATGCCTAAGAAGCCAGTGAAGTCATTTTAGCAGCAAAACTGACAAATCAGTCATTGGTATCTCAGACCATCTGCTGTCTCAGGAAGCCCTTTTACTTAATTTTCCCAGTGTCTGCTAAGTTTTAGATGTCTGCTAAAGATTGATTCCCAAATGTGATACATCAGTATATGAAGAATTGTCTTTTCTCACTTGATCCTTGGGTTTTGTAAAAACACGATGTGAAAAACAAGAATTGAAGCAGTTTGGGTTAACTTTTCCTGTTCTGCTTCTTTGTACATTTTATTATAAATTAGTCATATCAGTTTTTTTTTAATGCATTGGTGTTTGGCCTGTGTGTATGTCTGTATGAGGGAATTAAATTCACTGGAACTTGAATTACAGATAATTGTGAGCTGCTAAGCAGGTGCTGGGAATTGAACGCAGGTCCTCTGGAAGAGCAGCTAATGCTCTTAACCACTGAGGCATCACTCCGGCCCTCCATTATTAATTAGGAATGTAAGGAAACTGATGTGATAAGCACATTTGGAAAAAAGATAACTACTAATTTTGATCTGTTATATGTTGAATTGTATATAAATATACATACACACAATATGTCTGCCTGTTCATGCATAATATATAGATTGACGTAACCAATATCATACTAAAATATCATCTTTCTTTATAAATGAAATAAGTGAGAGTTTGAAAGGATATTTATTTGTCTGCTTTCTCTCATCTAGTTAATGTCAAAACTAGGAAAAAAAAACTTTTTAAAAGTTCATATATATTTCAAATACATATATCTGACACTGGAGGGCTATTCTGTGACCTGGCTAGCACCCCAATAGAGAGAGCGACCTATTGGTTTATTTAAATAAGCCTTAAGCGAAATAACTGGGCAAGTATGACTTAAGCTAATTTTTCTAAGCTATTCAGGCTACCTCACAGCTGCATTACCCAGGTTACTTGCCAGTATGTCATCCCGTCTGGGCTGGATCTGCCCCATCAGGCCACGTCCTTTCTCTCCATCTTTTTCCTTCTCTCTCTCTCTCTCTCTCTCTCTCTCTCTCTCCCTCTCTCTCTCTCTCTCTCTCTCTCTCTCTCTCTCTCTCTCTCTCTCTCTCTCTCTCTCTCCCCTGCCTCTCCTGGCCTCGTGGTCCCTACCTGAGACACCCCAGCCTGGGAACCGAAGCTCCATCTACCTCTATTCTGCCCAATAATTGGCTGTCAGCCACTATATTTAACCAATCAGAATATTGGGGAGCAAAGTTTATACAATAGTATTCAGTGTATGTGAGAATGTACTTGTCTGGGCTACAACCTGATTTGGAGGCCAGTATTTAGCATTTGAATACACACCGGCACCACACCAACCCCCAACAGTTACTTTGGAATCTTGTTTGTTATGAGAAAGATCAATGCTGTGTGTGTGTTGGTTGACTGGCTTTGAGATAGGATCTAGCAATATAGTCCAGGTTACCTTCAAACTAATGATCTTCCTGCCTCAGCCTCCTAAGTAATAGGAATACAAGCATGTGCCACTGCATTTGGCCCTCCCATCTTTTTAAAAGATGACTTTAAACTGGGCATGGTGGCACACAGCCATAGTCCCAGCAGTTGTGAGACTATGGCAGGAGGATCCAGAATCCTAGACCAGTCTAGTCTATGTAGTAAGCCTTTGTGAAACAAAAGAAATGGAAGCTATGGACAAAGTAGCTCAGTGGCAGGACACTTCCCTAGAATGTATGGGGTTTAATCCCTGTCTCCACAAGATAGATAGATAGGTGGATGGATGGATGGACGGACGGACGGACGGACGGATGGATGGATGGAATGGATGGGTAGGTAGGAAGGAAGGAAGAATTGTACTGACTGCTTTCTTTTCTTTCCTATTCAGGTCATGTATGGAATGTTGGTCTTTGCATTAGTACTTCGTTCTATTTATATTGTTACATGGTAAGTAATACATTCTGATAAAATATATTCAGGCTTATAACAGTAAGTCTAAAGCCTAAATTGGAATAAAATAAAACTTAACTCTAGCAGGATAGTGATAGAAAACTAAAACCCAGCATTTTATTATGATGTATAAAAGACTTGTTCTTTAGGTGATTTATTAATGTGCATCATATAAAAACAAGAGCTCTAAAATTAAGGAAATTTGAAGAAAACTATATACAAGGCACCTGCTTTAATATGTATAACATTAACTATGATGTTAGACTTTGAAAAGTACTACGTTTTTAAAAAATGTTTTTGTTGGGCTGGAGGGATGGCTCAACAGTTAAGAACACTGGCTGTTCTTCCAGAGGTCCTGAGTTCAATTCCCAACAAACACAGGGTAGCTCACAACCATCTATGACAGGATCTGATGCCTTCTTCTGACATGCAGGTGTACATGCAGATAGGGGACTCATGTGCATACATACATTCTTTTTAAAAATTTAAATCAACCCCCCCCCCAGTCACAGTCATAGGGGAGGGGAGTAGGGAGTAAGCGGAAGGGAGGGAGGAATAGGAGGATACAAGGGATGGGATAACAATAGAGATGTAATATGAATGAATTAATAATTTAAAAAATTAAATCAAAAGAATAAATATGTTTTTGTTTCTTTCTTGGATTTGCTTGCCTAGGTTAAGTAGCACCTCTCAAGGAAGGCTTTTATGTCATAAAGTTCCACAGGCTAGGAAAGCAGCTCAGCAGCAGAGCACTCAGCTGGCAGGCATAAGGCCAGTTCTATCCTGCACCTGCCCCCCTCCCCTCCCTTCACCTCCAACCCCTAACTAAGTGCTTCATAGATGATCATTTAAGAACTATATATAATCTTTAGTAAGAACTTATGAAAATTCTTTAACTAGGTCCTAACCATACAGCAGGTGCTCAGCTCAGAAAGTAGTATGATCTATGTAGTTTCCCCAATTTTGTTTTAAAAATAAGCCTTTTATTTTGAGATAATGTCGAAATGCATGTGTAGTATAGTATCACTCCCAGGAGTTGACACTGACACAATTGAGACACAAAACGTCAGCAGAAGGATCCCTGTGTTACCCCTTTGTCACCTCATCCACTCCCTGCCCTCAACTTCTACTCCCTGTCCTTAACCCTGGGCAATTACTAGTCTTCTATTTTTCCAGTTTTGTCAGCTCAAGAAAGTTTCAGAAATAGAACCATATAGGATATAACATTAGAGGAGTTTTTTTCTTGAACCTCAGTATAATCCTCTGAATAGCAGTGTAGACTTTTCTCTTGCTAAGTAGTATTCATGGTAGAGATACACCACAGTTGAGTAACTTCCAGATCGGGGCTGTCATAAAGCTACTGTGAACATCTATGTGCTGTGTGTGTGTGTGTGTGTGTGTGTGTGTGTGTGTGTGTGTGTGTGTGTGACGTTTTCTTTTCTCTGGAATAAAGTCCCAGAGTGGAATTGCTGGGATGTATGGTAATTGTTTAGTTTTTCTTAAATCTACAGAAATGTTTTCCAGAGTGGCTGTACCATTTTTGCCCATAATATATGAGTGATTCAATTTCTCTGCATCCTCACCAGTAATTTTTATTCCAGCCATAATGAAGGTACATACTAATATCTTATACTTTAATTTATATTTCCCTAATGGTTAATGATGCTAAATGTATCTTCATATGTTCTTTTTTTGCCATTAGTATGTTCTTTGTTTATTTTCTCTTGTACTTACAAATTTTACCAAGGATATTTCTTGCTTTTTAAAAGTTTTAAGATTCTAATTTTTGTTGAATATGTAGTTTACAAATAGTTTCCTACAATCTGACTTTGTCTTTGATATTCTTTTCAGAATCTTTTTTAGTAAGTAAAAATTCTTAATTTTGATGTCAATTTTTCAGTTTTCTTTTTATTGCTATTTGTTTTGAGATGGGTTCTTACTATATAGCCTAGGCTGTCCTGGAATGCACTATGTTGACCAGACTAGTCTCAGACTTTCAGAGATTTGCCTGCCACTGTCTCCAGAGTGCTGGGATTAAGGGCTAATGCCACACAGACAGCCTGGCCATTTTTAAGAGTTCCATTCCAGAATATCTATAGTGCTTGTGCTATGTGCTCTGTTTGCTTTCAGTGTACGTATATAACTGCTAAGGTCCAATGTCAGTTTCTAGTGCAGGGCAGAAACCTTACCTCCCTTTTCAGTGTCTGTGTCAGTTTTCTGGGGCTGTCATGGCAAAGTGCTGCAAGCTGAGTGCCTTAAAACATTTGGGATTTGTTGCCTCTTGGGTCTAGAGGCTGAAAGTACAGATAGAGGTGTCTTCATGCTGTCCCACTGCTTCCTTTCTTTGGTGTTTTGCTGGCACTTCTAGCCATACTTAATTGTAGTTTCTGCCTTTGCCTGTTTCTTCACATGGCCATATTCCTGTAAGGACACCAGTCTTCTTAAAATATGGACCTGAACTTGTGATCTTTCTGCCTCTACTTCCTACATACTTAAAAAGGATGCAAGTCTGGGCTCTCCATTTGCTGCATAGCTTGAGGAAGGAATTACAATCTTTGTGATGTCTGACTATAGCAAGGGATTATTATTTTAAGTTTTCTGTCTTGTTAGGCTGGCCCTTTTCATGTTTCATTGGCTGGAGAAAGTAGGTTTTGTTGAGATCTTTTCTGCCTGTGCCTGGATTTCAGATACTGGCTTGTTCTCTTTTAACACCAGAGTATATTAGACCAAAAGAATGCATATGGTGTCAGGCAGTTGTTGTCCACACTTTCATTTCTAGCACTTGGAAGCAGAGGCAAGCAGATCTCTGGAGGCCAGCCTGGTCTACAGAGCAAATTCCAAGACAGCCAAGACTATACCAAAAAACCCTGCCTTGAAAAACAAAACAAACAAAAAGAATACATATGGTTGATGAGCCTGAAGAGCATTATTGTGCTAAGTGAAATAACCCAGGTTTATATAGAAATACCACTTGAGCTGGTGAGATGGCTTAACAGGTAAAAGGTGCATGCCAACAAGACTAACAATCTGAGTTTCATCCCTGGGACCCACATGGTGGGAGGAGAAAACTGATTCCTGTGAGTTGCCCTTCATGTGGGCCCTATGGTACCTGTGTGCAAGCATCACACTAAATAAATAAATAATTTTAAAAAATCAATTTTTAAAAAGGAAAAAATACCAAGTATACCACACAATCTCTACTATACGTAGAAACTGAAAATGTTGAACTCTTGTAAGTATAGAGTAAATGATAATTATCAGAGGCTAGAGGGGGCAGGGAGGCAATGGGAAAATGTTAGTGGAAGGGTACTATCATGGTTTTTTCTCCCTTCTCCAAGCTTGCATAATAATGACTCGTGAGACTCAAAATATTTACTAATATCTTTGCCATATAGCTAGACTCTTCTCTGACTAGATCATAGCCTAAAATAGCTCATTATACTAATCTACATTCTGCCATGTGGCTGGCTACCTCTGCTCAGGTACCATGTGTCTATTCTCCTCCCATCTTGCCAGATAACTCTCCGGTGCCTGGCTCTAGCCCAGAGCCCTTTCTGCCTCCCAGATGTTCCACCTCCTATTTCCTGCCTCAGCTATAGACCATTAGCTTTTTATTGAAAGGTGATACTTCCATATAGACACAAGAGATTCTTTCTACAGGATACAAAATGTCAGACAGGAGGAATGCAATTTTTAGATCTGTTGTGCAACGTTTTACTATGGTTAGTAATGTGCATTTTAAAACAGCTTAAATCATAAATTTGAAATGTGTTACCACAGAAAATGACAAGTGAGATACAGTATGCTAACTAGCTTGATTTAATTATTACATATTGTATATATACAGCATAGGCATGTGTCTCATAAGTATACATAGCCATAATTTGTTGCATTTTGTCAATTAAAATAATATTGATTTAAAAAGAAAACATAGCGAATTTAACACTATCTTTTTCAGGACTCATACCTCGTCTACTTCCATCTTTATCCCTTTCAGAAGTCTTCAAATGTCTGTTTAATATTATCTATAATATACAAGATTTTGTGGAATTTAGCAAAAAGAATAGGAAGAACTATTTACTGCATCATTCCAGAAGCACAACCTCCCACTTTATTTTGTTTTTAATTTGAACACCTTAAGGAGATGTAGAGAAACAAAAAATACATTCCTCAACTTAACTTCAGTGTGATAGGCTATAGGTATGCTGAGAAACACATACCTTTAAAAAAGACTTACCAGTGAGCTGATGAGATGCCTCAGTAAGTAGGTGAAGGCACTTCCCTCCAAACCTGATGATCTGAGTTCTATCCCCAGGACCCACATGTTAAATCTTAATTTTAACTGGTAAAAGGAGAGAACCAACCCCCCGCGCCCCCGCAAAGCAACATGCTAAGCTACCAACAAAACACATATTGCCCACTCCCTAATATAATAAAAAGATTTTAAAGTATTTACTAGTGATAATTTTTATGAAATAAAATAAACACTCTCTCTCTCTCTCTCTCTCTCTCTCTCTCTCTCTCTCTCTCTCTCTCTCTCTTTCTCTCTCTCTCTCGCCTTGCCATACCTTCTTTCTTGTATCTCTGTTTAGTGATTAATTTATTTAGCATTGCTCATTTTCTCCATATCTGTTCCTGAATATATTGTGAGCCTTTGTTGTTGTTGTTGTTGTTTTGAGACAGAGTTTTTCAATTTAGTCTTGGCTGTCCCTGGAACTCACTCTGTAGACCAGGCTGGCCTTGAATTTGGTGATCTATCTATCTGCCTCTCTCTCCCTAGTGCTGGGATTAAAGATGTGAGCCAGCATAGCCCAGCTCACTGTGAGCTTTTAAAAACTTAGTTAACTTGATAATCCCTAGAACCCAGGAACATGTTTCTTTATAAAGAACTTTCAAACTTTTGTTTTAAATTGTGCCTGAGCTCTTTAAATTCCTTCTGTAATAAAATACCTAGAAATTCTGAGTAAAACACAATAGGCTTTTTTTTTAACTGCTTATTTATTTTTTAAGAATGCATTCCCTAGTCCAAAGTAACTTTATTTAAAAAAAAATTGGCCAAGAAATTTGCAAAACTTTTTTTTGTTCAACCTAATAAAAGTGGTATCTAAAAAATATTCCACATTATTAAGTCTGTCTTTAAAAGTTCAGGTCTGAAAGCATTCCTAAGGCAGGGTGTTCTGGGAGACAAACATGCTCCTGCAGGAACTGCACTACACGAAGCATCTGCACCAGGCACTTTCTTCTGAGCTGTGGGGCTGGGAGAGAGGTCAGACGTAGGCTCCCAGAGAGGCATGGAACTCTGTAAAACGCAATAACCTTTAAATGCTGGCTAGCTTAAAAAGACGTAAGAAGAACTCCAAAGCGTCAAATCCAAAGAAGAAGCTGCAAAGATAAATGGTGCACAGGTATACATGTAGGCCAAACACCCTTTGGTGTTTGGAATTCTTTTTTTTAAATACAGAACTTGATTCTGACATTTACATAGGACACAAAAGACCAAGAATGGATGAAACAGTTTTAAGGAAAAGAACAGCATTAGAGGACTAGAGCTATGGGTATGGTAGAGTATGTGCATAGCGTACACAAGGCCCGGTCTTCAGCACTAAAAAGAGAGTGTGGGAGAACTTAAGAGCTTGATTTATTCTACTATACCTGACTGGGCGGTGTACTATAGCTGGTAAGGATAGAATATAGAATACCTCAAGTAGACTAGCACACCATACTGGCCTGATCTTAAAAAAAAAAAAAAAAAAAGTGAAGATAACTTAATAGAAAAGATCATCTTGGGGGCTGGAGACATGGCTCAGAGGTTAAGAGTACTGGCTGTTCTTCCAAAGGTCAGAGTTCAATTTCCAGCAACCACGTGGTGGCTCATAACCATCTATAATGAGTTTTGATGCCCTCTCTTGGCATGCAGGCATGCATGTAAGTCAGAGTAATGTATAAACAATAAATAAATAAATCTTTAAAAAAAGAAAGAAAAGAAAAGATCATCTTTTCAACCAGTTGTACTAATTCTTTTTTGAAGCATAATTTCTCTTGGTAGGTAGCCCAGACTGACCTTAAACATATGAACCTTCTGCCTTAGCCTCCCAAGTGTGGGGATTGCAGGTGTGGGCCACCGTAAGTGAAGACAGCCTTCAACCACATACCCTTATATGCCTTCTATGGAAGTGTTCTAGTCCTGAAATATTATAAAATATTATAAAAATACAATAAAAGTGATTCATATCTCCAAATGTAAAAGTAAAATTATTAAACTTCTAGTAGTAGTTTTTGCAAACTTTAATTAGGCAAAGATTTATTAGAGCACAAACTATAAAGAAAAATGATAAATTCAAGTTTGAAGTTAATTAAAATTAACAAACTTTTGACAGACCAAGTAACATGAACAAGAAGCCAAGTGGGAGGATAACTTGACCCTGTAGCTCAAGGCCATCCTAGGCAAACCATAGAAAGAACTTGGCTTGAAAAAAATTACAAACTTGGTTTTTAGAGACTGTCCAGGAAACAAAAGGCAAATCCCAGACTTGGAGAGAATATCTCAAAAATACATATTCAACAGAGGACTTATATCCTGAATCTATGAAGAACTCTTACAACTCAAACAATAAATACCATATTGAGGAAAATATATGGATGAGATAAGTATACAAGCAATACCCCTTATTGATTTGAGGGGGTGTACATAAAAACAATGCGATGCCACTGCACTACTAGAGATATGACTGAAATGAATTGGAGTGACACACCAGTTTTGCATGGAGTCAGAACAACTGAAACCACTTGTAAATATAAATCAGTACCAGCCCTTACCCCACTGCCTGAGAGACTACTGCCCAGTGGTAGCAAACTTGTCTAACATGTCAAGGATCCTAGTTTTCCTTCCAAGACCCAGAAAGAAATGATATGAGATGGGAAAGAGAAAGGAGGTAATGCTTGGATAGTGTCTTGAAAAACTAAACATTCATCTCATACAGCCAAGCCATTTCTTTCCTACCTATTTACCCAAGAGAAGAGAAAGTGTATTTCAACACATGATCTTAATTAGGAATGCTCATAGATGCTTTCTTTGTAATGGTCAATAAGTGGAAACAAATGTCTTTCAACATTTGGACAACCAAACAAATTGTGTTATATCCATGCTGTGGAGTATTATTAATAAAGTAAATAATGTATTCATATGCATGGAAGAATGAATGAATCTCAACACCAAATGAAAGAAGTCATCAAACAAAGGGAACAGTTAGTATGATTCCAAGCTCAGTTTCCTCAGTTTCTCCTTCTTCCTATCCCCCTCCCACTTTCTGAAATAATGTTAGTTTTGGTCACACTAGAAGTTGCATGTACCTTCTGTTCATTTGTTTTTGTCTTCTTGAGACAGGTTCTCTCCATAGCCCAGGCTGTCCTCCCACTACAGCATCTTTCTGACACAGCTTTCCAAATGTGAGATTAGAGATGTGAGCCACTAAGCCTGGATTCCCATGTGCATTTTTCGAAGTTTATTTTATTCTTAATTGTGTTTATGTGGGTTTGTCTATATGTGATTATGGGCAAGTAAGTGACAGTACCTCCAGAGGCTAAAAGAGGGAGTTGGAACCCCTGATTTAGTGAGCTGCCTAACATGGGTACTGGGAACCAAACTCAGTATGTACTCTTAACATTGAGCCTTCTCTCTCACCCCTAGATGTACATTTTAAATATGTATGTTCTAAACCAGGTGTGGTAGTGTATGCTTATCATCCTAGTACATTGGAAGCAGAGGCAAGAGGATAGTTAAAAGTTAGAAGTTAGCCTGATCAACCTAGTTGCAAACCAGCCAAGGCTACCTAGCAAGACCCGGTCTCAAAAAAAAAAAAATCCACTTTATTAAAGTTGTACAAAGTGAATAAGCTGCTGTTGTTATATTTGAACCAATTCACCACTCTTCAGCTTCCTCAGAAGCAAAGCAAAAAGAATGCCTGCCTCATATATATATTTACAGATTTGACAAAAGTGTTCCCCATCCAAATACCTCTATATTACCTCCAAATTACTTTACTTTTCTTCAAAACAGCTATAACCAATACTGTTTCCTGCCCCAACCATAATATCCTGAGAGCAGGGCTTTGTTGTGTTAACTGACTCCCACTGAAATGCTTAGTTAGAACCCTGCCTGACACATTAAGAACTCAGTATATTCTGTGATTTAGGGGTGTGTGTGTGTGTGTGTGTGTGTGTGTGTGTATGTGCATGTGTGAACACACATGCCTGTGTGTTCAGTGCCTGGCAAAGAATTTGATTCAAGGTATGTTAATTCTAAGCTCACTAGATATGAGGGCAATCTGACTGCAACATATGTCACCCCACTGTTCGCCAGGGTTAATTCAGCTGATCTGGCTAGCAAGGTGGGTGTCCCCCTCCTCCCTCACTGCCATGTGTGTCCCTCCTGAAGCTGCATGTGCTCAGTCAAAGAGGACAAGGATGACCTTCCCTGAATAGAGGAAGACTGGTCTTCTGTCAAGGGTATACAAGTAGCCGCGCTCCCTGGCTAGAATCTCCAAACAGGCTCTAAAACCACCTTTCCCTTATCTCTCCCATGCCACTGAAAAACTGTGGGGTCAAGTATATCAGACTGTCTCCTTCACATACTTACCAGTCTTGATGGATCATTTTCTCTCAGTACCTTTAAATAGCTAAACATTCAGCAAATGTCCAGGCACATGGTGAACTGCTATAGTCTCTGCTCCTTGAGGAGAGGTTGAGGCAAGAGGACTGCAGGAGCCCTGAAATTTGAGACCAGCCTAAGTAGCAATATAGTAAGACTCACCTCAAAAAACCTTTTTGAAGAATGTAACACATGATTGGCAAAAACATTAGGTTAATAGATGGGCTTGCTCTTAGTCGCCTGAGGACTTTCCTTTCTCATAAAAATGATGACTTCCAGCTCTCACCTCCGATCATGATGTGACTTGAAGATTTGTCATGTTGTTTCTTTTTTCCACAGGGTTTATCCATGGCTTAGAGGTCTAGGTTATACATCCTTGACTATCTTTTTATTGGGATTTTTATTGTGGAATGTAGATAACATCTTTTGTGATTCGCTGAGGTAAGATATATTTTCATTCCTAGAAAATGATCTTGGAAGCATTGTATTAAGCTTATTCTATTTATTTATTTATTTATTTATTTATTTATTTTGAGGCAGGGTTTCTCTGTGTAGCCTTGGCTATCCTGGAACTCTCTTTGTAGACCAGGCTGGCCTTGAACTCACAGAGATCAGCCTGCCTCTGCCTCTCAAGTTCTGGGATTAAAGGCGTGCGCCACCATGCCCAGCTTTATATTATTCTTGTATTAAGAATTTTGTAGGTGTATAGAAACAATGATGTCCTAAAATGAATTTTTATGAATATTGACACTATATAGCACAGTAAAATTAAACTTTGGAAATATCTATTTAATTGCCTGAAAGTTTAAACCTCAGAATATATTATAATCTTGGGTTATTTTGTATGTGTGTATCACAAAACTATATAGTTAATCACAGGTTTACTATGTCTTTGAAAACTACCTAACAAACCAACATGGTGGCAACACACCATTAATCCCAGCACTTGGGAGGCCAAGGCAGGTGAATCTCTGTGAGTTTGAGGCCAGCCTGGTCTACAGAGTGAGTTCTAGGCCAGACAGGGTTACACAGAGAAACCCTGTCTCAAAAAAAAAAAAGAAAACTACCTACTCTGCTTCATTGAGTAAACAAGAATGATTCGTAATAACCATTTGAAATGCATGTAAAACTTTCCAAGGAAGATGTCAATCAGCAAGGCTTAGACTATTGGAAACTTAGAAGTTGAATGACCTGGTCTCTGCAGCAAATAAATTACAGAAGAGGAGAAAGATGGAAGTCTAACCTAATGTTAAAAGACTAAAGAGATATTAAGGGAGCTAAAGGTATAGCTCAGATTGTTGAGTGCTTGTCTAGTATGCATGAGACCCTGGGTTGGATTGCCAACACCAAAAAACAAAACCAAGGAGTGCAGGCTAGCCATTGGCTAACAGTGCTCCTAGCCTTTTGTGATCTTGATTCACTGTGAAAACATAAGAAGAAATGTTGAAATAAAAAAATTTTTAAAGAAATGTTGAACTCGATTAATAATTATATATTTTATACTAAAGGGTTACTAATATTTTAGATGAAAAATAGTATTGTGACTATGGTTTAAAGATTTTTTTCTAGTGATTATAGAAATAGTTAGTGATTAAAATATGATATCTAGAATTTTCCTCAAAGTAATGTGGAAGAGAGACATAGGTCACGGCTCAGATGACATGGGTTTAGCCTAATTTGATAATGACTGAAGTTTGGTAGTAGATGTATTGTTATTTTGCTTACTTTAGAGGAGGGTGACTATTTTTAAGACAGGGTCCCACATAGACCAGGTTGGCCTTGAGATCACTAAGTAGCCAAGAATGATCTTGAATTCTGTATCCTTCTGTCTCCATCTCCCCAGTACTAGACTTATGAGCATGTACTACCACATATGGCTCTTACTTTATATACCTTTGCATATGTTTGAAATTCTCTATAGTTTCATTATTAAAAAGTTGTATATGTAAATGTGAAACTTTAAATGTAGCTAAATAAATATATACTTTGCTTAGATCACTGTAGTAAAAAGTTGTGTAAGTAAATGTAGACAAGTAAATACATTCCTTGCTTAAACACTAAGATCTAGCTGGATATGGTGGTGTATGACCATAGTCCCAGCGGCAGGAGGTTCAGGACGTGAAAGCTAGCCTAGACTGCATGAAACCCTGTGGGGCCAGCGTAGAAAAAGTAAAGTAAGAAACTAAGTTGTAGATGCATGCTTCTGAAGTGGAAATATCCAGCAGAATGCCTATGAGAGCAAAGCTTATATACCGAGTGACTAGTCATGCCCTGGGTCTGATCCACTAACCTGCAGTGTGGCCTCGGATTGTCCTTTCACGCTGCTCTTCTTCTCTAATGAATATTCATGTAATATATACCTCTTTAATCAGAAGAATTTGAGACCCAACTAGGTGTCAACTTGGGCACCTAAATTAATATTAATATATGTTAATATTAATATATTTTTTAAAGTTTCTGCCATATATAATTTTGTTAATGACTGGTTCCCCAAAGAAGCATTTAGATGTGAAACCATAGATATGAGAGGAATTTATAGACTGTATGGTGGCATACTGAGATGAAAGGAATTCATGTGTATTGTTTCCTGAACTGAGAGCTAACTGGATTAGTGTTTCTCAAAGTGTGTTTCAGAAAATAGTTGTTTCAGAGTATTAATAAAATATAACCTAAAAACCAATTTCCATGGATTCGTGGTTACCTAGAATAAAAGATAGATTCTATGGTAAGACTTTTCAAAGCCTTTAATTAATTAATATGCATTAAAATTAACATGATGTCAATAAATTGTTTTCCACATTAATTTGAGTCATTTCTTCATAAAACTTCTGGAAATACTGCTTTCCCACAATACACTTTTAGAAAACAAGACAGTAAATATAAGAAATTAAATAATTGCCATATTTTGGAATATTTCAAAATGGGTTGGGGCTTTCTCATTACCTGAAGCAACCATTTAACCCTAACCCTGGACCCTTCTGAGCAATTCCTGTCCTCAATCCGGGTACCTCGGACCTCAGGCTTCAGGGGACTGAGTCAGAGTTCAACCGAGGTGGCTGTGGGCCCTTCCAATCACCGCCGCCATCTCCCAAGTCTGAAGAGGCTGATGAAGTCAGCGAGGAGGAAACTGAAGGAGAAGCAGGAAATGCTGGACAAGGAGATCTCCCAGCTAGGAGCAGAGGGCTGCTGTGTGTGTGAACTGGAGGACCACATCTCCCTCCTCCATGAGTACAATGACGTCAAGGATGTAGCCCAGATGCTACTGAGCAAGCTCACTGTGACCCGAGGTGTCACCACCAAGGAGCTATATCCGGATTTTGATCTAGACCTGAATGACTGAGCAGAGTCGTGCAGATTTTATCCATGGCCCGTGGGGACATGAAGAGCAGAGAGCCCAGATAGCACATTCATATGGTTTCCAGATAAAAAAGGGTAGAAGCCCAAAATGTTCTAAAGAGCCCAGACAGTTGGGGGTGGATCCTGGAGAAGAAGGGTGTTGGGAGGGCTCAGATGTGTTAGTGCTAAGGTTCCTACATTTGTGAATGGATACATGTGGTTGTCCCTTTTGTTAATAAACATATGAGCTGTCAAAAAAAAAAAAAAGAATATTTCAAAATGTAATGTCAGCCCTAGTGAGCTTCATTTGTAACATTGTGGTTTCCCTCTTCTTCACACAGGAGCTTTCGAAAGAGAGTGCCCCCTATCCTAGGTGTTACAACACAGTTTCATGCATGGTGGCATATTTTAACTGGCCTGGGTTCTTATCTTCACACCCTTTTCAGGTAGGAAAGAAAGACTTTTTAACTAGCATTGGAAGAACTTTGCTTCTTCTTCTTCTTCTTTTTTCTTTCTTTCTTTCTTTTTTTTTTTTTTTTTAACTTTATACTTCAAGTAAGAAGGTGTAAATATAAAATGTTGGAGACAGAATCAGGACTTATATTCCAGTGTTGTCTTTGCCACTTGGTACCATAAAAAATCCTTTCCCACACTTCTGTCATGTGTATAGGGTCATGGAGAGGCTGATAATTAGGGAGTCTATCATGTGTTTCCTGAAAGTGGATGGCTCACAGCTGACTGGTATCCAACAAACCCAGTTATACCCAAGTCTGGATGAGTGGCAAGGAGGCGTGATGGTGTATGATCTTATAGTTTTCAGTCTGGACCTTCTGGGAGTAGGGGGATCCTTTTCCAGAAATAAGCTGGTAATCACTTTACCCCCTTTTGTTGTCTTTAAAGAGACTGTTTAGGATTAGCCATTTAGGGCAAAATGGAGTTTATGTTCTCACTGGTCACCCACCCAGTCATACCTCCATTTCATCCTTTTCCCACTTATCAGGCCTTATCTCTCTTCAAATCACTTTATTTATTTATTTGATTTTTTAAAAAATTATTTATTTTTATTTTATATGTTTTACCTACATGTATTTGTGTGTGCCATATGTATGCCTGGTGCCTACAAAAGCCAAAAGAAGGTATCACATCCCCTGGAACTAGAGCTACAGATGATTATGAGCCACCAGTGCTCCTAAATGCTGAACTATATTGCTCCAGACCCTTCAAAGTGTTTATGATGAGTTATGTTTGTATTTACTTGTTTTCTTCCCCCACTCTGGTGTAAATTCGTCCAGAGCAGGGCTTACCTATTTATTACCACTTTTCAAATGTGCAGTAGTTAGCACCCACTATGTAATGCTATTTAATGAATGAGTATGTGCACACTGATCTTCACCAATGGCACATTTAGCCTTAGATTCTTGTTGGGAACAGACTAAAATATTTATAGAAAAAGAAAGCCTGGCAGTGGTGGTGGTGCATGCCTTTAATTCCAGCACTCAGGAGGCAAAGGCAGGTGGATCTCTGAGTTTGAGGTCAGTCTGGTCTACAGAATGAGTTCCAAGGCAATCAGGGCAGGCCTACACAGAGAAACCCTAGAGAGAGAGAGAGAGAGAGAGAGAGAGAGAGAGAGAGAGGGAGGGAGGGAGGGAGGGAGGGAGGGAGGGAGGGAGAGAGAGAGAGAGAGAGAGAGAGAGAATTTTTCTTAAATTTTCTTTTAATCAAAATTCATGGCTCAGGTCTGCTCTGTCTTGAGGGAAAATTGGTGAAGGTTGAAGATCATTCTACAGAATGATAACCATGTGTTCTTTAAGAGTAGCAACTGCATGAAAAACAAAGTTGAGCTCTGGTAGCTAGGGAAGACAAACTTGTAAGGTGTAGGCTGTTGGTATGTGTGTGCCTGGGTAGGAACCTAGTGCAGAAAGAAAAGGAAAATCTTGGGACAGTTAAAAATGGAGATCAGGGCACTGTAGCTTGAATGTGTTATTAATTATCTGCTTAGAAGGATTGTATTATTGTGATTTAGGAGGTACCTTGGTTTTGTGGAGTACTTTAGGTGTACACTGGAGATCTCTGGTATGGTAGAGCATCTTTGTAAAGATGCCATAAACTATATTCAGTATAGCTATAGCAGAAAGTACCACAAGACCCAATGTCTTCAGTTCTATCTTTGAGGTACTTAGACCTTCTGGTTTTAATTGGGAAGGAACAAAAGTGGAAAAGTGGAAATAGGATCAATAAACATGCAAAGATAAGCAATCTTGGCCTTATTGATCATTAACTTCACGTAGCCATGCAGAGCTAGGTGGGAGTCTAGTTTCAAATCATTGCATGTTGTTTATAGATGGGGCCTACTGATCAGAACTCTTGTTCCTGGAGTCCAAGAGAGAATGACTGAGGGAAAAGAAAGCCAGAAAGGACAGGTGGAATTAGTTAAACCATTAGTTTAAGTCAAGTGACTGAAGACTTCTGGGTACCTATCTGGTTGTCTGAAATGTAAAAAAAAAAAAAAAAGAAAGAAAGAAAAAAAAGCCATTGGTAATGTAAAATCTTGACAGTATCTTAGTTTCTCTTACCTTGATCCCTGTAGCCTTGTGTGATGTGGCATTGCTGGCTTTAAAACAATAACTCCTTAAATAATTGACATGCCTGCATGCATATCTGAGCAAAACTCTGATCCAAAAATTTAAGGTAGCAAAGAATACATATTTTACCAAATGAAAGCTGAGTGCATTTTCTTTTATTTAAAAAAAAAATGGGAAAAGATTAAGACATCAGAAAGTTCAAAGTTATCTTCATCTAATAGTGAATTTAAGGCCAGCCTGAACTACATATGATGACCCTTCCTCAAGAAAAGGGGGTTTGGGGGATATGCATATTTTAAAAATATACATAGTAAAGTGGAAATACTACTAAGAGTGAAGTAAAAGAAAAAAGAGCACCCACAGAGGCAGAAAAATAGGAAAGAGAACTAGAGGAAGCCTTGGCATAGCTTTTTTATGTGCTCTCAAGTGTGGAGGTGGTCAATCACAGACACAAGGTAGGGGAGGGCCTACTGCAACTTGTAGACACTCATCTTTGCTGTGGGTTATGTTCATAGGAGTCTATATTGGACAAGTGTTCACAGTTCACCAGAGCTGTCTTCACTTTAGTGGCTTCTTTGTGTACCTAGTCTCAGCTGCCGCACTTATCTTTGGGCTGAGGAGGTTCTCTGGAGACTCCCAGTATTGTATCCCTGTGGTGGCTAATGTTCTCACTATGTAGATTATGATGGCCTGAAATTGTTGTTGTTGGATAAATACTTAAAAGTATCAGACATTAACAAGTTCAAAGTCTTATAGCTAGCAAATGTCCAGGTTACAGCTAAACTGTCATTTGCTGCAGCTCCAGTTTTAGTACAGAAAGGTATAGGATAGCCATATTAAATTCTATAAATTTAACTAGTAGATTCTTTTGAATTTTGCATTATTTGAAATACTAGGAAATTAGGTTTTGTATATGTTGTCATGATCTATTTTGTTATTATTTAAATGCATTTTAATAGTGTAGTATACATAAAACTATATATGTTGTATGTTACAGACAGCCGGGTATCTTTCAGGGACAAATTCAGCAATGTTTGCCACATGTGCTGATCTAACCTCACCTCCAGGAGTGACTCACTTTAAAGACAGACACCAAGGAAACTGTTACCTCTCTGTGTTTCTCATACTTTTATTTAATTAATGCTTATAGCTGCATTTTCAAAGATGGATTTGTGATACCAACTACATGGGGCATTAAAATGTCATGCTTGATTCTAAACTACAAACATCCTGAAATTATAGTCTATGAGTTGATTTGTCTGAGAAATGTTCCCACTTTTCTTTCAGTTTATATACAAGGACACTTTACCTGAGGTACAGGCCAAAAGTGAAGGTAAGTCTGTGTTGTACAGGCTAGGGTGGTGGGTAGTCCTGAGATCAATGCATGTAAGAAACAACAGGGGCAGCACAGACGTGGAAGCAGTAGACATCAGATCTGAAGCACTAGTTATCCATTACTACTCTGTGATCTTAGACAAGCCTCTTCTTTAAGCCTGAGTTACTTCAACAGACTGGAGTTGTTAAGAGCATTATTTTAAGAATTAAAGACTTAAGGGGCTGGAGAGATGGCTCAGCAGTTAAAAGCATGTCCTACTCTTTCAGAGAGCCAAGTACCCATGTCAGCTACCTCTAACTCCAGCTCTCGGGGACCGAATACCCTCTTCTGGCCTCCACAAGCACTGCATTTATGTGCACACTCATACACACACACACACACACACACACACACACACACACACACACACACACACACACATGATAGACACATAAACACATGCACCAAAATTTTAAGAAATATAGATTAAATAACTGCTTCCATGTTTGACAAAGTAGATGCTTAATACTTTTAAATAAATTAAGTGAAAATAGTTTTTGAGATCTGATACAAGTCAGAAAGGCCTGCTAATACTAACAAACCTAACATTCGCTGCAGTCCAGCCTCCTAGGGACTGTCCTTCCACGTTACTTTCCAGGCTTAACATGCTTTCTTCCTCTCTCACTTTGTCCTCCTTTGTTTCCGCAGTTTCTCTTTGGAATCTGGCCAGTGATCATGTTTGAACCTCAGAGGAAGCACTGATGAATTATTCTGAGAAAACAGAAAGCACAACTACTGTAGTTCTGGCAAGATGGTCAAGAAATCCCCAAAGACTTGCACATTCAAAGCACCATGCCAGTCACAAGAGATGAATGACTCAGCCACACAGAGAATGAACAATTGGTCTGTGGGGTGTTTCTTTTCTAGCTCCTGGCTTTATCTCATTTGTCCTGGACCTAAGACGCTTACAAAGAAACAGATGGTGTATATTTATATTTTAGAATGGTGGAGAAGTTGGGCTTTTCTTAACAGGTTAATAGTTTGTGCTGGTCATTCATGGAAAATTAATATTTTTTCCTTTTTTGTATTTTTTTACAAGAGTAGCATGTTAACAATACTTTTGTTAATTTTTGATTAAATATTAAACAAAATCATTAAGGACTGGCAAAATCCCAAATCCAGGTGGTCGAGTGTGAGCCAGCACTTAGCTGTGTCAGCTTTGATTTATATTATTAACGTCATCGATGGTTTTCCAATATTAGAAAAGGAAAGACCTGGCTGTGGGATTGTAGGTAGCTCCTCGCTGTCTGCCTTGGTGCTAGCTGGAGTGCCATAAGAAAACTCTGACCTGCCAATGAGCAGGCTCTGCTCTCATTACCTCCAAGGATGTGTCTTGGGCTCTGTGGCAATAGCCACTCAAAGGGGTGGGCCATGTCCCATCCTTCAGAAGCTCTCCCATGGCACTGTGGAATGTAGTCCTTCTCACCAGCAAAGGCTGGTGCCTTGCTTTCTTTGATCTTCAAATTGTTATTTTTGTGTCTAGCAAATTTAACTGGTGGTCTAGCCTACCCATATTCTGTATGACAGCATAGTTTAAGTGAAGTTATCAGGGAAAGTTGTACTTTTTTTTTTTTTTACCTTTTGCATTATGTAATATTTTACAGGTCTCAGAAAAGTCAAGGCTATGTCCAGGCACATATGTCAGGTTAACTAGATGCAAAATGGTCAGAACTGTCGTGCATAAAGCTTACTGAAGTATTTGCTCTTTTATTTTTTGAGGAGAAGAAATACCAGCGTTGAAACAGTGCTGACTTGTAACTTTTACTACATCTAGAACTCATTGTGAGGCAAATATAATAGCTCTAATTTGGATTTGAGTGTAGAAGAAATTGACTTCAATTCTCAATTGTTACAAACAGTAAATAACAGATCATATATCTATTGATTGGATCCTGAGATATGGCTTCAAAAGAAAAGTAGGAATTGTTTCATGCAAAATTGGTTAAAAGTAAAAAAACTTACCCCCCTTTTTTTTTTTCAATATTCATTAGCTAGCCTTAGCCTAGCAGGGTGATGCATGCCTTTAATCCCAACACTCAGAAGGCAAAGGTAAGCAGATTTCTGTGAATTTAAGGCCAGCTTGGCCTAACATAGTTCCAGGCCAGGCAGGGATACATGTTGACTCTGTTTCTTAGCAATTAAACTTTATTATACAACCCAACTAGCTTATACAAGAAGGAAAAAGGTTAAAGGGACAAAAGAGTGAACCTTCCGGTAACCGTTCCACGGGGCAGGTCTCTCTTGCCCGCGTGCTGGTCCAGCTGGTCCGCTGCTCTCACGCTCTCTCCCCAGCTGACTTTGTTATTCTCTCTTCCCCAATTACCTAAGTCACTGGGAAGGACCGTCTCCTTCTCCCGGTGAGGGTCCATTAGAAAGACAATAGTCCAAGTGGGGTTCCCAGGTCTGCTTCCTGAATTCCAGACCCAGGATGGCTCCACTCAGGGTGCCCCAAGGGTAAAGCCCGCCAAGACTGCTCCCACCTGTGACAAGGCTTATTCTTTCCCACAGATACATAATGAAACTGTGTCTCAGAAAAAGAAGAAAAAAAGTGTTTGGCTCATTAGTAGCCTTGGCACATTTTAAAACCAAAAATGTTTCCTTCACCCTCTGGCCTTAGTTTTTGAAAGCCCAAGTCCTAGCTTCCTTCCTTTAGCATCCCAGAGGGCCATTAAACAAA
Source organism: Acomys russatus (assembly GCF_903995435.1). Taxonomy (NCBI): domain Eukaryota; kingdom Metazoa; phylum Chordata; class Mammalia; order Rodentia; family Muridae; genus Acomys; species Acomys russatus. The sequence continues at coordinate 50,179,192 of NC_067143.1, read as the reverse complement.
CACCTTTTATGAAAGCAAGACTTGCCAAACACAAAACTAAGAGAGCCTTAGTTGTACCTTTATTATAGCATGGATCAGCGTCCAGAGTACGCCCACTGAGATTCCCAGGTTCTTGTTTCCTGGAGCAAGACCTGGATCGGGGACACATGGGTACTGATGGAAATAGAGACCTTTTATTAGGAAAAAAGAAAAGCATTCCTGGGAATGAGAGTGGGCCAAGGTCTAAGGTTGACAGGTCCTGGGCCAAGAGAGTCTCTACTCTTTATAGGACATTTATATAGCCTCCATCTTTTCTGTCTATTAGAGAAGGTGGGGCTTTTTAAAAGGATGCTGTTTTGTTATGGATAGACCTCAGTTGCAGGGGTTTCCAGTCTTCCTTTGGGATTGGTTTCTGTTTGTTAGCTCTAGAACTTCCTCTTCTCCTACCTCAGTTTACACCCATCCTCAGAGTTGTGGTTCCAAAAATCTTTTTTGAGGAGCTAAAGGAAGATAATGTATTTTGTATGATTTCCATGCTAATGAAGGGTATAGTTCTTGCCAAAGAGAGACCAAAGCTGTCTTCCTATTTTATCTGTTGGTTGCAGAGGAGGCTTTGCAGTTTTTGTTGGAGGAGTTGATTTGAATCCTTGTATCATAATGAGTTAAGTTTGAAATTGCCATATCCTAGATGACATAAAATTTGCATATTTAAAAATACAAGAACTTGGGCTGGAAAGATGATTTAGCAGTTAAGAGCACTAATTGTTCTTTCAGCAGCTCTGGGTCTGATTCTCAACACCCACATGGTTGTTCACAATCATCCATAACTACAGTGGATCTAATGACCTCTTCTGACATCTGCAGGCACCAGGCACACATGTGGTGCACATACATATGTATGCAAAACACTCATACCCCTAAAATAAATATATTTTTTAAAAATTGTCAGTATAAGAATCTAATCAAGAATAGTATGATTATGCCAACCAATGGCCCCAGAAAGGACCAAAGTGAGGAAAACCATAGCTATATTTGTGTAAAATCTTCTGGATATGGTGCTTTAGACTGTCAAAAACAATAACAACAAACAAAAACCCACAAACAAACAAAAAACCCAACTGGTGGTTAAGCATTAAAATCATGGCAAAATACAAAAGAGCAATTTTTAGAAAAAAAAAATCTGGAATGGATTAAAGGGAAGATAGCATGGGATTGTAACCATTGAGTACCAACAGTGCCAAAAGAAAAAGAATTTTAAAAACCAAAACATAGCTATAATTATGATAGATTTAGAATAGAGTTTATCTTTGCCTTTATGAAGTTAAAGCATCCTGTTTGTTGTCTGAAGAGATCCTTTAAGTCCTTCGGCCTCGACTTATAGGTGTAAGTGACCTTGTCTTAAAGGCTTCGTGAGGCTCGTGTTAGGCTTCGTGAGGCACGTGTGGAGACTTGGGTCTTATGAACACTGGTGTAACTTCCTTAGAATGACCTCTACAGTCTGTATGTATCCTATCTCCAAACATTCGGTCCCCTTTTTAACCAGCTGCAATACCTTGTCAGACATAGTATATTGTCTCTTGCCCAGGATCTCTAGAGAAATAAGATTCTAGCAGTGTGCTGAGTTGTAGCCAAAATGAGGGAGACTTTCTTCTGTGGTAAGACTTAATAAATAGTATGTCCTTTTTATAACATGCAGAGTACATAAACCCAGTCTGATGTTACTGATTAATGGTATTGTAGCTCCTATAATTTTCATTTTGGAAAGGAAGTTCAAATTAAAGATCTTTCACAAATATAACCATCATTCTAGATGTATCTCAGCATTACCAGAAATCTTACATCCAGCACTTGTACACTAAGAACACTGAAAGGAACCAGTCCAACAGAATTCTTAACATAGCATTCAGAAAATTGGATCAACATAAAGCATTTTCATGCTGTTTTATTTTTGTTAATCTTGACTTTAAAAAATGAAATAAAATTTTAATCTTTTTCAGAACTGATTTTGCAAGAAAATCTTTATCAAAATCTGTGCATCCAGTGTAAGATTTAGTAGAATGGAGCTTTCATGTTGTGACACCAATTAATGCTGTTCATCTTACATATACAATAGCATTTAAAGGGTTCATAAAATATTTGATAGGCAAAAAACATCATTTGAACAAATTTCAGAAAGTTAAGAATACTTATTTATTATGAGGCAGTGTGCACTTGTGCCTTTTCATATATCTCTCAGATATGCATATTTACTCACATGTTTTAAATTAGGCCTAGCAATGGGGTAGAGTAATAGTTCAGTATTTAGGAACACTTGTTGCACTTGCAGAGGATCTGGGTTTAATTTCCAGCACCCAAAGGTAGCACATGACCATTCATAACTCCAGTTCCAGGGTATACAATGCCCTCTTCTGACCTCTAAGGGTACCAGACATACATGGGGTGCATATGTTGGACCCTAGAGTCCAATTCAGGAAGGGGGTCGCCGCGAGAGACCACTCAAGTCACACAGGCTGGATATATAGGTAAAATGTATTACTGACACATCAGAAGTCCCAATTGTTGATATATCAGGGTCCCTCAGCACTCAGGAGGTGAAGGACCCCGAGTAGCTGTTACAGGTTAGTTTTTAAAGGCTAAAACCACAAAGCAGGAGGGGTTGCTTATCAAGTTAGACCATATGGACATTGGCGTTGGGAGACCTCTTGTGGGGACTTGGGTGTGGGTCCCTAGGGTGGTTACTGGAAACCCTATGGGACCTTTGATAGTGGGGAGCTCGCATGTAGCTATTCTGGGAACTAGGGTGGAACTCCTGAGGCTAGCAGTAACAAGAACTGGGAGAGGCCTCAGGTCTTACATTTTATAATTTTACAATTTTACAGTTTCTCACATATATATACATGCAGGCAAACCACTTGTACACACAAAGTAGACCTTTTGTAAAGAATTAAGCTTGCTAAGAGAAACACACAATAAAGTGGACTTTTTAAAAAGTATAAATAAAATGGCCACAGAGTTCTATCATTTACTTCTTTCTGATTACAGAATGACAGTGATGATTGCATGAGAACAATTACGATGAGTAGGCATGACACAATGACAACAGGTTACATGCAGTGAAGTGGATCCATATAGAAGAATTCAAGTCTGTCTGTTGGAGGGGAAGAAAGGCTTAGTGACACAAGAAAGCTTCGAGGTAAAGCTGTTAGGGAGGACTGGGAATTTTTAGAATGAGCTCCCTTCTCTTTTTAGGCTTTATCCTAAATTAGACTGCAACAGTTCTTTTCTTTGATAGACAAAAAAGCACAGCCTGAGAATGCTTAGGGGGTTTTGTTTAGTTTTTAGAAATTGTCTTCGGTTCTTATACAATCTTAAAAGTTTTTGTTAATTTCTTGCTCATTTTTAACATTTCTTTATCGTAGATGTAGTTGTAAAACTTATTAATTGTAAATTAAAACTTCAGTTTTTTTCTTTAGATATTTTAAAACTTCAGTTAAAGTAGGCTGTCCATTTGTGATGTTTAATTCTTATTGCCCAGGTCTTCCAATTTAGTGTGGGGAGGGGATCAAATTTCTCTATTTTGTGAAGCATAAAATCAAGTTATCTTTAGTTATATTTACCTAATTTTTAAATATTTATAAGTTGAATTTACACAGTTACCAAACAAAACTGTCTGGGGTACCAAATTACAATTTTCAAATATTCTTTTGCAAATTAGACACTAGAGGAGTGGCAAAGAGATAAAAGGCTGAATGCTAGCAAGTTAATAGACAAACATTCTGAAAACAAAATTAAGCCATATGTTCTGCACTGGAAACAAACACAATGGATGCCATACTGCTGACTACTCACCAACTCAGAATAAACTAATGGACTATGGCCCAAACCAAGCAAGTCCAGATCCCTGAAAAAGCTCACCAGCATCTATTTGAGGAGGTAGACTAAGTGCTTGGGCATAGTGGGCACATTTTGGTACCTGACACCACTCCAGGCTATTCTTCTGGTGAAAGGGGCTCATCCTTGGAGCACCATGTTTTGGTGCCAAACACACACACACACACACACACACACACACACACCACAGATTTGACCTTCAAAGGCTTAAAGAGTATTCTAGAAGCACACATGAGTGACCATGACCAGGAACAGATATCCACATGGTAACAGTTTCATAAAGTTTTTATAGTAACAGAACATGGGAATAGAGAGATGGTTTGATAGTTTAGGGTACTTTTTGTTCTTTCAGAAGACCCAGGTTTACTTCTAGCACCCATATCAGGCAGCTCCAACTGCCTGTAACCTAGTTCCGGGGGGTCTGATATCCTCCTCTCAACTCCTGGCTGGTGGCTTGCCAAATGTGTTACAGACATAGATCCATTTCTTCAAGCAGTAAGAACTTCTCGGACCATCTTGTAAAACCAGAATTGAGGAAACAACAGGCTAGACAATATGTTATCTCTTTTCATTCTTAATCATGTTTGAAGCTCATGCCAGTATGCAAGAGATGCTTTGGGGACCATCAGATTCCCCTATTCATTTCTCCTACTGTGACCATGTTTAAATCTCTTCTGAGCTTGTGAGATAACTTAGTATGTTAGAGCATATGTTGCTAAGCCTCATGACCTGCGTTTGATCCTTGGGACCCATGTGGTAGAAAGAGAACCAACTCCTGCAAGTTGTTCTCTGACCTCAACTCATGTACTATGGTGTGTGTACACACACACACACACACACACACACACACACACACACTAAAAAATTTAATTAAAAAAAAAAAAGTTGTTCCCTTACTAGTACTGTCTTTAGCTGGCTTATTGGGAAAGGTGGCCAAGTTTAAACTTGAACACTTAGATGTCACATAAATCCCACACTGATCAAACATGCTATAATAGATTTTAAAGTAACTCTTCCTCTTCCCACTCTCACTTCCATGATTTGTGCCCAGCAGCTCCATATGCCTAGGTACATTGGCAGCTGTTCATTCTGCCTGCAACCTATCCCATGAGCAGTGAATGAGTTGTGGGCATTTGAAAATGTCTGTGCTAAGGAAAGGTGGCTTGGCCTACTCCCAGGAAACATCATTTTAGAAGCACAGCAATGGGAACCCCAGGAGGGAAGTACAGATTGCTAAAAGCATAGGAGCAGGTCTCTGCTCCTCCGGCCCAGGATTTGAGGCACGTTCACCTGTGTACATGGGGGAGTAGTTAATATTGGGTAGATAAGTGTCTGCGCTAGCATGGCCCAAGGCAGAATGCCGCAGGCCAGCCACTTTTCCCATGACCTTTTCAATTGTCCTGGAACCAGTTGTGGCTCATTGCCATGGAGATGCATTGACCACAGCTAGGTGCTGCTGTGGTCTCGCATCTGCCCCAGGGCTTGAAGCCCAACAGACTGTCAGCCTGGGAGGGATGTACACCACTAATTGAAGTCTTTTGGGGATGGAGGGTTGAGTGAACCTTACCTGTTTTTGTAATAGTTATACATAGCCAGTGCCACAATGGTTAGTCCACACAATGGCCTGCCCTGCAAAGCCACTCTCTGCATGTAGGCAGCAGGCAGCTCCTTTACTTTCCAAGTCTTAAGTACAGGCTTTCCTTGGCAGCCTTTAGTGTGAGCTCTTCGATCTGTGGCCCTGTAGCACTGTTTTAGTCAGTGTTCTGTTGCTGTGAAGAGGCACTAGGACCATGGCAACTCTTATAAAAGGCAAGTGTTAGTTTGGGCTTGCTGAACATTTCAGAGGTTTAGCCCATTATCCTCATAGTGGGAGCATGGCAGCATGCAGGCAAACGTGGTAGCTGAGAGTTCTACATTGAGATCCAAAGGCAGCAGGAAGAAACACTGGGCCTGGCTTGGGCTTTTGAAACCTCAAAGCCCACTCCTAGTGACACACTTCCTCCAAGGCCACACCTCCTAATTCTTTTAAATAGTGCTACTTCTTGATGACTAAGAAATCAAATATATGAGCCTATGTGGCTATTCTTATTCAAACCACCACAGGTGCCATAAACCACTGACAGGAAGGAAGAAGAAAGGAATAAATTGGAGCTGGTGCCTTCTGATTGGGAGCTTGCTCATCTTTTCCAAGTGTTGCAGGAAAAGTAAAGGTGGCAGGTGGCGGGGGATGGAAGACAGGAATAGATTCCATGAAGAATCTTGGTAAGGAAAAAAGTTTGAAGGTTTCTGTGATTCTTAAAGTTTTATTTGTTTAGTTTTTGTGTGGAAGTATGTGTAAGAGCCAAGGTTAACCTGTAAGCCCCACTTGCACAAAGACAGAAATGTTGGGGGATAAGGTGCTTGGGAAATAATGAACTACATTTTTTGATCCCCTAAACAAGTTTGTTTGCACCGGATGGGCTTAATCACATGTGGACACCACATGGGAGTTACATAGGCAGGCAAATCATCAGGATGAACACTTGCTCCTGATTGGACCTGATAGGAAATGCAAGTAATTGTGGGGTTTGTCCTTTTTAGCTTCTGCAAAATGTGACCTGTGGCCATTTCTTGGAAATCCAGGAGTAGGCTTGGCCAGAGTCCATTTTCCTAGCCAATATTTAATTAAAGTTTGCTTCAAATTTGGCTCAAAATCGTGGAACTGGTTTTTCTTTAACAAATCTCAGGCTTAACATTTGGAGGCCCCAGTGAGATTTAAAAAAAGAAAAAAACAAAAAACCCAAAAACATTCCACACAAATTTTGCTTTGAAGAAAAGCCCAAACCCATGTGGAAGCCCACAGGCAGGTACCTGTTGGAGGTTGATCTGATGCATTTTGGTGCTAATTAATAAAATGCCATTGCACCTGGGCAGGGCAAATGAGATAGGTGTGGCTAAGGTTCCTGGGCCTGGAGAGACAGAGAGAATCCTGGGAAGAAGGGAGACCGGAGAAGAGGAGAGACCCAAGAGGAGGAGAGTAGAAGGAAGGCCGCCGTGGGTTAGATGGAGGAGAAGCATGTGGCCAGCGTGGATGGAGATTTGACCCAGATGAAGAACATTAGCAAGTATTTGGGATTATGGGTGGGAGGTAGCTTGATAGAAGTTATTAGAAGCAGATGGTATGGGATTGGGGCAGGTATGGGATGCCTACCCATACCTGCCCACTATGGGAAGTAGTTTAGAGAATTAATATCTGCCCTGCCCCAGGTTAACTAAGGCTATTTTAAAAATATAACAGGTGTCTGTGTCTTGATTGATTGCTAGCGAGTTATACTATCTTAATAATAATTATAGGCTTGATAATAAGCAATTATTAAGCCGTACCGGTAAATTAACAACAACAACAAGTGGCCCTCGACGTGGGGCAATTATTAGGCAATACTGGTAAATTTAACAACAGGGACCCCCTATGGAGCAATGCTGTGCAGCTACTTAGGTAGGCAGCTCTCCCTTGGAATTGCGACACTGAAGGAGGCAGGAAACATTTAGTCTGACTGTTTTATTGTTGGAAAGTTTTGTCTGCTTTTTGTGTGTGGATTGGTCTATGTTTTTTGGTGTATCCGTAAGTTTTGTTACAAACCTGGAGCCAAAGCAAGATTATGTCAGGCTCGGTTGAATGTATGAATATATGGTGGCCGCCTCATGTTTCTGACTGATCTTCTTTGAATGTATGAGCTTGCTGTGTTCTGTATTTCTTGGTTATATTTTTCTATCTCTGCTGCCACCAGCTGCCAGGCACACCTACAATGCCCTGTTTGTCCACAGTTTAGGCAAGGTGCTGGTGGTGAGTGAGGCATTGGAGCTGTTTTCCCATTGATTAACATTGCCACTATCCCCGTGGAGTCATTGTATCCCATCATCATCTTTGGAGACCTTGGGGTCACCTTTAGGAACTGGAGTTTTTCTGACACAGTAAGCTTTTCTGTTACAGTTAATTGTATCTGTTTGGCCTAGGATGCCAATAACTGACACAATGAGACTGAATTGTATTTTTAAAGCTACAAGCACTACAATGGGCAGAATCTAAACGTCTACGAGTCTAACAATAAACTAAAATAAACTACTCTAATCCTCATAACCTACATATATCCCAAGCACTTGCCAATCTGATCCTCCTCAGGCGACTTCTCTCCTCCCAACTCCCAACTGTCAACTGTCAACCTTCAACTCCCTTCAGGCTCCTCCCACCTCCCATGGAAGTCCCGCCTTCCACTTCCTGACCTTCTGCCCAGCTGACTGGCTAAGCAGCGCTTATTGACAACTGCTACATCCACTCAAGGCGTTCCTCCACACTTTGCTGTTAAATCTTTTAAATGCCATATTCCTCAGATCTCTGAAAAGTTTTGAGGACCATTATCTATCTGAGCTAAACAAGTTTACTTGTTTTTTAGTTACTTGTTTTAGGCTGAACCTTAAAAACATGTACAGGAGACTTTTAAAAAGCTGTAATACAAATAAATAAGAAAAGAAAAAAAGATTATCTGTGCATAACATATTTAACTATCAACCCTGTTACAAATTCCAAGTTAACTTTTTTTCACAGATTTGTAACCAAACCCAATAAAAATAAGCCTATAAATCTTGAGGTATAGAATCTTCGTGTCAACCAGGTTCTTTTTTTTTTTTTTTTTTTTTTTTCTGAGACAGGGTTTCTCTGTGTAGCCTTGGCTGTCTTAGACTCACTTTGTAGACTAGGCTGGCCTTGAACTCACAGAGATCTGCCTGCTTCGGCCTCCCAAGTGTTGGGATTAAAGGCGTGCACCTCCATGCCCAGCCAAAATCTAATTTTTTTTTTTTCCTGTTCTGCTCTGTTCTCTTCTGTCACAGTATTTGGCTTGCCTGATACAGGACATAGAGGAAACTTAAATATGCTTGGGTTTACACACGGGAGAGCCATAACCCAACTCTAGATCCAGCTTTTCAGTAAAGCAGAACAGCATAAAACAATCCCAGTGTTATGCACATCCAAAAGACATCTGGACTCCTGCTAACCTGAATCTACTGACCAGAGATCTCAGAGATAAATTCTGAGTCCTGGCCATAAAAGCAGCCATGGTAGCAGTGGTGGCTGGCAGCAGGAGAAGCAGCAAAAGTATCCATTTCTGTCTCAGTTCCATGTTTGTAACAAAACTGATGGACACACCAGAAAACACAGACCTATCCACAAAACACAAAACAGATAGTCACACTTTCCAGCCAACTATAACCAGGCAGGCAAGTGATGTCTTGCTATTTGCCCAGGATGGGAAAATATTGAGGGTCCCATTGACCCACCTCCTCATCCCAGATCAGGATCCCACATCCCAGACTATGACTCGCCAGGAGGCCTCCAGAGATGCTTGCTGCTTTCCTCAGCTCAGAATTTCACTCCAATAGTCTACAAACTGAAGGCATCCTTGGAGCCTTGGAACGTCCAAAGGCACATGCCTCCTGAAGCAGCCCCTCAGCCCTGAAGTTCTGGAGTGAAGGTTTGGTTTTAGAATGTAGGTGGGTGTCGAGGAATATTAGTTCAGAACATGGCTGCTCTGGCAAGAGATCATATACAAAGACCTTCTAGAAATACAGACATGCCTTTAATCCAGGAGACAGAGGCAAGCAGTTCCAAATTCAAGGGCAGCCTGGGACAGAAAAGCTTGGGTCCAGGCTTAATCTCAGCACCTAGGAAACAGAGGTATGCACATGTCTGAGTTCTGTTCAGCCTGTTTACATGAGTCAGTGAGTTAAGAGACAGTGCAGTGGAGGTGCATTCATGGCAGTTCAGTTCGTGGAATTAAGACATAGTTTTACTGGGACAGTTTTACAGAGACAGCTTGAAGAGAGAACAAACTAGACACAGGTGACAACAGAATGAGCCAGAGGATGAGAAAGAGCCTGAAGATTAGAAGAGATTGCTAACCTTAGTTTAAGGCCAAGCAGAGCAATTCAGTCAGAGGCTGAGAGAAGCCAGTTTGAATCAGTCAGCTAGGAAAGACGTTTGAGCCAGAACAGCTGAGTTAATCCAGCCAGCAAAAATTCAGAAAGAAGTAGAAAGGATGAGCTTATTCAATAGCAAATCTCAGAGGCTGAAAATATTCTAGGCCCTGATTAGGTTGTACAGAGCCTAGAAGCTTCCAGGACTATACCTAGGTTAGTAGATGGGGGCAGTAAGCCTTGGAGAGGACAATTAAATCAGGTAAATAAAAGTTACTTTAACAGGTAATCTTGCTGGGGCTTCCAGAAAATGTTAATCCCACTAGGTAAGAATAAGACCACTACTACAATTTTGAGCCAAATTTGAAGCAAGTCTTAATTAAATACTGGCCAGAAAGATGGACTCTGGTTAGGTCCACTACCGGTTTTCCAGACAATGGCCACAAGTCACGATTTGCAGGGACTTTAAAAGGCAAAACCATGTGGCCACCATATTTCCTATCAGGTCCAATCTGGAGCAAGCATATGTCCTGACATAGTCCCTGCTTGCATGACTCCTGCCTACATCCAATTAGGGGCAAGTGTACATTCTGATGTATGTCCTACCCGTATAGCCCCCATCCACATGTGATCAAGCACATCTGGTGCAGATGGGTCCAACGGACAGGACAAGCAGGAGCTTTGTCTTAACTGAAAACAGAACTCTTAGCCTGCAAGCTATATTTTTTCCTATTTTGGTCTCACAGAGTAAATTTCCCAGCATCTCATCAGAAAGTTATCTACACCCTTGGTGGGCAAGACTGAAGCTACTTCTTCAAAGACCATTGCTTATGAGGACAAACTGTGAATGCCATGTACATTCAATTCCAAAGTCAGGCCTCACACAGTAAAAAGGTTTCTGTTCCCTTTGTGTGGAGATCATGGCTGATTTGCAGGTGTTGCTAATTCACCTTTATTCCAGTGCCTTTGTTTGTTTTTCCTTTGTGTGTTCTACATGGTTTGGACATTATTACCCTCCCTCCCCTTCCTTTGACTTCCTCTTAACTTGAGTGTGATTCTATATTATTCTGTTCTTGTAAGCAATTTTTTGTTAAATCTATTTTAATTCCCAACTACACATTTTCATGACAAGAAAACATTTTATTTTTTTATTTTGCGTGTTGGGAGATGTGGCTCAGTTGGGAGACTGCTTGCCTAGCATACAAGATGCCCTGAATCTTACTCCCAGAACCCCATAAAGCCTGGTGTGGTGATGCAGTCTCTAGTCTTAGTACCCAGGAAATAGAGACAGAAGAGTCAGAAACTCTAGGTCATCCTTGCCTACGTAGTGAGTTCAAAGACAGCCTAGGCTTTTATGTTTAATATAAGATATAAGGCAATAAGATAATAAGGTACCAGGCAGCAGATACTATGTTATAGAGGAGTTTATTAAATGAGCCTGGGGGTGGGGGGAAGAAAAGGGGAGAGGGGTACCCCAGAGAGAGACAGAGGAAGAGAGGGGAAGAGTAAGAGGTAAGAATAAGAGTAAGGGGGATTAGGACTGTCCTTTTATATAGCTCTGGGCAGGACCACGCCTCTGTGGCAGGTAGGCAATGACATCACAGACAGACTGAAGCAGAATCCTAACATAGGCTATGTGAGATCCTGTCTCAAAACAAAACAAAACAAAAGACAAACAACAAACAAAAACACAGAAAGAAAGGGGATGCCAGTCAATATTATAAGGCGATGATGGCTGTCTGTGTATTTACCTCTGCCTTTGTTCTGCATCTTATCAGTGACGTCATGGGGTTTTATCGGTTTGTCTTTTTTTGCAAGTAACTAAAATTTTGTTAAATGTACTTGACAATGTTTATGAAAGGGGCCATTCTGTTTTGTTGTTGCAGTTGTTTGAGTCAGGGTCTCAACTAGCTCCAGTTTGCTGTGTAGACTTGCTTGATCTCAGGCCCTAACCTCCATCTCCCAAGTGCTGGAAGTTGCAAGAGGCCATCCCCACCCTTGGGTTATGGAAGGAGCTGCAAAGTAGAAACAACAAAATCTTGTCATTATTCATCTCACTGGGAAGTTTCAGTGCTATTTAAACCACTGCACTTTCTTTAAAAGGGGAAAAGGATATCCTTTTAAATTATCATTTTACTTCCAATGTTTGTTTGGCTTTTTGTACATGTCTATTTCACTCAAACTGGCCTCGGCTTCCTGATTACAGGTCTGCTACACCACGGCCCAGCTCTTTTCTTTTTGAAATCTGACTGTAGCTCCACTGGGTGAACTGTTGGTGTTGCAAAGGCCTATGTGAGCATGCTTCTAGACGTGGCTGATTCCAAAATTTGCCCCAATGAGAATCTATTACTGAAGCCTCCCAGCATTTTCAGGATGCTCAGCCCTACATGCAGCCATTGTAGGTTCAATATGATATAAAGAACGAGACCACTGGGTATCAAAATGAAGATTTTTCAGACACGTTCTAAGCCTTTGTCTGGAATTTGGGGACAACGAATAGCAAAAGGGAATTTCTGATGCCTTGCATGGCATGGATCCTCATTCCTGGTGGCAGAGTATCACATGTCGTGTTCTTGCATCTAATGTTACACTTATACATCTTTTCATGCATTTCTTAGAATGTCTATAGTTCCAAACAAGAATAAATGTCTAAGAACACTTGTCTTTATCTGCCACGCTGGCTGTTCTTGCTTTTAAAAAAATTAGAAAGGAGGAGATGTTGGAATACAGTCAAAAGAATGACGTGTGATGAACAATGCTTTGGGGAACTGTGAGAGAGGCTCCAGGAAAAAAGTTAGAGGGCCTTTTACCTCAGGTGTATTTTGTTTCCTGGATTGTTCTTGAATGTGATTTCATGCCTCCTGTGACAAATATTTGCATTCAATTTATATGATATGTTCATTCTTGTTGGATGTCAGATCATAGCTATAGAGCTCAATCTAGTGAAAGGATGTGCTGAATGCTGTCCTCATTGTCCCTGAGTCGGCGTTTGGCCTTCTGCCTTGACTCTGTGCTTTCCCAGATATAATCTATAGTACTGCAGTACCCAGATTGTGAGATCCCCGAAAAGACCACCAGGACTCGATATTGATGCAACACATACAGGGTCCTGTATTATGGGCTGGAGCTTGGAACACAATCCTTCCTGACGCAACAGGATAGGAGAGCAGCAATAGGCTTATAAAGGGGAAAATCCGTAAGCAAGGGTTGTGGGTCACAGGAAAGTCAACTTTTAGGTGGGTTGGGTGGAGGCTGGGTCTCCAGGGGAAGTTTTTTTTTCTATCGGAGGAACATCGGGAGCTGATTATACCTAATCTCCTGGATGGAGTTTCTGGAGACTGCTGGCAGGTGCAGTTTATAGCAGTGCATGGTCAATCCTGGAATGCAGGAAGAAGGGTCACCTAGGGGACACGCTCTCACAGAACATACAGAACATGGCAGTAGTTAGAGAGCATACAGACCATGGCATTAGTTACAGAATATCTAGGACGTGGCATTAGTTTGGTCCTTGCAGTACATGCCAGGCAGTTGTGTTTAAATTGCTCTGTCCTGAGAAAGCTCTGGGAAAAGGCTGCTCTGTCAGTATTCAGCATGTGCTTACTGGTGTTTGTTTACATGTTTTCTGTCTGATCATGTTTTTCTGAACTCAAACAGCCTTCCTTAGGTCATTGCTCTCTCTGCTACATCGTGTATAAAGTACCCTGATTCTGAAGTTAGGCTGTCTACAGTGTTAGACTATAGTTGCCCCATTCTTTCAGGTCCTCAGATTCCAGGTCTCATGGACACAGATCAACATAGGCTGACGAAAGCCAGCAGACCCTCAACTGAGACACTAGCCACCTAGAAGGAAGCCTAGAGAGGCCCCGAGGCTGAGCAGGGTATGGCTCTCAGCAGAATTAGCTGCATGGTTGGCATGAGGGAGCTTGGCACACACAGCTGGAGGCCACATAATCCTGTCAGGTCATCTGCTATTAATGACTTCTGTGTATGTGAAAACCGGACAGGATCCTGGTCCTCCACTGAAGAGCTGTGTAGCTGTGGCCAAGGCACTTACGCTAGGTCCTATATCTGTGAAATGCAGGATTGGCACTCTGTAGCATAAATCCAATAGTGGCTTCTAAACAGTCATCCTAAAATCCCCTGGCCTGGGACTGTTGAGTACCTCATAACTACAGGCAGACACAAATTGTCAGCCCCTTTCCTGGTTCCCTCTCACTGATCTGTGTGGCCTAGAACAAATATCAGGGGCTGGCCTGTGCTCACAAACCTGTTTGTATTGGAAGAAGTAAGAAGTTAAGGCTCTTATTACACTCCTGATTTTCACACTAAGGTGTGGCAGCATAGACCCTGGGCCACAGCTTTTTACACCACCAGCTATAAAGTAAAAGGTTAAGGAAGACTTACGCTCCCTTTTATAACCCTCTGAACAGCACATATGTTTTCAAAGCCACTCTTGCCCACACCCTTGCCTACATCAGTTCTGGCCACTCCAGAAACTTGTTAGAGAGGTCATAACTGCTTTTCTTAAAGTCTTCATTTTATTCTAATAACCTTACCCCCAGGAACCCTTCTTTCCACCTCAACTTATTCTCAAATTTCCAGAAGACATTTCTGGTAAGAGTTTTCAGGGGCTTACAGAAAATGGGTTCAAATCCAGTCAGCCACCCAGCTATGGCCTCAAAAATGGTGGGCCTCAGTACAGTAGAGGAATGTGGTTAAATCCCTCCCTGGGACTGGTGTTGCCTAAGTATCTAGTGCTTCCAGCCCCTTCAGAGCTTCACCCTTCTATGAAGTTTCCAGTAAGTATTCAGACTTCCCTGACCTTCTAGACGCAGCCCATTAGAAACTTCTGCTCTGTCCCTCCCACCTCAGTCTACCTCCTACCCCTTTCCCTGCCCCCACCCCTCTCTCATCTCAAGCAGACCCTCACAGACCTTCTAGGTAAGGGGAAAAAAAAGAAGCCTGAGAAGTGAATGTTCTCACTGACCCTCTAGTAAGTGACAAAGCCATGAAGATGCCCCATCTACTCTGAGAGCCCTACCTACTTAGGCCTTAGTACCAAGCACTATCTCCTGGGCCTTGGATTATCTCCCCTCTGTCAGCCTTGGCTCCAGTGTAGGCTGCTGCAGCAGACTCACAAGGGAACACAAGGATTTGTGAAAGTTTTCAAAAAAACCAAGCAAAAGTCCAGGCATGGCCTTCAGGGCCCTGCTCCCCGGCCCTCTCAACTGTCTTTTTGTCTTCAGGCCTAATGTGCCTCCACCTATGGTATTGCTGGAGTACCTTACAAGCATGCTCCCCTGCTCAGTGCCTCCACACCCTCTACACCTCTCCTTTTTTGCTCTGGGAACCCCTTATCATCTTCAGACCTCAATGGGATTGATAATATATCATCATGACCTTCTGGAACTCTCTGCCCCTTTCATCTGGGCTGTTCTTATGATGCTGTGATCAATAAGCTATTTGGAACGACTTTATGCAAGTTCCAGAGCCCTGAGGCCACTGTGCCATGAAACTCAGCAGTCCCAGCTAGGCCAGCCGTTGGCGTACTGCTCGCTGCATATAGATAGCACAAGAAGAAGCTGGTGGGTCCAGCATAAAAAACCCTTGAGTCAAACCACAGAATGTTGAGAAATAGTGAGTGTGGCTGTCTGCATATAAGTCTTTCTACCTGACAGAAAGCAGCTTGAACGTGAAGCCTTCTGGGCTCACTGGGGAGCCCTTCCCCAAGCTTCCTTTGCCAGCCTACTCATGTCTTAAAATTTCATTTGCATTTTGCAGATGGTTTCTCTCTCCCAAGATACAGTGAGTTCCTTGAGGGCTGGGGTTATTTATGTACAAGTCCCTAGATTCCAGCATCCCTACTCTCAAAATCAGTTTACTGTAATATCATTTTTGTGTTTAAAAAGTATATATACGAACACTGTGCGTGTATGGTATGCACGTGTACATATGCAGGTGTATGTGCAGATCAGAGGTCAAAGTGTCTTTCCTACATCACTTTCCCCCTTAAATGTTGAGACAGGGTCTCTCACCATTAGCCTGGAGCTGGCCAACAAGGCCCCACTAACTTTTCTCCCCAGAGCTGAATTACAGGTCTACACAACCATGCCTGGGCTTTCAACAAGGGTTCTCGGGACCAGAACTCAGGCTTTTGTGCTCACATGGCAAGCACTTTACCTACTGCGCTATCTCCCAAGCCCCTGTATGCAATTTATCTAATGAAGACTTCAAAGAATATTCCATGTTAACAACAGATCCTGTACCTAGAATGTCTACTCTAGCAGGGAACCCTGACTATGATAGTCAGCATTAAGATGCTTTGCTCATCCTACCTGTATTCCCTTGAAGCATATACAACAAAATCTGGGTAGAGGGGCCAAAGAAGTCTTCTGGGGAGGCGACATCCAAGCTTGATTTGCAAGAGCAAGCAATTTAGTTGCACAAACTAAGGAAACCTGTGACTACCTTCACCCTACCTCTGAGGAGGAGGAGTCATGGCCTGGGATTGGTCAAATGCAAGAATACTAAACTAAGCCACTGTCACAGGGGTGGGACCCAGTGTGTAACAAGAGTTGTCCAGTCTGGGATGGCACAGCCTGATCCTCCTCTCTCAAACACAAGGTAAGATCGATGGGGTCTTATTGAGAGGGAACGTATTTATTTATTTGCGTGTGTGTGTGTCTGTTTGTGTGTGTGTGTGTGTGTGTGAGAGAGAGAGAGAGAGAGAGAGGGAGAGAGGGAGAGAGAGAGAGAGGGAGGGAGGGAGAGGGAGAGAGAGAGAGAGGGAGAGAGAGAGAGAGAGCATATACATGGTGTCAGAGGACAACTTGCAGGAGTTAGTTGTCTCCTTCTGCCATGTAAGTCCTGGAGATTGAACTTTGGTTGTCAGGCTTGGCAGCAGGGCCATCCTACTGAAACATCTTGCCATAGCCTAGGCTTATTCTTTGGGGCGATTTATTGTATCCTTCTCTTACCCAACTCCCTTCTTAGAGATGAAAATTGCACACTTCACACAGCCCCAAGGGCTTCATGGGGTACTGAGGAGAGGCCCAAGAGATAGCAAAAGTTGCTTTGCTTGTCATGTCTTCTGTTCAAGTGCTGCCCCAGGAAAACTCTGGGGTGCTGCCCTGCCATCTGGGCTCAAACCCAAGGAGGAAATAGCCAAAGTAGTTCTTAGGAAAGAAGAGGCTAATTGAGAGCACAGTAAGCAGTGAGCTGCAGCCAGAAGACCACAAAGCACCAGTGGAAAGATGGAGTCATTCCTTCAGAGGACCACTAGCCTGGCCCCATGAGGGCACACCTACTAGCACTAAAATTACTGCAGTGCTCAGCCTGTGGCAGACATGTTTCTAAGTACTTAGTCAGGGGCCTGCACAAACTGATGCACCAATCAAGGACAATGCATTTGGAGAATATAGACCTTTGGTTCAGATATAGCCAATGGACAGCTCATTTTCCAATGTTAGGGTGGGGAGTAGCAGGGACTGGCTTAGACATAAACTCTGGGGCTATGATTTGATCACTTCCCCTTGGCATGGAGGCCCTGAGGTACACAAAGGAAAGGCATGCAGGCTGTCCTGATAAGACCTGATAGGCTGTGGTCAGATGGTAGAGGAGATGAGCCACCTCTGTCAGAGGTCTAGGGGAGGGGAAGAGGGACAGAGAGGGAAGGAAGGTGGGAACAGGACGATTCAAGCATGATTGAGGAGGTAACAATCTGGATGTCAAATGAATCAATTATAAAAAAGAAAAAAGAAAAAAGTAAAAAAAATTAAATATTTTGTCGCATCAAGTCACAGCATAAGCTTCTGAGACAACTTGCCCAGTCCCACAGATGCAGCTCAAGAGACAGACTGCCCTCTTTCATTCAAGCTCAGTAGCCACAGCACCAGGAAGGAGACAGAGCTGTCGATCTGGACTTACCAGAAAGTGGCCTGAAGGAGCTGGTACTGGAGCTGAGGCAAAGGAGCAGGGCCCATAGAGAGCAGCAGAGCTTTAGCTGTAGAAGACTCCAGGCACCTGGAAGAGTAGTTTGAGAAAAGAGAGATCCAGCAAAAAGGACCAAAGGGAAGGCACTTGGTGTCAAGTTAGAGCCAAGTCAGAGGTTGTACATCCTAGCACAGAGAGTCAGCTCCGCCCTCAGGAAGAGCCTGCCCTTCCCCACCCATCATTTCCCTCTTCTTACACTGCACACTGGCAGAGATCCAGGTTCTTCAGGCTTACGGCAGGAAATGCTCTCTTCTTTGAAACCAAATTTACCGATGCATTAAGACTTAAAGAGTTTTTCTTTTTAGAAATGACTCAAAGAAGTGAAAAGCATGAATTAAAACTAAGCTATTGTATAGTCTAGAGTACCTCCATCTCCCCGTCGCGCCCTTCCCATGTGACAGGGAGCCAGCCTGCCCTTCCCATGTGACTCAGGCAGGTGGGGAGGAGAGAACAACAGGTTCAGCCCGGGCTTGGGTACGTGTGAAACAACAAACAGGCCGGACCAGCACGCGGGCCAGAGAGACACCTAAGGACCCGTCCCGTGGAACGGATACCGGAAGGTTCACTCTTTTGTCCCTTTAACCTTTTTTCCTTCTTGTATAAGCTAGTTGGGTTGTATAATAAAGTTTAATTGTTAAAAAACAGAGCCAACACAAAACTAGTCTAAATCATAGTAAACCCTATCTCAAAAAAGCTAAAGTAACCTGGACTTGGTTGTGCATGCCTTAAATCCCAGCTCTTTGTGAGTTTGAAGCCACCTTTGTCTACATAGTGAGTTTCAGGCCAGCCAGTCTCAAAAAGTAAAAGTAAACCTAAAATAGAATAGTTTAACTAGCATTTGTAAGGCATTTTAGCATTTGTGTGACCACCTAGGTGTATGATTAATGTTTTTCAGGGAGGAGACTCAAACCTAGGAGGGTAACTAACCCACAGAAAGAGTTGAGACTCCAGCCCACTTACAGAGACTCCAAATCCTATGTTCATTCATATTTTATTCTGTTATTCACTGAAACGGTCTTTATAGGCTGCCAGTGTAGCTCAGCTGGTGCAGTGCTTGCTCAGGATGTGTGAAACAGTGGGTTCCATTCCCAGTAACATCCTCTGGGCATTGTGGCACATGCCTGTAATCCCAGAATTTGGTGGGCAGAGGCAGAGAGGTCCAAAGCTCAAGGTCATCAGATACTTGAGTCTGAAGGTCAGGCTGGAGTATTTAAGAAACTGGGTGGGTGGAGAGAAGAGAAGAAGGAAGGAAGGAAGGAAGGAAAGAAAGAAGGAAGGGAGGGAGGAAGGAAGGAAAGAAAGAAGAAAAGAGTGGCAGGGTGTGTGTGTGGGAGGGAACAAAATTAAAGTCACTGGCTGAAATTTGCTAGACATGGGAGTATGCACTGAAAAGCTATGACAGTAATGTGGGCACAGGGTGTCACTGTCCCTCCTATAGTGCATCAACACTGAGGCAAACTGAGCAAAACAGGGACTTTTCTAACAGTGCTTAGCAGTGCCACTGATAAGTGTGTGCACATTCCTTCACTTGTCACAGCAACTCACTGCTGCCACTCTGCCCCAGCACCTGCTCAACAGCACTCAGCTAGACACTGTATGGATTGTAGCACACAAGCGCTAGAGCACAATCCATTCCAGGACGGCGCATTGAGATGATATATATCATACATACACCATATATATGATACCTATCAATATATATAAAAAATCTGAAAATACATGTTGAGCACATGTTCTAGAACATTCTTCAGCACTTGACAGTCATATTGGCTAACATTTACTGAACACTTACTGTGTGCTAAATACTGTACTAAGTTATTATTTTCCTTTTGGTTTTTTAAAAATTACTTATAATTGTCATTATTGTTTAAAGTTATTTGTAACACACACACACACACACACACACACACACACACACACACACCATGACATAGGTGTAGAGGTTGGAAGAAAACCTCTGGGAGTCATTTCTCTCTTTCTACCATGTGCATCCCAGGGGATTAGCTCTAGTAGCAAGCACCTTACTCCTCTAAGCCACCTCATTGGTCCTCTTAGGTGGCTCTGAACTAGTGATCATCCTGTGCTTCCTCCTGAGTCTGGGACTATAGGCGTGAACTCCCATCCCTGGCTTCTGTACTGAATTATTTATACACATTACTATTTACTCGTCTCTAAAAGTCCTAAGAGGGCTAGGTATGTAAGTCAGTGGCACTGCACTTGCTCAGTGTGTGCAAGGCCTTCAGTTTGATTCCCTAATACCAGACACAACAAAAAAGAAAAGGAAAGAAAATAAGCAAACAAAACCTCTTCAGAGGAGTGGGGTGCAGTGGTTATTGAAATTACCACTGGAAGGCTGAGACAAGGAGGTGCAGAATTTTGAGCTAGTCTAGACTACACAGCGAGGCCATATCTCAAAAAACTGTAAACAAAACAAAACAACAACACCAAAAATATTTTTGAGGGCTAGGTATGAAACAAGCCTATGTCTGCTTTCTTAACATGCAACTGGAAAGTATCAGAAGCAAGATTTGAACCCAGATAAGCAGTTTTCACCACACCACACTGTCCCCTCAACCTACAATGGTGAAGAACACAGATTCTCTGCCTGGCCCAGAGGTGCTGGTGGGCTAGAAGGGGAGTAAAGGGGAGTGATTGACAGTTTGCCTGCTCTCCTCTGACCTACTGACCTCCCACGAAGCTTTCTCGGGGTTTCACTTCTTCAAGTGTACACAAGACAAGTAACTAAGATAGGAAAGATGGGCGAAGGTTAGCAAATGATGCAGGGGAAAATTCCAGGACAGGAAGAGACGTGGCAGGTTACCAGGTGAGAGAGCAGGATGTTGTGTACCCTCAACATTCAGAGTTTGCTCCCACCGCCTCAAACCAGGTGGCAGCTGGCCAGTCCTGCAACCCTAGAACTAGAAAATGAAGCAAGATGGCTTAGTGTTATGACTGCTGTGATGAGACACCATGGCCAAAAGCAACTTGGGAGGAAAGGGTTTGTTTGGCTTACACTTCCTGAGGCTTACACACCCCAGGAACCTGGAGGCAAGCACTGACGCAGAAGCCATGGAGGAGTGCTGCTTACTGGCTTGCTTCCCATGCCTTTCTCAGCCTGCTTTCTTATAGAACCCAGGACCACCAGCCCAGGGATGGCACCATCCACAATGCACTGAGCCCTCCCCCATCAATCTCTGATTAAGAAAATGCTCTACTGGCTGCCCTACAGCCTGATATTATGGAGGCATTTTCTCAATTGAGGTTCCCTTCTTTCAGATGACTCTAGCTTTTGTCAAGTTGACATTAAAAACTAGGCAGCACAGCAGAGAATCAGAAGTCAAAGGTCATCATCCTTGACTACATATGCAGTCTGAGGCTAGCATGGGCTATGCGTGGTCCTTGTCTACAAAATAAATATCACACAAAAAAGTGACATTGCTGAGTGATAGTGCCAACGTGCACAATTAAGTAGGGAAAGGGTTAAAGATGTGGGGTATGAACAGGCAACCTGTGAGAAATGCTCTGACCTTGAAGGCTTGGACAATAACCAATACCAACAGGTAGACACAGGAGCATGTAGAGTGGAGAATCCCAATGAGTCACAGTCTAATATCATTTGGTACCCACAGGACACTCAAGCCTCACCACTCCTGAAGAACATCAGGGCCAGAAATCTGACTGGCTTCACTGTGGTGCAGTTCCAAGCAGTGACCAGGATATATAGTTTAGCTCATGTCCTGGCCTCACCTGCCCCTGCCCCCATTCCTTGTTTTGTTTTGTTCAGTGATTCTCCTGCCTCAGCCTATCTGAAAGCTGGGATTATAGGTTCAAGCCACCGTGCCCAGTTCCTCTAGTGCTGGGTACCCAACCAGGACCTCCTTTATGTTAGACAACACTGTACCAACTGAACCAGGCCTTTTCGTTTATTTATTTATTTATTTTTGGTTGGTTGGACAGTCGTTTTTTGTTATTTGTTTTTGAAACAAGGTCTCATGTAATCCAGTTTGACTTTGAACTCATTATTGTAGCAGAAGATGACCCGAACTCTGGATCCCCCTGCCTCATCCTGTGTGCTGATAGACTAACTGACCTGTGCTATGCAGGTCTCAGCTTCCGCTAACCTCTTGGCAGAATTGAGAAGAGGCTGTGCTGGATTCTGGGAGAGACCTAATGGGCATAAAGAGGCATCCCACTGGTATCAAAGAAAGATTACTCGCTCATCTGTGATTTGCTCCCCCAAACTCCCAGATGGCTTTGCCTAGCCGCAGGTCCAAGAATCCCAAGACACTGGCTTTCCTTCTAGTGGGTGTGACTTTTGTAGTGCTGCACCAGTGGCTCCTTCAGCAGCCCACGCAGGACAAAACGGAGGAACCCACGGCTGCTCCTTGGTCTTCCGCAGCAGCGGTGCGGCCTTTGCTGCTCCTCCCGTTGCCGGCTTGCGTGGCCAACGCCTCTGTGAACCTCACAGCTGGCTTCCAGCAGCTGCCGGTTCGCATCCAAGACTTCCTGCGCTACCGCCACTGCCGCCGCTTCCCGCAGCTATGGGACGCGCCCCACAAGTGCGTGGGCCCCCGGGGTGTCTTCCTGCTGTTGGCCGTGAAGTCCTCGCCTGCGAACTATGAGCGGCGTGAGCTGATCCGGCGTACGTGGGGCCAGGAGCGCAGCTACCACGGCAAACAGGTGCGTCGCCTCTTCCTGTTAGGGACCTCCCCTCCAGAAGAGGCGGCTCGTGAGCCTCAGCTGGCGGATTTGCTGGGCCTGGAGGCGCGCGAGCATGGCGACATGCTGCAGTGGGACTTCAGGGACACTTTCCTCAACCTCACACTCAAGCATCTGCACCTGCTCGACTGGACAGCGGAGCGTTGCCCAGGCGCTAGTTTCCTGCTCAGCTGCGACGATGACGTCTTCGTGCACACCGCCAACGTCCTGGACTTCCTGGAGATGCAGTCGCCTGAGCGCCACCTCTTCACCGGGCAGCTCATGGATGGTTCTGTGCCCATCCGTGACAGCTGGAGCAAGTATTTCGTGCCCCCGCAGCTCTTCCCAGGCAAGGCCTACCCCATATACTGCAGTGGTGGCGGCTTCCTTCTGTCCAGCCACACAGCCCGCGTCCTGCGCAGCGCGGCACGCCATGTCCCGCTTTTCCCCATCGACGATGCCTACATGGGTATGTGTCTGCAGCGGGCCGGCCTGGAGCCCAGCAGCCACGAGGGCATCAGGCCCTTCGGCGTGCAACTGCCCGGTGCACGACGGTCGTCCTTTGACCCCTGCGTGTACCGCGAGCTGCTGCTGGTGCACCGCTTCGCGCCTTATGAGATGCTGCTCATGTGGAAGGCTCTGCACAACCCGGAGCTGCACTGTAGCCGCAGACACAATGCAGAGTCTCCTCAGGACAGAGGGAAGCTGAAAACACGTCTTCCTATTTGAACCGATGCACACTGATGTCACCTTGAGGACAGATCTGGAAAGCACTGTATCCTAGCGCATATTCCTGGCCTCGACTTCAGGGGTTTTGGTCCTATTGGTCAGGGGTAGCTTCAGACATGTAGGTGATGCTTTTCTTGTTTTAAGCCAACTCCAAGACCTCTGGGCGAGGCATAGCTATCTGTTCATCCTCACATACCAGCCTTCCAGGGCACCCGCCTTCCATCCTCCATTCATTGTGGGCAGCAAGAGAGGAGGCATGGCGGCCAAGATCAATGTCAGCTGTCCAGTACAGCGCAATTATGAATTGTCATTTCCACCGTTTCTTCCACGGATGAGTAGAGCTCCCAAAAGTCAGTGTACACTTGGAACTAAGGGGTGTCTGACAGCCTTGCTTCCCCCATGCTTCAGGACTCCTGTGAGGTCAAATTGAAAAGGGAAACTCATTTAGGGCAGGCAGCGTCAGAAGGCGCCATCGCAGCCACCTTTCTACAGCCCTGACTGTGAACTCCCAGTAGTAGCCTTGCTTGCCTAATGTTTTAGAAAGGGCATGGCTGAGTGGACAGTGGTCGTCTGTCCCAGTGGTGTGGAGTACATCTGTGAAAACATTGTATTAGTTTCCTGTTGCTGCTGTAACAAAGTCTCACCGACTTTCCAAGCCTAAGGACAGGCCCACTTATCCTGTAGTTTTCTGACAACTCAACTTCCTAGGGTGAAGTCTAGCTATTGGTAAAACTGCCTACCTTCCTAAGTATTCTAGGGAAGAACACCCCTACGCCCCCCACACACACCTTATCACCTAGCCTCTAGAGGGAGACTTTCTTCGTCTTCAAACCCAGCAATGTCAGATTCCTTTTTGGGTCTTCCTTCTCCAGCCACTGCTCTCCTTCCCTGCTAAAAATCCCGGGTCTACCTGGATAACCCAGGCTTAGCTTCTTGTCTGGTTTTTGTTGAGACTGCCCTGAAATTTGCTATGTAGTCAAGCATGATCTTGAATTCTGGAGCCTCCTGCCTTTACCTCCCAAAGTGTAGAATACAGATTTGGCTCTACAGCCAGCTAACATCTTCCTGTTGTAAGGCCAGATCACTAGCAATATCACAGTTCATCGAGTCGCTCACATGTCAACTAAGTTAGTCGCAGGTTTCAGAGACTAGGATGTGGACATCCTTGGAGGACCATTGCTTATGTCTACCAGGATGCCGATAAATATTGTGGAGTAAATAATACATGAAGAACGTGTATTATTACATGTGACAAACATGCTTTCTTCTCAATAAACGGTCCTGTTGTCAGCTCTCATTGTGGACATGGACAACTGAGCATCATTAAATCTGAATTCCTTGTTTTGGTGCCTTGTTCTCAGTTCCTTGACAGAAGATTGTTTCCATTTGTCGGGGCCGGGGGGTGGGGGGGACGGGGTAAAGACAAAATTCTGGCATTTTGTAGCTTAAAAGGTGGGAAGGCAGCAGATTTGAGTCTGCTGTGTGACTCTGGGTCCTGGCCACTCATCTCTGAGGCTGGGTTGCTCTGGTGTCCAGGAACGGGAAAGGCCCCTGGGCACTACTGTAAAGTCGCCTGAAAGATCAAGCATAGCAGGTGCCGCCTCCGGGCCAATCCGCCGCCAGGGGGGGCGTGCCTGCCTCGTCGTCCATCTCTCCTAGGAGCTAGGCCAGCCAGCGGGGCTGTTTCCCAGTGGCCAACGCCAATTGGTGTCCAGAAAGGCATGGAGCTCCAGGCCTTAGACTAGCGGCTGGGGAGCTGGATCATAACCTCGTGTTACCTGCCCTCACTCTACACCCAGTCGCCTCAGGGAGAGGCCACTCTTGGGTGCCCTTTGAAAAGCTAGCATACTCTGACTTCCTAAGGCCCTCAGGGATTGGGAAAAGATGTTCCTGAGTCACGACGATAGATCAAAAAAATCCTACGTAAATATGATAAGAACTAGAAGGATGCAATGATCAATGCCCAAACCCGCAGCACTCTGGGGGCTGAGGCGCAGGGTTCCGAATTCTGAGCCTGGGCTAAATCGACTTCATCGAGACCCTGTGTCAAAAGGGGTGGGAAGCCTGGATTTGCCTGGAACTCAAGTTGAGGATGGCCTTGAAATACTGATTTTCCTGCCCCCAGCTCCTAATGCCTGGAATTATAAAACCAGCCCCCAGAATTAGTTTTTAAAGTCTCAGAAGTTGGGGCTGGAAAGATGGCTCAGCTGCCAAGTCTGATCAGCTAAATCAAACTAACTTCCTCTTTTAAAGTATGTATGTTTGTATGTATGTATGTATATATGTATGTATGTATGTACGTATGTATGTCATGGTCTCATGAAACCCATGTTTGCCCACAACTGCCTGCATAGCTGAGGATGGCCCTGAATTTCTGATCTCCTGCCCTGAATTTTCAAGTGCTGCTTTACTAGGTTTTTCTGTAAGGATGTCACCACCCACCCCCATCTTGAAATAAAATTCTTACATGATGTAATCGAACTTTTTTTTTTAATCAATGTATTGCTTAATTTCATATAAAATCTAAATAAAATTAAGCATAAGTATAGCTTGGATTTATCAAAAACCCAAATATCCTTCTAGAGGACAGAATGCTTTCTTGAGAATGGTTAGACCAAATATAGAAAACCCTCACAGATAACTGATTAAATTAGTAAGAAAATACACCTTTTCCCAGATGCAAAAATCAACGTATAAACTCAATGTGGTTTCTATATCAAGCAGCCAAGAAAAGCTTGCTATTGCTTTGTTGGTGTTTTGGTCTGGCTTCATTTGTTTATGTTGATGTTTTCATTTGTTTTTGTTGGTGTTTTTATTTGTCATTGGTACTTTCATTTGTTTATGTTAGTATTTTGAGACAGCATCTCGCCCTGTTGCCCAGGCTGCTCTGTAATCCCAGCACTCAGGCTGAGGCTGGAGGACTGACTGCCTGAATTCTAGGCCAGCCTAGGTTACAGAGCACGTCTCCAGAAACAAAACAAAACAAAACATTGCTAAACATCAGTATAAGAGAAACCAAAGGCACTTGGGACTGACTATGAGAAGAGACAACAAAAACAGTAGCATGTTTTAAGATGTTTTTTATTTTATTTATTATTTATTTATATTTATTTTTGGGTTTTTTGTTTTGTTTGTTTTTTGAGACAGGGTTTCTCTGTGTAGCCTCGGCTGTCCTGGACTCCCTTTGTAGGCCAAGTTGGCCTCGAACTCATAGCAACCCACCTGCCTCTGCCTCCAGAGCGCTGGAATTAAAGGCGTGCACCTCGACACCCCAGCCTTTACGATGTCTTTAAATATGTAAATAAATGTCTAGAGACAGCACGTCATCAAGTCACAGCTGGACCTCTGATTCACTGGGTTCTCATCACCAGAAACAGGAACTATGAGGCTGGTATGGTCTCCGTTTGGCCAAGGTGAGGACTG
Organism: Acomys russatus; assembly: GCF_903995435.1. Classification (NCBI taxonomy): domain Eukaryota; kingdom Metazoa; phylum Chordata; class Mammalia; order Rodentia; family Muridae; genus Acomys; species Acomys russatus. The sequence continues at coordinate 50,152,531 of NC_067143.1, read as the reverse complement.
ATGGCCAGAAGACACTTTCAAGATCACAAAGGTCTATAGTGCATCAGAAAGAGGCTTCCAGCCTGTTCTGGGGGCTCTGAGCGGTATCCCAGCCCTGCCACCTGCTGGTCACTTGTTGGTCACTCATCCCCGGGCCTGAGAGCTGCAGAGTCCAGCCTGGAGCTTCAGAGAGGAGGCCGGCAGCAATTTGGGTTGTCTGTCATCTTTATTGGGTCCAAACTGCTACTGAACTGGCCCTCCCTTTGCCCTTTGGTTCTGGGAGAACTGCCAATCTTTCAGCATTAAATCGACATCCTAACAATTTCTTCGGGGCCGAAAGGCCCTCTCCACCCTGGCACAGTCATTTCAGACTAATCCTGGCTGGTGCAGGCTGCCCCTCCTCCCAGCTTGCACCCCACCCGTCTGAGAATGACAAAGGGCTCCATTAACACAGCTTCCAGCCATACAAAAGCCGTCTTTCCAGATTAACCCCAATGCCCCCAAGAACTCGGGTGGCATCGGTTTTTAAAATGTCATCCTGGCTCTTTATTCTCAGCCTCAACAGTTTTAAGCAGAACGAAGAGTGAGTGGAGATCTGCCTCTGGCCCTTGGCTGCAAGGTTGGAAGGAAGGACAAGAGAAAGTGGGAGCATGGTTCCCAGGGAGCCCCACCTGAGGGAGGACGAAGAGGAGGGCTCTAAGAATTGGAAGGCACTCCAGGGCCTGGTCAGGATGTCCAGTGTCCTTGGGCTTCAAGTAAGGTGAGGCTGATTCCTAAAAGGTGCTTATGCTTTGTGGAGGGAGGGCACGGGGAGCAGGTGCTTGACAGGCCAGGGACACAGGTTGCCTGGCTTTGGCTTCCAAGTTATGACTAAGGATTCAGATCCAGAAGGCAGGCTGGAGCTCAGAGCATCTGAGTTTGAGGGGTCCAGAGACCCCTCTGGAAGCTCCTGGGGAACAGGACGTCCCTGACACCCACATCTGCCCCCAGACACTCTGAGATGAGGACAGCTGCCTGGGTGCTGAGACTCCAGTGAGCAGCCCCTTGGCCCCAGCTCACTTGTGTGTCCCAAGGGCCCAGTGTTATGAACTAGTACTTTACCCCACACCTTTGGCTCTCCCGGTGCAAAAGCATGGAGCCTTCTGTGGGACTCTAAGGCTTCCTCTTCCGGTGAGCCTTATTGTGCCCAAGCCTCAAGGGACCCAGGATCCACCTCTCCCTGGCAGCCCCTAGGGCCCATTCAGACCCCATTCAGCCACTTACCGCAAAGTCCTGAGCCACTCACACAGAGCAGAGTCCCGGCTATAGAGGGACCGTGGACACTTCTACCTGCCAAAGACAGGGGCACAGACGGTGTCCCCACTCTGAGTGCTTTGAAAAGCAGCATAGCAGCTCTTTAAAAGGAAAAACAACATTGTCAGGGTGTGGTGGTACACACCTGCCACACTAGCACTTGGGAGGCTGAGGCAGGGAATAAGACTTCACAATAACAAATGGGGGGGGGGGTTGTTAAGAGCACTGACTGTTCATTCAGAGGCCATGGGTTCAATTCTCAGCAACCACATGGTGCCTCACAAGCATCTATAAAGGGACCTGATGCCCTCTTCTGGCCTGCAGATGTATATGCAGGCAGAGCTCTCATACATTAAAAAACAAACAAACAAACAAACAAACAAACAAATCGAAAACAAATAAAATCCATGCAGATGTGGTGGTGCATGCCTGTAATCCTGACTGTTGGGAAGGAGAAGGATCAGGAATTCACACAAACCCCTGACCACAGCATGTGAAGATATTTGCTTCTAGACATTATGACATGGGTTCAGTCCCTGGGTCCCACACAGCAGAAAGAGAAAACCAACTCTTGAAAGTTCTTCTTTCACCTCCACACTTGTCCCCCCCCCATAACTAATTTTTAAAAATACGTTAAGTTTTTACATGTGTGACTGTTCTAGCTGCATATATGTTTGAACACTGTGCCCCTAAATAATTGTTTTTAAGTTAACTGTGCTGGGGGGTTGGAGAGATGGCTCAGGAGTTCGGAGCACTGGCTGCTCTTCCAGAGACCTGGGTTCCTTTCCCAGCACTCAGCTCAGAGCCATCCAGTTTCAGTGGATCCAACACTGTCTCCTGGCCTCCAAAGGCGCAAGACATATATGTGTTTCACAGACATACATGTAGGCAAAACATCCATACACATTAAATAAAGACGGATACATGAAAATTAAAATCAAACACGTGACACTAGGGCTGCAACCCACTGCCCTGTGAGAGCATGAGCTTGCCGTGCTTGAGACCCCCATGTGCTGTTTTCAGCACCAAACACAGGCAAGCAAGCCTCGTGGAATTAGCCAGGAATCACAATTCTATCCCCCAGACAATCCCGTGAAAGCTGAAAATGCAAATCCTCCCAAAACTCTTACATGAGTGTGTGTGAAACAGGGCTGCAGACGTAGTAGGCCCTGGGACCTTGGCACCACTGACTCCATGGTGAGAGCACCATTCACACTGTAAAATGCAGCACACAGACAGCAGCACCTGCCCAGACTAAATTCATCAAAGCCCAGAGTTCTGGGAAAGTTTCTAAATGAACCAACCTTGGTTTTTTTGTTTTTGTTTTTGTTTTGTTTTGTTTTGGCTCCTGTGGTTCTGCTTCTGGCTAACTGTTCTTGTTAACCCAAGTATGTCAAGCCAGAGTATGGTGCTTAAAAGTTCCACCCTGAGATGGGCTTAGTGCTATGTTGAGATCCCAAACACCCAGTGCAATCCCTGGCCAGCTAATAAAGACTTTCTATTAGCTTAAATCCATGCCCGTGTAGTCTTCTCTGGTGAATGCCCCCTAACAGCGCATAGCCAAAAAGTGTGAAGGGCCCGGCCGCCCACCAACAGATGAATGGATAAAGAGAATCTGCATATCTGCACAATGGACTATTATCCAACCATAAACAGGAATAAAGTCCTGATTCATGCTGCACATGACAACAGTATGCCAAGTGAAAGACTGTAGAAACAAAGGGGCACATGTCCCATGATTCCATTATATGAAACATCCACAATGGCATGTCCAAAGAGCCAGAGAGCGGACTAGCTGTTGCCCAGGGCAACTCGTGGGAGGGATGGAGCATGACTTCAGGTGAAGACTAAGGTTCTCTTAGGGTGATGAACATGTTCTGAAGTTCACGTGCAGTGATGGCTATGCAGTTTAAAATATTAAACCACTGAGTTTTATACTTTAAAGAATTATCATCTAGGAGCTGGAGAGATGGCTCAGAGGTTAAGAGCACTGGCTGTTCTTCCAAAGGTCTTGAGTTCAATTCCCAGCAACCACATGGTGGCTCACAACCATGAGATCTGGTGCCCTCTTCTGGCATGCAGGCGCACATGCAGGCAGAATTCTGTATAAATAATAAATTAAAATCTTAAAAAAAAAAAAAAAAGAATTATCATTTAATGCTGGGCTAATGTTCTCTAACCCTGATCTACAGCCCCAAGTGTCTAAAGGGTGACTTTTATGATAGGCGAATTGTATTTCAATAATACATTTTAAGAAAGGTTTAGCTAGACATGCCACGCCCTCCTCTTCCCCAACCTCCCACTCAGCTCTTTGCTTCTTTCCACTTGCCCAGTGGGGAGTCAGGTCTCGGCTGTTCCTCAGTTATCTGTCCGACTTCCTCTGCACAGGCGAGCCACGTGACCTTAGGCTGCTTCCTGACGTGCATTTCTTTTTATTTCTTTATTTGTTTAATTTTGAGCCAGAGTTTCACTGTATAGCTAAAGCTGGCCTTAAGCCCAAAGTGGTTCTCCTCCCTCAGATGGGATGATGGGAAAGCTCCGTCATACTTACTGTGATGGTCTGGATGGGAACAGACCTCAGCTCATGTTTGAATACTTGGTTCTCGCTGGTGGGGCTCTTTGGAAAGATTAAGTGATGTGGGCGGAGGAGGTTGTGTGTCACTGGGGCTGGGGTTTCAAATGTCCATACTGTTCTCAGTTAGTGTTCTCTCTCTCTCTCTCTCTCTCTCTCTCTCTCTCTCTCTCTCTCTCTCTCTGTCTCTCTCTCTCTGTCTCTCTGTCTCTCTCTGTGTGTGGGTGGGTGGGTGGGTGTAAATGTGCATGTGGAGGGTAGAAGTCAACACTGCTATATTCCTCAATTATCCCCACTTTATTTTCTGAGACAGGCTCTCTCACTAAACCTGGAGCATCCTCTTCAGCTCTGCTGACCAGTGAACTCCAGGGATTGACTAGACTCCGCCTCCCCAGTGGTGGGACTACAGGCACACGCCATCACACATGGCTCGTTTTTTTTCTTGCTGGGAATCAGAACGGAGGCTCTCATTCTTGCACAGCAATTCGTTTGCTGACAGAGCCACCTCCCCAACCCCTGACTGACTTTCTATCCTCTGCCTCAGCCTCCCGAGTGCTGAAATCACAGGCGTGTGCTACGGACCACCCCAGCCAGGTATGGGGGTCCCTGGGATGACGGTCCTCGAAGACTAGGTGGGTAAGGATTAGGCGGTGAGAAACAGAAACAAAACAGAGGCTGTTTGAATCTGAATGTGCTTTGTAGCTCTCAAGCAAGGATTTTTATACGTAGTGAAATAAGTATTGCAATTCTTAGAAGACGTGTTCAGTGAAGCAATCACGAATAGAACACAGAAGATGTGTGTGGTGACGCTGTTACGGACAGAACAGATAGCATCATTGTTATTTGGCACAGGAAAGTACAAAATTATCCAAGGCGAATGGCATAATTCCAAGAGCAGGGTAAAAATTCTTATGGTCAGTAGTATCTAACCTGTACTTCTGTGAATCTTCAAGGTGTGATTTTAAACTATTTTAGTTTTTTATTTAAGGCTCACTTAACTGTATACCAAAGCCCACTTCTGACAACACATGTATAGCAATATGATATTTTTGTTGTTGGAAAAGTGTTTTTATCAATCATGATACTATTTTGTAATTTTACAAATGATTTATAAAGTGAAGCGCTGGTTCTCCCGGAGAGAAGGTCATGGCTAGTGACTCCATCTCAAGGGATGGTCTCTTATCCAATTTCTCGCTAAAAATCTCAGCCTAGCCTATCAGGAACATCTCGTGGATAAGAAGAGGAACAGAATTAATGAATTGCCATGAGAATTAGGGCTCAATATATTTTCTCCAGCCAAGAGTTAACACAACTGGTTCCAAGAGACCTCTTTCCTTTGAAGTTAACGCCTTAGTCTGTGGAACTTGTCACACAGAATCTACTGAAGTTGGTGTGGCAGGCACGCACCATCTCACCCAGCCCTGGACTCCCCAGCTTGTATTCCTGATCCCTGGCCAGAAACGGCTGTATGGGACAGACTAACATGGGTATCACAATGTCCCACCTCAAGCCATCAGGCATCAAGAGCCTCTATTTTGACAGTCCACATGTTGAGGGGCGCTCTGCAGCTTTTAGTTTTGACTTTAGTACATGTGAATGTATGTTGTATGACGGGGGGACCTGTACATGCTGTGGGATGTGTGTAGAGGTCACAGTACAACCCTGGGTGTCATTCCTCATCTTCCACCTTGTCTGAGACAGCGTCTCTCATTGTTTTGTCATTGTATATGACACACTGACTGACCTGCAGTCCTCTGGGAATTTTCCTGTGTTCACTCCCCATCTCGCTGTAAGAACATTGAGGTGACAGATGCACACTGTTGTCCAGCTTCTCACGGGCTCTGAGGATCCGAACTGAAGTCCTCAGGCTTGCGCAGCTGGTGGTTTGTCCACCGAGTCATCCCCTCAGCCAGCCCTCTTCAGTGATAGGACTAGGGTTGGTTGCTGGGATTAAAATGCATATTAATTCGGGTACAGCAATGCACCATTATTACTTTTCTCATTGCTACCAAATACTTCATAAGAAGCAACCTGGGGGTGGGGGGTTCTGTTGCCTCATAGTTTAAGAAGAAATAGAGTCCATTGTGGATAGAAGGGAAGGTGGTAGGAGCATGAGGCGACTGGTCTTACAGTATCCATAGTCAGGAAGCAGAGAGTGGGCAGGAAATGAGGTCAGGCTATCAAACCTCAAGGCCCACCCATTTCCTTGTTTTTGTTTTAAAGATTTATTTATTATTATGTATACAGTGTTCTGCCTGCATATACACCTGCAGGCCAGAAGAGGGCATCAGATCACAGATGGTTGTGAGCCACCATGTGGTTGCTGGGAATTGAACTCAGCACCTTTGGAAGAGCAGATGGCACTCTTAACCACTGAGCCATCTCTCCAGCCCATTCTTTTTGTTTTTTAAACAAAATCCCAAATGTCCAGTTTTACCAATGAAGACTCGGCATCCAGATGCTGGCATGAAAGCCTGCTAGCTAGCTCAGAGAAGCCGAGAAAACACCCAGCTGACCTTCCTCCTCAGCCCATGTCCCGGAAGGTGTGCTCCTCAAAACGGAATGCCCCTCCCTTCTACTTCCTGTGCACCTCTTTATCCATTTTCCTAACTTTCTATGGTTTTTTTTTCCTGTGTTCACTCTGTCAACTGGCTGCTTGCTCTGCCTCTTGACCTATGGTTGATTTTTATTTCATTCATGCAGAAAGCTTTTGGATTAAAGGTGTGTGGTAGGGCTGAGCCACACCACAACTAGAAACAGGTTTTTCCAGTAAGCAACACAATCTTGGGGTTCACAGTGTAGTCCAATATCCTGCAGCGCCCACCCTCAACGATCTACTTCCTCTAGTGGGGCCTTACCTCGGACCTTCCAAGGCAATGTCATCAGCTGAGGACCGAGTGTTCAAACACACAGAGAAATGAGGGACATTTCTCATTTAAACCTCAGCGCTCTACATCAAAGCTCACGGATATCTCATGATGCAGAGCGTATTTATTCCAACTTCAAACGCCCCCACAGTCTTTAACAGTCCCAACAGTGTTCAGAAGTCTAAGATCTCTTCTGAGATTTGAAGTTGTCTCTTAAGTGTGAGCCTCTGTATAACAACGACGACGACAACAACAACGATACAAGTCACGTGTTTCTACCATACAATGGCATAGAGTAAAATTTCCATTCCAAAAAGGAGGAACAGGGGATAGCAAAGAAAGATTAGACCAAAGCAAAACCAAAACCCAGTAGGGCAAATGTCAAAGCCTTGTCCCGGCATCTCCGGTATCCTGCAGACTCCACTGCAACTTGACTTTACATATTAAGCCTCATGCCAAGGATTCTTAGGACCTCCTTGCAAAGAAACCACCACCCGTTGCCTAGCCCTGTGGCCTTCTAGAAACCTCCATGACCACCACCCCCCCAACTCTTGTCCCCGTGCCTGAAAATCCAGCACCCCGTGGACAGCATTGCAGAGTTGTTCCACATTGAGCTCAGCATGTAGCTTTGCCCCCTTGTGGCAGTGGCTTCTGTGTGACTTGGTGACTGCATCCTTAGATGGCTGGGGTTTGCCTGCTGGCCGCTTGCCTGTTTTCAGCAGAGCACCCTTTTTATGGTGGCTAATCTTGGGTGTCACCTTGACACACCTGGGAGGGGTGCTGGGGTTTGGTACCTTTGGTTGTGGTTTTTAGCAGAGCAACAAGAAAGCAAACCAAAACACATTTCTTAGTTCAGGGTCTCTCTTTTTTAATGAATTTGCATTTTTATAGGATGGGGTTTCAGTGGGTGAGGCCTTGCTTTCAGAGTACCCTCTCCTGCCCCCCCCCCCCTTTTTTTAAATCATCCCAGGGCACAGCACTAGGTTTTTTCTTTAATAAGGATAATCCTTTCAACAACAGCTGCCCTTGCATCTGCCTGGCCTGCAACTGTAAGCTCCCTCCTTCCCCCACCAAACTATATGTTTTCATTTCTTTCTACTGTGGACCTGGATAAGAGCAATGAGCAGTTGTCAAGACAAAGCCTGACAACTGTTATATCTTGTCTTGGAAGTTTTTATACCAAACAAGTCAGTCCACTGTTGTTGTTGTTGTTGTTTTGTTTGTTTGTTTGTTTTTTGGTTTTTCGAGACAGGGTTTCCCTGTGTAGCCTTTGCTGCCCTGGACTTGCTTTGTAGACCAGGCTGGCCTCAAACTGCTTGCCTCTGCCTCAGGAGTGCTGAGATTAAAGGTGTGCACCACCAAGCCCAGCCATTGTTTTTGTTTGTTTGTTTTTGGTTTTTGTTTTAGTTTGGTTTCACTTGATGTTTAGAACATGGACAGAATGTACCCAGATTCTTAACTGGAATGCAATACAAATGACTTCTAATCCAATTCCTGATAAAAGTCCTAATTCCCTTCTGAAACCTCATGAGCTGCACTCTCACTATACACATTTCCCTTGGCATCTTGTCCTCCAAACTCCCATTAGAATGTCCCTTTGAGCTCCCCTTACCACTTTCTAGGGGATTCTCCAGTCCGTAGCCCCAGGTCCTTCCACATCCCTCCTGCAAAGCAATTCCAATGACCTAAGAACCACCTGGTCAGGTTTACTATTAAAAAAAAAAACCCACTCATGATACCAATTTTTTGTATTACCGACATTTATCATTGCTATGACAAGCTGATACTTAGAAAAAATTTGTTTTGACTTACAGTTTGAGAGAGGACACAGTCCATCCTGATGGGAAGACATGACGGCAGGATCATGAGGTGCTAGTCACACTGAGTCCATAGTTAGGAAGCAGAGTGGACAGGAAGAGGGGACTGGGCTGTAATATCTAAAGTCCTCCAAGTTACCTACTTCCTCCTATGAGGCTTCAGTTCCTGAAAGTTCTACAACCTTCCAACACAGCTAGAGACCAAGTGTTCAGACACATGAACTTATATGGGGACATTTCACAATCAAACACAACACAGCACTCGGCAGGCTGGGATGGGAGAATTATCTGACCTTGGCAGTTCAAGGCCAGCAGAAATGATTTGAAGAAAGGAAAGAAGAAAAAAGAAAAAGGAAAAGGAAAACGGATGATCATTGTGAGTTTCGCCTGGGAAACACTGTAACACGATTACACGCAGGAACAATTCTGTTCCCAGACATCGGTGAGGGGTGTAGAACTCTGCAGAGCTAGGTAGAGTGGATTGGGATACAAAAGATTCTATCCCCAGAAGAAAAGAGTTATCAGTTATGAGGGAATTCAAGTAGAGGTTGGGCAGCAGGTCAAGGGGCCTACACAGACGTCCTTTCCCTGAAGGCCAGGAGAGGAGGAGGAGGAAGAGACCCAGCACAAGAACTGGCAGAATCAGTATGGTTCTGCTTTTTACTAATTGTGTGACCTGGGGCATCTCCCTGAGGGCATTGGCTAAGTGGGGCTAATAACTGTGAGAATTTAATGGGAAAACACCTACCCATCAGGCTTTTAATGGCACCATTAGATGACTAAGCTTATAACAACCAATTGGCAGGGTCCTGGGGCCAACACATCGGCAGAGATGCATCACCCTCCGCCCCCACGCCCCCGAGGCCTTATTTGGCAGCCTGGCTCTTCCTGACATGTCCTTCTCTTCTGTTCCCTAAAGATCAAAGTGCCTCCATCAGGCTAGGTACCCTCAGTGGGTCACCATTTTTGCTAGTTTCTTGACTCATGCATCAGGGAGGCGGAAGCTGCCAGAGACGGGCTCTGAGACAGGGCTTCTGGTCTAAGCCACATTCTATAAAGCATCTGGGCCGAATCAGCATGTTACAGGGTGTACGCCTGTGCTGTTGGAGACACTGCATCCATACAATTGGGCTAGATGACAGTGACAGCTAGAGACCACCATAAGAACTCCCCAGGGATGAAACCAATCAACCTCCATAACTGCAGGGTGGGTGCTGCTATGCGGTTCTGCAGGGCTGTTGGTCTCTTGTCCAAGCTCACACAGCTAAGGAGTCCAGGCAGAAGCCATGAATCCAGGCAACAATATGATACCCCTCTCCTGGCCCCATACTCGGAGCTACAAAAGGGATCTGGATGCCAGACATGACCCCTGTTCTATCTCGGAGGATATAAGAGTTGGCCTGCCAGAGGCAATGCTGCCTAGGTGCCTGCTTGAGGGCCTTGGCTGAACCCTTTGAGTTTTCTATCCCCAATCACCATGCACTTCTCCTAGAAAGCCCATTCGACAGACAAGGAAACTGAGACCACGGAATAAAGAATTTGGGCAGTAACTGGTGGGGTGAGGCCTGGATCTAGACCTGAATTGTTGGCCAAGGGCATCCGTGAGAAGTCGATGATGCAGGAGCCTTTCTGTGGGGACAGAAAGAACTTAAGAAACCCTGGATAAGCCTGGCAGGCTTTCTGTCCAGAGCCAGCCATAGGCCAGTGCTAGGGGAAACGGAGAAGTAGGCCCTGGGACAGCCCTTGGAACACTGTGCTTGAGTGGTGAGGGATAGCAACTACTTGACAACTCTGTTTGGCCAGTCAGGTAACCAGACAGAGCTACATTTTGGTGGCCGGGGACAGGACAGGGGTGAGGCAGCCTTTGGGGTGACTGGGAGGTTGAGGTAATCATTAACAGAGGCCAGGAAGCTGGAGGGGTGAACTGGGCCGAGTTTCTCCCCTGCAAAGTGAGCCAGCAGCAACCAGGAAGACCAGCTCAGACAAGTGTTGTCTCTGCAGCCTTAGCGTGCTACAGGGTGTCTTGCCGGGCCTGCTGTTGGCCAGCCTTGGTCATCCAGCAACCCTTATGGTGTTCCCCAAATAGCCTGGCGTGAGTGGGGATTGCAGTTGCCTTTTTATGTACAGTAAGAACCTGAGCCCCAAATCTAAGCCCTGCTGCTCCAATCTACACTGAGCACAGATAAACACCCAGGACAGGACAGAGCAAGACAGGACAGGGCCACTTTGCTTAACTGATTACGGTCCTCTGGGCACTTCACCAGGGCCTGCATTCCTCTTCTCCAGCCAAAATCTTTGGGAGTGGGTGTGAAGAAACAAATGGAAAGGGAGGAAAGGGTTCTAGTCTCATTGGGTCCTCCCATTCTCAGGGCCACTCCGTCTTTGGCCCTGGCTGAGTCCCTCCCCGAACGAGATGCATCCTCCAAGTCAGCCAACATCCTCTGCCAGCATTTGGTGGGCCATGCAGGTCTGCCAGAGCCAACGCCGAGCTGGGCAGTCAGCACCCTGAGATGCTCTCCTACCGCAGATAATACTGGGGTGGGAAGGAGGGAGCATTGGGGCCAGGGCCACTTTTCCACTTCCTAGCCAGCACTACTGGGCGGCCTCTCGGGTTCGCATGCGCACTCAGCTGCCCCCACCCCACCCCCGCGAGGCCACGCCTCTGGCCCCAAATGGGAGGAGGCTGCGAGGCGGGGCGGGGCAGACCGAAGCCCCGGGGTCCAAGCTCCAACCCCAGTCCGCGGGCTGCCCGGGTAGTATCTCCCCTGCAGATTCCCAGGCTGTGGCACGAGTTGGTCCAGCCCTCGCCCCAGTGCCCGCACTGTGCCCTGCATCCCGGGAGTCCGGCTCCAGCTGCGGCGACGCCGCAGGTAGGAGGCGCTGCGTGGAGGGAGGCGTGTGTGAGCGCACACGTTAGTGTGTGTTTGGGTATGTGTGTGCAGGTGCAGCGCGGACCAGTGCGTGCCTCCGGAGCACGAATCCGAGCAAGGGTTGTACATCCCGTGGATTCAGGGCTGGGAGTTGCGCGCTGGGCTGCAGGCCTAGAAGGCGGAGCCCCTGCCCTCCCTCCCCCAAGATCCTCCCGCCCTCCCAACCCCCCCACCCGCACTCATCCCCACCTCCACCCGCAGCCCTGGCTGAGGGGCCTCCCTTTCCTCCACTTGGGTGTTTTGAGGTCGTGTTCCCAGCGCACATGCGCTGGAGTGTGCTTATAACAGGGGCTTGACTTTCTAATCTTCCTTACAAGTTCCCTTTCCTGTCCCCACCTCTGTGCCCCTCAACCCATTCAACCTTTTAACCTTTCTTGATGCCCCCATTCCACGGCTTGGAGAAGGCATGAAGCCAAAGATCCCAGCTGTATGATCCTGCACCCCTTCTTGGCCATAGTCTCCTGGTTGAGTGGGTGCCTCTCGCCTTGCCTGCAGGACTGGGTGTGCGGTGCTGGGAGCAGGGCGGGTCTGGCAGAGACTGGCTTTTCTCTGGAGACTAGCCAGGTTCCCACTTCCATCTCTCATGATTGGGGGGTGGGGGGCAAAGGAAGTTCTTCCTAGGGGCCCAGTGGTGGAATAAGACTGAAGATCATTAACAGGTGCTAAATTTTCCCCTGGCAGCCTTTCCTGTGGTGCGAGTCCGCCCCAGACTTCACACAGATGAGCCCCAGCTGCAGAAGGGAAGCCAGCCTCCCTCTAAGGTGACCCAGCCAGAATTGGCACCCAGGTCCCCAAGGCACAAGGCACAATCTCCTCTGTGCCAGAGGGTGGAGCACTCAGCCACTGCCGAGGGCTGCTAAGTGTTCAAAGAGCCAGGGAGACCTTCCTGAGATGTTCTGCCTCTCAAGAGAGGGTTGAGACCTCCCAGGATTGCTGGACTTTATTACAGGCTTAGTGTCCTGGGTGGAAGAGAAGGCCAGAGGAATGGGGTGTGGTGGGCCCCACTGCGGCCTCTGTTCCAGGCCGGGTCAGAGCCTGGGTGGAGTCTGCCTGCCCTAAGAGGCCTCTCTTCCCACTGAGAGGCTGGTGGGCTAACAGATGAGGCCCTTACTTGAGTGCTGAGAATAAGGCAGGGACCATCGCTACCCGGGAGCCGATAGTTCATTCAAAAGGGGTTGGGAAGCTCAATATGATGAGGAAAGGACCTTAGAGTTCCAGTCAGGCCAGGACAGAGTGTGGACAAAGCACAAAGGTGTGAAGCTGAGAGCCAATGGGGAAGGCGGGTGTGTCTGGGGGGGTGGAGGTTGTGATAAAGGTTAAGCACGACAGCAGCACTCCCCCCCCCACTTCCTCTCTGTTCTCAGCACCCAATCTGGGCTAGGTGTGGCAAGACAGGAGGGGATGTTGGGGCTCCCAGGAGTCGGGGAGCTCCAGGGGAAGCTTCTCTCAGACGGGACCACATGAGATGGGGGTTGGGCACTGGTGGCAGGAAGCCTGGGGCTTTCGGTGAGATATCTGTGGGCTTCTCAGAAGCCTGTGCTGTCTCTGTCTTATTCTACCCTACTTTCCCTTAATGCTCTTGGGATGGCCCTGAGATCCCGTTTCCCATAGAAGGAGGCCTTGCGTGGCCCCTTAGAGGGCACTGGGAGGCCACTCTCCACCATCCTCTTGCCTGAAGGGCCTGTCTTCTTTCTCCTCAAGACTGGCTCCTTGTCCCTCTGCTTGCCTGTGCCCTTGAGGCAGAGAGCTTTGCCTGTGCCTCGGTTTCCTCTGGTGTGTGGAGGGAGGCTAAATGCCGCCCTGTCACAGAAACTTGGGGATGGTGATGGTGACATTGAATCTGCTGACGCAGCATTTACTGTGAGGTGTTTGGTAGCCAGTTGACAGCCATTGTCACCAAGTCCCTTCACTGAGTAAAGGGAGGGTCATTTTGGAGCAGGAGGATGGAACAGTGGTGGGACGGTCCCCCTGAAGTGGGCACCGGAATGAGAGGACCTGCTGATCACTCTGAATCCCCCCTTTACTTCTCTCTGTCAGATTGGCCAAGTCCTCTGGCCACCACAAACCCTTGGGAGAAGCAGGGGTAGGGCAGCTGAGGGGCACCCTACACATGTCTTGCAAAGGGCTCATAGGTATGAGTCCTGGCTGTCCCCAGTTACAGACAGTAGGTCTGTCACACCTTCTCCAAGTAGCTCTGTAGGCTGAGCAGCCTGGGCTGGCTGGCCTATCTCTGTAGCTGGTCATGTTGATTGAGCCCTCTCCTCCCCTATCTCTCAGAGCCTGCGGGGCCCCTCCCAACTACCCAATTCCTTCAGACATTTCTTTTGCTCTGTCAAGCCTTGCTTTCCCATAGTTCCTTGTGGTCCTCAGGCTTGGTCTGCAAGCGCTCCACCTCGGCAGCCTCTTCTCTGGCTAGCGGTGCCACCTTGGGATTGCCTCAGATCAGGTGGAACCACCAGCTTCCTTTAGGCCTCAGTTGAGGGCTCAGTTAACCATGCTCTGTTGTTACTGTTGGGACCACTGTCCTTGGGACCCCAGGCTTCCCAGAGTTGCCTGTGAGACTAGGGTGGCGCGTGGATGTGTCCTGTGATCTTATGTCTTGGTGGGGCATGTGGTCAGATATAGAAGGTACCAGTGGCCAGAACAGACCAGAGCCTGTTCCTGGGCACCAGGTTGCCCATTGCTATCATGTGTGCACAGGTGTGGAACAATGGCTGAAAGGCTGCACATATGTCTGCTTCTACTGGGTCCCTGCCTGGTATCCTGTCACCCCCCCAACTGGGTGACTTCTGTCAGTCAGGCTGAGGTGGGATGCTGTGACCACCTCTCACTAGTAACTAACTGTAAGAGGCGACTTCTTGTTACACTGGGGCAGTTCAAGCTATAATGTCATCCTCCTCCAAGCAGGAGGGAGCAGTCGGGCTCCATCACTCACCGGGTCCCCTGTTCATCAGGAACATTTTCCCTCATCATTACTGAACCCAAAAGGCCAGAAAGTCAGAGGCTTAAAGCAAGGTAGATTCACTCTCCTGTGGTCCAGGGTGTCGGAAGTCAGAGATGAGCCTTGTGGGACTAACCTGCCGGCCAGCTCCTTCTCAAGGCTCCAGGGGAGACAGTCCTTGTGACTAAGCCACCCCACTTTCTACTCTACCGTCTCATTCCATTTCCTCTGCTGCACTCAAGCCTCTCTGTGTCTCCCTATCTTTCTGTTGTTGTTTATTTTCAGTTTTATGTCTCACCGTGTGCTCGCGAGGTTTGTGGTCCACTGGCTGTGCATGCGCCGTGGCTGGTGCGTGGCGCTCAGAGGGCAGCTTTCTGCAGTCGTTTTACAGCTTCTGCCTTTACGTGGGTGGTAGAGTTGGAACCCAGGTCCTTAGATTTGGGCAACAAGTGCCTTTACCCCATGAACAGTCTTGTTGGCTCCTCCCCACCCCCTTTTATTTGAGTCAAGGTTTCCTGTAGCTCAGTATAGCCTTAGACCTTGAACACCTCATCTTCATACCTCTGCCTCCAAAAGGGACACCAGCATGTGCTGCCACACATGGCTTCATTCATTCATTCATTCATTCATTTGTTCAGGGCACTGGTGAGGAATGATTCCAGAGCCTTGTCTGTGCTAGGCAGGCACTCTGCCGTGGGGCCATGTTCCCAGCGCTGGTCTTTCTTCAAAGGACATTTACAGTTACTTTTAGGACCCACCTAGGGTCCTCCCCCTCTCCGTCTTCAAGCCTTTAGTGCTACATGAGGCCCACCGGGTCTAAGGATTCCGATACGGAGGTTTTGGGGAGTCACCATCAGCCCAGGGAAGAAACTGATTGCAATGTTTTTGCAGAACTCCCTCCCCAAACACA
This sequence comes from Acomys russatus, assembly GCF_903995435.1. NCBI lineage: Eukaryota > Metazoa > Chordata > Mammalia > Rodentia > Muridae > Acomys > Acomys russatus. The sequence goes on along the minus strand of NC_067143.1, from coordinate 50,137,222 downwards.
CCTACACCCAACACACACACACACACACACACACACACACACCTACACCTACTCCCCAGTGCCTACAACAGCTGGTTTCCCTAGTCAAGGTCCTGGATAGCTCACGAGGTCACTCTCAGTGGCTGGCTGTGTCCCCTGCCTGCATCCTTTCAGACAGGCCTGCGCTGCTTTGTCTCTGGCCCTGGTTGAGTCGATGGGAGCCAGAACCTAGTAACAGTAGAAGAGGGGACACTCTCACCATGTCCCTGCGGTCACCCCAGTGACTGGGTCCCATCCTGCTAGGACTGTTCAGCTCATGTGAGATGTGCATTCAATAAAGCCAGTGCATGGCTGGTCACTGGGCCCTTGCCAGCATCTTTCAAGAGGCAGGTAAGCAGGGTGTGGCAGCACATGACTTTAACTCTACCGCTTGGGGTGGGGTGAGGCAGAAGCAGGCAGATTTTTTTTTTCCGTCTGTGTAGTCAGTTCCATCTCATGCCAGCTAAGGTTACTTAGTGAGACTCTGTTTAAAAAGAACGACAGAAAGACAGACATACAGAAAGAAAGAAAGAAAGGTGTGTGAAAATACTGAGTTCTGCTAGGTAGGAATAGGTATGAGGGGAAACGGGCCAAATGAATTGCTTGGCCCTTCCTGGCCCTGACTCCTTGTTCTAAGAGTGGGACATTCCAAGCCTGGCTTGGTTTCCTGAGCTCTAGTTTGTCTCTACCTGCGCATGGGGCGGGGACACTGGCATCAAAGGCTGCTATGGGCAAGAAGGATAGTCAGAGCTCAGAGCAGTGTACAGGGCCTGGAAGTGTCACCCCATGCCACTCACCTTGATGTCTGGTCCATCACCCTAGGAGGCCTCCAAGGAAGGAGCCCAGCTGACCCCAGAGCACCCTGGCCTGATGGCCATGGCCCTATTTTCACTCCCACAGCCAACCGCATGTCACACTAGGTGCCTCTCACCAAGTGCAGCCAGATTTCCTGGTCCAAGTCTTGTCCTCGCCGGCCCAGCTTGGGCCTCCTTTTCCCTTCTGCTTCCTTGTTAACTTACTTTTGACATCCTGAGCCTGCCTCTCTGGGCTTGCTTGCTCAATCCTGTTTCTTTCCTTTCCCCCACACCCTGTCCTCCAGCTGGCCCTAACTGGTTTCTTTCCTTCTCCTCCTGCCCTGCCGCCTTTCTGAAGCCCTTGTCCACACAGTGTGCCCACCCCCCCATTCCCTCACCCTACCCCCACCAGAGCAGACTCTGTGCCCCCCACCCCCTGGTTCTGTCTCTCTCCACCAGCTGACCTCGGGGCACAACTTTGTCTGACTCCTGCTGCCCCATTGGCCAGGCACTGAGCAGGGGCAGGGGCAGGACCCGGGTGGTGGGCCAGGCAGCCCCAGGCTCTGATGTAGGACAGGCTCCTCCTGCCTCTGTCCTGAATGTTCCTGCCTCTTCCCCAGGCAGTGGAAACAGCCCCATCTGCTTCTAAAGCTGTACAGGAAATTTGAGTTGAGAAAAGGCACCTCAGTTTCCCCATCTGAGAATTGGGTACCATTACTCATTGGGTTTCAAACCCTCAGTTTTAAGAAGAAGGTGGAATTAGGGTCATAGCCTGCCCATGCGAAAGCGGGGAGGGCGGCAGGGAGGATGGCTGTCCTGGTAACAGACCTACCAGATTAGAAATCAAGTATCAATGCGGTCTCTACCCCACCTTTCATGGTAGGAACCTTCAAGTCAAAGAAAGCAGGAGCACCTGGGGTCACATGACTGTCTGTCCTGTCAGGGGAGTGAGTGGCACCTGCATCCTGGGCTCCGGCATCCTGCCCTCCCTCCCTCATCCTAGTGGAATCCACTCCTTTGCTGAGAATACATGCTGCATCTGCCCCACCCTCACCCCACTCCCATTTCAGTGCCTTCTCCGCAGCGTGTGATGCCGGGCTGTGAGGTGTGGAAAGGTGACCCCTGTCATCCTGTGGTGCCCGAGCTGAGGGTTTTCCTGAAGAGTACGTCTCTGAGAGCTCAAACAGTGGCAAGTTAGTCACCAGGGCAGAGCCTGTGCAGGAAGCCAGCCTCTCCCCCAGGCTTTTGGCTACATTTTCAGCTTCTTCCTGTCACTGCCCATGGCCCACAGGAGCCCAGGGGTTGAAGTACCCTCCGCCCCCCCACCCTACCGTAGCCCACCTCAACATCCTCCTGCTTGCAGAGGCCTCCCAGCTCTTGTCTGTTTATGACGCCTTCAGCAAGACCTCATCCCAAATAAGAACAGCTGTGGCCAGGCCTGTGACTCAGGGCCACACAGAGCCAAGAAAGAACTTTTCCCCACTCTGTGTATATGTGGAGGCATCCAGGCATCCTGGACCTCCATCCCTTAGGGCTAGCTCAGACTCAGTGTTCCATGTGCCTGGCCCTGGCCCCTCCGGCCTTGGGGGTGGTGGGGGTGAGGGGTGAACAGGGCCACCACCTGGCTGGTTGGTGTGTCAGGAGCTCCTTGTCGTTGGGCCAAGAGGGTTTGGACACCAACAGAAACGATAAGAAGGGAAGGACAACAGGATTTCCCAGTGTGGGTGCCAGCCTGCCTGGCGTTGGCTGGGTGACTCATTTGGGCCTGGCTGCCTCCGCTCCGCAGCCAGAAGTCTCTACAGCCAGGAGCCTGGAAGCCTGGGTGGCCGGAGCCTGGAAGCCTGGGTGGCCAGAGCCCAGCTTTCCCGTCACACTTGCTCCATCCTCATCTGTCCATTGTCCCTTCCTCAGGATAGAGAGAGTAGGAGGCCCCCGTGGGCTGCAGGGGGAGGCAGACTACAGCTTTGGCAGGACAAAGAGATAGGTCTACTGAGAATATAACTAAAGTGGGGCTTGCCTCACCCCTGCTCACAGTGCTGGGGAGAGAACCCAGGACCCCTCTGCATGCTAGCCACGCACTCTAACATGGAGACAAGAGCACCCAGGACCCTCTCTACATGCTCGCCACACACTCTAACATGGAGATATATCCCATGCTTCATCTGTAAGTGTAGCCAGCACTCTCCCTGGCCTGCAACCTGCTCTTCCGCCTTTGGGAGCACTGACCACAGTGCGTACGCCCCCAGCGCACGCCCCCAGCACATCTGCCACCCTGGTTCCCTCTCCATCTGGATTGCCTCGGGAGTGAGCAGTTCTGAATACACCTGACTGGAAAGCACAAACAGTGCCATAGTTGGGGTAGGGAATGTTCCCCAAAGGCCCATGTGCTGAGGGCTTAGGTGGCAGAACCCTTTGGAGGTAGGAAATGTCCTCAGGTCACTGAGGGTGTGCATTTGGAGAGGAACCCCGATTTCTCCTCCTGATTTCACTTTGCACAATCATTATGGATTTTGAGGTCTGCCTCACCTCGAGGTCCCCAACAGTGCTGTCCAGCCCCACATTAGAAGCCTGAATGTAATGTGTTCACCCATCATGGGTTGGGACCACTCGAACTCTGAGTCAGGTCAGCCTTTCTCTTTAGAAGCTGGTCATCTCAGCTGTTTATCACAGTAACAGAAAACTGACTGGCTGACACGGTAGCCATTAGCGGTGAGTTACACCCGCTTTCTAAAAATTCATCAATATTATTATTATTATTATTACCATTATTATTATCGTTGTTATTATTATTGTGTGGGAGTGGGGGGAGGCATGTCACAGCAGGTGTGTGGAGGTCAGAGGGCAACTCTGTGAAGTCAGTTCTCTCTTTCCCTCCCTCCCTGATGTGGGTTTTGGGAGTTGAACTCAGGCTGCCAAGTCTGGGTAGCGGGGTGCTTTACCCTGAGCTGTCTCTCTGACCCTTGTTTTGGCTTTTTCAAACAAGGCCTCATGTAGCCCAGACTAGTCTTGGATTTCTTTTGTAGTAGCGTCTGGCCTTGAACTCTGGATCCTCCACGCCACCGTGCCCACTTCACATACCTCTGGGAGTCACACTAAGCGAGTGCTTTGCCAACTGAGCTGTTCCCCAGCTCCTAGGCCACTAGTCCTTATCCATTTGTCTATTGGTGGACACTTCGGTAGTTCCCGTCTCTGGTGAGCTCTGCTGTGGTGAGCATGGGTGCAGGTGTCTCTTCCACCGTCTCTGGTGAGCTCTGCTGTGGTGAGCATGGGTGCAGGCATCTCTTCCACTGTCTCTGGTGAGCTCTGCTGTGGTGAGTATGGGTGCAGGTGTCTCTTCCACTGTCTCTGGTGAGCTCTGCCATGGTGAGCATGGGTGCATGTGTCTCTTCCACCATCTCTGGTGAGCTCTGCTGTGGTGAGCATGCGTGCAGGTGTCTCTTCCACCGTCTCTGGTGAGCTCTGCCGTGGTGAGCATGGGTGCAGGTGTCTCTTCCACTGTCTCTGGTGAGCTCTGCCATGGTGAGCATGGGTGCAGGTGTCTCTTCCACCGTCTCTGGTGAGCTCTGCTGTGGTGAGCATGCGTGCAGGTGTCTCTTCCACCGTCTCTGGTGAGCTCTGCTGTGGTGAACAGGCGTGCAGGCGTCTCTTCCACCATCTCTGGTGAGCTCTACTGTAATGAAAGTGGCTGCAGGCGTGGGATTGCTGGCCCAGGCTAGGCCTGTTTTAGATTGTTTTGTGAGTGTGATAGGGGCTTTAGCATATAGCCGAGGCTGGCCCAGAGCTCATGGTCCTCCTGCCTTGATCTCCCCACTGCTAGTGTCATAGGTGCACACTCATTTGCTGCTGTCCACGTGGCTGCACGGGTCCCCTTTGTCCACATCCTCACCCAAGCTCCGTTCATCGTCCAAGAACTCTACCAGATGTGAGAGAGCATGTTTACATGTCTTTTTCGGTTTTGATTTTTCCCCTGATGGCTACTGATGTTGATAGACCCGATGGCTGTTCATATTTCATTTCTGAGAAGCATTTGTTTTGGTCTTTTGCCTGTTTTCCAGCTGAGCGCCTGCTGTGTGGCCACTGAGCTGCACGAGCACCTTATTATGTTATAAATTGGTCTCTTACCAGAAGTCGGCTTTGCATTCTGTGGGCTGCCTTGGCTCCGTGGATCACATCCCCTGCCTTGCAGAAGCTGTTTAGTTTGCTGTCGGCCTGTTTGTCTGCTTTTGCCTCTGCTTTCTGTGCTTTTGGAATTATATAAAAATAAATAAATAACTGCCCAGACCAGTGTCATGGAATTTGCCCTGTTTAACTCTGGTAGTTTCACTTTACAGTTTCTGGTCTTTAATACATTTGAGCTAGGTTTTGCACATGTGAAATTAGGGTATAATTATATTTTGTTACATGTGAGTTTCCCCTGTTCACACCCCCTTGACTGCAATCTAGTGTCTTTTTCCACTGAGTGATGGTGAGACCTTTGCTGAAAATTAATGAACTTTAAACATGTATCTAACCCTCTGAATTCCTCTTTGTTCTTGGTCTCATGCCCCAGTGCCATGCATGGTATTTTGATTATCATAGTTTTTCTCTGTGTGTGTGTGTGTGTGTGTATGTATGTGTGTGTATGTTTGCGTGTGTGTGTATGTGTGTGTGTGTGTATGTATGTGTATATGTATGTGTGTGTATGTTTGCGTGTGTGTGTATGTGTGTGTGTGTATGTATGTGTATATGTATGTGTGTGTGTGTGTGTGTGTGTATGTATGTGTGTGTGTGTATGTATGTGTATATGTATGTGTGTGTATGTTTGCGTGTGTGTGTATATGTGTGTGTGTGTGTGTGTGTGTGTGTATGTGCGTGTGTGTGTGCCGGCTAGTTTTTTGTCAAGCTGAACACAAGCTACAGTCATCTGAAAGGAGGAAACCTCTATTAAGAAAATGCACCCGTAAGATTAAGTTGTAGACAGGCTTGTAGGACATTTTCTTAATGTGGTTGATATGGGAGGACCCAAACTGCAGTAGGCAGTGCTGTCCCTCGGCTGGTGGTCCTGGGCGCCTCAGCATCTCAAGGGCTAGGACCGTGAGTGGAGCCATCACACTCAGCTCCACTGTTACTTCTGAGTCAGTCTTTTCCCAGCCTACTGCGTCACAGTGAGCATCCTCTTCAGATGCTGCGGAATTCTGTCCCTAGTCCTTTGCTGAGGCTTTTCTGTAGCATATGAATCCATACAGAAATTGACTACACTGCTGGAACTCTCCTGATTTTCTGTGTCTGTATTCCTCAAGAACCTCTGACCTGTATCTTTCTTTTTTCTTTTGATGTATGTATGTGGGTACGTGCACCTGAGTGCAGTGCTTGAAGAGGCCAAAAGAGGCCATTAGATCCCCTGGAGCTGAAATTGTAGGTGGTTGTGAGCCCCCATGTGGGTGCTGGAAATACAGCTCAGGTCACCTGAGAGTGCAGAAGGTGCCCTTAACCTCTGAGCCTCTTCTCCAGCTTGCCTGTAACTTTCCTTTCTGGCTTTGGCATCAGGGCGATCCGGCCCTGCCTTTTCAATTTGGTCTAATGAAATCATGTACCAGTGCCCCTGTTGTTTAATGCCATGCCTGTGAGCTCCATCTCTGGGGCTGCGCACAACCATGGGCTTGTTTTCTCTTATTTGAACAGAGAACAGCAACAACACCTCTCACCCAGTCCTTTATTGGTGGCCTTTGAATAGTTTCTGATTTTCTTTATATATATATATTTTATTAATTTATTCATATTACATCTCAATTGTTATCCCATCCCTTGTATCCTCCCAGTCCTCCCTCCCTCCCGCTTTCCCCCTAATCCCTTCCTCTGTGACTGTAACTGAGAGGGACCTCCTCCCCCTGTATATGCACATAGGGTATCAAGTCTCTTCTTGGTAGCCTGTTATCCTTCCTCTGAGTGCCACCAGGCCTCCCCATCCAGGGGACGTGGTCAAATATGGGGCACCAAAGTTCGTGTGAAAGTCAGTCCCCACTCTCCACTCAACTGTGGAGAATGTCCTGTCCATTGGCTAGATCCGGGTAGAGGTTCGAAGTTTACTGCACATATTGTCATTGGCTGGTGCCATAGTTTGAGCAGGACCCCTGGGCCAGATTTGCCCATCATAATGTTCTTCTTGTAGGTTTCTAGGACCCTCTGGATCCTTCTATTTCCCCATTCTCCCATGCTTCTCTCATCTAGAGTCCCAATAGGATGTCCTCCCCCCTGTCCCACTTTCCTGGTAAGTGAAGACTTTCATGGGACATGCCGCTTGGGCTAGTGTCTAGATATAAGTGAGTATATACCATTTGACTCTTTCTGCTTCTGGGTTAACTCACTCATTATGATCATTTCTAGTTCAATCCATTTGTCCACAAATTTTGGGAATTCCTTGCTTTTAATAGCTGAATAGTATTCCATAGTGTAAATGTACCACAGTTTCTTTATCCATTCTTCTACTGAGGGACACTTAGGCTGTTTCCATGTTCTGGCTATTATGAATAAGGCCGCTATGAACATGGTTGAGCATATGTCCTTGTGTGCTGGAGCATCTTCTGGGTATATTCCAAGAAGTGGAGTAGCTGGGTCTTGAGGAAGCCCTATTCCCAGTTTTCTGAGATAGCGCCAGATAGATTTCCAAAGTGGCTGTACTAGTTTGCATTCCCACCAGCAATGAAGGAGTGTTCGTCTTTCTCCACATCCTCGCCAACATGTGGTGTCACTTGAATTTTTGATCTTAGCCATTCTGATGGAATCTCAGAGTTGTGTTGATTTGCATTTCCCTGATGACTAAGGAGGTTGAGCATTTCTTTAAGTGTTTCTCAGCCATTTGATAATCCTCTGTTGAGAATTCTCTGTTTAGTTCTTAGCCCCATTTCTCAATTGGGTTTTTGTTTTGGTGGTGTTTAATTTCTTGAGTTCTTTATATATTTTGGCTTTAAGACCTTTGTCAGATGTAGGGTTGGTGAAGATGATTTCCCAGTCTGTAGGCTGTCTCTTTCTTCTGTTGACAGTGTCTCCTGCCTTACAGAAGCTTCTCAGCCTCATGAGGTCCCATTATTTATTAATTGTTGACCTTAAGGCCTGGGCTGTTGGAATTCTGTTCAGGAAGTTGTCTCTTGTGCCAATGTGGTCCAGGCTCTTCCCCACTTTTTCTTCTAACCAATTTAGTGTCTCTGGTTTTATGTTGAGGTCTTTGATCCACTTGGAGTTTCTGATTTTCAACATAACAGCTTCTACTGTGCTAGCTCAGGCTTCGACATGTCTGGGATTCTCGCACGTGCTCAGTAGGAGGAGGAGAATCAGGAGTCCACCGCTTTAAAAAAAAAATCTTTAAAAAGAAATCTGTGCTCAACATTCTTGTGTTTCACTGGTTCTGTGGCATATAGTTGATAGAGTCTCAGAGTAAACTAACAGGACGATGACCTATGTGTTGCTCTTCCCCAGCAGAGTCTCAAGCAGCTTTGCAGAGTCACTGTGTAGGTGCCCACCCCTGCCAGGTGTCAGAGCTCCACTTGGAGTTTCATTGTTTTGTTTTTGAGGATGGAACCCAGGATGGTATATATGCTAACCCATCACTGTGCTGCTACTGAGCCTTGAACCCATTCCACACTTGGGACATGTGTCAGCTAGCATGCGGTGCTTCTCCCTCTAGCTCCCCTAGTAGGATGTGCTGGTCTCTTCCCACGGTTTTACCTTGTGCTTCTTGCCGGTCGGTGAAGTCCAGCACTCCCCTTCTATTTGCTGGATGTTTGGAGTCGCTCTTTCTTTTACATTGTACTGTTTTGTTGTTGTTTATTTTTGTTTTATTGTTATTTTATGCGTATGGGTGTTTTGTTTAAATGTATGTCTGTTCCTGTGGAGGCTCGAAGAAAGAATTGAGTCGCCTGGAACTAGAGTTACAGATGGTTGGTTGTGAGCCATCATGTGGGTGTTGGGAACCGAACATGGGTCCTCTGCAGGAATGCCAAGTGCTCCTAACCGCTGAGCCAGTTTTCCAGCGACGTTATGCTAGTGGTAGGCAGCCCCGTGGCTGGGGTTCCACTGCCGTTTTCTTGGGGTTGGTTCTCTCTGTAGTGTGAGGTAGGGTCAAGGTGGCTCTTCTCCCATGTGGAGAGTAAGTGACCCGCCCTTCACTGAAACAATGGTTCTCTCCTTCCTGTGCCAAGCCATACACCAGGTGTCTTTAAACCTGTGGACCGTGTAGACTCTGTGCTGTGCTGTTCCGTTCCACTGATCTGTTTGTCTACCCTGGCAGTGTCTCGGTGACTGGAACTTTAGGACAGGCTGCTTGACTGGGGTGTGGCTGCCCTAGCTGGGCCTCTGTTGATGGCCTTGGCTCTTCTTGGCCCTTTGTATGATCCTGCTATTGGATTCAGGCTCAGCCTGTCCTCTGGCTCTTTGATTGTCCAGGCTACACTATTTCTTCTTCCAGAAGCTCTTATTTCTGACAAAGACCCTGCAGGCTGCATGGCCTGTGCAAGCCTCCAGCTAGTCCAGTCCTGGGGCCCTTGTAACCCAGGCTCAGTCACATTGGCTGAAGGGCAGGGCCATAGCCAGCTCAGCCTGGCAGTGGGGTGTGGGCCCCAGCTGGCACACAGCCATCAGGAAGGTCAGGAGGCAAACGGATGCCTGGCCCAGTGGGCAGAGGTGGGTGGCTCCAGATGAATGCTGACTGAGAGCAGCTTCCCTTAGGGCCCCACCCCCTCCTCTATCTTGGTTTATTTTTATGTGTATGAGTGGGGTTTTTTTCTGCATATATGTTTGGGTACCATGTGCATGCCTGGTACCCCCAGAGGTCAGAAGAGGGCTTTGAATCCCCTGTTACAATTGTGAACTGTTCTGGAGTGCTGGGAACAGAACCTCCATCCTCTGCAAGGACAAGCAGTGTTCCTAACCACTGGGCCACCTCCCCAGCCCCAGCCCTGCCTCTTTCGAGTTTGTCCTTTGCACCTGGGTTGGAGTTCCATTCCATCATTTGTTACGATGGTTCCTTGGTTACTGAATCCCAGCACCTCACTGTGGGTAGTGAGGGTGCAGAGGCCCTGTCCTCAGAGGGTAGACTTGGAAAATGGACAAGACGTGTCCAAATGGGCATAATGTAAACCAGTGCTGGGCTCCTGGGGGCTCCAGGTGGCCAAGGCAAGAGCAGGATTATGAAGGAGAGACACATGCAAGTGCCCTGAGCTCACTGCTTGAGGGACCTGCAAGAAACGCCTGACACTGGAGTGCTGGCCGCCAGGGTAAAGACAGCAAGAGTGAGACTAGGAAGCAAGGGAACGGCTGGGAGGCCCAGCCTGTCCTGTGCGTTACCCAGAGTCTTGTCCAGCTCAAACACAGGTAAGAAGTGAGCATGCCTGGAGCACAGGCCTGGGGAGAGAGGCTGGCGCGTGAATCTGGGTTTCCTGCCTTCCCGTTTATACTTTGCTTTCTGAGACAGTGCCTGGAGTCACAGGGAGAGGCTGCAGTCTGTGATCCCCTGAGCCTCTGACCCCATGTTGTACTATGTGGTACAGTCTCTTGGAGGGTGCATGGGGCTGAGTATGGAAAGGTCAGGTCCCACAAGGACTCCGGGAGGCCCAGGTCAGCTTGCTTGGCAGGCATGAGGAGGGGATGACTAAGGGGTAGCAGAACCTCTGTTGGTGCCCACTCCTGTTTGTCTCTGCCGTCTTTCCCCTCCCCCCCCCCCCCCCCCCCCCCCCCCCCCCCCATCCCCCCCCCACCCCATCCCCCCCCCCCCCGCTCGCTTCGACTCCCCCTCGCCCGGAATCTCCTGGTTGCCCCATCTTCCTGGGAGAGCAGATCCTCCCTGTAGTGTGTTGACCTCCCTGCGGCCTGGAGAGTAGCCAGAAGCCTCATTTGTCATTTTGGCTGTGTGATCTCAGCCAGCTTGCTCCCTCTCTGGGGTCTTAGGGAATCTGAAATACTGGAACCGCAGTAGCTGATTGCTAAGATCCCTGATCTAATTCTTGAGGCTTAATTTCCTTCCTGAGTCCCTCCCTGCTGGTGGAGCCTGCAGGGCAAATGAGCCGGCTTGGCTCCTTAAGGCCCAGTGACTTGCCGTCTCTTCTTTCTGTTTTCCTAGGGCTCCAAGACTAAGGGAGGCCTAGGACTAGAGAAGACTGACACCCCGCCCCCGGGTGTGGGGGGCAGAGCAGAGACTGGGGACCTTAAATGGTTGGCTTGTGTCACCTAGCAACCCTGAGTAGGCATAGTGACTGCAGATACAGTACAAGGCATTGCTGCCCCCCCCCCCCCAGGTCAACGGGACACTGACCCTCCTTGCTGTGCTTTTGGGTCCACATAAACTAATGTCTCCTTGTCATTTCTGCTTCTCCCCTGCCCTAGAGAGTCCTCTGTCTTCCTTTGCTTTGGGCCGCAGCTCAGTTGAAGGTTGTGTAGGGCGCTTGCCTGCCGTTGCCTAGCACTTTCTCCTGAGGCCAAAGTGGGCCTCTTCCACTTGAGGGCCAGGGTTCAAGTTCACCGCCTCCATGGGAACATAGGTGAAGTGCCTTGCCTCACAGAGCCCCCCCCCCCCGCCACCCTCATTCTGAAAATGGCCTATAGCATAGCCACCTGGCATTGCTCTCAGCAGTGGACACAACCTCTTCCTCAGTGGCTTGCGTGTGGTGCGGGCCCGAGAACTGGAGGCTCTTTGGAATGAGAGGAGCCTTGACCCCTTGGCTCTCTTTGCTCCGCCCAGTGCCTCTGGCTAACTGTAAGGGCAACCATTCTCTCCCTGACCTGACCACGTGACCATCGTGAAGACTAATGAAAGGGGCTCAAAGAGGCTGAAAGACTTCTCCACAGTCACGTGGCAGATGAGTAGTTTGGCCAGGATCGGTGTCTACATTAGTCCTACTATCAGACTTTGCCCAGAAACCATTCTAAGAATCCTGCCTCAGTTTCCCTCATGGCCAGCCTGAACCTCAATAAAGTGGCATGTGTTGTCCCTTGGTGAGCCTCGGCATGAATAGATTTGGACAGGTTAAAGATGGAGTGTGAGAGACCCCTGCCAACACTCTTGATGGGCCAAGCCTTACTGCTGTGTCTCCACCCACCCCAACCCCTGCTCCCTAGGCCCTCCCCTGACCACATTAGGGCAATGTCTGTCCCTTGAACTTGGTCAGTGTACAAAGTACAGTATGTAGGGTGGCCTCCTGACCCCCTGAGAAGTGAATAGAGCCCCAGGTGACAGGAACCTGCTCCCTCCTTAAGTGTAAGGTGCACATAGGATACAGTGTGCCGAGTGACAGCTGGGAGCAACCTGTGTCAGGGTTCTCCTCCACTGGGCAGGAATGAGTCAGGAAGAGAGCTTTGAGATGCCCATGGCTGAGTCCTGTGGGTGTGACAGTGGCCACAAGCTCCTGGGGGTGGGGGGTGGGGGGGGCGGGCGGAGGTGGCCGCTTGTATGATTCAGCCACAGAGCAGTAAGGAGGGCTGGCTAAACAAGACTGAAAGAGTGAGGTGGGTGTGGCCTGAGCCAGCCCTGGACATCTGGCACTGGTGGCCTGAGGGCCTGGTATTGCTAGAAGGGAGACACTCTCAATTGGCGAGGCAGGCGGTGTGCGTTCCTGTCGCCTCCTTGCCCTATAGCAGGTACTGGCTGTGTGACCTTGAGCAGACCTCGGCCCGGCTCTGTCCCACCTCTCCTTTCCTGTATTGTTGGAATGTTGCTGGGAGGGGAGTGCACTCGCTGGCCGGAGCTCAGCCAGGACTTAGGGTGCCCGTGACTGATGGGCTTCTCATCCTCCTGTCTCCTAGGGGCCTCCCCTTCTTGGGGACGTGGTCACCATGTTCTCCTGTGTGAAGGCTTACGAGGACCAGAACTACTCAGCGCTGAAGCGGGCCTGTCTGCGCAGGAAGGTGCTCTTTGAGGACCCCCACTTCCCTGCCACCGACGACTCACTCTACTATAAGGGCACCCCAGGGCCCACAGTCAGGTGGAAGCGGCCTAAGGTTAGTGTCCAGCTCCCCTGCCCAGGGCAAACGGCCCCCTATCCTACAGGTAACCATCTATCTGCCCAGCCAGGCCCTCTAAGGCATGGAGTACTCATGGACCAAGGGTGCGTCAGGACTCCACTTTCCTTCCCAGCGTCACTTGGGGTGTATATGAAATGTCGTGAACGGGCCCTGCGTGCACTAAGGCGTGGAGTCATGTTTGAGGGCAAGTTTGCTTTGCTGATTTTTTAAAGTCACTTCCTGTATAAGTGAAAGCACGTACTGTCACCGAGCTGTGAGGGAACAGCGGAGAACCAGCATCACCTGTACCCTGAGTGTTGGTCCAGAGCCCAAGAGCTGCATGCTTAGCAGAAATGACTTGGTTCTGAGTCCTATGTGTGACATGGGCAGAAGGGTCCTGCAGAGTGGGCTTCCCGGGTGAAGGCTACGGTGCTGGAGGGCACCGGCCCAGGCCCATTCCCGGCCTTCACCACTAAGCTGGCCACAGAGAGACAGTCACTGACAGGGGACAGTGGGAAACCAGGTGCTTCCAGGTCACGTGGGCAGGTGGTCACAGTCTCCTCCCTGCCCTGTTCTCAGAACCTACAGCTGCAGGGTGAGGCCAGTGGGGAAGTCACATAGAGGCGTAGGTAGCAGGTGGGACCTGGGGCAGAAGAGAGAGAAACACTGCCCACTCCTGTACCTGGCATGTCAGTTCTGAGGGCCTGTGGAGCCATGCAAACCTCTGGTTCCAGCAGCATTTGGTGGGGAGTCAAATTTGTACTGTGCAGTCTCTCTGGTCCTTGGACATCTGGAGAAAAAATGAAATTCCACTTTCATGATTTTTCCCGACCACCAGCCTTGGGCATTGCTGTGAACTGGGGCTCTTGTCAGGGAAGGAAACTGAGGCCAAGAGGAAGAAGGGACCACACATCCAGGAGTAATGCTCCTACACCCTCCCCCACCCCCACCTCCGACACCACACCCCGACACCCTGGGTTCTTTGGCCTCAGATCTTGGGGCTCTGGGGAGCTTCTGACTTTGTCTTCCTTGTCCGACCTAGCAACAGGACTTTGGGTCTACTCTCTCATGCCTACTGCTATCTGCTTCATCAAGGCGTGGGGAACGAGCTGCCTCTTAAGGGCCTTTGTAAGATCCTGGTTCCCGGGGAACGAGCTGCCTCTTAAGGGCCTTTGTAAGATCCTGGTTCCCAGGAGGAAAAGTGGACACCTGAGCCTCCTCCTGCTGCCTCCCCCTTGCTGCCTTGCCCTGACCTCTTCCTAAGACTGTGGGCCACAGTCCAGGATGGGCTTCACGAGGCCCCAGGCTTTGGAGGGCAGGCTGGGCAGGGTGATGACAGGGTCATGCCACTGCTGTGTGACCTGATGGCGTTAACTGCCCTCTCGGAGCCCTTTCCCCTGGGTTCGGGAGTCTCGCCACCTCCCTGGCACTCATCCAGCTGCCGTCCTAGCTGTAGCTGAAGAGGAAGGGCAAGCTGCCCACCTTGGCTAGGACACAGCACATGTGGTTGGCACGGATGGGGACACCAGAGCGGGGGGACACCATGGGACAGGAGTCGGCCTTAAAGTCTAGGTCAGGCCTGAACCCTACTGGGTCAGTGCGTTGGGCAGAGGAGATCCCATGGGCCTGGTGCAATGGAAGGGAGTAAGTGTCAGCTGATGGCGAGGTCTACAATGGAGGAAGTGGAGCGGCCTGGGTCAGGAGTGGGCTGTCCAGACCTTGACCATTACAAGACTGGCCTGGGGCAGCTGTGCTCCCGAGAGGTCCTAGGGCCTGAAAGACTGTAAGCGGAGCAAAAGGCCATTTGTCCCTGCAGCACATTGCAGTTCCACTTCCATAAACTCCTCTCTCGGTTGGCCGTTACGGTGACCTCTCTGTTCTTAGATTCTCCTTAGACAGCCTTCCAGCCCCGAAGCCACCAGTGTCCCTATCTCTTATCCTCCCAGCTTGCAGTTTCCCAGCCTCCCAAGTCCCAGGCACTCAGCCGTCCTGTCCCCAGTTTCTCAGTCTCTCCAACCTCCTAGCCTCCCAGTCTGCAGCCCTTCCTCAGCTCCCTAACACCTTAGCCTTGGAGCCTCCTAGGCCCCAGGCTCCCTAGCCTCTGAGTGCCAGCCTTCTTGTCTCTCCAGCTCCCAGCCCCCCTCCTGTCAGTCAGACTCTCCTCATTGCCTTTTTTCTCCCCAGATATTATGAAGAGCCTACTTTTTGAGACAGCCAAGCTTGATCCCAGCCTGAAGCGACCTGTGGCCTTGAGAAAAGTGTCCCAATCTCTGGGCCGTGGCTGCTCATCTTTCAGTGTGTGGGGGGTGTGAGGATTGGGGTGGCGGTAATTCTGGCAGAGTATGGTTCCTAGAAGTTGAGGTACTGGGGGTGTCAGACACACGGAGGCAGCAGCAAGCAGCTCTCATCCTTCTTGCCAGCCCCATGGTGGGGAGCCAGAGCTGGCTTGGTACCTTGTCATCCGCTCTGCAGGTGGCACCAGGTCTCCCTCTTGGGCATCCATCTTACTACCTCCTAAGGGTTCCTGTTGTATCTCTTTCTGTACTAGGAATACCCGCTGCCACCTCCTCCCTCCCCCACTGCTTGCTGAAAGACGAGGAGGTGATGGGAGGTTCCGGGGAGCCAGGGATGTGGGCAGAAGCCACTTTTGGTTCTCAGGATTTGGGCTACAGCCTTCTACACCCCCCCCCCCTTCTGCCTTCCCTATGTCGGACATCAGCTTGGCGGTTCCAGATAGAATGCATGGGGGCACATAGGAGCCCTTGAACAGCATTCCTTGAAGCAGCCTGATGTCCCCACCTGCCCAGAGACTCGTGCTCTTTCTGGGAAAGGTGCCACTCTCAGAGTGCTGAGCACTCAGCCCTTTATAGGAAGTCCTCTGCTCTGCCTATAACTGGGCTTCTTGGGTACCTACCCCTAGTCTGCTTAGAGCATCAGGGAAGGCCCTGGCCTTAGAGGAGGCGGAGGAGATGGGATGGATTGCTGCTGGGAGATGGGAGAGGGAGGGAGGGCAACAGTGGAGGAAGCAGGCACCACATTCTGTGACTTTTCTGTTTTGTCCCAGGGAAAGGTCCTGCAACGGCCATTCCTTTTGTGACCTTAGGCTCAGGAGGAGGCAGGGGGAAGGATAAGGACAATATACTGAAGGTGCAGCTATGTGCATGGCTGCTCGGCTCTTACACCCAGCACCTCCCTGGTTGGTTGTGTGCCTGGCTCTGCACCAGCTGAAAACCTGAAGTTCCTGCTGAGCCAGGAGGGGTGTGGCTCAGCCCTAGTCAGATCTGGGCCAGCTGGTCTAACCCGCTGAGGTGACTGCAGGTTCAGAAGCCTATGCCAAGAGGCATCCTGGTCAGAGGAGTAGCACCCCAGCCTAGGGGGACAGTTCTATCCAGGGTTCACAGCAGGCCCTCTGCAGTCCAGTCTAGGGCACTTTGTCATCCCTCCATGCCCTATGGGTAGCCTCTGTCTCCAACTTGCCTCCCTGTGCCAAACACCTCCCTTGTGAGGGAGCTCACCGGCAGGTAGAGAGACCTACAAGCAAAATGGTGCCCCGGGCCTCAGGCCCAGCTCACGGTTAATAAACAGTCAGAACCAGGAGGCAGGAAAGGAAATCAGTTCATTTACAGATTTGGCCTTGCCTGCTGCAGCGTTACTCTTCACAGGCCTGACGAAGCAAAAGCCAGGAAATCTGCATATGCAGAGGAGTTGTCTGACTGGTGAGATTTGTCTTTCCTAGGAGTTGGCTTATCTCTAGGGACTGTCTCTTCTGCAGCCAGAGGGATTTCCTGGAATAATTAAACTGTGTTTTTAGAGCCGCCATTAAAAAGCTGATGTGGACACGGCTGGAAGGTGCATGGGTGGTTTGGCACCAAGGTAGGGTGTGTGTGTGTGTGTGTGTGTGTAGGATGTGTATGTAGGGTGTGTCTGTGAATAGAGTATAAGTGTGTGTGTGTGTGTGTGTGTATATAGGGTGTGTGTAGGATTTGCCTGTGTGTAGGGTGTGCATATGTACATAGGGTATGTGTGTATATAGGCTGTATGTATGTGTATAGGGGGTGAGTGTAGGGCGTATGTGTGTGTAGGGGTATATGTGTGTGTATGTGGTGTATGGTGTGTGTGTGTGTGTGTGTGTGTGTGAGTGTGAGTGTGCGGGGGACAGTATTTCTCCTGATTGTGGCTAGGCCTGATTTCATCTTCAATTTGGGGGTGCTTGTTCTCCCAAACTTCTGCCCACATCTTCCCCACATCTGCTCTGAAGATACCACCTTCCTGTCAGCCTCTCTCATCTCACTGGTCTCATGCTGTCACCTCCCTGTTCTCCTGGAGGCTCAGGCCCGGCTTGCTTGTTCCAGCAGCCTGCCTGTAATGGGGCCTGTCCCTAACGTATGTGGCCAGTCAGGAAAGACCTTATCTTACAGTGGTGGGCAAGGCCTAGACATCTCTTCCCCATGGTCTTATTGACACACAAGGTGGTTTCCTCATGTACAGGACCCAGCGCACCTAGATGGAGGCAAGAGAGCAGACTCTTGGGTTTGAATCTTAGTTCATCCTGCTGTGTGGCCCTGGACACGTGGCCTTGCTATTCTGCGCCTGGTGCCCTTGTCTGTGAAAGAGCTGTCAGGAGTACCCTGTTCTCAGAGTGCTCCTGCCCTGCGGGGATCAGTCCTCAGCTGTCTTTGTGATGTTTTCTCAGAGCTGACTCAAGGTAGATCCCAGACCTCAGATAGATCCTAAGTCAGAGATGACGATGCAGGTGGATGCTCAGGGATGGGATAAAGGCTGAACTCAGGAACCCCATCTTTCCCAGTCTTCTTTCCAAAGCTGGGGTGGGCATGGCGGGAGGGTGTTCTGGGTCCAGAACCAGGCTGGTCCAGCTGTGCAGTGGCGGGGAGAGCCCAGGCTGGGCGCCCAGCCAACCCGCTCTGCCCTGTCTGCTCGCTCGGTTGTGCTTGACCTTGGATATCTCTGCCTCCTCTAGAGCGGGACTGGGGGTGGGGGTGAGGTGGGAAGGTGGGGGGCTCTTGTCTGTCACGGGACTGATTGGGAGGCCTGAGGTGGATGAGCACATTGATTCATCTCCTGACGTGTCCTTGGTGACAGCAGGTGCTGTGGATGTGAAGCCCCAGCCCCCATCCTTCCTCCTTTCTGGGGAGCCTCCGCTGCTGGAGCTGAGACACCCTCTGACTGGGAAGCTGGGGAGGGTGCAGCTGGGTGGGAGATAAGATTAGGAGGAGGAAGCCGGGCTGAGGGAGCTTCCTGGGAGTGGCCTTGCGGACAAGAAGCAGGCCCCCTGCCTGGGTTTCCTCTGTTTAGAGATAGCAGGACGCAGACCAGTACCTTGGAAGAGCCACCATGCAGTTTAGCGCTGGCTCCCCCATAGCCTCAGCTAAAAGTTCTCCCAGCTAGTGCCCTTGGGGACATTACCCTTCCTGGCGCTGTCATTTTATTTTGGCTTTTGTTTTCTGGGCAGATGAGTCCCAAACACCTTATCAAGATCCCGTTATCCTAATTTTCCCTGAAGAACGTCCCACCATCACCACCATCTGTGGAGGCTACACATAGCACTGTAGGGCCAGTAGAGAGGGTGAGCATTGGCGTGGGTTTGCATCTCCAGCAAGTGGCAGGCAGGAACCGAGTTCTGCCTTCCAGGCCTCTCCTGCCCTCTGCTGGCTCCCTGTGAAAGGGCCTCAGCTGCTGGGTGTGGCAGCAAGCGCCCACGAACCGAGTGACTCCCAAGCAGGCAGTTCTAGCTCTCCTTATGTGCCTGGGACACTGGGGTGTGACTTTTCCTGGGGATGTAAAGAGGGCACTTATAAACCAAAGAAAGGGTTCTGCCTTAGGCTAACCTGGGGGAACCAGTGAGTTTAAGGGGCTACTTACAGGACCATCTGTGGCTGTGCCACCAAGAAGTCCACTCCCAAAAAATTTTAATAGTAGCAATGAGGACCTGGGCGAGGAGGGGGAAGCGTGGGTGTTTCGCAGTGTTTCACAGCTGGGCCTGGGCCTTGCACCCCACACAGGCTGATTTCTCATCCTCTTTCCTGCTGATGCAGTTTCACAGCTTTCAGATGTGTCTGTAAGTCTATGAGACACTTAGAGGCCATTGTAATACAATGAAATCTTTTTACAGAGGTTGAGGGGTTTCGTGAAGCTCTGCTGCATCCATTTCAAGTAAATGCAAATTAATCTGGGGCTTATCAGCTAAAGGGACCTCCTGGGCTTTACAACGTGATGCAGTGCTACCACGTGTTTGTGCCTTTAGGAGAGCAAGGATGGGGCCAGTGAGGCAGCCCAGCTGATAGAGTGATTGTTAGTTGAGCCTGGGCGTGCGTTTGATCCCTGGGACCCAAGTAAAGATGGAAGGAGAAAACTGAGTACGTGAAAGTTGCCCTTGCCCATTTTTCCCAGCCACACACGGCTGCCTTTGCAAGTCACATCCGCAGCTCAGTCCCAGCAGCACACACGCCCCACCTGCCCACAGGGGAGAGAGGTAGAAGTCAAACTGGAGCAGGTGTTAATTACAGCCCACGCAGAACAAGTTTAATCTCAATATTTTTCAACTTTACGGCTCTGTTTCCTGATCACTCCCGTCCCCGCCCCCGTATTTTCAGAGGTTGCCATGAACCAAGGTTATTTGTGACTCCACTATCCGTCAAAGCTCAAATATTCTGTTTTAGTAAGGGAGAAAAGATCCACAGCTCATGGCAGGGCCTCTGGTCGCCCTGCCTAGCCCTTACCTGCGGTGGGGCGGGGAGCGAGGGGAGGAGGGGAGCGGGGGAGGGGCGGGGGTAGGAGGGGGCAGGAGGAGGGGAGCGGGGGAGGGGCGGGGGTAGGAGGGGAGGGGCGGGAGTAGGAGGGGAGGGGCGGGGGTAGGAGGGGAGCGGGGGGAGGGGCAGGGGTAGGAGGGGAGCAGCAGGAGGCAGGAGGGGAGTAGCGGTTGCAGCCTGCCACCTCCCTATAGTTCACCCCTTTGGTGAACAAGTGTTCGGGTTTGAAGCCTTCTAGGAGCTTCCAAACACACATTTCACTTTGCCTTCTTTAGGCAGGCCCGCTTCCTCTGGGCAGACAACTCACCCTCTGGTTGTCACTCTTAGCCAGGGGCTTGTGGCTGCCAACCACAGCGTTCTTACAACTCTGTCCCCGTGCGTGCTACTTTCAGAGATTGCAATATAGTCTCTGACCAGTCCACCTGTTATTTTGGAGGTATCGGGTACCCATGTGGTAGGTCCCGTGCAAACAAGGACACACTCCTTACCACATCGCACGGGCGTGCGAAAGAATGATACTAAGGTTGAGTTAATAGTGTTTACTTTAAAACTCTCAATGCATAATTTTACATAAATTTTAAAACAAAATTAAAAGTTAAATTAAAAAAAAAGGAATTATTTATTATGTATGCAGTGTTCCGCCTGCATGAACACCCGCAGGCCAGAGGAGGGCATTAGGTCACATTATAGATGGTTGTGAGCCACCATGTGGGTGCTGGGAATTGAACTCAGGACCTCTGGAAGAGCAGACAGTGCTCTTAACTTCTGAGCCATCTCTCCAGGCCCTAGAAGTTAGCCTGGGCTTTCTCCTAGGGGTGTGCCACAGTCTGATTTTTTTTCCCCCTGAGCACAGAAGGCTCAGCCTCAGCCATACTGTCTGAGCGCCCATGCATCTGTCACCTAAATTAGGAGTTGTGCACTCCCAGAATTTCCCCCACAGATGCTCCGCCGTGATTCGTCTTTGGTTCTGTCTGGTCTCTGTTTAGGTCTCACTCGTTGCATAACTTTTTCTGGGGAGATATGAAGAAACTTCTACTCACCTGCTTGGGAGGGCACAGGCAGGTGAAAAAAGGGGTTTTGTTCAAGCCAAACATGCTGGACCAGTGGGTTTAATGGAGTTCATTGGGCAGGCACAGCTCATAGGCAGCCGTACCACCTGGGAATCCCAGTCAACGGTTACCTTGGGGAGTGACAGTGACAATATCAGGGCTGGGGATGCGAAGGCTCGAAGGCTCGGAGGATCCTGTGATGACCCCCCCCCCCCCCTGCCCAGGGCCTCTGAGATTGTGAGGCTTGTGGGCCACTCCCCCAGCCCCAAGGGACTTTGAATTGGCCTGAGTTCACAGGTCCTCACAGCTGATTGGCTTTTAGATGGAGATGACTTTGTCAAGCCCAAAGGAAACAGCTGTATCCCAGGCACCACACTCAACTCTTATCTGTGAAACGGGATCAGTGCTCGGTTCTCAGGGTCATGGTGTCAGCATTATGTCTGAGTCTTCCCCTCCCCGCCTTCTCACCTCCTCTCAGCCCTGTGGAACAGAACGAGGCACTGATGGAGAGGAGGCCTGGGTGGGCCTGCTGGCAGAAGACACACTCACAGCTCTGAGAAAACTTAATCTGAACAGGGAAAGGGACCCCTCCCGCCTAGAGCTGCCAAAGCCTGGCCCACATGGGAGTGTTAAGCTCTGAGGGGGCTGTGACTGTGTGCCTGGCTGTTCTCCTGGGCTGGGCCTGTGTTGCTATCTGCTCCGTCAGAAATGCAGTGCGTCGGCATCCAGCTCCAGCCTGGGCAGTGAGTGGGTCAGACCCTGTGGGAGGCAGGGAGCTGTGCTATCAGAGTGTATTTCTTGCTGCAGAAACCAAAGCCGCACTTTCCCCCACTCCACAGCACTGCCTTGTGGGCCTTTGAGGGCAACCCGCACGGAGAGGAGAGTGGAGAGGTGGGAAAACTACCAAGTTTCCAGGAGCTGGGATGGGGGCAGGGCCCAAGTACTGCCAGCCATGACTGCCCCACCAGCTGTCACAGCCTGGTGCCTAGCGTGTCCTGTGCCCCTGCAGCCATACTTTCCAGTTTCCATAGAAAATCAAGGATTTCAGCCCCACTTGGAGATTTATGTGTCCTGCGCTCTCACAAGTCCCTGGTCTTCTCTGAGCATCCGCTGCTCATCCTTAGAATGCACTGGCAACCCCGTTGCTGCCTGAAGTTCCTTTTTTTTTTTTTTTTTTTGCTCATCATGAGTCCTTTGTGGAGTTTGTCACTTGACAGCACTGTGGCTGGTCTCCAGGGCTGGATAGACAGGGAGATCCACTCAAGGCAAGAAGATGGTGCTCTAGGGCCCAGCACTCTGGGGTCCTTCCTCAGACACCGTTCATCAACACGCCTTAGTGGAAAGGAATTTGGGAAAGCTGGGTTTGGGTTTAGGTTGGCTATATCTCTCCCTTCTGTGGGAGAGGGGGCTGGTGACCCTCCGTAGAGCCAGAGAGCCCTTTTCCTGCCGTGGGCCGTGGAGGAGCACCTGTACCCTCAGGTCCTCATGTCGTTCCCCTCCGTCTCCACAGGATATCTGTGATGATCCCCGACTCTTTGTAGATGGCATCAGCTCCCATGACCTGCACCAGGGCCAGGTGGGCAACTGCTGGTTTGTGGCTGCCTGCTCGTCACTCGCCTCCAGAGAGTCACTCTGGCAAAAGGTGAGTCCTGGGGCTGGGTGGGTGCAGGGCTAGTCACACAGCCCACGGCTCTCGCTGCCTGACAGGTGTGTGGCATCAGTGAGGCACTTCCGGGAAGCCTGGTGCGGGGATGGGCTGAGTGTCAGAGTTCACAGGTTGGCCTGTCCTCACCTGGCTAGCCTGGGATCCTCAGAGTAACTCCCAAGGTGATTCTGATGTGTCCCCTCCCCACTACTGAGGGACAAGTGTCTGTGGAGCAGAGAATCTCCCCCATGAAGTGTGCACACTGCCTGTGGCATCCTCAGTGTGGGGACACCATCAGCACACAGTAACTGATGTCTATGTGACGTGGACCAGTTGCTGTCTTCTTCTGGGCCTCGGTTTTCCCAGTTGCTCAGCAGGGTGTGGTCTGTCTGGACAACTCCGTGTTCTGAGATTCCTGGGTTCCTGTTGTTGATGTTCTGGGCCAGGGATAAAGTTTTGGCACTTTGGGCCTGGACCTGCCACTTGAACCTTTGTGGCAGCACTCAGCAAGAGGCCTTAAATACAGTACTTAAAATAAAAACCTTCCTGGGGAGGGGAGGCCATTTTCAGTTCAAGACTAGTTGGAATGTATGAAACTCTGCATGAGATGAAGGAAAAAAAGAAAGAGGAAGAGGAAGAGGAGGAGATGCTCTTCTTGTAAGACCCCTGGCAGTGTGACTCTCAGTCAGTGATGACCACACTGGCCTATATTATAATAATTATTATTTGTACAACATCCAAATGTTCCAGGCAGGGGAGATGGCTCAGCAGGCAAAAGCCCATGCCATCAAGCCTGAGTTTGAAGCCCAGGACCCACAGGTGGAAGAAGAGAATAGACTCCCACAAGTTGCCCTCTGACCTCCACATGTGCCCCTGACACACAAGTAAACAAATAAATACGTTTAAACATAGAAGAAGAAGAAGAAGAAGAAGAAGAAGAAGAAGAAGAAGAAGAAGAAGAAGAAGAAGAAGAAGAAGGTTTCCATGAATCAGGAAGCAAGGAATAGGGTTAAGTTTTTTCCTTGATTTCCTAGGCATCCCTCGGCCGGCCATCAGAGGGAGCTGTGGCCTTAGCCAAAGCCAAGACCATAGCAGGTACTGTCATCGTCTCCCGATCCTGGACAGGGTGTGGGGCCCTAGCCACCCAGTAGGTGTCCCTGTCAGGGACACAGCAACTGAGCGATGTGGGCCCTCGGTGCTAAGGTAGAGTCCACTGCCATGGCTAGGAAGTCTATGCTAGACAGCCTCACACACTGGAGGACGACAGAGGATGTGTGTGTTATGGGCATCAAGCACCAGAGAGGATTCAGGCCTCAATGCTGCAGCCTCCAGCACCGACTCTGAACCCAGGCTGCAAGGCCTCGGCCTGGGGCTGGAGGGGCATCTGGGCCCTGTGTGCTGTTCCACCCTGCCCTGTAATTGCCTATTTATCTGCATCTCCCCTCTAGGTGAGCTCCCCAGAGGCAGATCTGACCCAGTCTGCCCTTTCTTGCTGAGCCTGGCGTGGTGAACAGGGAGGGACCCAGAGAGCTTGGGGAACAGAGAGGCTGCCGCACTTTGAACCCAGTTCAGAGCTATGGCTCCAAAGCTGACCTTGCCACCCGCCCATTTCCCTGGGTGTCTGATTGACAGGAGCCTGACCGGGCGCTAGCTGTGTCTCACTGTCCTCACCTCCCAGGCCCCACTCCCTGTCTAGCTGGTGGAGGAGGTGGCTTGCTTGTGGGCAGGCCTGTTTCTCATCAGTGTGCAAACTTAGCTTCCTGTAGGGCTGAGACTTCAACCACCATGGTCTTCTAGGCAGATTATCAGGAGTTTGGCCCCCCAGGGGTGGAGGTGGGAGATAGCTGGGCAAGGTTGGGTGCTCTAGGCTAATTGCATTCCACCTCTGAGTGCTACCATGGTGACAGCCTTGCGGTTCACGCAAGGAGACCCTGGGGAACTCATTACTGTGCCTTACATCCCCTGCTGTCCCCACTGACTCGGTTCTGTTTGTTGTCACCCCTCTAGTTCCGTCCTGTTGCCCTGTGGGGCCTCCCTTGCCCTACTCTGTTTTTCTCCCCCTGGAAGGGCAGGAGGGGAGGGGTCACAACCTGAACCCCCGACCCAGTGGTACATCCCAGGGCTGAGCCTCAGGCACAGATATGTCAGGCCTGGGACACTCTTGCCTGTCCTCTAGGAAGCTGCTGCTTTTTTCCCTAGACTTCATGGTGGCCTGGGGCTGGTGGACACAGGATTCAAAGCCAGCCAGGCTGAGTCTTTTCTGGCTGCTAGTCATGGACCTTGGGCCTCGGTGTGAACCTGACTTTTCAACTTTTCATGGACAAATCCTAGGTGCTTAGAAGTTCCTTCTTTGCACACTTTGACCCTCTTCCCTTCTGCGTCCCACCTAATTATCTATTCTGCAGGGCTCCCTCTCTTATGGGCTCCCAGAGGTTCAGTATGCTGCCCCCCCAATTCAGCAGGTTGTTCCCTAAGGCAGACAGTGGATTTGAGGTGACCCAGACCCTGAGAACCCACAATTAGAATGTAATCACATTAAATACTTGTCACCAGGTCCAGCTTAGGCCAGATCCAAGGCTCTCCCGGAGCTGCAGCCCCATACATGGCATGGGCCTGCTGCCTGCTCTCAGCTTCCCAGCAGAAGAGACAGAAGGGAAGAATATGCCTGTGTTGGAGGTGGGGAGTGAGCCATGGCATTGGCAGTCCTGGACAGTGTTGGGGAGAGCCAAGGGGTCCTGAGGCCAGGCAACAGTCTTTGTGGCCAGTTTATTTTTTATTTTATTTTATTTTTACTATCATTTTTTTTTAATTTTTAATTTTAATTTTATTAGTTTATTCGGATTACAACTCAACTGTTATCCCATCACTTGTATCCTCCCATTCCTCCCTCCCTCCCGCTTTCACCCTATTCCTCAGTTTTCAAAGATTGTGGCGGCAAGGTCTTGAGTTCAAGGCCTGCTCGGCCTGCTCATGAAATCCTGCCTCAGTCAGAACAAAAAACAACGATAATACAGCGAATGTGTCCCACCCTGTCCCAGCTCGTGCCTCAGTTATGAACTGGTTCCTTGAGAGGTGGCGAATGGAGGACTTAACCATAGCCTGGGTACCCGGTACGTCCTGGGCGCTGGAAGATGAGAAATACAAGCAAGTGACTTTCACCATCCACAGACTTAGCGGGTTCTTTATTTCCTTCTAGTCTTTTCTCTGCTGGGGCTGAGGAGTTTCAGCAGACACTTCTGCAGCCACAGGGCCCACGTAAGAGCAGCCTTTCTCTCCTGAGTCCCATCCTCCATCCAGCCTTTCATGGCTCCTCACAGGGTCTGTCAGGTGGCTGGCTGGCTGAGTGGCATTTAGGTCTTTCTTCCCTCACTGGCCACAGCATACCACACAGCTCTTTGCTGGCTCCTGCCACCCTTCCACCTGCCGGGCCTGTGAGTCCCCATGGCAGCAGCCACACATCCTTCACGCCAACTCCCTGCAAGGTGGACCCCTCCGCCCACCCCCAGGTGTAGGCCAGGCCTCCCTAGAGGCCCTGGATCCCTGTTAGAAGACTCGAGCCCCTCCCCCTTCCCACAGGATGCAGAAACCCAACTTCTTCCCCCTGCCTGTGTCTGTGCAGATGCTTCCGCGGCCTCAGCCTCTGGCATTGCTGGCAGCCCTCCGTGCTGGCCTGTTGCCTGGCACAAAGTGCTTGCCACCTCTGATTTCTCAGGCTTCCTGGAGATCGTTGTGTCTATGAAGTTAACACCTGCCCTCTGCTCTTGACCCCCATAACTCTCGTCACAGATCTTGGCATCAGCACCATCCATCTTCACCCTCACCACTGTTGGCTTGCCTGCAGCTTGTCTAGAGCCCCTTTCCCTGAAGTGCTTCACACTCACCTCTGCATCACCTTCTAGGCCCCTGAGTACCTTAATGACCTTTAGTCCTTGTCACTCACTCACTCATTCATTCATTCATTCATTCAACAGTCAGCATTTCTGAACAGTGATGAGCAACACAGACCCAACACCTGCCCTGTCAGGGTATCTGGTCCTGTGGAAATAGCCTAGACACAAAACAGGGTCTGGGGTCCAGTTCTGTGCAAAAGCTCCCGCCTGCCCTACGCATAGCTCGGCCTTTCGTCCCCAGTACCCTCTTCACACACATCAGCTGCCACGTCACACACTCTCGCTTGCACGCTTAGTCACACTCACGCACACCACTCTCTCTCTCAAACACTTAAGCAGACATGCAAATACAAGCTGGGCTTGCCACATGGCTAGGTAGGAAACAGAGCCTGCTGCCTAACAACCCGAGTTCAGTCCTGGAACCCATGTGGTGGATTGAGAAACCGATTCCCTCAGGTTATGCCCTGACCTCCACATGCCATACATGTACACACAATGAACAAATGCAGTGAAAAAAAAGTTTTTTGTTTTTTTTTTTAAAGATTAGAATGTAGTGCTGGAAGCACAGAGCTATTTCTCTTTGGAGAATAAGTAGAAGTTCCTCAGTAATAGCTCTCAGCCACATTGTCCTGAAGGCTGGCGGGTGAGCAGGCAGCTTGACTTCATCTCCGTCCATGCTGCGTTCTAGAATTGCTGCTAGGACTCACCCCAGGGTTTGAAGTTGATTTCTTTTTCTCAGCACTCGGGAACTGACCCCAGAGTCTTGTCCATGCTAAGTGAGGGCGCTACACTGATACCACTGAGAGATCCTCTTCTGTCATCCTAAAACCTGCACTGGGGAGGCCGAGGCAGGAGGATTTGGATATTGAGGCCAGTGTAGGCAGCTTACTGCGCTCCCACCTTAAAGGAACAGGTCTAGAAGGAGTGGTTCAGCTGGAGAGGCCCTGCATAAAACAAACAACCCCAAGTGAAAACAGCCAGCCACGATGACTCATACCTGTAACCCCAGCACTTGGGAGGCTCAAGCAGGAGGAATGCTGGGAGTTTAGGGCCACCCTGGATGGCTACACCTTGAGACATTGTCTCAAACAAAACAAAACAAGTAAGCTGTCCATCATGGTGCGCTCTGCTGTTCATAATTCCAACATCCCACTGATTCACCTGGCCTCCACCTAGCGGTGTGATGTGCTCGGGTCCCCGAGACCCTTTGATTGTTTTCAGTTACTACGCCTCACCCCATGCCTCTTTCCTGTGGGTGGCATCCCGAGACAGTAGCATCTCTCTGCCTCCACTTCCCAGATGCGCACACAGACTCCAGTTCCGCCATCTGTCCACATACACTGTCTGGGTTCTGCCTCCCACCGACCCTCACCAGTAATGTAAGTCTCCAGACTCTTCCCTGACCTCATGTCTCCTAGGGGGAGGGGCAGGAGCTGTGTAGGCGAAAACGGCCGGTAGGATTTTGGTGGAAGTGAGAGCCGGGCCTGGCTATGTGGTGCAGTGTGTGTGGTAGGACCGATCAAACCACAGCCTCCGGGAGCAGAGCCAGCCATCTGTCTGGCAGACGATTTGGGATTTGAGAGTTGCGGGTTCGGATGGGAGGTGACAGCTGGGCTCAGTGCTAACGTTAAAGGAGAGGCAGACACCCAGGGCATTTGGGAAGCAGGACTGACGGGACTTGGCAGGTGGCCACAGGAGAATTGGGAGCAGGGGAGGACGCAACGATGGCACCAAGTAGGCTTGGCTGACTACAGGAGACTAATGATGTGCAACACTGGTGCTACCCTGTCCCCTCTTGCCGGACGGTCTTCGGTTACCTCCATGTGTCTGTCTAGAACCCCCACCTAGCTCCCAACAGCCCTGTGGAGTACCACAGCCTTCACAAACAAGCGCGCCTCCAGCTTGCCACCACCACTGTAGTCAAGGTGGTTGCCACAGCAGTTGACATCAGTGCTCTGGTCCCCAGGGAACCTGTCACCCTCCAGCCAACCTACAGCACAGCATTACCACTTAGGAGGCAGTTGGGCTTACACTCATGTGCATCTCCTGCTCTGAGAACTGGGTGGGGCCAGAGAGGGTCAGTGGCGACAAGGAGAGGCTGGAAAGGGAGGCGGGCCTTCAGGTGGCCTCTTCTCTTGGCATCTGAGGATCCAGCCCATTTG
This sequence comes from Acomys russatus, assembly GCF_903995435.1. Taxonomy (NCBI): domain Eukaryota; kingdom Metazoa; phylum Chordata; class Mammalia; order Rodentia; family Muridae; genus Acomys; species Acomys russatus. Next base: position 50,108,930 of record NC_067143.1, on the reverse strand, counting down.
CTTCCTTGACGCTGGCGGGAGCGGTGACAGTGGCAACAAGCTGTAGCACTTAGGCCATGGCAGAGGACGGGCCACAGAAGCAGCAGCTGGATATGCCGCTGGTCCTAGACCAAGACCTGACCAAGCAGATGCGGCTGCGTGTTGAGAGCCTGAAGCAGCGCGGGGAGAAGAGGCAGGACGGTGAGAAGCTGCTCCGGCCGGCTGAGTCCGTCTACCGCCTTGACTTCATCCAGCAACAGAAGCTGCAGTTTGACCGCTGGAATGTCGTCCTGGACAAACCGGGTAAGGTCACCATCACGGGCACTTCGCAGAACTGGACGCCTGACCTCACCAACCTCATGACACGCCAGCTGCTGGACCCCGCTGCCATCTTCTGGCGCAAGGAAGATTCCGATGCCATGGATTGGAATGAGGCGGATGCCCTGGAGTTTGGGGAGCGCCTGTCTGACCTGGCCAAGATCCGCAAGGTCATGTATTTCCTTATCACCTTTGGCGAGGGCGTGGAGCCTGCCAACCTAAAGGCCTCGGTGGTGTTTAACCAGCTCTGATGACAGCCCTGGCTGCCGCCCTGCCTCTGGCCCACAGCTCTCCCCTGCCTGGACCTCCTTCTTCCTGTGTATTTTGGGGACATTCTTCTAGCTGCTCCTTCTGTGCTCATTTTGGCCAGAGGCTCCCCGAGTACCCCTCTTTTTCCCTGGTGCCAATGCGACGGCTCACAGGGATCTCCCATGGCTCTGTAGTCTAGAAGCTGGACACCGCTACTATAGACAATAGAGGCCACATCGGGCCACGTGGGCAAATGGATGGGCCACTCGGACACCTGCCATCTCTGCTTTATTGTGGTGGAGAGAGAGGGAGACTAAGAGAGCAAGAGACTGACCAAGAGATCCAAACAGCCAGCCACTGATTTTCTTCAGGGACAGAAGACTAAGGCATGACAGGAATGACAGGAAACTGCCTTCCGGGGAACCTGGCAAGAAGGCATTTGCCCCTGCTGGCCAAAGCTGGAGGAGCCAGGAGGTGAATGCCCAGTGGCACTCTGGCATCAGGAAGATGATGTTTCTCCCAGTGTCAGCATCAGCCCACTGTGACCTTAGGGCCTTCAAGACACTGGGCAGGGTGACAGCAGGGATGACAGAGCTTGATGTGACTGGCAAAGGGTGGCTGACTTTGCTGGTCTGGTTCGGGTTTCTGTGGAGAAGTGAAAGAACGCGTAGGAATTGGTGTCGCTCTAGCTACCCACACACATATGTATATTGAGAGGTATCGTGCTATATTTGTATGGATGCATGCCCAAAGGCTATTCCTGGTAAGGGGTAGGCTAACTTTAATCGTTGAGCTAGTCTGGTCCATGGGCTCAGTGGAGGTGATGCTGACTAAGCCCTCCTTGGCGCAGTGCTTTTTAAACTGGGAGACTGAGGCTCAAATGGTGAAGCAGAGAACCGAGTTAGAGGGATCCAGGGCTTTGAGCTAGAAACACTGATGGCCCTGTTAGGAAGGCTGGCCTCTGCCGCTTGCTGGTCAGGAACACGGTGTTGTGTCCTTGCTGTCACCTCTCTGGGCATCTCCTGGCTGGTCTCCTAGAGCGGAGGCACATGGGTAAGGCTTGGGGGGCAGTTAATGATGGCTGATGGCTGAAGTAGGCTCGAGGTGATGCCTAGTGCTGGCCTCGGAGGCCATCCAGGGCAACCCACTCACCGGAGTGACGGGAAAACAGTTATCAGCAGATTCAGTCCTAGCCATAGGCTCATTTTCTCTCACCCTGCACATGCTGAGAGCCTCCCTTTGGAGGCGCCTCTCCTGCCACATAGCATCAGCCAGGGGCACCTCAGCAGTGCCCTTCCCCGAGTCTGTCTCAAGGCTGCCTCCACCTGGGATACCAGTGCGTCAAGATCTGAAGGTAGGAGCTGTCCCAGGGGCTGGGCTGCCAGGAGGGCAAGCCCCAGCTCCTCCGAGGCAGGAGATAGGCTGCGGCACTGGTCTGTTGTACTGGTGGCTCTGCTCTGTACGGTACCTGCGGAAGCATTGGCCTGTGCTTCTGGACCCTGCTGACTCTAGGGAGTCATACCTAGACAGTGCCTCTACCTTTCTGCCTCTCTTTCTGACCTCTCCCTAGAGCTCTATAGACCCCCTTGGTTCACAATGCCTGTCCCCTAACTCTGCCTCACTCCATCTGCCCTTGAGGAGCTGCGTGTCTCTGCTGTACCTGTCACACATCCCCAATAAAGACTGTGTGCCCTCACCTCTGCGGTGTGCTGTGGTGTGTGGTATGCCTCCGTGATGTGCTTTGTTTCTCTCACTGTAAGCTCATAGCATCGGAAGCCTTTCCTGGAGGGGCAGGGCAGTTCTGAGGAGCTCCACCTTGCCAACCCTTCAGGATGAGGGGGAACAGTGAGGTCCTTCGTCAGGACTGGGTGTCACCTGTCTTAGGTCTCCTAGCTGTCCCGCAGGTAGCAACGCAGCCTCTGCCGTATAAAAGAGCAAGCTGAGGCCATGCTCGTGGCCAGGGACCACAGGAGTGACTGAGTGTAGTGAGTGGGTCTGATAGCAATTTAGTCTGCTCTTGGTCACTGTTGGGCTCTGTGTCCCCTAGGAGCTCCTGACTGTCTCCTGGGCTTGACCTTCCAAATAGAGTCCCTGATTCTGGGCCATGTCTTCAAAACTTTCTCCTCTGATCCTGGCATTGGGGTAGCTGTAGATGGTGTCACCTTAGAGCCCCACTGGACTTTCACAGTTCAGCTCTCATCATCTCTCATACTCACCCATTTTTGGGTAGGGACAACTGAGGCCCAGTGGGAGAGGCCTCCATCCTGGGGCATGGAGGGGTCTGGGAATCTGGCTCTGAGCCCTTGGACCTTTGATCCCACGACTGTGACCTCCTGAGACGGGCTGGGGAAAGATGCTCGCCCACCTCTTCTGAGGACCCAGGCATATTAGGATGGCTTCCTACAGAGGAAGATGTAGCAGTGAGGTACCTCATCAGGACTGGGTTTCCCACAGGGCTCCATGAGTTGGCTTTCCCTTAGCTTCTGAGTATGTGGAGGTGGGGGTCTCCCCTTCGCTTTTGGCACCTTGCCCCTACTCTTGGCTTTCAGAGACACTTCCCTGAGCTGCCTCCTCATGGCTCAGGAGCCTCTGTGTTGCCTTGTGTCCCTCCCCAGACTATCTCCATCCATTTTATCCAGCCAGCCTTGAAGCTGGCCTCTGAGAGGGCCAAAGTCCAGGGCCCATTTGCTGTAGAAACCACTGGGAATCATGGAAGGAGGAGCCCTGGAACCTCCGATTGCCAGAGAGCCAGTGTCTGTAGCTGTGGGGCCCTCTTCTACCAGCTACTGACCTGCCGTATGGCCCCAGGCAGCCTCTCTAGGCCCGTTTCCTACCTGGTAATCAGTGGTGCCTCCCAGCAGTTCTGGGAAGGTCAAATGACAAATGTCAGTAACGCAAACACCCTGGAAGTCACCTGCTTTCCAGTGGCTAGTTGTTACTAACCTAGTGACTCCTACAAACTCCATAGCATCTTGAGAAGGCTTGGAAGGTCTGTTTACTGAATAGGAACTTGAGGTTCAGAGAGGTGAAGGGCGTTGCCCAAGACTGCACAGCAGGCCAGTGCTGATGGCAGCAGGTGCTGTGAAGGGACAGGCAGATGCCAGGCTGGGCTCTGTGGTCCCAGAGAGTAGTAATGGAGTGAGTTCACCCCCATTATAATAATCAGGATCAGATGTCCCACTGTGCCTAGAGAGTAGAAGGCCAGAGTCCTCCTGCCCTATGAGCAGGGGTCACTATGGCCTGAGCAGTGTTGCCCACCCCCGAGCAGCTCTGCACTCACTGTTCCGGGACATAGGGATGGTGTCTGTATCTGAAGCCTGGGGAATTTGAAGCGTGTCAAGTCAGAAACTAAGACTTGAAGAATCCCACAGCAGAGACTACTGGGTTTGAGACCCAAAGCCTGTGCCTCACCTCGCCCAGCTCAGGTGTCACAGGATCCCTCTTACAACAACCCCCACTCTGCCATTTCCTCAGGGTTGCTCAGAAATGCCCTTAAGCCAACCCTTGGGATCTGAAAAGCTCGTGCCTGTTCCCCATTCTTTACACTCACTTTCACACTTGCTCACACTACACGTAGGTAGTGCCACCTGGGCAGTGCCACCCTTCCTGGGCTCTTGACCCCCAAGCCTAGTGTAGACAGGGTCAGCTGCTGAGCAAGGGGCATTCCAGCCAGGTGCCTGAGTCTGAAAGGTTCCCGGGAAACTCAACACCAGAGGGCGCTGCGGGGCACCCTGTCTGCACTGGTATGTGGACCCGTGTGGATCCCATGGGTCGTATGAAGGGCTCTAAATCCCATAGCCCTCTACTTCAGGGCCTGAACACCTGCACACATACAGAGAGGGGGCTGGGGGCGGGAGGTAGGGAGAGGGGGGGAGATAAGAGAGAGGGAGGAAGGGAGGAAAGGGAGCAGGTAGTGTTGGACGTTCTTTTTTTAATGGTTTCATGTACATTTCATTTTTAAATTTTAATTTATTATAATTTATACAGATTACATCTCAGTTGTTATCCCCTCACTTGTATCTTCCCGTTCCCACCCTTCCTCCCTCCTCCGCCCTATTCCCTTCCCCTAGACCTCTGACAGAAGGGAACCTCCTTGAAGGGGAAGCAGACTATCCCCATGAGACCTGATAGGCTGTGGTGTTGGAGGTTCTTGATGACTCTGGGAGGGAGGGTTGCCCAGGAGCTGTCTACCTCCCTGCCCCTAGGTCCTCAGGCTGACATATCTGCAGATATCACAGCCCTCTACAATGTGTGAGGCTCCCCACAGCCATCTGTTATCATCCTCGTAACAGCCCTGGAGGGAAGGGTAGGTGAATTAGGAGCCTCTCTCTGACCAGCATTAGCATCTCCCAGCCAGCTTTGGTGCTGGGCCAGGCCTGTGCTGGGTGCTAGGGATCCGAGGTGGAACCACATTTGCCTGTAGCCCTCTCAAGGAAATACCTCCAAGTGGATGGGGGGGGGGGGATGACTAGTGCTGGGAGGCCAAGAGGGGCTGCTGAGCTGCCTGGGGCTAAAGGAAGGGACAGTGCCGCCGAGCCAGGTGCCTAGGGTGTGGCACGAGTCATCGTGAGGTATTCACAGTCATAGTAGATGTCTATGGGTCCTAAAAGGAGAAACTTGGGGGACAAGGTGAGAAGATGAGCAGAGAGGCCCCCACTTCCCTCCTTGGGGTTCCACGGCCAGGCCAGGCTCTGGTGTCCCCAGTGACACATAGGGACCACAAAACATCCTTTCGCGGCAGCCACTCTCAGTCTTGCTGCATCTGTACCCCACTCACGTCCCCAGCATCACTTCATCCACAAATGTTGATGGGTATAGTTCTGAAAGGGAAGGGCTCACTTAAAACTTATGTAGTTATAGGGCTGCAGAGAGAGCTGAGCAGTTAGGAGTGCCTGTTGCTCTTCCAGAGGACCTGAGTTCGGTTCCCAGCACCCACACTGTGGCTCCCAACTGTCTGTACCTTCTGTCCTCTGCAGGCACCAGGCATGCGAGTGGTACACAGGCAACATACCCACACACATTAACTCTTAATGTGTGTGTGTGTGAGTGTGTGTGTGTGTGTATGTACACACACACACACACACACATAAACATACACATATTTGCTATAATACTCATATGCACCCACAATATTTTAAAGTAAACCAAAATGTTTGGAACCCAGAATTCCAACTTCAGGTTTTTTGGTATTTACATATACTTTACTCACTGAGTATTTCTAGTCTGAAAACCCTGAGTCACTGAGCACACAGTAAACGCTCTAGTTTGAAAGATGCACAGGGTCGGCAGTCTGTGTGCAGGCTCGGCAGTCTGCTTACGTGGGAACCAAACAGAACTTCATAATAGCTGTGGCACAGTTGCCCTATCTTCTTATCATTTCCCCCTGCAATTTATTTATTGAAGAAGCTGGGTTGTGCATTTCTCCCTGCGTCGGGTTTGCTGGCTGCATCCTCACTGCAGGTGTTTGACATGTCCTCTGGCTCCTGTATTTCTGTAGCCCAGCATTGGACCTTGTTAAGATTCAGAGTTTTGGGGTTTTTCAGACGAGGTCTCTTATGTGAGGCTGGCTAGAACCGGATATGCAGCTGTGTGGGAATTTCTGGTCATCCCTTCTTCCACCTTCTAAGTCCTGGGGTTACAGGCATGAGGTAACCACACCAATTTGGTGCAGGGCGGCAGGGTGCAGCCCAGTCTTCCCATATGTTAGGCAAGCACTCCTCTACCATGGAGGTACATCCTTAGCCCTTATTAATTCTTTGAAACAGGGTCTAGGCCAGGCAGGCCCAGAATTTGGTTTTCCTGCCTCAAACTCCCCACAACCCAGGGCTAGGATCTTATACCCCCAACAATTAATGCATCAATGGTTTCAAACTATAAATAACTCAGTATCATTCTTTCTTCCTCACTTCTTACCTTTTTTTCTCAGAGACCCCCTTCCCTTGCTGTTTGGTTGCCCTATGGTATGCTATGCAGGAAAAACAAAACAAAACAAACAAAAATCAAAACAGGGTCTGTATTTCATTCTTTAAATTTCCCATCTCAAGAAGTAAGTCCATCTGCTACCCTCCTCCCGTAGTGACTGTTCTGTGTCACTGTGACCTCGTGGACTTGAACGTTCACTGCCACTCCCTTCCCAAAACTCAGGTGGGTCTGTCTGTTTGCAGCAGCTTCCTGTATCTTTTGGCTTAGATACAGAGGCTGGAGGCCTCCTTGACCTGTGACATAGGCACGTGTGGCATGTGGTTAGATGTGTCTGGACTTCCTCTTCCCACCCTCATTGTCCAGCAGGCTGCAGAGAGGCTGAGAGTGAAAAGCCACTGTGGAGCCCACTCCATACCAGTTCTAACGGCCGTGGTGCAGGAGGGGAAATTGAGGCCCCCAGAGATCCTGACTCTGGATCTCTAGCCCTGGAGCCTCGTTAGCTGCTTCTTGGGCTGCCATGGGCTCAGGGCCAAGCCCTGAGTTTGATTAATGATCCTCCCAGGTCCCAGCATACCTCCCCACGCCCTTTGAGGGCTCCTCACCCCTTCCCTTGCAGTCCTCAGCACCCAGTGCAGAATCTCAGGGGAGGAGGCAGCGAGGCAGTGGGCCAGGCCCTTGGGCGTGGCTCTCTGCTGTTGGGTATGGTTCTGTATCCTTGGGCAGCTTCTCTGGACCTCAGTTTTCCCATCTGTGCAGTGGAATGACATCACCTTGTATAGGCCCCATTTTTTTTTTTTAAACCCAGTGTTCTGCCTTGAAAGTAAGCCAGGGAGGCAGTGCTAGGGGTCAGATCAGAGACCAACCTGGGAGCTTTTATCTCAAAAGGTGATAGAGTTGGCTGAAGACAGAGGTGAGGAGAGAAAGGAAGCAGCCGGCAATACTGGGCAAAGCCTGGTTACAGACCCAGGCCCAGGTTGCTAGGCCCATATTGGAACACTGCTTGTGGCAGCCTCTGCCAGTGACTTCCCAGGGCAACATCCTGCATAGCTGGGAGGCAGGGGCACCATAGGAAACAGCTGACCTGTGCCTGGCACCTCCCCAGATTCCTTATAGAGGAGTGGTGGTAGTACCTCTCCCCAGAGTTGGCATCTTTGTTTTTCAGCCTCCACTGTCTCACTGGAGTCTACTCTCCTTTGCTCGAGTCCCTGTTGATGTGTAAGGTGTATAAACAACACATCCCTAATTAGTATGAGGGCGGAGGCTCCGGCCAGTACGGTTAAGGCTGCAGCTTGCGCGCCGACCCCATGTGCGTGCCTGAGCACTGCTATCTGAACTAGTGACTTTCTTCTCGAAGGAACTGCCTGTGCTCCAGGTGGTGCTCAGCTGTGCTTGGATCATACCCAGCAGAGTTAGCTGGTTACTCTGACATAGAGAGCTGTGGTGTTCCCCCTTCCTGGCCTGCCTCCTGAGCTTGGGAGGCACCTATGCCAACTCCTGGGACATCTGCTCAGCTGTGGCCAGCTCCACACCATGTGTGTCCCCCCTGTGCCTCCCTCCCTCCCTCACCAGGCTCAAGGCTTCTTGAGGGCATGTACTGTGCCTGGGTCCTCTTGGTCTTCAACGGCTAGCATGGCCCTGGGCCCACAAAGTAATTTATACTGCAAAATAACTCACCTGTAAACACGCAGGCCTGGGTTTGAATCCTCGCCTCGAATCCATCTGCCTCCAAAGTACATGCTTTTATTGTTATTCGTATTTTCCTAACTCTGTGGCTCTGGATGAATGATTTTTCATCTCTGAGCCTTAATTTTCCCACTTGCCTAGCTGAGGTGGGTAATAGCAATTTCCTCGTGGAGCTGCTATGAAAATTATATTCAGCTATGGTGCATCAGGCCCAAGCCCTGGCGTTTGTGTGGTGCTTCCAACATGCTACATATTAGAATCCTAATGCATGACCGTGAGTTCATACATTCGGTCAACATATGTGTAACACAGATGCACCTGTGCCAGGTGGGAGTAAAGCAAGGTGCTAGCCTTACCACAAAGAGCTGAGCCTTCTGAGGTAGCAGCATAGCCTGAGTGACGTGCTGCTTGTTCTACTAACTCAGTGAAAGTACGGATTTCAGAGAAGTGTTTGGCCCACAGGCTGAGGTATAGGGGTCCTTGTCTGGTCGAGAGTCGGCCGGGGGGGGGGGGGGGGGGGGGGCGGGTATTCCTGGATGACAGAGTGGCCCTCGAAGAAGACGTGTGAGGAAGGAGGGTAGGGAGCTGATCTGGGAACCGTGAGAAGGTAAAGAAGTGAGGCTGGGTAGGAAGGCCCCTTAGGAGAGTGACGTCATCTTGCTGGTTTGCCGCTGAGTGGGGGCCAAGGTGCCTGTGGGTGTCAATGCTGTTAAAGTGTCTGAGAACCAGAGATGGTGTGGGGGAGGGCCAGGTGGTGCTGATGAGAAGTCAGAGGAAGGCAGGAGCTGGGAGCAGCTGCTTAGGTTGGGAGAGAGACAAGTCTGGCATGGCTGCTGGCTTCTGCCTGAGGCTGGCCTGGAGGGGGCAGATGTGAGGGAGGCTGGCAGGGAGGAAAGCCTGTGGGGTCTTACAACACTGTGGCTAGAAGGGGCCTAAGCCTCTGGCTCTGACAGACACAGAACCTGAGTCCCAAGCCCAGAGTGTTCACCAGGTCCCAGTGTTTACGCAGAGATGAGATGAATTCCAGTACTCCCGTTCCGTTTCTTTGGGAACACGCACCGCATTTTCCTCAGGAGCCAGCTGCCTCTCAGTGCCCTCACTTTGTCTCCTTTCTCCCACCTAGGTCATCCCGGACTGGAAGGAGCAGGAATGGGACCCTGAGAAGCCTGCCGCCTATGCTGGAATCTTCCATTTCCACTTTTGGCGCTTTGGGGAGTGGGTGGACGTGGTCATCGATGACCGGCTGCCCACAGTCAACAACCAGCTCATTTACTGCCACTCCAACTCCCGAAATGAGTTCTGGTGTGCCCTGGTGGAGAAGGCCTATGCCAAGTAGGTGTGGCTGTGGCCAGGCGGGGTGGCCAGGTGGGTTGACCAGGTGGAACTGTCTGGGTAGGATGACCTGACTGAGTTGCCAGGCCAGTGATGGGCTCCATGGGCCTTTAGGAAGGGCTCCTGTCACAGAGGCGAGGGGCTGGAGCCTAGCAGACAGCATGCTCAGAGCCTAGACCCAAGCACCTTGCCAACAGGGCCTGTTCTGGCTTCGGCGGTGACCTGGACGGTAAGGGAAAGAGCTGGGAGGAGGCAGGCAGGTGGGGCTGACATTCATGTTTATGGCAGTGTATCTTACCCTCCAGTGCACAGTGCTGACTCCACCCCCACACCTCCTCCCTGGGAGCCTTTCCTGAGATGTGGCACCTGAGATCTGGTCTGGATGGTGGACCGTGGGTGGGTCAGATGCCTGTCTTCTTCTTGTCGGACCTAGCACAGAGTGGGCACCAGCAAAGATGCTCATTTCAGGGCAGGAATGTCAGCTGGTTCCAGCTAGCCTGAGAGGAGCCTCCCCTGGGTCCGCTCCCTAGGCCTTTGGAGGATATGTGAAGGGGTCAGAGGTAGCAGAGAGTGTGAGAGGAATCTTGAGCCTGCATGGAAGAGAGGGAAAGAAAAGGAAAAGCTAACCCAGGAAAAGTCACCTGTGAATATAACCCTAAGAAAACAGAGCTGCTGGTCCTTTAGTGGCCACTGTGTTTCCACTACCACTGGCGGGATGCAGTGTAGGGCCTTCTGCCTGCTAGGCAAGTGCTCCACCGCTGAGCTACACTTCCAGCTCTTAATTTAGTTTATAAATAAAGTTTTATTGATTACACACACACACACAAACACACACACACACACACACACACACACACACACACACACACACACACACACACAACTTCTCACTAAGCCACACATTTCTTACCCACAATGCTGTCTCCACTGCCTACATCCAAATACTTTTCATACCCTGCTCCAGCAGAAATTCTTCGCCATTAAGCAATAACTTACCTTTTTCCTCCCTGTGCCCTGGTGAACTCCTGTCCTTGCCTATGAATCTACCTGTTCAGGGCACCTCATATGCAGGGAACCCTACAATATTTGTTCCTCTAGGTCTGGCTCCTTTCACTCAGTGTGATATGTTCAAGGTCGGGTCACACTGCAGCTTATTTCCGCATTTTGTTTTTGTTTTTCTTTTGTTGCTGATTTTCCACTGCAGCTCCACGTCCAGCCTTATCTGTTTGTGGATGGGCAGTTGGGCAGTGCCCCCTCTCGGGGCGCTGTGAATAGTACTGCTGTGATTGTGGGTGTGCAAGTGTCCAAGTCTCTGCTTTCACCTGTTTCCAGTGTATCCTGGCAGCAGAACAGCTAGGTCATGTTACTGTTCAATATGTGACTTTTTGAGGAAGTCTCCATAGTGGCTGTATCATTTTATTCTTGCTTTTATTTATTTATTTATTTGCTTATTTACTTTTAACTTTTAATTTCCTTTTCCATTTGTGTGTAGGAGGTGTACTTAGGTATATTTTTGTGTGTGGGGGCAAACTTGTACACTTGTGTGTGGGTGTGTGTGCATGTGTGTGGGTGTGTGCATGTGGAGTCCTGAGGTTGATGTTGGACACATCCTGGGTCGCTCTTTCACTTTACTGATTGAGGCAGGACTCTCAGTCAAACCCAGAGCTCACGGATTCGGCTAGTCTTGCTAGCCAGCTTGGTCCCAGGATCCTGTCTCTCCCTGCCGAGGCTGAAATGACAGGTCTTACATCTACTTGTATTTACTTGGGTTCTGGGATTTGAGCTCTAGCCCTCAGGCTTGCCTGGCAATTGCTTTAACCACTGAGCTGCCTCCCCAGTTCTTATTTACTCTTTGAATTGTAAAATGAGTATGTGCCTTTTAGAGCAAATCCAGAAGCTATAGAAAACAATGAAGGCCACTCCCTCCCTGCCTTCACCATCACCATCGTTAGCATCTGTGCCTCCAGTTTCCTCTTTTATTCTCTGCACCGTCTTTCCTCTAACAAATGATCTTGCAGTATCATGTTTGGTGTTGTGAGACAGGGTCTCCTGTGGGCTTTCCCCAAACTCCCCTTCCCCAGAGCTGAGCAGCAGAAGCTGGCCTTGAACTCCTATTCCCAAGTGCTGAGGTTACAGGCATGTGCTATTACGCCAGCTTATTTTTATTAATATAGATTATTAATTTATTCATATTACATCTCAATGGTTATCCCATCCCTTGTATCTTCCCATTCTTCCCTCCCTCCCGCTTTCCCCCTACTCCCCTCCCCTATGACTGTGACTGAGGGGGACCTCCCCCCACCCCCATATATGATCATAGGGTATCAAGTCTCTTTTTGGTAGCCTGCTATCCTTCCTCTGAGTGCAACCAGGCCTCCCCATCCAGGGGATGTGGTCAAATATGGGGCACCCGAGATCTTATGAAAGTCAGTCTCCACTCTCCACTCTGCACTCAACTGTGGAGACTGTCCTGTCCATTGGTTAGATCTGGTTTGAGGTTCGAAGTTTACTGCACGTATTGTCCTTGGCTGGTGCCATAGTTAGAGCAGGACCCCTGGGCCCAGATCTGCCCATCACAGTATTCTTCTTGTAGGTTTCTAGGACCCTCTGGATCCTTCTATTTCCCCCTTCTCCCATGCCAGCTTCTTTTAAGAGCTGTGATTGCTGCTTGTAGACATCCTAACAAAGCACGGCACTGTTTTGTGGGTGTGTCTCTTCAGTGTACACTGATGTCACTGTACTGCGTATCTCTCTGCTATTCATATTCTCAGTCACTGTGTCACATACAATAGATGACTAATATAGTTTTAAAGCCCCCTCAAGGAAACTGGACACAGATCTCCCAGTCCCCAGAAACAGCCATGTCTCTGACCAGAAGCAGCTTTAAGGGATTATTGCTTACCCCTGAGAACATAAGTGGGATCCAGCTGGACTGCTTCTGCAAGCATAACAAGCAAGCATTTCCCCTACCCCATTGTAGTACCTTCTAGAATGTTCCAGAGCATTAGATAGAGCATTTCTTTTTAAAACCAATTCCTTAGAGCTGTGCATTGTTGTCATTATGAACTACATCACTTACCCTAATTGTTGTGTGTGAACTTTTAAGCTTTTAAGTAGGACTGATACATATTTGAACAACTGATTTGTAAAGAAAGGCTTCTTAAAGCCTAGAGAATTTGAGTCCTACAGTGGTGATGTTCAGTGAGACAGACTGTGTACAATGGGGTGTTTTGGATTTTATTTTGTTTTTGTTGTTGGTTTGGGTTGGGTTTGGGTTTGGTTTTACAAGACAGGGTTTCTCTGTATAGTGTAGTCCTGGCTGTCCTGGAACTTGCTCTGTAGACCAGGCTGTCCTAGAACTCAGAGATCCTCCTGCCTCTGTGTCCTGAGGGCTGCCGCCGCCACTACCTTCCCCTGGCTGAGGACCTGGGAGTTAAGACTTGGGCTCTAATATTGGCTGTGCTGTGGCTTGCTATGAGACTGTAGCAGTTTGCTTGACTTCTGAGCTTCAGGCAGTTCCTGGATGAGGACAAAGATTTAGATCTGCCTGGGAGCCTGAGCTGGGAATTCCTTGTCTGTCGTCTCCCAGGCTGGCAGGCTGTTACCAGGCCCTGGATGGAGGCAACACGGCCGATGCACTAGTAGATTTCACAGGTGGTGTTTCTGAACCCATCGACCTGACCGAGGGGGACTTGGCCAACGATGAGGCCAAGAGGAATCAGCTCTTTGACCGCGTGCTGAAGGTGCACAGCAGAGGCGGCCTCATCAGTGCCTCCATCAAGGTAGGACTGCAGGGCAGACCCCAAGCCCTGATGGGAAGGAGTGGGGCTGAGCCTGGCCCCTCCCCCTGCCAGTTCATCACACTGACTCCCGGCTTCCTGGGGACCGGAGTGGTGGGAGAGCACAGCTCCCCTTCACCAGAGCTGAGCAGCAATGCAGATCCAGCCTTAACCCCTGCACCATGCAACGCCCCCCTTCATCATTCAGACCCCTTTCAGGCTCCCTGAAGCTGGTCTCCAGGAGGGTCCTCTGAGTAGTCACTGATGGGAGAAAGGTGGGTTCGTTGAATGCTGGATTTGAACCCAGGATAAGCTAGGAGCTGTCTGTGGTGTCTGGTCAGCTGGTTCTCTAGAAACACGGAGCCCTGATTTGTGGTACCTGCTGTGTCCCATAGTGTAAATACTTCCATCAGGGTCAATTTCCTATTGCTCATGTCCTCACAAACAGCTCTTAAAGTTTCTGAGTGTGACCACCAGGTGTGGTGCTGTACATTTGTAGTACCAGTTCTTGGGACTTGGGAGGCAGAGGCAGAAGGATTGCGCCAAGTCCAAAGCCAGCCTAGTCTACATAGAGAATTCTAGGCCATCCAGGCCTATGTATTGAGACTTGAAAAGTTCAAAATATATAGCAATCAGCTGCACTGCGGCAAGATGTCACGGATATACTCCCGGCTGGCATCGGAGTGTGGCCCCTGGTGTTCTGACTCCTTAGCAAAGCAGGTTCTTTCTGTGAAGCTGCAGTTTCCATCCCTACCTGAAGGGGGCGATGTCATTCCTCAGCCTAGCTCCAGTGCCTTAATTTGGATTCCAGGGTGACCTTCCTGTATGTGCCCATTGTCCTTCCGCAGGCTGTGACAGCAGCTGACATGGAGGCCCGCCTGGCATGTGGCCTGGTGAAGGGCCATGCGTATGCTGTCACTGATGTGCGCAAGGTGCGCCTGGGCCATGGCCTGTTGGCCTTTTTCAAGTCGGAGAAGCTGGACATGATCCGCCTGAGGAACCCCTGGGGCGAGCGGGAGTGGAACGGGCCCTGGAGCGACACGTGAGGCCCTAGGGTTGGGGGTGGGTACAGGTGTAGAGGCAAGGACAAGAGGTGACATTGGACCGGGCCTTGCAGGGTGTGGGAGAGGTGGCCTGTGGAAAAGACAGGACATTTACTGTGTGTGCTTGCTGTCTTGCGGTGGGGGTGGGGTGGGGGGTGGGGTTCATCAAGGACAGTGGCCCGGAGAAAGGTGAGCTAGCCTTGAACTGTGGGGACACAGAGGCCAGTGTACCAACGGATAAAACCGGAGAGTGGGGAAGGAGGCCACCAGCTCTCTGAATGGGCTGATGCTCTGTACTAGGCCAGTGGCCCTGAAGGGTCATAGCCCTTCATGCCAGCTTTAATCCCTGATTTAATAGCCCTGGGAGGAATAAGCTTCTTAGTGTTGGGTTGGGCATGACCTCTGATTCCTCTAATCGCACCGCACTGTGGGCGGCCCGACCCAGAGCTATCCCTTGGGGCGTGGTCCTGGCAGGCCACTCCTTTTACACTGTTCCTTCTCTGATACTCACACCTCCAGCTCAGAGCAGTGGCAGAAAGTGAGCAAGAGTGAGCGGGAGAAGATGGGCGTGACTGTGCAGGATGATGGCGAGTTCTGGTGAGCGTCCCTGTCCCACCCTGCACCCACCCCCAGCGTCCACCCCTTACGGCCATCCCTCTCTGTCCAGTCATTATGTCCTTCCCCTGCATCCATTCCTCTATATCCATCCAACGGCCCGCCATTCCCTGTGTCTGTCTCGCATGCCCATTCCCTGCATCCATTTCCTGAAGCCACTCCCTAGGTCCGTCCCTCTGATTCCAGCACCCTGTGCCCACTCCTCACGTGCGCTTTCTCCATCCGTCCTATTGTATGCACCCCCTGCCCCGAGTCATCATCCTCCTGCATGCACTCTTTCTTCTGAACACATCCCCCTATTCATCCTGTGAATCCAGTCATTTCCGGTACCCACCCCCTCGCCCAGCCCCCATACCGATTCATTCTCCCGTCTCTATCCCCTCCTTTGTACACATCCCCTGCCTTCATCCCTTGAACTCATTCATTCCCTTCCATCCCTCCCCATGAATCCCTTCTACCAGCACTGTTGATAGGGAGGCTCAGCCGCTTACAGGAAGGGAAGGTACAAGGTATTCCACGTGAGGCATACGCCATGCGAACCCCCAGGCCAGCTGGGGATCTGGTCCTAGTGATGCAAGTGCCCTAACGGAGCCCCCTTCTGCTGGTATGTGTGGAGCTATCCAGGCTCTGCAGTCTGCACTGCTGTGGACACGGCCCACTTTGTGCCGTCTGGTTCAGGAGTCGGTTGAGTTAAAACACGGAAAAGGCTGCTCTGAACGGCTCTTCTCTCGTACCTGCCCTGACCCAGGAGATGTGCCTGGCAACAGCTTACCATGGAGGGAGGGAGGGGGTTGTCTACCACCAGTTGATTCAGGCCTTACAGGAGCCATGAAAGAGAATGGGTGGAAACAGACTGGGCATATGTACACCCCGGGGCTGATGAGAAGGTACTTTCCATCACTGCTGACAACCCCACTTCAGTCCCTAGGACCCACGCAGTCAACCCACATGGCCCACACAGTCAGAGGACAACCCAACTCCCATAGGCTGTGTCCTCTGACCTCCACATGCATGCTGCACACCCCCAGTGCCCTCCCCCTAACAATAAATGTTTAAAACTGCAATAAGATGCTAAGAGGTGCACACTGGTCATTAGCACTGTGAGCAGCCATCACAGCCGACACACTAGCTGCCCTTTGTGTGGGAAACAGCACTGCACGGTCTTGTTTCGCTCAACGCACTGCCAGCCCCGTGAGTGGGCAGTGCTCATCCCATTTTACAAATGAGGAAATTGGGGCCCAAGAGAGACTCCAGGTCTTAGGGGTCTTGTGTGTACCTGTGGCTCAGCACATGGCGGGCTGCACCCAGCTCACTCCTCTCCCGCACACAGGATGACCTTCGAGGACATGTGCCGGTACTTCACCGACATCATTAAGTGCCGCCTGATTAACACGTCCTACCTGAGCATCCATAAGACATGGGAGGAGGCCCGGCTGCGCGGTGCCTGGACGAGGCACGAGGACCCACAGCAGAACCGCAGCGGAGGCTGCATCAATCACAAGGACACTTTCTTCCAGAACCCACAGGTGGGCTTGTGCAGGGGCCCCACCCTGTCCCTCCTTGCATCAGCCATGGACCTCACCGCTGCCCTGCCGGGGGCTGCTGAGTGACTCGGGGGTGTCTCTAGCTGTCTTTGAGCCTCTGTTATGGCTATCTGTGCAGTGAGGGGCCTGGTGGACACTGTCTGGGGCCATGAAGTCCCTGCCTTAACTATCTGTACTGCATATGGTCACAAGGAGGGAATTGGCTCTCAGGGACTTACGGATGTCTTGTCCAGAGTCTCAGGCACAATGAGGGGCCAAGTAGTGGTCAGACCCCTCGTTTTCACAATAGCACAGTTTCGCTATTCCCAGGAAACGTGGCCAGGCTGTGTCCCCCACTGGAAACTCTCCCCAGCAGTTTCCTCAGCTATAGCCCATTGGCTTAGGCCTTACCTTTGATGCAATGTGTCCTTATTGAGCACCAACTGTATGCCAGGCTCTGAGGTGAGCACTTATCACCTCGTTTAGCTCTCCCAGTCTCCAGGCAGGGTGGCCACTGTATGAGTTAATGGGCTCATCTCCCAGAGGAGGGACTGACTCAGAGAGTAGACAGCATGAGCCAAGCTCATACCACCAACATGGCTGGGGCTTTGCTCCGGAGTCTAGGCTCTCGGGAGCAGAGGCTGACCTGGATCTCTTTTCATGGTCACACCTGCAGTACATATTTGAAGTCAAGAAGGCAGAGGATGAAGTATTGATCTGCATCCAGCAGCGGCCTAAGCGTTCAACTCGCAGAGAGGGCAAAGGCGAGAATCTGGCCATCGGCTTCGACATCTATAAGGTGAGACCTGCAGGCCCACCCCACTTGGGGTAAGGGATACTGGGGATTGGTCTGGGCCTTGCGAGGTCCCCTGTGCCTGATGGTCTCGCTACCGCTCCCCCATGGCTGGGCCTCTCGTCTCCTGTCGCCTCTTATGTCGGAGGCTTTCCCATGCACAGAAGTCGATAACCTTGAGCAGAGATGGGCAGACTCACCTCTGGTCACTCCCCTTGGCTTGGAAGTTGACATCCTCCACACGTGATAGAGACAGTTGGCATGGCAGAGCCCCACAGACATGTCAGGTCTTCAGAACTTACTAAACCCACATGGGTGTGAGGCCCTGGTGCATGCTTGGTCCCTAGAATTTAATGGTTATGGCAAGACCATTTTTCTCACCACCTTGTGCTGGCTTAGTCATACTGTGTTGACATGCTGTGACACTTTGTGCCGTGCCATGCAGTGCTTTTTCAGGAGTTGTCTAGGATGTCCTCGTGGCTGGTGAGTGAGTTAGGCATGCCATGATAAGTAGGCCTCCCAAACTAGGAAGATAAGTTCTGGTACTCCCAGTGGATGTCCCAAGCTGCAGGTGGCACCACACCATAGCCATAAGGAAGGCAGCTACCAAGCAGGTAATTGGTGGTCACTGAACACAGGACAGATGCACTGGCCAGACAAGGTGACTCGTGCCCTATTGAATGAGATGAGATGGTGTAGCATTTCGACATATTTGAAGTTGGAAATACATAAATTATTTCTGGAATTTTCCTTTTGCTGTTTTCAGAGAGCATGGCTGACTGTAGGTAACTGAAATCATGGAAAGTGGAACTGTGGGTGAGCAGGGGTGGGAGTGGGAGTCTACTGTATTTTGGTGTCTTTGTGACAAAACTCCAGGGTCAGGCTGGCTGTGGTGGCACATGCCTGTAATCCCAGCGCCTAGGAAGCTGAGACAGGAGAATCAGGAGTCCCAGGACATTCTCAATTATAAAGTGAGGTCAAGCCTGGGCTATATGAGACCTTGTCTCAAAAACAAAACAAAACAAGAGAAGGTTCAGCAAGGAATCTCATCAGATAAAGTCACTTGCAACCGAAGCCTGGTGATATGGGTTCAATTCCCTGGCACACTCGTAAAGGTGGGAGGAGAGAATTAACTCCACAAAGTTGTCCTCTGACCAATACATGAGTGCTGTGACATACGTGCCCTCCCCCATCATATACACACATACACACATAATAAAGTTTTTAAAAAAGACCTTGTAGTAGCCAAGCACAGTGGCTCACGCCTGTAATCCCAGCACTTGGGGAGGCAGAGGCAGGCTGATATCTGTGAGTTCAAGGCCAGCCTGGTCTACAAAGCAAGTCTAGGAAAGCTAAGGCTACACAGAGAAACTCTGTCTCAAAAAAAAAAAAAAAAAAAAAAAAAAAAAAAAAAAAGACCTTGCAAAATCATTGGGATTACCAGGGGGTTTCTTACCCACCCCCACTTTTAAATTATTTTTCTTGAGGTAAAAGTCATAGACCACAGAACTGAACACTCTTACCTAGTAACCCAGTAACATCACTAGATTATTGTCTCTGTGAAGAGAAGGTCCACTCAGCAGGTCCTTGCCACCCACTACAATAGACCCTTCTGTGGGCGTCTGTGCAGACACTGCAGAGGGTTGATCCATGTGAGGCAAGAAGGAGCTCCAGTTCAGTAGGACTCAGTAGCTCGTGCTGGTCCAAACTTCAAGAGTCTGACACTGGGTGGTTTATTTCACACACATTTAAGCACAACACAATTTTGGAAAAAAGTTTCCTGGTGACAATTAACTCAATCCTGTGTGCACAATAGAGCTTACGACATGACTACATGTGACATCTTCCGTAACCGTAGAGTCTGTAAATTAACTGCATGTGACATCTTAAGAGCCTGGGGGAGGATCTGGTGCGGTCTCAGTCATACAGGTCACCAGCTCATTGACCGCCTCTGCCTCCACCCTTCTGGGCACAAAACAGGTTATACATTTCTTCCTTTGAAGAGACAACCCTGCGTGTTTAATGTTCCTAGTTTCCCTGTATCTGTGAGCACAAGAACCTCAGTGCTTTCTATACCCTTTTCCTTATGCCTAGCCGAGCTAATTTTGTCCTGATAGGTTTGCTGGTCCTGGGTATTTTCTGTCCGTGTATCCTCCTGATTCTTTCACGGTAGCCCGCAGGAGATGGGATAGACTCTGGTGCGGGGCTGTGTGTGGCCCATCGCCTTCTGTCTCCACACAGGTGGAGGAGAACCGCCAGTACCGCATGCACAGCCTGCAGCATAAGGCCGCCAGCTCCATCTACATCAACTCACGTAGCGTTTTCTTGCGGACGGAGCAGCCCGAGGGCCGCTACGTCATCATTCCTACCACCTTTGAGCCAGGCCACACTGGCGAGTTCCTGCTCCGAGTCTTCACAGATGTACCCTCCAACTGCCGGTGTGTGTGGGTAACGGCGGGTGACAGTATAGTCGATGCTGGCAGGGCCTAGTGGAATCTGCAGCCCTAGCCTGCCTGTGTCTGCTCAAGGACTGGTGCCTAGGCACCACCCTCCTCAGGGATGGACATCCACTGCCTCTCTCCTCCCCTGCTTGCCTGCCCAGTGACTTTTATATGCATTTAACAGTTTACAAAGAGGCTTTTACTTATTTTATTTAGCTTCTCGCACCCCAAATGGGAAGCCTAACCACTCCATTTTATAGGTAAAAATAGAGACCGACTCTAGAAAGAGGGTCCGACACCATGTTGTCAGTGGTAGTATGGACTGAGCGTCCCACCCAACTGGATTTTAATATGGGTCTTGCCACCACTATCACCTGTCCCATGGAGACTGGCTTTGGAGGATTAGAGTTGATATTTATAATGCGCAGCAGAGGATGTGTCGTGCAGGAAGTACTGAGTTCAATAGGGTACCGTCAGGAGCATGAGACCCTGGGGGAGGGACAGAGAGGCCGACAGCCTGTGGCAGTGGGTAGTTGGGTCTGCCTTGAGATTTGGCTTGCTCCTTACTTTGAACCCTGTCTTTCTGCCACCCATCTGCCCTGCCTACCCTGTCCTGTATCAGGGAGCTGCGCCTGGATGAGCCCCCTCGTACCTGTTGGAGCTCCCTGTGTGGCTACCCCCAACAGGTGACCCAGGTCCATGTCCTCGGGGCTGCTGGCCTCAAAGACTCCCCAACAGGTGAGCTCATGTAGAGATTACCTCAGGCCTCGTCTCCTTCAGCGCGGACCCCAGCCTCCTGAGACCCCAACACCTACAGGACTCACTCTGCAGGCCCAGCCATCCAGGGAGTGATGTGGGCTTCTTCTAGTGATGGTCACCTCCTGGTTCCCCAGAGTCCCTATGGGGGGGGGAAACACCAGATAGCTGCTGGGGGGGTTCAGGGATGGCTTCTCTGGGCCAAGAATATGTTGAGGTGAGAAATCTGTGTACAGGGAACAGTGGGCAAGGGCACCCTTTACTTTTTCCTCTGCCTGGCCCTAGAAGGCAGGGCACCCCCTGTCTGGAAGGTGAATCAGGCTCCTGTCTCCCCTTCCTCTTTATGACAAAGACCAGGTTGGTATATCACCTGTCCCGTTAGGCTCTCATCCCATGCCCCCCCCCCCCACCTCGTCCTCTCTCCAGGGGCAAACTCATATGTGATCATCAAATGTGAGGGCGAAAAGGTTCGCTCAACGGTGCAGAAAGGGACCTCGACACCAGAGTACAATGTGAAAGGCATCTTCTATCGCAAGAAGCTGGCTCAGCCCATCACCGTGCAGGTGAGACCCACCCACAAGCATATCCTGCCCCCGCCCATGGTTTTCCGCTCCAAGGGGTAGGACCCCTGGACAGGGACCCAGGCGGGCACTAGCTCCACTTGTCCTGCCCACCTCTTGCTCCTCTGTAGGTAGCTGACCATTAATCAGCCTGGATCAGAAATCCAGCAAGGTTGGTCTCCCAGCTGGGGTCACTGGTCCTCTTTGCTGACCTGGCCTAACACCTCGGTCACTATTCCTCAGAGCTCCCACCATGGATGCACTTGGAAAAGTGACACTGAGATCATGTGTGGCATGTGGCTGTTTCCTAGGGCCTTGAGGAGCCAGTCTGAATGCTATAGTGTCCTTGAGCACAGCTCTGTTCTCTCAGGCCGACAGGCCTGGAGCACGGTGACTCCAAGCTCATTATCAGGCCCAGAGCAGCCTCTCTCTGGGCGAGAAACCATCTGTAAACAAATGCATAGCACCCCCAGGGGAGCCACTAGATTTTCCAAGTTTTCTTAACACTGGGTCCCACTGGGTCAAATCACAGACTTGTAGGACGGCCATTAGGGGCAGGTGACTCAACCCAAATATTAAAAATGAAGTGTTGAGTGTGGTGGTACACGCCTTTAATCTCAGCACTCAGGAGACAGAGGCAGACAGAATATGAATTTAAGGCTATCCTGATCTGTAACACAAGTTCCAAGCCTGAAAGACCTATACAGTGAACATTGTCTCAAAAAACAAAAGAAAAGAGGGCGGGCCAGAATTAGGTCAAGTCCAAGGTTTTACCAAACCCCCAAGTTCAAGTTAGTAAACTAGAGCTAAGAGTGACGGATTGCGCTAAGTGCTAGCATGCTTTGATGGGGATCCCAAGGCTCTGGAGAAGGGTACCCCATCAGTCCAGGGCACAGGCTTCTCCCTGGCTGGCTTCTAGGCCCTGTTGCCCTCACTCCCACCTGCCGTAGGCTGTATTCCTTGCCCTGGATATGCCCCTACCCCACCCTCTGTCTCCTCGCAGATTTGGAACCACCGAGTCCTGAAGGATGAATTCCTGGGCCAGGTGCACCTGAAGACTGACCCGGATGACCTGCAGGCCCTCCACACCCTCCACCTCCGGGACCGCAGTAGCCGGCAGCCCAGCGACTTGCCAGGCACCGTAGCCGTGCGCGTGCTCAGCAGTGCCTCTCTCACGGCTGTCTGACACCGGCCAGCCTGCCTGGCCCCACCAGTTCTCACCACTACTTGCATGTCCCCACCTGACCTGGGACCGGCCTGGGAACCAGACACTGGGGCTCTTTCCCCCACTCTTCCACTGACCCACTGTGTGACCTGAGGAGAGCCCTGCCCCTCTCTGAGCCTCAGCATTTGGAGGGCCCCAAAGAATTACCCTTCTTGGGGAGTTTTTCTTGCCTAAGATGGAAAGTAGCCCTCTCTACCCAGTGGGCACTGCTGCTAAGGGGCTATCTGTTGAAAACATTTTCCCCGGGACCTACTGTCTGCCGAGGAGTGCCAAGAATATGTCACTTGTTTACACACAAGCTGCCATGTCCCAAGCCCCTTCCCTCCCCTGTTTCCTAGCTTTCCCAACCCCCCATCTTTGCTATATAGCTTAGAGTGACCTTAAACTTTTAATCTCCCTGCCTCCGCCTCCTAGCACTGAGATTACAGGCATGCACCACTACACCAGTTTATGTAGCACTGAGTATCGAACCCAGGGCTTTGTGTCTGCTAGGCAAGCGCTCTATCAACTGAGCTACATCCCCAGGCCCACGGCACCTCGTGTTTGAACCATCTTGAAAGAACTCTTAGTGGGCATGTGCAGGAGACGTTTGTTCATTGTCTAATGCCTGACCACCCCGTCCATTTCGGTAGTCAGTAGAGATTTGCCCAGTTAGCCCGGTGAGCCTCCTCAGGCTTCCCCGTTCTCAGGTCTGAGGCAGATACTTTTCCAGAGGAACAGGCACTGATGTCACTCTCCCTGGAGGGCTGTGGCCAACCTCCACTTGTGATGTTGGAAGGAGTGGCCTGGGCCAGGCAGGTTGATGTGAGGCTATGGGAGACCCAAGGGGGACACACTGCTTCTGCTAAAAAAAAAACCATGGGCTTTTCTTAGAAGAAAAGACTCTGTAGTGGGTGGTGTCAGGCCTCCAGGGTTAGATCATCTCTCCAGCGTCACTGGTAGGGACTTCCCTCTCCTGACCAGGGGCCTCTCCACAGGCACCCCCAAACAGCCACAGAAGGCAGCATGCCCTTGCTATCCAGACCAAATTGTTCCTTTCAGTCCTCAACATTTGATAGTCTTAGCATTTAAAAAAATCCCAGTGTAGAAGGACGTCAGCCTTCACCTTTGTGCTTTTCTTTCTTTCTTTTTTTTTTTTTTTTTTTTTTTTGTTTGTTTGTTTTGTTTTGTTGTTTTCGAGACAGGGTTTCTCTGTGGAGCCTTGCCTGTCCTGGACTCACTTTGTAGACCAGCCTGGCCTCGAACTCACAAAGTTACCCTTGCCCCTCCCTCCCCGAGTGCTGGAACTATAGGCATGTGCCACCACGCCTGGTGCACCATTGTTCTTTTTAAACTCATTTTGTTGGTCCTCTGCTTTTATTTTGACATTGGGCATGAAAGAACATGGGCGAAGTGGGACCTTCTCAGAGGAGGAGGGTGTGGAGTTGGGCATGTTCATTCCTGGGTACCCTCAGGCTGGCTGCAGACTCTTGTTTAGTACTGGTGCTGTGGCTCACAGGGTCCCCCTCTGTCCCTCCTTCAGCTTTGACACTTGGGTCAACAGCAGCAGTCCCCTTTAGGAATGTTACTCTGTCTCCAATCCCTACTATGTGGTCCTCTTCCTGCCTGGAGGTGCTGGACTCTTGACTGCCATCTTGCTCCACGGTGGCTCTGCTCCTGGCCTGGGACCGGAGCCATGGGAAGGGCTAGGCGCTGAAATAAAGACGAGAGGATTCCTCCCTTCAAAGACCGGGGCCTGGGATTGTGCATGCCACCAGGAGCAAGTCACTTAAACCTCCCGTGCCTCAACTCCTCCCTCTGCAGCATGGGGCTGGCGACTCCTACCTGTGAGGACTCTTACAAGAATAGGAGCAAGGCCACCCACTTCCTCTGTGTGTCTCTCTATTGTATACACGTTCACAGAATCATTTCTCTATGGCTATTGCAAAGGAAGACTGACGTCAGGAATGAAGGAGCAAACACCTGCTACGCCATCTTGGGTCTCAGGGCCTGACATGTGAGTCTTAGCTCAGCCATATCCCTCTGAGGCACAGGGCAAACCAGGACCAAGTAGCAAATGTGTGTAAGTCTTACGGGCGACAAACCACTGCCTCCCACCTCCAGAAGAACCTGGACCGGCAGCCCTGGTCTTGCTTCCTCCCTATCAAGCTCCGCCAGGCTGGCTCCTGGCTGTGCAGGGACCTCTGGTCCCCAGGAAGCCTTGAGGACAGGACAGGTGAGGACAGGGTGGAGCAGAGATAGCACCCAGGAAGCCTTGCAGGTGATGAGCCCTACATGGACCACCAGGACCTGGCCTTCACTCTTCCAGGCTACGATGCCCTGGAGTCAAGAGGGAGGAGCCATCTTCTCAGAATAAATATTACTGCCACTCTAGAGAGAACCTTATTGTGTGTGTTTTATCTGTCCTCTTCCCCCTGGGAGGGTATGGGGTAATGAGTAACTGACCTCTCTCTGGTCAGAGGGATGAGCCAGGAAGGAAGTGGGAGTCACACCCAGCTCTGTGTAATCCTTCAGGTTCCCCGCCCTGCAAATCAGTGTGGGGCTGGCTTTGCTGAGCCTTGCCTATCCCAGGCCCTGGGGACATGGAAGCGCATTTCCTGCTCTGGAACAGCCTTCCAGCCACTGGGCAACCCTCTGATCATGACGCAGTAGGGTTCTAGATAGGGTAGCGTGGGAGTCCATAGGCGCTAACAACTCTCAGTCTGCCGGTTCGAGGTCTGCATCCTGTTACAGTGGAGAGGAGACAGTTACATGCACAGACGCAAGTGGGCAGAGCAGAGCTGCTGGGAAGGTGCAGGTAGCTAGAGCTCCGGGATACATGGGCAGGGCCACAGGCAGTAAGCCAATTTAGGATTGTTGAAAGCAAAATGGATGGAATACATTGATGGCTTTGAAGGGGTGAGAAGTGGGTGAGGGCAGTCTGAGCTGAGATCAGTTCTGCAATGGTCTGGATGTGGTACCCCAAAAAGGCTAGATGCTGGAAATTGATGCTGCCTCTAGATGGCGCAGAAAGCAGGCAGAGGTGGGATGAATGTGAGGCGGAGAAGAAGGGATTAAAACGCTTTTTCAAAAGGCAAGACTGTTCTGACAACGACCACTATGCTAGGACTTCGTTTTCTGCCTCCAAGACAGACAAGATAACCATCTTTGACAGCCTGCTGGATCTCAGGTGTTTTGGAGAAAACAAACCTGAAGCGGATTTCCAGATTTCCTGGGTTGGGTGACCTGCTTAGCAGAGTTTGGGTGTTGAGAAAGTGTTTCTGAGACCATTTTCTCAACCCACTGTTTTCCCACCACGCACCTCTGCCCTCAATGAAGCACACCTGCCCCAGGTGCCACCTCGTCACCTGGGCTCTGTCGTTCCCACTTTGTGTAGGCCCACACTGCTTGCTTGGTCCGTAAGTATCAGCCCCATGGGTGAGGGCTGCACCAGGTGCAATTCGGCCTTAGTCCCTGGGATACCTTGCACCGTGGCACCCTGGTCTGAGGGAGCTGACCAGCAGAGGTAGCTTTCCCTTTCCCGGAGCCCGAGTCTCATAGCAGTTAGCTGTTCCCAGCAGGTGGCGCTATTGGGCCATTGATCATCCCCCACCCCGACCATTTCTATCACAAGGGCGCACTCCTCTGCCCCCGCCCCCCCCCCACCCCCCCAAATGCAGCTTCCTAGCACAGGTGTCCCAGCTGCCAAGAGTGGGTGGGGTAAAGGGAGACCTCCAGCCCACCTTCGTCACCTATTATGAGTATTTTGTGTCCAGTTCATCCCCCACCCTCTTTTTTAAAATCACACATTTTGTTTCACATCAGATGAGTCTGTCTCTGTCCGACATGAGGTTGCTCCTGGACAGGTGGCTTGGCAACCCGTCTGGATAATCAGACAATAACACGCACAGGACTCCTAGAACAAGCTGTGGGGGCAGGCTTAGAGCCTCATGGGGGGCACAACTTGGGGAGTCCTGGTTTGGATGCGCTCCCACCCCCACAGGTCCAGATGTTGCCAAGCCTGCCAATCTTATAGGGTCTCTAGTGTAGTGTCACACAGGAGAGAAGCCGGGGCAGGAGGGAGGCCATTGGGAGCTGGGGCCTAGCAAAATCGTGACCAAGGTGGGACCAGCTCAGGAGTCCCAACCATGCAGAGATAGCAGGTAGTGACACATATAACAAGAGGCCCCAGATGGTTGACCCCAGGCCCTAGTTCCACACTGGCCAACAGTGCCTCCTGGGACCTCCACGCCTTGCATCTCTACTAGTTGGCCGGTGCTTCACACAGAGCCTCGGGCAGCCTCTGGACATTAGTCCCAGCACAGCCCGCCCCTCATGCTGATGTCACCACATCCAGACCTTAGAGGCCCCCTAGGGCTCCGCCTCCTGGGAGAAGGCTTTGGAGAGAGAGAAGGAGGGAGAGGGAGGGGAGAGTGGCAGTGCAGGCTGGACAGCTGCCCTAAACAGAAAGAAAGAGAGTGACCCTGGGAGACAACAAGAAACAGAAAAGCCCAGGAGGACCCCAGAGCAACACCAGAGCAAGACTCAGCCCCGGGGCAGAGTGTTTGCAGGCTTCCAGAGTGCTCTTGACCTGTGGCCCCTGACCCCAGGCTGGAAGGTAGCGACTCAGAGGGTGACAGATAAGACCCAGGTAAGGATGAGCTGCCCGGGCTGGGACTTTTGAACTGGGGAGGAGTCATAGGCTGGGGCCTCCTGGGGAGCCCCTGCCCCACAGTCCTCCAGGGACTTGACTCCCCTGAGCCTACAGGGGCCTGGCCACCATAGCCAAGGAAAAGAAAGTGTCCTGAGCCAGGCACAGAGAGACTTGTGGCCTGCATGAGGGAGCAGCTGACAAGCCTGTGGGGCTGTTTCTAGGTTGGAGCTGGGACAGGGACATCCAGAGCCAGAGGAGAAGATGGGCATGAGAACAGGGGGAGGAGGGCATGGGTGCCCCTCCCTCGGTCTTTTTGGTTGTCTCTGTGACAATCTTTTGCTCTTTGCACAAATTGTTTCCTCTCTGTGTGCCTTACATATCCCATCTGTGACTTGGGAATACGAAGGCCACAGCCAGGGTTGCTGAGGGGACAAGGTAAAATCAGACATAGGCCTAGGGAGAGGAGAGGGGAAAAAAAAAAAAAAATATATATATATATATATATATGTGTGTGTGTGTGTGTGTGTGTGTGTGTGTGTGTGTGTGTGTTTTCTCAATCTGAAAATCAACAACCTTGCACACAGTCTATCTCTTACTTTAGAAACCGAATGTCCTGAGCCCAGAGAGGCGGAGCTCTGTGCCCTGCATAGGAGAACCCTGAGGTTTTCCATGGTCTTCAGCTCTGGCCTGCACCACCCTCCAAGGTCCCAGTCTGTTCTGGTAGCCTTGCGCTAGCAGGAATGGGGCAAGAGCCAGGCAGTCTCTTCAGATGCCAGTGATCCTGACTGTTGCCTGCTGCCCTTGTAATTATTCCCCTGTCAGGTATCTGGGCTGATGTAGGTGTCTGGAGGTACCAGGTGCCCACAGAGACCCAGGGCCTGGAGGGTCAGGGCTCAGGTGTCAGGTAGTGTCCTGGGCAGAGGATCGAATGTCCAGATGCCTCTGAATGGGGCCTTGTGAAAACTTAATGCTCACTCTGGGGGGCAGGCCAGGCAGGAATGGAGGGGCCTCACACCAGAGCCTATGGGCTGGGGATGCCTCTGGTGACCGCACAGTGCAGCAAACCCACCTGGAGCCTATTTGTATGCCTAGCCCTGTGCTGGATGAAGTAGGAGATGAGGGCCACCAACAGGTCTTAGGCCATTCTGCCATGTGACCTATGACTCCTGGAGCAGTCCTGAACTGGAACCAGACCCCAAGTCTTAGTCCTGACTCTTCTCTGCTCTGCTGTGTGACCTTGGGAAAATGATGGTCCTTCTCTGAGTTTTGCTTTCATGTCTGGTGTGGGGTTAAATATGCTACTTTATAGGAGCCCTTTTGGGGGCCTGGATGACAAAGGCTGAGAGAATGACAGAGGCTTAGCAGCTCTGGGCAGTGATTAGAGGGACGGAAATCAGGGGGGAGGGGGGAGGGGTTGGGGAGGAGCCTAGGTGGCCTTGCAGACTCAGAGCTGCCTGGGCTCAGGGCTTGGCGTGGTCTCTTCCCACAGAACTCTGTCTGGTCACTCCGGCAGGCACTCTGACACAGGAGCATGGTTATTCTTCAGCAGGTGAGTGTACTCCATCTTTTCTCTCTCAGAGCTAGGGAGGGCCGTGTTGGGTAGCTGTCTTCCACTGTCCCATGCACTTAGCCATGGAAACTGATTCCAGTTCTCCGGCGTGGGAAACTCCTACTTAGTCTTCAGAACGCAGCTGTGAAGAAGCCCCTGCCTCTCACAGGGCCTTTCTTCTATCACTGGCCTGTGTCTCTGGGCAGGAGTGATGGCTCACCCACCTCTCTGAGTCCCAGGCGCACTAGGCAGGGGAACAGCATGTATGAAGGTCCCAGGGGGGAAGGTCTTTGGGGAAGCAGCTAGCAAGTTTGCTTATGGGGGCACCTTGGGCAGAAGTGAGCTGGGGAGATGGAGCCTAAACTGGAGCTCCCCCAGGGAATCTGCAAAGGTGTTTGCCCATCAGCTGAGCTTTCCAGTCCCCCTACTCCTCCTCCCCAGGGCCACTCTGGTCTTTTAGCCTCAGCCCTTCCCCATGACCAGCCTGAGACTCTAATGAGCTTCTTCTTGGTCTCCAAAGTGGGAGCCCGGAATGTGGGCAGGGGGCCAGGTGGGCCTGGCAGAGAGCCTTGGGGCTATGAGCCTGGGTGTTATGGGGACTCCCGCCACCAGTTTCCTATTGGCCCAGCCTATGAAAAGCCAAAAGATCAGCTTGGCTGGAAACACCAAGGCCACATGGGGCTAGTGAGCTAAAGGCAGGCTCCTGATCTCTATCAGGAAAATCTTTAGGGTCTGAGAGCTTGTTCAATGGTTCATCAGAAAAAGCCAAAGCCAGGCTAAAGGGGGTTAATGGGTGGGGGATTCACACAGACACTCCCCCAGGAAGGAGAATGTGGGGTCCCCATAGGCCTGTTTCCCCAGGGCCTCTGAAGCAGGCTTCTACCTGACCGGACCCCCTCCCTTTTATGTATGAGAATAAGATAAGATATAAAGCAATAAGATAAGATAATAAGGTACCAGATGCCAGATATTATGTTATAGAGGAGTTTATTAAATGAGCATGGGGAGAGAAGGAAAGGGGGGAGGGGTACCCCAGAGACAGAGACGGAGACAGAGACAGATGAAGAGAAGAGAAAGGAAGAGTGGCCATTCTTTTATATAGCCCTGGGTAGGGCCACGCACCGATGGCAGGTAGACAATGACATCACAGGTAGGCGAACTGAATCCTAGCACTCCCCCTGGGCTGTTTGCTTCCGACTATCTCTTAATGGTGGCAGGCCTCATCCTGCAGGGACCCTGTGGGAAGCAGATCTGTGAGTGAATGGTAGCTCTAGACCCTTTCAAATGGGGCACACGTTTCTATTATGTCTTTTGTACTAAGTACCCCAGCTGCGGGAGCTGACCAGCTCTGCTGGCTGCCATCATGGACTCTGATGTTGCTGGGAGGAGCCTTGAGCTGAGCATGCCAGCCCCTTCTGTTTCACGACCTTGGCTGTAAGCCCCAAACTGTCGATTCTGTTCCTTCACCTGCCCACTCCCGCCTGTCTTGTACTCTGCTCCTCCCCCTCACCTTGGCTTTCCCCCTCTCTTCTGGCTACATCCTCTCAGGCCTCAGTGCAGCCTTGCAGACGTCTCTTCAGACTTCCTGGGCCTCCATGGAGCCCTAGACACAAGGGCAGCCTCCTCCTGCTCCTCAGCCTCCCAGCTGGAGACCAGCCCACTCGCTGTGAGGTGTGTTCAGTGCTGAGGTGCTGAGATGCCCTGAGATGAATACACCATTTGCATGCAAGGGCTGAGTAGGGCTCCCAGCTCCTCGGCACTCCAGCTATGCGGCTGTAGGCTAATTGCTACCATCACTTCACAATGGGCTGATGGTAGCTTCTGCCTGTAGGAGGTTTGAGAGTAAAATGGCATGCTAATAAATTGTCCAGCCAGGCCTCCCACAAAGGTCAGCTGCCGCACACCTACTAACAATGGCGTTGTGATGTTTCCTCACGCTTTGCTCTTTTCCTTTATTTGGGATGGGGAACTCTCAGGAGACCTCAAAGGGCCTGATGATTCTTTTTCCATGTGTAGGCTGTCCTCATGTGGGAAATATCAATGGCAGATCGTTCATCCATCCTTTCTCTTTCCCTTTGTACCTCAGCCTTCCCTGAACCACGGATTCAACTCATGCGTCCTTCATTCCCCCTTCACGCCTGGCCATGCCCTCAGCCATGACAGGGTGCCAGGCACAAAGGACACTTGTAGGACTAAACTCTGTTACTCCCGGAAAACCTTTTGCTTTTCCACCTGACCGATGTGGTATCTATGGCCATCATGCTAAGTGGCTCAGCTATGAGGTGGGGAGCTCAGTTTATTCCACATGGGAAGAAATCGAGGCTCAAGAGGAATCGTTGAAGCATGAACTGGGCAGGCCTGGGCAAGATAGGGAACAGTGACAATGATGGGCAGACAACTGTCAGGAAGGGGAGGCCTGGGGGGGGGGCACATAGAGAGACAAAGAGCAGGCCCAGGGCCTGGGGGAGGAGAGGTCAGACTGTCCCTGGCTGGCATTTGCAGGATAGAGGCTCTTGGCTGGGAAGCCTGCTGCCAGGCTGGGTACATCCCTTGTCTTCATGGCCTTCTGAGTTAGACAAGGTCCCTAAGGCGTCCTTACATGTCCAAGGCTCCCTCTTCCAGCCGGTTCTCATCCACTTGCCCCACAGAGCCCCCACTGAGGCCTAGTTCCACGCCAGGCAGAGCACCAAGGAGACAGACTGGTCCCTCAAGCAGTTTCCATCCCAGTTGAGTGTCATCCGGAAACAAAAGCACGATGGCCAGAACCCAGGGGACCAGGAGGAAGCCTAGGAGTCAGTATCAGGAAAGTAATGCAGCTATAGCCAGAGTCCTTTCTAACCAAGGTCTCCAAGAAGATGTCCCCAGGGTGGCCAGGCTGGGTGACAGTGGAAGCAGGAACCCAGGCCTCTGTGGTACACACCTGTTTCTTTGAGGACCTTCAGGAGGCCATTTCCCTTCTGTCTGACATGACTCTGTTCTGGTGGTGGGCCAGGGTCAGAGCCATGTGAACTTGACCCAGATTTGCAGGCGGAGGGAGGTTTGATGATGATAGCTCTGGGCTGTCCGTTGATGGTTGGATTGCAACAAGGGACAAAGGAGCTTTTACACTGCGTTAACTCACGGCTTCGAGTCTGTTGTATATCAGTATCAGGGCCCGATACAGATGTGAACACCCAGCTCTCTCTTGGTTACTGTTTGCCTGGACTGCTATCTGCATGGAGACCTTGGATCTAAAGTGAAGTGGAATCCCGTGCTTGCTCTTATCCATTCTGTGAAGCTCTTCCTTTCAGCTGGGTGCGTTTAACCCGCCTACAGTTAAAGCCATACTGCTCAGGACTTCATTTGCTGAGACCAGTCTCCAAATCCCAGGTTGGCCTCCAATTTACCATATAGCCAAGACTGACTTTGAACTCTGCTCCTACTGTCCACACCATCCCAGCGCTGTGGTTACAGGCATGCATCACGACTGGTTTTCTGTGCTGCTGTGGCTCTACACATGCTGGGCCCTTGCCAAGACCTTCTGCTGTTCGGCTACTTGTCCCCTATATACCTTGTAACTTCCTGCCCCAGCTCCTTCGTTGCTGCCATCTTTTGTGTTTAATTGATTTTTTTTTGTTGTTGTTTTTCCAGTTTACTATTTTGATTCCTTTCTCGGTTCCTCTCTTTATGGTTTTCTTCTTCTTTCTTTGTATATTAAAAAAAACAACAACAACAACAACAACTTTAAGGCCTAGAGAGTTGGCTCAGCAATTAAGAGTGCTTGCTGTCCTGCCCTCGTGGAGGACTGGGATTTAGGCCCTTGCACCTATGTTAGGGAGTTAGCTCACAACAGCTTGTAAGTAGCTCCAGGAATCCCACCAGGGCACTGATCACAGACACATACACACATACACATAAATAAAAATAAATTCTTAAAAATAAACATTGTTTTTAAATTTTTTAAAGATTTTTTTCCTTTATGGTTTCCCTTAGGCTTACAACTAACATCTTAAATATACAATAATATAAAGATCAAATTAGGCCGGGTGGTAGTGCCGCATGTCTTTAATCCCAGCACTTGGGAGGCAGAGACAAGCAGATCTTTGTGAGTTCAAGACCAACGTGGTCTGCAGAGTGAATTCCAGGACAATCAAGGCTACAAGAAGCCCCATCTCAAAACACAAAAAGACATAACAAAACAAAACAAATCAAATCTACCCATTCTGTACTCACAGCTTACATCTTTAAACTATGTGTCAAACGTATTAACATAGAATTATCACCACTTTATGCATTTCTAATTACAGGAGAAAGGGAGACTTACACAGCAAAGTACAGTACTGGTTATTATCATGTGTGTGGTTATGCTTTTTAATTTTTTTATTTATTTATTGTATTTTATGTTTATGAGTGTTTTCCCTGCATGTATGTGTGTGTAATACATGCATGTGTGGTGCTGAGCCCCTGACTGGAGTTACAGGTGGTTATAAACCACTGTGTGGGTGCTGGGAATTGAACTCAGATCCTCTGGAGGAGCAGTCCATCCCCTTAACCTCTGAGCCATCTCTCCAGCCCCTCTTTCTTTCTTTCTTTCTTTTTTTTTTTTAAACATAGAGTCTTGCTATGTTTCTCAAGCCATCCTTGAATCAGCATGCAGCATAGGCTGGCCTCAAACCTCCACTCCTCTCACCTCTGCATAATTACAGTCCTGAGACACCATACCTAGATTTTTATTTATTTATTTATTTACATTTGAAGAACACCTTCCTCCTGTCTTCTGCCCTTCATGATTTCTTTCTTTTCTTTTCTTTTCTTTTTTTTCTTTTTCTTTTTCTTTTTTTCAAGACATGGTTTCTCTCTATATTCCTGGCTGTTCTGGAACTCAGCCTAGACCAGTCTGGCCTTTAACTCAAGCCAGAGTTAAACCAGAAGAGATTCACCTGCTTCTGTCTCCCAAGTGCTGGGATTAAAGCCACCACTGCCTAGCCCCTCCAAGGTTTCTGAAGAGAAGTCAGCTGTACTCACAGTAAAGATTCTTAGCAAACAAGGAGTTCCCCGCCCCCTCCGCCTGCCCCACCTCTGCCTCTGACCATCTCTGTCTCTGCTGTTTTTCCAGTGCCACCTGCAGAGCCAACCTCTCAGCAGCAGCCTGCTGGGCCTCCCCAAGGAGCCTCTCTCTCCAGCGTGAGACCCATTGTCTCCCCTCTCCCTTATAGTTGCTCTTTGTGCTGTTCCTCTCATGGAGGCCTAAGAGATGTGTAGTTAGCAGTCTCTCCTCCCATGACGCCCTCACTCAATAGCAGCCACCAAGCACACAGTGTTTGTTCACAGAATAGTGGGGAACCCCAGCTTAACCCACAAATCCACATCCCTTTGTGGTGCTACCATCCTGCAACAGGCAGATGAGGAAACATAGGTACCCCAGGTTAAAGTAGCTTGCCCGAAGAACTTGTGGCCAAGCGGTACTGGACCTAAGCTGTCTGGCTCCAGAGTCCACAGAGCTGTGTCCACATCAGCTTATCTGGTGGTACTTCCTTATCTGTGCCTAGACCTGTACATCCCACCAGGACGAGGGCTCAAGGACATGCTGCATTAGCAGGGCCCCCTGTGCCCTACTCCGGGTTTGTGCTCAGCAAAGGCTTTGGTAGGGACAGTTGGAAATGCCAGAGTCCCGTCAGCTCCTCCCCGTCTGTGTTCTGTGCACCTCATGAGCAGGCAGACAGGGAGGGAGAGGTACCCTGGCTCTGAGCGTGATGGAGAAGAGCTCTGATGAGAGCAGGGTCCCTGAGGGTGGAAAGGTTTGGTATGGAATGGTGGCGTTCTGGATCCTTGAGGCTGAGACTGATGTGTACGGAGAAGGAGGCTCTGAGGTGCCTGTAGGCTCTGACTCTCTGGTCCTCCCTCCCTGTTCTCACAGATTCTGTTCGCTTGCTGGTGTTTGCTAAGGGGGCAGGGCTTGAAGGGAAAAGAGAGAAGAGGAGGAAAATAGGGAGGGCAGAGATTCAGGCAGGCTGGGAGGGTGGGGCTGGAGGGCGTCCACTGACAGTGGCCTTTGGCTCCTGGCTCAGCGCTGACTGGAGCCTGGTGCCACATCTTGCTTGGATGCTGAGACAGAGGAGCAGTCAAGCCTCTGGAAGGTGAGATTAAACTGTGATGGTGACTAGAGGTCCTGGAGAGGTCAGGGTTCAGTTCCCCTGAAGACACTTTTCTGAGAGAATTTTTTT
The DNA here is from genome assembly GCF_903995435.1 of Acomys russatus. Classification (NCBI taxonomy): domain Eukaryota; kingdom Metazoa; phylum Chordata; class Mammalia; order Rodentia; family Muridae; genus Acomys; species Acomys russatus. The sequence continues at coordinate 50,074,327 of NC_067143.1, read as the reverse complement.
TTTTTTTTTTTTTTTTTTTTTTTTTTAAACTAGCTTTAACTCCCCAGCGGCGGCCATGGAACCAGACGCCTTTCTCTATCGTCCTAAACTTTTTTGAAGTTTACTTGAGCCCTCCAACAGCTGCCCGGCTTTTCCTTCTATAGAAAACAGACCGATTTTCTCCAAAACTGCAGCCAATATAAGGTCCACTTTTCCTGGCTGCGGTCCTAGAGAAGCACCCCCGGAATCTTGGGGTGTCAAGGTTCCTCCGTGGGAGGGGTCGCAGTAGTGCAGTGCCCCCTCCCCGCCAGGCCCACGGGCGTCACCTAAGCCGCCGTTGCCATGGGCCCGTGGCAGATGGCCCGGTTTAGGGTTCCCAAGCGGGTGGCGCGCGGGATTCAGTGAATTTGGAGTTCGCATAGCGTCGCGTCGCGTCGTGCGGCCACCAGAACCTGCGCACACCATGGATTCCCCCGGCGGCCCTGCTGACCCGGGCGAGGCACCGGCCCCGCCGCCTGGCAAGTGGGCTCTGGTGCGAAACTTGAACCAAGCGCTCAAGACCTTCGCGGTCATGCCGGTGAGCCTCGGGCCGGGCCGGGAGGGAAAGGCTCGGCCATTTGGCCTTCAATTTCTCGGGCAGTGAGCCGCCCAGTGGGGAGCAGTGGGGAGACAGCGGCCCTAGGATTCCGCACCGGACTAGTGCTTGGCCGAAGCCTCACCTCCCTGGGTCTGGAAAACCAGGGATGCCATGAAGGAGGGGCAGGCTAGCTGGACCAAGTTAAGACTCGAATTCCCAGCTTTTTACTGGTGTCCAGCTCAGAGAGCATGCTGAGGCACAGAGAAAGGGCATCCTAGAGTCCTCACTCTCACCAAAGGCTAGTACTTGTCACTGTTCCTCCTGTGGCAAAACGTTGGTTACCTCTCCACCTACAAAATGGCCTAGAGTGGTTAGAAAAATGAATGAGGGGTCTTCTAATTCACGCTCCTGTCATTTCACAGAGACCAGAGCAAAAGACCTGTCCTAGAAGAAGGGAGGGGCAGGAAGGGGCTGAGGGCTTGTGCGTTGGTACTGATGTGATACTGACCCCAAGCCTAGAAGTAGTAGGGCAGACAGCAGTCACAGGTGGCATTTTTTTGTGGGGCTCTGGTTTTCAGACATGCTGACTTCTTCCCTTCTAAGACTGGTGAAAAGCGAGGCTTGGAAAGACTGTACCCCTCAAGTCACATAGCAGCCCTGTGGCACAGCTGAAATTGGAACCCACATCTCTTGACCACTGTGTTTACTGTGGCTAAATGCTAGCTTCCTGAAAGCAGTTGGGGATTGGGTGTATGCTTGAGACTATTAAACGGGGCCCTAGGAAGTCCCTGCAGCTGGTCCTGTGTGGCAGGGGGGAGCTTGGGCCTGGAAGGTGCTGATCCAGGGAGTCAGTTGACAATTGAAAAGCTGAAACTTGGTCCAAGTTGCACAGTTCTTCCCCCCCACCCCACACACACTGAAGCATCTGCCATGTCACAAATGAGATTGTGACTGCAAGGTGAGGTTCCTAGAGGGGTGCCTTTCATGGCATGGTTTTGGGCAGTACAGTAGCCTGAGTCTGGCCACAGGAACCAGGTTTGTTTTTTTTTTTTTTTGGTTTCTTTCAAGACAGGGTTTCTCTGTGTAGCCTCGACTGCACTGGACTCACTTTGTAGACCAGGCTCAAACTCACAGCGATCCACCTGCCTCTGCCTCCTGAGTGCTGGGATTAAAGGTGTGCACCACCACGCCCAGCTTGGAACCAGGTCTTATTCGTGGCTTCCATATTCTCTTGCGGCTACCAGACTTGTCAGTGAGCCATCTGATGAGGGGATGCATCAAGCTCCCTTTTCTTCTTGGGCCTTAGTTTCTTCAACTATAAAATAGATGCCTTTATGCGCTAGCTATCTTAGGATACAAGGGCCCTTTCTGCCCAGACTACTGTCCACTCCCCTGGGGACAGCCTGTTGTTTGCTGTGTGTTCTGAGCACCTCAGTTTCCCTCTTAGCCTTTAATCCTGGCTCACACCAGATACCTTAATTTGATTATTCTATGTTCTTTCAGTGGGAAAAATATTTTGTGCGCCAGGAGACACAAAGTGAGTCAGAGGCCTGGCTCTCAGCTGTCCTCTGTCTAGGTTTTCAGTTTGTCTTTAGGACTGGGAGTCGCTCAGCTAGGAGGCCCCCGGCCTGTCTTGTTCAGAGCTAAACCTCAGGGATGTGAGAAAAGAGTCCTGGGCCTGGGCTTTCTCAGGTTGGGGCTGGGTGACAGCTGGGATGGTTTAACCTGGGTATCACGGAGGCTGGTGGAACAGTTCATTCCAGAGGAAAATCTAACTTTCTGGAAGGTTTTAGGACTTCCATAGAGCAGTCATCTGGCTCCTGGGCCAACAAGCAAAAATCATCTCTATTTTCTCCCTCCTTCCCTCCCTCCCTCCCTCCCCTCATTCCTTTCTTCCTGCCTGTCTTTCTCCAATAGAACTTATCTGTACTCTCATGTGTCTGGGCAAGTGCTCTTCTCTGAAGCACACCACTAGTTGAAGATTCTGCTCTGTGCTTACTCTCTCTACACACACACACACACACACACACACCACACCACACTCCGCCACTCCCTCACACATAGTCACATGTCCTCCTTTACACTCACACCACGCACATGCTCACATCCACTCACACTCCCATGCCTTCCCTGCCACCGAGGCCTTTTCTGAGCCAGGCTCTGGGGAGCCATGGGTGAGCGGCTGGACCCATCCTTGCCTAAGATAGTGTGATGCTAGGCTGTGAAATCAGCAGATGACTCCATTCTCCACACAGCTGCCAGACTGGAGTTGTCAAAGTGAAAAACCCAGGGACTGGGAGTGTGTAGCTCAGGGGGGTCAGAACTTGTCTAGAAGGCACAAAGCCCTGAGTTTGATCCCAACTGCATAAACCAAGCGTTGCATGACGTGCCTGTAATCCCAGCACTCTAACAGGAGGTCATCCTTGGTCATGTGTCAAATTTGTGACCAGTCTGGGGTACATGAGACACTGTCTCAAGAAAGAAAGTCATAACTGTGCCATTTTCTGGGTGTGGGTAGCTCCATGTCATACTTAGGACATGTGTGGTTCACTGACCCTGTGGACCTGGTACCTGTTTCTGTCACGACTCACCTCAGGGCAGCCCAGCTTGCTCCTCTTTGGGCAGTACCTTCCCATCTGCTCCTGTTTTGTCCCCAGAGAATGGGCAGCCCACACACGCAGCTCTCACAGAGCACAGGACCAAGGTGCCCTAGCAGGGCTGAGGAAGCCAAGGTCAGGGAAAAAACCACTGCTTTGTGGCTGTGTGGACAGTCACAGATGACCTAGGGGCTGGAGGTGGCAAACAGTTGTGAGGGTTAAAAAGGCAGGTGATTGCAAGCAGAAGGGAGTCTCTGGCTCCCAATGGATGTTCCATGAATGTGAACTCTCCTGTCCCCTAGGCCTGGTCATTTTTGGATCAAGCAGGACCAAGGGCTGACTGGCTTGTCTCCGCATGCGCTAACTCCCATTCATATGAGCAAGCCAGGGGCCATTGCAGTTCTGATGGGAGACAGGAGCTGAAAGAGCTGTATATCCAAGCTCTCCCCTTGACAGAGGGGCAAGGAAACTGGGGTTCAGGGTCAGTGAGCAGGGCCTAGGACTCTGGCTCCTAACTCCAGGCCCTGAGCTGGTTGTGCCATGCCCATAGGTCTGTAGTGAGCCAGTTACATTTCAACCGTACTTGATGTGAAATTATATGCCTGTTAAGATGCTAAGCTCTCCCACACTCCAGGAGAGCTTGGGAACCCCTCTCCAGAAGAACACATCTTTCAGTAAGATTAGAATACAAGCAGACATTTTACTTCAAGGCCACCAAGGACCTTTGTGGCCTGGACCGCACCCACCTCTGTCCTTCCTATACTTGCCTCCCTAAAGTTCCCTCCTGTCTCAGGGCCTTTGTGCATGCCATTCTCGGGGTTCTCTGCCTGGCTGGCTGCTTTCTGCTCTTCAGATCTCAGCACAGAGGTTTTCCTTCACTGCCAAGTTGGAGTGGTCATTCTCCTGTCGTGCTCTGTCATCTCCATCTCCTCGGGCTTTTTCCTTCTACTTTACTCACCAGTGTCCACAGGATCCTGGGAAGAGCTTTGCTCAGTGGTTGCCATTCTAATGTCTTCAGCTAGAATGGAAATTCTATAGCGGTCTCTTCTCCTTCTAAAGCAACCAGGACTCTGTATTCAGTAGGTGCCCGATACATGGTTGTTGAATACGTCAGCATGGAATATAATCATTCTCCGTCCAGTTCTCTGAATCTGGGATTTAATTCACCTGCCTGAGTTAAAATGTCCCTCCCTCACCACCTTCAAGGCCTGGGCTCTCCTCACAAGTAGGAACTGATGTGGCCTCTCACCCCAAGCTCAGCAGAGAGCAAAAGATCCACAAAAACCCGTTGCTAGAATGATTTGATGGATCCAGTGATGTGTGCTGCAGCCTGGTGGTCCATGTGTCCCCCTTTAGGGAAGAAAAGAAGTGATTCGGTGTGCCTGGCGTAGCCTCTAGTCTGTCATGTGGCCTGCAGGCCCAGAGGCCATGGGCTGCATAGCTGTAGACAGGCCTGGGCTGAGGTGGCCCTCCTGTGCTGTCAGCTGATCCTGTTCCTGAGCCTCAGCTCACTCAGCTGAAGATGACAGGCAGGGCCTGGCTTACAGGAGGTGCATTGATGGCACTGTGTGAGCCCCAGCCTGAGGCTGGCCACCACGAACCCCCAGAAAATAAGGGCTCCCTCTTGCCCTCTCTTCTGGCTCAGATTCCACGCCTCAGTGGTGATGGGAGAGAGGGCCGCACTGGCTCTCCAGGCTCAGCTTTGGGATCTCCTGCCTACAGGGGGACTATGTGTGGATGGATCTGAAGTCGGGCCAGGAGTTCGACGTGCCCATCGGGGCTGTGGTGAAGCTCTGTGACTCTGGACAGATCCAGGTGGTGGATGATGAAGGCAACGTGAGTAACCCTCTTTCCTCTAACCCTACCTGGGAAGGCTTCAGCAGCAGGTGCCCAGAATAGAAAGTGACCAGGAACTGTCCAACCATTCCTCCCCACCCCCCACCCCCCATTTGCTTCCTGTTTGCACACTTGCAAAGCCTTCAGGCCTTTCTGGGACATAGAGATGAGGATGCTGTGTTGGGGAGCTCCTTGGCACGGCTCAGTGGTACTTTGGAGTCCAGTTGCGTCCTTTCAAGCCTTAGTTTTTCTCTTTAATAAGATAAGACCCACATGTGCTGAGCACCTCTGTAGTTGGCGGCCACCTAGAAATGCTAGGGCTTTGCCTTATTGTCTTGTGGAATTCGTGGTCCACGTTGCCCTCGTGGGATCAGTCTAACCTTCACATTGCATGGAAACGGTCCTGGGAGTGCAAGCTTGGTAGGCAGCAGCGATGTAGCCCTGAGGAAGGAGGCAAAGACCCAAGGGAAGGGGTGGTCTATAGGGTACCTATAGGGTCTATAGGAAGGCAGGTGGTCTATATGAAGGCAGCCATGGGGTCTTGGGGCATAAGTTTGCAGCATGGGTATGTGCCTTAGCATGTGGGTGTATGTGCGTGCCCATGAGTATGCACATGTGTGTGCATGTGTGTCTCTGTTCTGACTTACACGTGTGTGCATTGGGGACATGCAGGTGCAGTGCAGAGTACAGCAATGTAGTGAATATAAAAGACCTAGGAAGCTTCCACTTGCCATCATTAGGATTGTGTCTAGTGCTGTGCCTGGCTCTAGGGACAGCCTAGCCTGGAGTCCTGTCTTAGTCTCGTCGCCTGGAGAGGACCAAGAGGGGATAGAGAATGCAGTGACTTGAAGAAGGCCCTGCTTGAGCAAGGGGAGGCAGGCTCAGGAGCTGTGAGCGCAGGAGACTGATATCCCTAAGGCCCTGCGTGGATTCTGTCTTTGGACTCTCATGGTCCCTGTGAAAGGCAGGGCAGACAGTAATTGGGACCCCATCGGGTGACTGTGAGTCACCAAGTTTACAATCAGTGATGCTGGGGTTAGAATGTAGGATCTCTACTTCTGCATGTTTTCCTGCCTCTCAGCGGCAGCTACAGGACTCAGGTTGCAGGGGTGGGGTGGGGGTGGGGGAGGCTTGTGCCTGGGCTTGAGGCCAGGCCGCCCTTCCGCCCTTCAGTTCCTCTGAGCTCTCGTTCTCTAGGAACCGCCTATGAGGCTGAGTCATGGGGAGGCATTGTGCAGAGTGGGCTGGCAGCTGACCTGCTGCTGAAGCTCCCCAGGTCTGAAGCTGGGGACCAGGGACTGACTCTACCTGAGGGTAGAGTTTCACCTGGGTCAGGTTGCATGTCAGATGGTATCCCCGTAACTTTGTGTCACAGGATCCTGAAGGTCCCCTCCCATCCTGCGCACACACACCCCTTCCCCCTGCCCCCGCCCCCCCCCCCAGCCAAAGCCCTAAGGGTGAGGACTGCTGGAGGGGGAGGGGCGGGACTGACTAGGAACCCGGGATGGAGACAAGTTAGGGAAGCTGAGGCCTTGGGGCCCCGTTTTTTCCTGAGAGTAGAGATCAGGTAGTCAGGAGTGGGCGTGGGGGGGGGCAGAGGGAGACCACTGGGGGACCTCGGAAGCTCTGGCCTTCCTGCCTCTGTGAAATTCATTCCTGTGCTTGCCAGGGGGTCCCACCCCCCTCAGCAGAACACCTGTCCCCTCAACTTAGTCTCAGGAAGCTTGGTCCCAAATGTGTCCCCAGTCTTCAGAAGCATCCGTGGTACTTCTTTGTGTTCCCCTGTCTCTCCTTCTCTTCCTCTCTTCCTCTTCTTTCCTGCAGACACTTCCAGTCTTTTTCTCTGTCTTTGTCGCTCTCTCCTTCAGAACCAGCTCCCCACTCGTAGCCTTGTTACACTTTGGCCGTGCTGTGGGCTGTGGACCTTGACCGGAAAAGCCGCTGCCCTCAGCGGGGCGTCCTCCCACATGGTGGAGGGGCGTGGAGCTGGCTGTGCTTCTTAACCTAGTCAGTCATTTTACCTTGAGTCTGACTGTCACTGTGAACCCAGGTCCCACTTCTGTCTTGTGGGTCGTGATGAGAACCCATGTGGTCTTTGTAACCTGGGTGGCTCAGGGCGTTCAACTCATACCTAGCTGAGTGTACCCCCAGGCCCCAGTGAGCTGCACACCTGACAGGGCTCTCCAGATGAGAGAACTTTGCTCTTCCTTTCCAGGATGGGAGCACTATTGTCTTCTATTTCTGTTTGTGAATGAGGCCCTGGAGGTCCAGGAAGGTGGCATGCTGCTTGGCTTCTGTCCTGTCTCTCCTCCCCCAGCTCCAGACAGTTCACCAGACAGGCCTGTGAAAGACACCCTAGTGGGGCCGAATTCCCATTGTCACTGCCTCCCCCCACCCCCACCTCTTTACACGCCACACCCACATAGCCTGGGAAGGGCTGTTTTTGTTGGTCCCTGAGCCTGGCCAACTCTCTCCATTCCGGTCTGACGGCCCTCAGCACCTGCCCACAGATGCTGTTGAACTCTCTAACTGACCTGTTTTGGAAGGAGTTATGGGCGAGAGAGTAAGGCAGGTAGAAAGCTGCCCAGAGGGCCTGTCCTCTCTGTTCCTATATGGGGGTTAGGGACAGGCAAAGGGAATTTTCCAAATGGATCATCTTTTATCAGAGTGTTTGAAAGAGAGGAATGTTCCACACGGGGCTGAAAGTGTAGACAGGTCCTTGACGTCATTGCTGGGCCCCTTGTGCATTGGGAACGGCTGTTTGAGGGCCTGGATTGGATTAAGTTTTCCTGCTGGAGTGCCATGGAATGCTAGGAAGCTGGCTCAGGGTTCTGGCTGGCCCTGCCCTGCCCGGCTCTGAGCTACCTCTTCACTCGCTGAGCAGGGGCTGAGCAAAGGACAGAGGAAAGGAAAGGTGTGGACCAGCACGTGGCTGCTACCATGGCATCCAACAGAGGGTCAGATGGGCAAGATCATGTGATCAGATCTATCAGGGGCAGCCTGGGATTGAATCTAGGGACTCCTCTTGGAGCTGGTGACATCTAAAAACAGCTGGAGGAGGTACAAGTGTCCTGGCTTTTGATGAGTGTGTTCCTTCTGTTAGGAAACCCATGGGCTCCAGGGATGTGAGAAGGTTCTTGACCTCAGCAATCCCAGGAAACTGAGGCTTTATTTTCCAGAGGAAAGAATCCAAGAGCCTCCTACATGGCCTCTTCTGCCATCTGGTGGCTTCAGGGAATATTGCAGGAAAGAGACGCAGACGTGTGTGTGTGTGTGTGTGTGTGTGTGTGTGTGTGTGTGTGTGTGTGTGTGTGTGTGTGTGTGAGAGAGAGAGAGAGAGAGAGAGAGAGAGAGAGAGAGAGAGAGAGAGAGAGAGAGAGACAGACAGGCAGACAGACAGACAGACAGACAGACAGACAGACAGAGAGACAGAGAGACAGAGAGACAGAGACTATTGCAAATCCTACCTCAGGTCCAGAAATTCTCCCCTCCCCAAGTTCCATATAGTTCACCAGCCAGGCCTGTAAAAGACACCCTGGGGCCCCTACTGGCATTGCCCCTGGTCCTGCCACCCTTCCAATGCCATGCCCACACAGCCTGGGAAGGGCTGCTTTTCTGGTCCCCTGGGCCTGGCCCTCTCTCCTCACTTCTTACAGAAACTCTCTCTTCATTCAGGTCTCAGGTGGAAAGCTACCTCCCCGGAGAGGCGGTTCTCCACAACCCTTACTGAACTCTCTAAACTTATTTTTGTGTATTTGTTTACTGGAGCCTAAATTGGAAGCCAAGCCCTTTAAATTCCAGTTACTCTGCTTTCACTCTCTCCTTCAAAGTGACTTGGGGCGGGGGACCTGATCCCCTTAATGATAACCATCCGTAGGGGCAAAGCCTTAGCCTTGCCCTCCTCAGATGTCCATGCAGGAGAGCTGCTCGATGGGTAGAGACCAGCGAAGTCACTAGACTCAAGCCAGTTAGAGCTGCTCGGCGGGACCCTATCGCAGGCCCAGGGCTCCCATCCCTCTGCACAGCAGCTAGGACCCAGGAGCAGCAGCTGACAGGAAGAGCTGTGTTGCCTACAGGAACACTGGATTTCCCCTCAAAATGCCACACACATCAAGCCGATGCACCCCACCTCGGTGCACGGTGTGGAGGACATGATCCGCCTGGGGGACCTCAACGAGGCGGGCATTCTGCGCAACCTGCTCATTCGCTATCGGGACCACCTCATCTACGTGAGTACCTCCACGGCTACCCCCCTCCCCAGTGTAGCGCCCAGAGGCCCAGACTCCTGGGACTTCATTGGCTCTGCAGCGGGGTGCTCCACCTGAACCCTGTCCCTACTGGGTCCAGGCTTTGGGCACTGAGGTTGGGGCGGGAGCTGTTGTACTGCAGGTTTGCGGGCCCTCATAGACTTGGAAACCAGAGGCCACGGCTCCTCAGGGGCAGGCTTAGTATTTTGCCAGTTAGGGAGCTGGGGACTGCTGCCCCGCTAAGTTTTGGTATGAGATGGGGGCGCTACCCTGAAGCCTCAAGATCAGGGGAGGCTAGCTAAGGAGCTTGTGTCACTAGGAAGGAAAAGAGGGACCACAGACCCTCCTTAGAACCAGCCAGCTCACCCGTCCTGTCCCTGTGGAAACACCATTGGATCTTAGTGGAATGCAGAGAAGTGATTCTGTAGAGAAATAAATAAATCTGATCTCACCCAACTGGGGCAGCAGGGACCCCCCCAAAGACAACTTACACCAGGCAGGACACACACCCCGGAGACACTGAGTGAATGGGCACTCCAAGGGTTTCACCGAAGGAATTCAAAGCCTTTTAAAATTATGAGGGAGCCAAAGACTCTTTGTTCATTTGGGCTCTATGGTGATGTTTATGGTATCAGAAATTAAAACAGAAAATTTAAGAGTCATTTAAAAATGACAGACTAGGACTATCTAGAAAGCAAACTGGCCATGTCTCACACCTGGAGCTGCAGACTTGTCCCCTCCCCCCAGAGGTCTTCTTGGCATTGCCCTCTTAGCGGGGGGCATCCTCCCTGCTGGAGAAAGAGTCCTGCTTTTTAAAAATCAACTACTTATCATATTGTGCAGGTGCACGTGTGCCACGGCTACCACATGTGGAAGTCTGAGGGCAACTTTTGGGAGGCTGGTTCTCTCCTTCCACTTTGTTTTGAGGCAGGCTTGCTCTTGCTGCCCAATCTAGGCTAGCCGGCTTGAGAGTGTCCAGACAGCTCTTCTGTAGGAGAGCTGGGATTAGAGATGCCTGTTGCTGCATCCAAGCTTTTACTCAAACTCAGGCCAGTAGGCCTGCACAGTAAGAGCCTTTACCTCCTGTTTTACTTGTTTTTGTTTTTGTTTGTTTGTTTGTTTGTTTGTTTGAGACAGGGTTTCTCTGTGTCACCCTGGCTGTCCTGGACTCCCTTTGTAGATCAGGCTAGCCTTGAACTCACAGGGATCCACCTGCCTCTGCCTCCCAAGCACTGAGATTAAAGGCATGTACACCAGCATGCTCGCCTTTTACCTCAGGTCTTAATCAGATGTGTGCACTATAAATTGTAGTTGTCCTTCTGACTGATTGTAATGGGACCTGTGTCACATTGTCTGCAGGGGAAAGACTGTGTGTACTCAGATGGTATGCATGTGTGTGTACATTTATGTGTCTGCACACACATCTGTCTGATCGTGAGTACTTGTGTATACATTCAGGCGTGAGACAGGCACACATATGTGCATGCATGTGTATATATATATACCGTCACGTGTGTGCACAGCTATGTGTGTTCTCTTCTCCACGTGTACAGTAGTGTATCTATTAACAGTGTTCTGTCTTTCTCACCTGTCTCATCCTAGGCCTCATTTGTGGTAATGTGGCTAGTGTGGTCCTGAGTGCTGGCAGGGTGTTCCCTCCTTAGCTCCCTTTCCTGCCACACCCTGAAGATGGTCACAGATGCTGCCCACTCAGCCCGTTAATGCTAGTCAGTCACTTGACAGTGCTGAATGTGTCCTGTATTCTGTGTCAGGCACTGGGGAGGCAAAGGCCTTGAACCAAAGCCACCAAGCAAAGCATCCAATAACATGTACTGCAGGGGATATGTGGGGTGCAATGGGCCATACAGAACATCCTCATTTTCTGGACGATGTGCTCCAGCCTGGTGCAGCAGGACACTGAGGGGCTTCAGGCCACAGGCCCTGAGATCGTAGGAAGCAGGGATGGGTCCCAGCAAAGGACAATGTAGTGAAGCTCACCTAGGCTGTAAGTGAAGGAGAGATGGAGCAATCACAGGGACAGGAGGCAGGTGAGGAAGTACCACAGGGGACCAATAGGGACCTGGTAGCCCAGACCAGGGAGAATAGTTGGGATAGAGGGCTTGTGACAGGGAGGAAGGAGTGGTGGGCTCACCTGGGTGAAGGGCATGAAACCCTCAGGTTGCAGGCAGAACGGAAAGAGCTCTGGAGCAGTTGTGGAGTAAGAGTCTGTCCACAGGACCAGGAGGTCTTGGGATGTTGCAGCATCTTTCTTTCTGTCACGTTCCGGTCACTGAGCCTCGCAGGGTGATTCTGTAGGCTGGATCATTAGGTCTGAAGTGGTAAACGACATCAGTCTCCTACAGCTGCCAGGATGACCTTTCTCCAGCAGATCACCCCAAAGGTCATGGCCTGTCACACTCCTATCCCCTGCTGCTGGCCAGCTCCTGCTTCTCACCAGAGCATGCAAGGGCTTTTGTAAGCCCCGATGATGAGGACTGTGGAGTGACTTTGTGGGGAGTCAGCCTCCTGCTGTGTGTTGGTGACAGGTGTAACATTCTTGAGCGAGCATTAAGAAGAGAGTAAGGTGGCACTTATGTCCCTAGTACCTGGCAAGGGTGGTGCTTTTGTCCTTCAGTCTCTACAGCAGCCCTGGGAGGGGGCAGAGAGCAGCTCCTTTCACAAACCAAAAGACTGAGGCTGCCCAAAGCAATGTTCCTTGAGGCTGACTCTCAGGTGAGGATGGGCTCCTCCGACCCCCATCTAGAGACAAGAGTCAGCTATATTCCACCACTGTGTAGGATGGTATATAATAACGGCAGCCACAGAGTCGTCACCTAATTGTTTAGCCTAGGCCTGGGCTCCCAGAGATGCTTTTGTGGCCTCTGTTTCATTGACTGGTTGTCTCTCTATCTGTCTCTTACTTTGTAACAGACCAACTGTGGAGGGCGGGTGAGTGGCACAGTAGCAGGCCATGGAAGGTGGTGAGGCTTGTTGGCTTGGCTGGGCAGCTCCTTTTAGCCTCTTTCCTTCATTTATTTTCCTATTTGGGCCCCTGGCACTGAGCTGAGCTGTGAAAGCGAGTCTTGGGAGCTCCTGGCTGCCGAGCTTGGAGGAGGTGGCTTAAAGGGGAAAGAAGCTTTTGGGCTCTACAACTGGGGTCGCTTGGCTTGGTTGGCGCTTCTCTGCACAGCTCCCCTGCCCTGGGCTGGGCACCACAGCTGCTTTCCCCCTCATGCCACACTGGGCTGAGCTGCTGGGAAATGGTGGCTCTCTTGTGTCATGCACCGAATCCTGGAAAGGTGGTGAGGTTGGTGAGACAGGCGAGAGCGCCACTTCCCCTGTGCAAATGTATCTGTCTTCAGCCTCACTGGGCCCCAGACATCCAAATATATATCATCACCAATGACAGATGGGGCCTGACCTTTTTTAGCTTGGGGTGAGTGGGAGTAGGGAGAGGTAAACTCACTCTGCCCTGGTGTGACAGGACCCCAAGGCACAGCAGGAAGTCTAGCCCATGCTCTCATACAGGAACAGAATGCAGACAGCCTCAGGTCCCTGAGCTCCATCCATGGGACACAGCAGGCACCTCTGCCCTGGGGAAAGCTACAGAGAAAGTCCCTTCCTGAGCCCCAAATCCCAGCTCCTTCTGTACCACATTCCAGCCCCAACGCTTCTGGTTTTGATGACTCGGCCCCACTCATGGCTTCCTTACCACCCCAGTCTCCCCTCTAAGCGTAGTCCGGTTTTTAAATTTTGCTCTAAAAGTCTTAGGCACAGAGATTGGGGCTGAAGGAAGGAGCTAGCATTTGAGTTGTCCCGTACTTTGTGCTCTGAATCTGAAAATACACTGTGCTATTCATCTTCACAAGAATGGGCTTTTCATCCATTATAAGACAACGCAATCCAGGCTTAGGCACCTTTTGCTGTCCCCTCCTCCCTTCACCAAATGTCTCTGAGCCAGACCCAAAGCCAGTCCGAGCTCCCCCACCCACCCACCCCCGCCTCTGTGGACTCCAGAGCTGCACAGGGTAGAGTCCTCCCCACCCCCACCGGACAGTGCGAGCTCCTGTCCCTTGCTGCTTGCAGACATACACAGGTTCCATCTTGGTGGCGGTGAACCCCTACCAGCTGCTCTCCATCTACTCGCCAGAGCACATCCGCCAGTACACCAACAAGAAGATAGGGGAGATGCCCCCCCACATCTTTGCCATTGCTGACAACTGCTACTTCAACATGAAACGCAACAGCCGGGACCAGTGCTGTATCATCAGGTGGGTGGCGCGGCCTCACTGCCAGTGAGTCCCAGCTCGGCTCTCCTGCTAACACATTCAGAACTGTTGCAAGGTTAGAACGCCAGGATGCTCCCCAGGAGCTGGCTGCGCCTTCTGTGCTGTGTCACCCCCACATTCCCAGATCTTACATTTGTTTTCTCTTAACACTACAAGGGCTGATGTTGGCATGTGAGGTCAACATTGTTTCCTGAAGGTTCCTATTAAATGACGGTCAGTTGAAACCTGTTTCGTTATCTCGTGGGCAAGGCAAGAGGCCAAAGCATCAGTTGAACAGTTCACATGGTTCATACTCTTGACCAGGAGGGACGGGTGTGTGTGTGTGGGGGGGCCAGAGCCCTGTGTCCCCGAGGATCAGACCTATAGTACCGATCAGAGCTAGTAGGACAGTCAAGGCTGAGGCTTACCCTGCCACCTCTGCCCCTTCCCCCGCCCCCCACCCTTTGCAGCGGGGAGTCAGGAGCTGGCAAGACAGAGAGCACAAAGCTAATCCTGCAGTTCCTAGCAGCCATCAGTGGACAGCACTCATGGATTGAGCAGCAGGTGCTGGAGGCCACACCCATCCTGGAAGGTAAGGCCATGACCTGAGGGTGCGCACTGGTTGCTGATATGATGCCCATCCAGTCTCACCTGTGATCCCTACCACCCTGCAGCATTTGGCAACGCCAAGACCATCCGCAATGACAACTCCAGCCGCTTTGGCAAGTACATTGACATCCACTTTAACAAGCGCGGTGCCATCGAGGGCGCCAAGATAGAGCAGTACCTGCTGGAGAAGTCACGAGTCTGCCGCCAGGTGAGTCGGTCCCTGTGCTGGCTGGGTGGGCACCACCATCCACATAGCCACCATCCACCACACTGTAGCTCCATCTGCTCCACGGGGTGTCCAAGGTCCCCTATGAGACTCCAGCCTCTGTGTGTTCTCTGGGCCCACTTCCAGGCGCCTGACGAGAGGAATTACCACGTGTTCTACTGTATGCTGGAAGGCATGAGTGAAGAGCAGAAGAGAAAGCTGGGCCTAGGCCAGGCAGCTGACTACAACTACTTGGCCATGGTGAGGCCCGGGTGACACCCTGGGGTAAACACCTGTCTCAGTGATGTGGGACAGGACCAAACTCACCAGTGTGGTTCTGTACCAGCCCACTCAGGCTTGTCTGTGCCTTAAAGCCCCTCCTTCACTTGGGCACATGTCCCTAGTGAATTCTCACCACAGTTAAATTTCTCGAGGTCAACATGAGGCACAGGGACACAGCAGACAGGAGTCACAGAAACAAGCACATGGACCTGCCTGTACACATAAGCTAGACATTTAAGGCCTCTGCTGGGCCTCCTAGGCTTGAGGGAGCTGGTTGCTGAGGCCTGAGCCTCCAAGCTTTCTTGAGGGGCAGGTTCTGGTGTTGTGGGGCTGGCTTGACACTCTGTGGCTTTCTAGGGCTGTGGGTCGTCACCCCTTTGGGGGTTGAACGATTTTCACAGGGGTCATCTACAATCATTGGAAAACACGGATGTTTATATTACGATTCATAACAGTAGCAAAATTGCAATTATGGAGTAGCAACAAAATAATTTTATGGGTGGGTGGGGGGGGGTCACCACAACATGAGGAGCTGCATAAAAGGGTGGCAGCATTAGGAAGGTTGAGATCCACTGCCCTAGAGGCTGTACTCCTAGCAGGCTAGTTTGAGAATTCCACCACTATCTCCCTAGGCAGGGATTTACGAGTGTTATGGGTATGAGGGGATTTTCTATTCTGTAACTAGCTGGCTGGCACACTTGTGTGTGTGTGTGCTGACACACACACACATACATACACACACACACCAGTGAGCAGGCTGTATCTATAGCTCCCCTCTGTGTTTCACACATGTTTACAGTTGATGGGAGCTCCCCTAGGAGTGGGCATGCTGGAGCTGCATGGAGCCTGGCGAGATGTTGGTACAGTGAGCTGTGATAAAACGAGTGACGGACTAACCCTTGTGTAGTGCCCAGTTCTTCTTACTTATGTCAGGGTGCCAATGGAGAAACACCACAGGAACATTCTAGATATCCTGGGGGCACTGCCTTCCTGGCCTCCCTGACACCCCCTTAACCTCCTCCTCTTGTATGCCCTGCGCCCCCCAGGGTAACTGCATCACTTGTGAAGGCCGGGTGGACAGTCAGGAGTACGCCAACATCCGCTCAGCCATGAAGGTGCTCATGTTCACAGACACGGAGAACTGGGAGATCTCAAAGCTCCTGGCTGCCATCCTGCACCTGGGCAATCTGCAGTATGAGGGTGAGGCCCCATGGTGCCGTGCCCCCCAGTGCCACACCCCACTCAGGGTAGCGTGGCACCTAGCTTCCAGGGGTTGGCAGTGCTGCCTGCTGCAGTGGGTATCATACGGAATGCGGGCATCATACGGGATGCGGGCTGGGAGGATGTCAGCCTGACATCAGTCTCAAGAGTGGTACCCTGTGTTGCAGCCACCCCACCCCCACCCCAGCCCCAAAGCTTGAGCTGACTGCAGGCCCTTTAAGACCTCTTGCACATTTGGTGTCTTCTTTAAGGCTGAGTGTCTCCAAGAGAGGGTAGATCTTAGTGTTCACATCGTGGTGTGAATGACCAAACAGCTTCTGTGAGGGGGAGAAGATGAAGCAGAGCATGCACACTTATTTGACACCACCGCATACTAGAGTGAAGGTGGTCCACTGGAAGAAGGCACCAGAATACATTCTGCCTTTTCACTGGTGCCCAGCATGAATCCTGGCCAGTTCATGCAGTGAATGTCTGTTCCCACAGCAATGCAACCCTGGGCTAGTGAGTCTGGAAAGATAAGGGGCATTGAGGAGAGAGATGCGCATGTGCAGAGGCCCTGAGGCCCAAGAGGATGAGGTGAATTTGGGGAAAGGCCAAGTTCACAAAGGTCTTGTCCCAAAGGTGTCATGGTTGCCACCGTGGACCATAGGGTAGAGGCTGAGGGGGAGGCTGAGGCCAGAGGGCTCATCTTGGGTGCAAGGCTCAGCGCTAGGTGCTGGCATTTAGGGTCCCTACTCTCACAGTCCCCACCTGCTGTCATGAGAACCTTCATCAGACATACACTGACCATGCTGGTGATGGTCTGTGTGGACAAGGCAGGGCCCCCCCACCGCTCTGCTTCCCTGCGTGACACTGTGTCCTTTGCTGCTGGCAGCCCGTACCTTTGAGAACTTGGATGCGTGCGAAGTGCTCTTCTCCCCATCGCTGGCCACGGCAGCGTCCCTGCTTGAGGTCAGTGCCAGCCTCTCCCATTCCAACTGTCCCTCTGAGGTCAATGTCCGGCTCAGTTGAGCTGAGGTGGGAATCGCCTGAGGAGCCCTTGGAGACTCTATTCAGTTAGAGAGTGTGTGGTCCCGGGCCGGTGTGATTACAGCAGGTAGTGTTGTGAGCTCTGGGCCGGGGGCCCTGTGGTACCTGAGAAGAGATGGGGAGGAGAGCCACCTGAGAGGAAAGGGGACAGCCAGGGTGGGGCTGGACCCGAGTGTTTGCTCTAGGTGAACCCCCCAGACCTGATGAGCTGCCTCACAAGCCGCACCCTCATCACCCGTGGCGAGACGGTGTCCACCCCTCTCAGCAGGGAGCAGGCGCTGGATGTGCGAGATGCCTTTGTCAAGGTGGGTGAACGAAGTGGTTGTCTACATGCAAAGTGTTTCCAAAGCTGGCCATTGCTCGGCAGCCCCTGGGCTAGAGTGTGGCTTATAGACTCTGGCCCAATTTCTCTCTGTCATCTTCTGAGATCAAAGGCCAGGCATGCCAAAGGAGTTGGCTCTGCACTCCCCAGGGGCCCTGCTTTGTCCCCTCAGGCTTGCTTTGATGAGCTGTTCTCAGCCAGGGGCATTCCCTTAGGTTTCATGGGGTCTGGCTGGTGGAAGACTCCCAATCTACACGTTGCTATACCCATATATGTGCCAATCAAAATGTCCCTAGTGTGGACCACCCCTATGCTGGACTCTGGGCCTTCAAGGTGCTCAGAGGATGGGGAGACATGCAGATGAGGTTGCTGAATCCTGAGGTGACTCCTTCCCAGCCTCAGGGTCAGGAGAAGTTCTAAGAGAGCAGACAGTCGTTGCTGAGTCAGAAGTGCATGTGTGGGAGCAAGGACAGATGCTTGAAGACTGGGGGGAGGGCGGTTTAGCAGCATGGGTAAGGCTCAAGCAGGGATCCAAAGAGTCTAGGAATGATGGCTGCCACTCAGGGAAGGTGTGGCTTGCTCCATGGCTGATGGGTGCCTTTCAGGGCATCTATGGACGGCTCTTTGTGTGGATTGTGGACAAGATCAACGCAGCAATCTACAAACCACCCTCCCAGGAAGTGAAGAACTCTCGCCGGTCCATCGGACTCCTAGACATCTTTGGCTTTGAGAACTTTGCTGTGAACAGGTAGTGTGGGGGACCCCACGCCTGGAAAATGCCAGGACTCTTCCTTTGGGCATCCCCACCACCACCACCAGACTTGGAACACTTTACCAGTCATCCTGGAGAGCCTTTCCATGCCCAGCCCCAGGTCAGCCGAGGCCAGCCTGGTTGGATACCGGGGGCTTGGGAGGTGGTCTCGGGTCTCTGAGCTTATGACCAGAGTCACTTCAGTTCTTGTAGTGTAGGGTGTTGCAGACCCCTGTATTGAATATAAGACTTGAGGCTGCTGCTCAGCTGGGCCGGCATCAGGGCTCTCTCTGCTTGCTAGATATTGGCCTCTCAGTGACAATCTGGTATCTCTCTATGGCCCACCCTCCTAGTGTCCTGACACTTTCCCCTTTTTGGTTGGCCCTATATGAGGCCTGGTCACTCAAGGAAAGATCCCAGAGCCTGGCCCCTAGTCTACCTCTCCTCTGACCCTCAGTGACCTTAGACATGTCCTCCGTCTGCCAAGCCTCAGAGTCTCCTGCATAGGGGCTGACTAGACATTCCTACCATAGCCCACTCGAGAGGAGTTTGTGTCGGAGGTCACACTGCAGGTGGAGTCAGGGCTGGGTCGGAGGGACAGGGCAGAAGTTGGGCGCCACGTGTCTGTGGTCCTCTGCCCTCCACAGCTTCGAGCAGCTATGCATTAACTTTGCCAACGAGCACCTGCAGCAGTTCTTCGTGCGGCACGTGTTCAAACTGGAGCAGGAGGAATACGACCTAGAGAGCATCGACTGGCTGCACATTGAGTTCACTGACAACCAGGAGGCGCTGGACATGATCGCCAACCGGCCTATGAACGTGATCTCCCTCATTGATGAGGAGAGCAAGTTCCCCAAGGTGGGCAGAGAAAGCCTCGGCTTCCCCGTCTGCAACGTGACGGGGCTGGGTCCAGGGTGTTCACGTGGTGAGCGGGGATTACCTGCATCCTGGGCCCTGGGCCAAACCAGCAAGATCTAAGTACACTGCTGGCTCAGGATACGTGCTCATAATGGACTGACTATGGCTTGACATGGGGAAGGAAGCATCGGACTGCTCTCAGGGGAAAAGAAAGTTGAGATTCGAATATTGATCTGGATGGCCTCGAACTCCTGGGCTCTGGGTATCCTCCAGCCTTAGCCTTCCAAATATTTCTGTCATGAGAAATAGATGCCCTAGGCCTGGGGATGTGCGTTCAAGGTTGTGTGGTTCCAGTTCACCCACTTCACAGATGGGCAGTGAAACTAAGAGAGCCTGTGTGGGGGTGTGGTGGGGGCAGCTACTGAGAAAGATGGGGGGAGTGGGGGGAGGGCTGGGAAGACAAGCATAGGGAACCCCTGGAAGGCAGGGCCTTGCCAATGGCCACTCTGTTCCCTTAGGGCACAGATGCCACCATGCTGCATAAGCTGAACTCACAGCACAGGCTCAATGCCAACTACGTGCCACCCAAGAACAGCCACGAGACCCAGTTTGGAATCAACCACTTTGCAGGCATTGTCTATTATGAGACCCAAGGTATAAGCGGCGCTGCATGTCTGTCTCTCTCTCTGTGCTCCAACCTCTAGGTTAGGAGTAAGGTGCAGAGTTCAGAGAGGATAGAGGGAGCCACATAGCCCCGGCTGGGCGGGGACTCACTATGTAGACTAGGCTGATCTGTAACCTACAGAGACCCCCTGCCCGTGCCTCTCTAATTCTTGACTTACTTTTGCTTTTTTTTTTTTTTTTAATTATATTGGGGGGGGTAAAAGCTATGCTACACAAGTGCTCCACCTGGGAGCTACATCTCTAGCCATTCAGAAGTTGATTAAAAACACACACACACACACACACACACACACACACATTTAATTGTGGCAAAGCATACATAATACAAAGTTTACCACTGTAACCACTTTACAATTCAGTGGCACGACACACCTTTACAATGCTGTGAGTCTTCACCACCACCCTTTTCCAGGGCTTTCCACGACCCCACACAGAAGTCAATACATGTATAATCAGTAACTCCCACCCTCCACCTAGCCCATCACCTCCACTCTAATTTCTGTCGCTATGACCTCACCCACTAGGTACCTCACTCATGTAAGTAGAGTCAAGGGATTGGCTCTTAGAGTCTGGCTTCTGTCTCTGGTCACAGTGCCGTCTGCGTTCATCCATGTTGTGGCACGGGTCAATTTCCTTCATCTTCATGGCTGACTAACATTCTGCCACATGGGTACACCACACTGTTCACTTGTGCATGTGCTAATGGGAACATGGGAACGTGGATTGTTTGCCCTTCGGGTAGCGCAAACGGTGCTGCTGTGGGCATCGGGTCTGTGTGAGTTCCTGCTTTGGGTTCTTCTGGGAGGGCTCAGCGCTCTTTTGTATAACAGGGAAACTGAAGCTCAGACAGGAATTAAACGGTTCTTTTATGACCTGGTTCAGCCTAGAAGACACAAAGTGAGGCCTAGAAACTTCCAGCGACAAGATCAGTTCATTAAAGCGGTGCCCAGGCACCTTCCCTTCTCCTAAGGGGGCTGGAGAGCTGGCTCAGCAGTTAAGTGTTCTTCCAAAGGATCTGAGCTCAGGTCCCAGCACCCATGTTAGCTGGCTCACAGCTGCCTTTAATTCCAGCTCTAAGAGATCCAGTGCCCTCCATGGGTTCCCACCTGTATATCTCATATGCATACACAGAAAGATAAATCTCGCTGGTGCACTCAAAAGCACTCAAAAAGTAGAGACAGAGAGCTGGGCATGGTGGCACACACATTTAATTCCAGCATTTGAGAGGCAGAGGAAGGGGATCGCTGTGGGTTCAAGATCAACCTAGTCTACAAAGCGAGGCCAGGACAGCCAAGGCTACACAGGGAAACCCTGTCTTGAAAATCCCAAACCTCCAACAACAACAAATAGATACAGAGGATCTCCGTAAATTCTGGAGCAGCCAGACGCACAGTCTGTCTCAAACACAAATCTTAAAAAGAAAAGCTGGAAACTAGGCAGAAGGGTGGCAGAAACTTCACCTGCGGTTCCGCAATTCCTGCAGCATTGCAGTTTTCCTGCAGAGAGCCTTACTGACCCTCCCACCCACCTAGATGTGAAAGGCCAGCCCCAAGTTGGCATTCACAGTGGGTGTAATACACTGAGATCCTGCCCACTGTCCTGTATGGTCCCACCCAGGACCAAAGGCCTGTGACATTCAGAGCGACCTAGGGCCATGGGTCATGCTCTCTCATAAACCGGTCCAGCAATCAGTGGGTATACGCAGGGCTTGCTGCAGTGGTGAGTACCACCTTTCTCCTCTCAGACAGGCACACCAAAGCCTTGAAAGGGACTTTTTTCATGTCACATGTTGAGGCTGGCATAGCTCTAACAAGACCTTGTCATTGTAACTCGACTCTTCCATCACCATGACACCCGGCCCAGGGTCTGCCCTCGGGGGTGGCCCGTGTCCTGTATTCGCCTGTGTTCCCACCCCTCAGGCATCTCTAGCCTGTGGCCACCTCATCTCTTCTACCACCCTAGTTCCTTTGTCCCTGAGATTGGCAGCCCCTTTTAGGTGTTCTGAGTTGGTACCAGGGTCCTGGGTTTGAGTGTTAACTCTGCCATGGCTTGCTGTTCTGACTTCAGTTTCTTCCCTTGTCAGATGGAGAAGATAGGGCCAGTCCCAGAACACGGGCAGGACACTGTAAAGTACACTGTCCTGCCTACTTGTGGGGTAATTAGTTGCTCTGTTATTGGCAGGTTCATAGCATCAACTTGTCTCTCTCTTAAGGGACGGGTCCCCTTCGTAAGGACTCTGGCATCTTAGTTCAAAATGCTCATGGTGTCTTGGGGATGGCACAGTTGGGAAGGTACCCTCGCTCTACTTTTGAGATAGAGACCCCCCTGTACTTCTTACATAGGCTGAGAGTGGGGCTGTGTGTTTGGGGGATTGCTTCTCATTTTCTCTGTGATCTGAGGTAAGCCAACGTCCTCTCCAGGCCCAGTGCCCGACATGTTGGAGTGGATGTGGGTAACCTGGGTGAATTCTGAGGGTCTTTCTGGCTCAGATGTTGTGGGTTTGGGTGATCCCTCGCCGAGGGAAGCCATGACTGCTCTTTGGTGCCACCAGGCTTCCTGGAGAAGAACCGAGACACCCTGCATGGGGACATCATCCAGCTGGTCCACTCTTCCCGGAACAAGTTCATAAAGCAGATTTTCCAGGCCGACGTTGCCATGGTAAGGCTGCTGGACATTCCTTTGGGCAGGAGGGGACCTGGAAGCCAGGCCTGAATCCAGACCCCACCCTGAATCCTCTCCATCCATGGAGCCCCTTGAACCCCAGAGTAAGGACGGGGGGGGGGGGGCGGACAGCGCTTAGCTGGGCTCCAGAAAAGAAGGCCTGCAAGATGCCTCTGTCTGGTTCTCCTTTACTGGCCCAGGTCATGCCTGGGGTCTGAGGCTGAGAGACAGATGATGCGGGAAGGGCACAAGGAGAGACATAGGATGTGTGTGGCATATTGGCCACCCTGGGCCCTGATACAGTAGACCGCCCCTTGGGAAGTGCAGGCAGGGGTCAGTGGGAGTTTCTTGCTGGGCTGTTGTCTTTTAGTTCGTTCCTTTCTGTGTCCCTACTTCCCTGGGGAGGAGAGTAGGGAGGGGGACGTCACCATTGTCTGGTGCCGATGCAGGGGTCTAACCTGCTTGGGATGATGGCCAACCTTGACCTCTACCCGAGGCCTGCCCCGCCCTGTCTCAGTGGCTGTTTGGCTCTCTCACCCACACCACTTCCGCCTCACCTGCCTGTGGTTCCCCTTATAGTATCTCTGTGGTTATTCATCCGGCACTATCGGCCAGGCAGCGGCTTCTGTGAAGGTAAAAGCCCCAGCCAGGGGCCCAGGATGATCCTGGTGGAAGAGCCCAGCCTTACGGGGCTGACTCCAAGGGAGAGAGGGCTACTTTTTTTTTTTTTTTTTTTTTCTTTTTGGCGTGGTTGTTTTTCGTTTTTTTGTTTTTTGGTTTCTTTTGTGGAGTGGTTTTATGGAGTGGTTTTGGTTTTTGAGTTGTGTGTGCTACAGTAACCTCAGTTTCTTAGAGGGGAAACTGAGGCCTACAAGAAGCAAGTTAGAGAAAGCTCCTAAGCCCTTTCTGCCTCGCCCCATGATTGTACCTACTTCTGTGTGCATGGGCCTTAAGGACTCGGTGGGACTCTGATGACACACTTAAGTGTAGGTACAGGTGGTCTTCTGTTTTGTGGACGAGGGGCTGGGGTCCAGGAGGGGCTTCATTTAGCCTAAGGACACACCCTGGGGAGGTCAGCAGGAACAGTGGTTCTGACGCCACCTTCAGGTCTTGGCTGCCACGGTGTTTCCTATTCCAAAGGTGCTGAGGCCCTGGGCTACCGCTGCCCCACCTCCTCTCTGCTTCCCGCTCTCCTCTCTGCCCAGTGCTGACAGCCCTGTATCTGCCCCGCTCCTGGGCCCTCGCAGAGCCTGGGGATAAACCCAACACCCTGGGTGTTAAGGGGAGGAGTAAACAACAAGCCTGGCTAGATAGGGACTCTCTTCCCTCCTGTGGATGATTCTGATCCCTCTCTCTCTCTCTCTCTCTCTCTCTCTCTCTCTCTCTCTCTCTCTCTCTCTCTCTCTCTCTCTTACACACACACACACACACACACACACACACACACACACACACACACACACACAGCACATTGTTTCCTGGCTGTGATGCATACAGACACATCAGCAGTGATTGACTGTGACCTTGGACAAGTCCCTTCACTGTGCTGAGACAGGTTCCAATGCTGGTGTGACACAGCATTGTCATCTGGAATGGTCATATGGCCCTGAGCTTCCCTGGGTCAGCAGACAAGAGTCTGTGAGTGTCTGTGTGTGTGTGTGTGTGTGTGTGTGTGTGTGTGTGTGTGTGTGTGTGTGTGTGTGTGTGTGCATATGTGCATGGAGGCCAGAGGGCCTCCTCAGGAGCCATACACATTGCTTTTTAAGGCAAGGTTTCTCACTGGAACTCACCGCGTAGGTTCAGCTAGCTAACTAGCCAGTGAGTCCAGCCCTGTTCTGCTGGCTCTGTCCGTCAGCACTGGGGTTACAAGTGTACACTGCCAAACTCTTCTTTTTGTATGTGGCCTTGGGGGGCGGATTGAACTCAGTTCTTCATGCTTGCAAGGCAAGAAGTCTACCAACTGAGCTACATCCCAGTCTAAGAAAAATCTGCAAGTGCTGGAAACTTGGCTGCCCTCTTAGGGGATTTCCCCCAAGGCTACAGCTCTTCTGTCAGGGTGAAAACCCACAATTCTTTGGTGCCTACAGGAACCTAAGCCCTCTGCTTGGGCAAGACCCCAACTCCTGCACTCTGAGCCTTTGACTCTTGTGTCTGCTGCTCCAGGGCAGCTCAGGGCACCGTGTCTTGTCCTAACCCACTGTTACAGGGGCCAGTGAAGCAGATGGAGGCCATTTTTGCAGGCATGAGGTGTACCCAGAGGAACGTTTCATCCTTGTCATGGCCACCAGACAGCTGCTCACTTCTGCCTGCTCATTGGCAGACATCGGACTCCATGATGACATTTGTCCCCCCTCAGACCCTTCTTGTGCCCATTTCACCTTGGCCTTTCCTGAGCACCCACAGATGACTCAGAAATCAGGAATTCTGAGGACAGAGCTAGGCGGCTGAGCAAATCCCACACAGTCCTTCACCCACTCAGCCATGTGCACTCACTCTTTTTTTTTTTTAAAGATTTATTTATTTATTATGTATACAGTGCACATCAGATCACATTATAGATGGTTGTGAGCCACCATGTGGTTGCTGGGAATTGAACTCATGACCTCTGGAAGAGCAGTCAGTGCTCTTAACCGCTGAGCCATCTCTCCAGCCCCCGTGCACTCACTCTTGCACTCACTTGCTTGCTTACTTGCTCACTCATTCTCTCACTTGCTTGCTCACTTGCTTACTCGCTCATTCGCTCACTCGCTCACTCACTCGCTCACTCACTCACTCGCTCACTCACTCACTCGCTTCCTCACTCACTCACTTGCTCACTCACTCACTCTCTCACTTGCTTGCTCACTTGCTCACTCGCTCACTTGCTCACTCACTTGCTCACTCACTCGCTCACTCGCTCGCTCACTCACTCACTCTCTCACTTGCTCGCTCACTTGCTCACTCACTCACTTGCTCACTCACTTGCTCACTTGCTCACTCACTTGCTCACTCACTCGCTCACTCGCTCGCTCGCTCACTCACTCACTTGCTCACTCACTCACTCACTTGCTCACTCACTCTCTCACTCACTCACTCGCTCATTCATCTACACAGTCACTCATTCCATCTACAAATGCTTATCGAGTGCCCTACATATGCCACGTGTTGCCCTAAGTCCTGGCACACAGTGGTAAACAAATAGATACCAAACCTAACCCTGTTCTTAGTCTTGTGTTCCAGCAGAGGGGGGAACAGTGAGAGAGCCAGTAAATGAACGAAGCACGCTGTGTTTGTTTGTTGGTGGAAGACACATGGGGAAGGGTGGGGGTGAGGTGGTGGCAGGCCCTGTGGTTGTGCATGAGGCTCAGGACAGGCCTTACTGGGATATGGATAGGAAGCTGAAAGCACTACCCCTCCTCAAGAGGGGTGTGCACGTGCAAATATTCCAGGTGCACTCCAGGCAGACCCAGGAGGCTGGTGTGCAAACAGATAGTGGGGACCAGAAGCTACTGGAGTAGATCCTGGGCCTATGGATCCCCGTAGGGCCTTGGCTTTCCTTGAAGTGAACTGATGTCTCTGGAGGATTTTGAGTGGGGAGGAATGAGGTTGATTTTAATTCCCAGGCCCCAGCTGCTTTGTGAGTGGGGTTGTAGAGTCCCTGATGTGGGGACAAAGCAGGCAACCAGTGCAAAGGCTAAAGTGGGAGAAATGAGAGAGCTAGGCTGAGGCTGGGCCCCGCTAATGGGAACTGGACCTGAAGGTTTATCTCATATGAGGGAAGGGTCATGAGGAAGCACCTAAGGAATTAGCTTGCACAGCTAGAAGGGGACAGTCTATGTACCATGGAGGACACCAGAAAGCAGTGTAGCCATACCCCAGGGGGCCGAGGTGTTGATGTGTGTCCTGGTGCACACATAGCTGTGAGTGTACCCAGACCTGGTGACATAGCAGCAAGCAAGGCAGACCTGGCCTATCCTCATGAGACCCCAACAGAGAGGACAGAGAGAAGGAAACAGCTTCAAGATGACAGACTCTTGAAGAGTGTGTGCCCTGTTCTGTGTTCTTATTGTCCATGTCCTGTGTACATGTGCCACATAGTGGGCATGCCATGTGCATGTTACGCATGTGCATGTTACGCATGTGCATGCAGGGGTGTGTGCTGCAAGGGAGGTGTGTTGTGTGCTCTTAGTGTGTGCAAGTCATATATATGCATGAGTGCTACATAGTGTGCACTGTGTGTGGGAGCTGTGGGGGGAGTGTGTGATGCATGTAGGCTCAGAGTGTGCATGTCACATGTGTTTTATAGTATATGTTCAGCAAATGTGCTGAGTGTCTCGTTCTTACCATGTTTGTGTCATGTGTATGCATTTATCCTGGATGGTGTACATGCTGTGTGTGAATTATATGCATTGTCACATGGGGCATGTATTTTGTGAGAGGTATGTGCATGCCTGGTGCATATGCAGTATGGTGCATGCTATATGGTGCAAATGCTATGTGCGTGTTAAATATGTGCATGTGGGTGCTTCTGTCATGTATGTCATGTGTGGTGTCTGCATGCTCAGATATCACCTGTGTGTATGATGCTGTAGGGCGTGCATGTGTGTGTGGTACGTGTGTATGCTCTGTGTGTACGCTGTGGGATGTGTGCAGTAGGCGCACGTATGCTATGTGCATATGGTGTGTGTTGTGTATGCTCTGTGTTATGAGCCACATGCTCTGTATGTATGTGCTGTTGCTGAATCAAGAATTCTGTTGGGCCAGAGCAAACATCGCCCCACCCCGAGATCCCCTAAGGAAAAATTTGAATGCTCTTCAAAGGAACTTGAGATGAGAAAAAAAAAAACAACAAAAAACAAAAAACAAACAAACAAACAAACAAAAAAAAAACCACTTCGTGTTTTGGAACCAAAGACATTTGCTTTCCTGCAGAACTCATTGGACGCTATGGCATATCATCTGGATTTACCTCCCACGTACCCCAAACATGTGCTTCTGCACCCCAGAGTTTAAAGTAGTTATTTTATTTTTTAATTTTATTTGTGTGCCTGAGTGACTAGAAATGAGCCACATGCACGCAGGACTCCTCAGAGGGCAGCACAGGGCGTCGGGTCCCTTGCACTGGAGTTACAGGTTGTTGTGAACAGTCCTGTGAGTACTGAGAACCTGAGCCCTCTGCAAGCACGCTGTCTGTTGAGGCGCCTCTCCAGCCCCCTGCACGACATAGTTTTGATGCTAAAGGACACGATTGGATTATTCCTCTAAAAATAGTAATGTTAAAACAAAGTCAAGTTTACTAAAGAGTTCTCTCTCTCTCTCTCTCTCTCTCTCTCACACACACACACACACACACACACACACACACCAGCCAGGAAAACAATTCTGTGTTCTCTCTAATCTGTGTCCTGCAATGTTCCAGAAGGTTCATTTCCTGTTTGCTTGACCTCGGTCTTCCCTCGTCCCCTTTCTCCCTGTTATTTTACAATGTTCTGAGAGGATGCCATATAGGCAGGGGGTGTAGAGAGCCTCAGTGGCTCATCAGGATCTGGGAGCAAAGCGACCTGGCCCTGCAGGAGGATTATCCAGGCTGCTCACACTGCCCCCTACCCCCACCCCACCGGCTAATCCTACAAGCAGAGCAGGAGAGGTCATGGGCTCTTTGTGCAGCCCTCCAAGACTCCTCCAGGGTGGAGTGACCACCCCAGGTGGCTGCTTGGATGGCGACAGTGGAGACTCAGCACCCCTGTCACTAAGATGGCCCCGGCATCCTGAGGACACCAAGGCTGAACCCCTCATTTACAGAGGGAGGGACTAGGTCTCAGAGAGAGACCGATCCTGGCCCAGAGTCTCCCAGCTGATGGTGGGAGGGGCCTGGAGGGACACTATTGGAGGTTCTAGGAAGCTCCCTGGAGTGCGTGTCTGAGGTCTGAGCTCCAGCCCAGGCCAGGGGTGTCACAGGAAATCCCCAACTGCCCATATGCTCAGGCTCTGACTGACCTTGGTGGCTTTCCCTGGTGCTTCTCTCCCTCCTGGCCAGCTGCTGGAGGGTGGGAGGGAGAAGGCGTGGCCCCTCCCATCACTGTCTGTCTGTCCCCTGCTACAGGGTGCTGAGACCAGGAAGCGCTCGCCTACACTCAGCAGCCAGTTCAAGCGGTCGCTGGAGCTGCTGATGCGCACACTGGGCGCCTGCCAGCCTTTCTTCGTGCGTTGTATCAAACCCAATGAGTTCAAGAAGCCCATGGTGAGCCTCGGAGGGGACGTGGCGGGGGGAGGTAGAGGGGGCACGAGATGGGTGGGACCGGTGGGCAACGCAAGGTGTTGTTCTCTCAGGGGACTAGAAGGCTTACCAAGTTGCTGGAGGCACAGGGGCTCCAAAGTCACCCTGACTTCGCTGCCTCCCAGCTGAGTGGCTGTGCCTAAAGTCAACACTGCCCTGTGCATCAGTTTCCTTGAGAATGAAAATCGGAGCCACCTCTTCCCCAGAGACCATGCCTCCAGATTGCAGGGTGCCTATTAAGTGCTTAGCAAAGAACAGTGTGGCTCATGCTGGGGCCCCTCTTTTGAAAGCCTCCCTCCCCCCCCCCCAGTTCAATGCCCACCTCCTTTAGGAAGTCCTTCTGGACTCCTTGCCTGGAGGTCCTTTTTCTTGACTCTTAGTGACAGCATTTGTTAGCCTTTCTTGCCTATGAGGAAGTGACAGTCCTTCAAGAATTAGAGTTGTCACATGCTGCTCGGGGCTATTAAGGGGCTCAGGTCCCCGCAGGCTGCCTAGCTGCTAGCTCCCTACTTCTGGTGCAGGCCCTGAGAGCTGTTTATCCAGAGGAGAGAAGGCATCCAGGGGAAGCTGAGTGTGGGGTTTAGGGAGGGAGGGAAGGCTGGGGAAAGTGACCCAGAGGGAGAGGAAATGGGCTGCGGAAGCCGACCTTCCGCACACAGTTGTCCCTGCCAGGAAATCATTTCCCAGAGTGGGTGAGTCTTGTCCTTTTCAGACCTCAGGTCCCCCTGTGCAGGGTGACAGGGCTGGGCACTCGCTCCCTCTGGGACCTTTTTCCCAGCCCGGGGCCTTTCAGTGTCTTAGCCTCCTTACCTGCCTCTCTGCCTCCCACTTAGCCCTGCCCCCACCCGCTCACCCTTTCACGACACTGGCAATGTCATTTGTGTTCTTCTTTTGAGATAAGGTCTTGCTATGTAGCCCTACCTGGCCTACACCTTACTATACAGATCAGCTCACAGACACCCAGCTGCCTCTACCTCCTGACTGCTGGGATCAAAGGAATGCCCCATCAAGCCCGGCATGGCATTATTCTTAAAGTAAATTCTGCTCCACATCTCATGGCTGCAAACCTTCCCCGGATCCTGCCACCCATGGGCAAGGCCCAGACTCCTAGCCTGGCCTTAGAAGGCCCCTGTGCCCGCTTTCTGCATTTTCTTTTTATCTGACAAGTGTAGTCCTGTCTGGAGGGATCACATTGGCTACAGTGTGTCAATTAGAAGGATGTACCTCTTTTTTAAGGAGAGTTGTTTAAATAGCCTTGGGTCAGCGATGGAGGCCGTGTGAAGGGCAGCCTGGGGCTGTGCCGAGTACCTACCTTCTGGCAGCCTTCACTGTGCCCTGGCCTGGGCTTTTCAGCCCCCTCCATGTTCCCTCCAGCAGGCCTTGCGCTTTTAACTTTCCACCCTTCCCCACATGTTCACTCTCCACCGGCCTTGGAAGAACCTTCCTTCAATTTCCGTGAAGCCTCTTGTGTCTCCCAAGGGATACGGGCCTATGTCTTCTCTGTGATCTGATCCTATAGCCCATGGCTGCCTCACCTGCAGGCCCTCTGTCTGTGCCAGTCAAACACAGGGCAGGG
Source organism: Acomys russatus (assembly GCF_903995435.1). NCBI lineage: Eukaryota > Metazoa > Chordata > Mammalia > Rodentia > Muridae > Acomys > Acomys russatus. Next base: position 50,044,369 of record NC_067143.1, on the reverse strand, counting down.
CCTGCTTCCCCCCCCCCCCCCCCCCCGCAGTGGCCTTGCCCTGAAGCCTCTGGTTCTGGCCTGGCAGCTCTTCGACCGGCACCTGTGTGTGCGCCAGCTACGATATTCGGGCATGATGGAAACGATCCGCATCCGCCGTGCGGGCTACCCCATTCGCTACAGCTTTGTGGAGTTTGTGGAGCGCTACCGTGTGCTGCTACCTGGAGTGAAGCCAGCATACAAGCAGGTACAAAGCCAGGTACACCAGCAGCGGGGAGGATCCCAGTATGGTTTGTGACAATGACCGGAGCTTGGCATCTACTTGGCCACATCAGGTACTGCTGTGAAGATAGGGCAGGACAGAAGGGCACATTTGAAGCTGCCATGGTGGCTGTCATCTAGTTGGCTTGAAGAGAAAGCAGATAGTCGCCAAAGGCAGGGCCAGGCTGGGTCAGTCACACAGCCAGACGGGGACAGACCTGCCTCCCAATCTCAAGGACACTTGGGAGCTTTTCTGTGTCTTCAATACCCTATTCTTCCACTCAGGGCGACCTCCGAGGGACATGCCAGCGTATGGCCGAGGCTGTGCTGGGCACACATGATGACTGGCAGATTGGCAAAACCAAGATCTTTCTGAAGGTGAGTGCAGTCTGTCCTGGCTGCCACAGCTCGGCCATATCCAGCGGCCTCCCTGCAATGGGATGTTTCTGAGGGAGTTACATAGTGTGTGTGTGTGTGTGTGTGTATGTGTGTGTGTGCACGTGGACATTAGAGATAACTGATGGGGCCAGGCGCTGACCCCAGGTTAGAGCTAAATGACCAAAAATGGTTTGCATTGTCAGATCCATGCCAGGGACTCAGACCCTATAGGGCCTGGGCTTCTCAACCCGGGGGTTTAGGCAAGTTGCCGAGTGATTTCTGCCTTCACTTCTGTCTGTGACAGGCTGGGCCTGGGATGGTCAGGAGTAGACCCCAGACCCCTTCTTGTGGTTTCCTGCAGGCAGTGTCGTGAGGGTCAACTGTGTACTATTGTCTATGGTTCTATCTGAGTATCCAGCTGGAGTTCCTGGCTCCCACAGCCTTCTAAGAAATAGTAGGCAGGAGCAAGAAGCTGGGCCCTGGGCAGTCATGGCCTGGAGAGCACACTGCTAGGGACAGTGTGGCCTTCCTCATTTCCATTTCCTCTGTTCTGGTTCTGGTGACAGAGCAGGGCCCCTCCTCTGTGGGGGCAGGGCTGAACGAAGGCGAGCTGGGAGAAGAAAGGGGGAGGAAGCAGCCTTTAGGGGGTCTGATTGAGGGGGGTCTGTCTAACTCCTCTCGTGTGGGCTTTCAGTCGGCCCCTGCACCTCCTATGCCCTCGTTTCTGCTTTGTGATATATGTCTGTATGTTCCTTGACTGCTGGCTGGACAGTGAGTTGTGTGTGCCAGGCCTCCCGATGTCCTCCTACTAGTGGCGTCGGGTAGAAAGTCTTGTGCCCAAGAAGTAAGGGACTGAAGTCAGGCTGAGTGATGCAGGAAACGTGGGACGGTCAAGTGCCAGGCATGTGTTGGCAGAGACAACAGACAGCATCGCGGTGGTATCTAGCACCAGAAGACTCATAGGGGCACCATGCCCTCATGCTCACACATCTGTGCTTTTTAGGAATCTCACATGTCCCGGTGCCATCCATCCGTTCATCCATCCACCCATCAGCTCGTTCATCTGTTCACTGAGAAGGCCAAGGCTGAGCTTTTGAGTGTCTGATTATTAGATAGGTTTTACCTTCCCCTAGTGAGACTCAAAGGCCAGCCTTCCAGTCAGGCACACACCTGCCTGGTCTCCTGTAGCACTGTGCCTCCCCATGGGATGTCCCATCTACATATGTACTGCATGAACCAGTGAAGTTTCAAGCATCATCTAACCAGCTGGAGGACTGGGGTCTGGGAGTCGGGGCCGGGGGGGGGGGAGAAGGCGGAGGATCCTGGTGGGACATGGAGTGGTATTGAGTGTCAGGGTGACACATATGCTGTGGGGTAGGTGTGGAAGGTCGTAGGAAGGTTGTCCAACGGCGTGTGAAGGAGAGGGCCAGAGGAGGATGGATGGGCACCAGGAGACTCCTGATAAAGAGTTTGGTACCAAGATATAGAGAGAAAAATAGCAGAGTCCAGGGCTGAAATGATGATGGGAGGAACCAGGATGTGACATTATTGAGTCTGCTCCCCAGTATAGTGAAATGAGGTGCCTCTACCTCCTCTGGTTCCTCCCCCTGTCCCCAGGCCTCTGGGGTATACCCACAGTCTCTCATGGCACTAGGAGGTCACTGCACAGGCCCCCCAGCAGGGCTGGGAGCCTGACATGCACATAGAGTTGTGACAGCACATAAGGCTGAGTTATGAAGGAAGATAGTTCTGCCTGGACTGAGGAGTTGGTCCTGGGGGGACACTGCTCAGGAGCTCTGTCTTTCAGGACCACCATGACATGTTGCTGGAGGTGGAGCGGGACAAAGCCATCACAGACAGAGTCATCCTCCTCCAGAAGGTCATCCGGGGCTTCAAAGACAGGTAGGTCTGTGTCAACAACTTCTGCTCCCTCAGCACCCCAGACTGAGAGCCTCCGCTCCCCACCTCTGCTTGCCTTACCTCGGCTCTCCACATGCACACCAGGAATGAGCATGCATACCCGTGGTGCACACATGGAAATCACCACACACGTGTGTGGTGTGCACACATGATCACAAAGTCATGGAGGAACATGGGTACAGACCACACAGCAGTTTGCCCTTCCCACACACGTGGAGACAAGAGATATGTCCACCGACATCCTGCTCACCTAGGCAGGCCTGGAGATTTGATAAGCTACAAGGGAGTAAGCTCATATTCTACACTGAGGACACGCATACATCGGTGGTGGTCCACACATGGGCAAGGCCAGCTCTAGAGTATCATTCGGGTACCACAGAAACCCACAATCTGCCTTGTTTGCAGTTCATTTGTCCCTCCCTCTTTTCCTCCCTCTGTCTCCTCATCACCTGAGCATCAGCCAGCCTCTTCCTCCCAACCTGCTCCTCCTCCAGTTCTCTCTGCAGCCATCCGTCCTCCTCCGATCAGCTCTCAGCCTTGTTTCTCCATGCACAAGCGAGTGAGCATGCAGGTCCTGGAGTTCTGCCAGGACCTGGCCACCCTTCCCCTCCTGTGTTTTCTTACTCTCAGCTGTTGCTGTGTGGTCTCTGTCCCCATCAAGCCAGAGGCGACTGTGGGTTTTAAGAAACAGCCTACTGGGTGCAAGAGAGCAGCACCGGGTTCTTTAGAGGCAGGCAGTGACAGAGACTCTGGTTCTAGTCTCCCAGGTCTCAGCTTCCTCACGTACAAAGTGAGAGAGTCAGACAATTTAAAGGGCTCCCTATTTCACGTCATTTCACCCCTGATTTGGTCGCTCATGCACTCACTCAACCTGCCTTCAAAGGTCTCCTGTGATGAGCCTGCCAGGCAGGACAGACAGACACAGGCCTTACTCCTCATTCCTTCCAGATGGTGGCGCCGTGTGTTGTACGGAGAGCTCCTATTCCTTGCCCAAGATCTCAGGCCAGGGGCCCAATGTACTGCCCAGGCCACCAGCTCTCCGCTTTGAAGCCACCAATCTCTATCTCCCTTTCAGGTCCAACTTCCTGAAATTGAAGAATGCTGCCACACTGATCCAGAGACATTGGAGGGGCCACTACTGTAGAAGGAACTATGAGCTGGTGAGTCCCCCCCTCCCACGCCCTACCCCTGACGCTGCTAGCCAGGCCATGGAAGCAGGCTGTGTTTCGTTGGCAGCAAGACTTAACCAGCATCTGAGGATGCCCCAGCCAGCCTTACCTTACCTTCAGTCAAGCCCTGGCCTACCTCTGGTGGTTCTCCCGTGTTTTGTGGGCTTTTCTCTCGTGTTTTGGTGAGCCAAAGCATATAAGACTGAGATCTTGGAAGGAGCCAGGAGAGGCCTGGTCACATGCAACTCAGTAGAACACCTGGCTGTGCCCTGGACTTGGGTTAGGGAGGTGGGGGAAAAAAGGAAGGGACACCAGTTAGTTCCTGGAAGGAGGCAGGGCTCTCTGTGGGGGGCCCTGTTTGAGTGACATGAATGGTATCTTTGTGGGTCCAGTCTGATGGAGGTTTGTGCCCTGGATGTTGCTCCTGGCTTCACCTATCTGGGCGGGAGCTCAGGTCTGAGCATGGCTTGCTGTCCTTGCAGATGCGTCTTGGCTTCCTGCGGTTGCAGGCCCTGCACCGCTCCCGGAAGCTGCACCAGCAGTACCGCCTGGCCAGACAGCGCATAATTGAGTTCCAGGCCCGCTGCCGTGCCTACCTGGTGCGCAAGGCTTTCCGCCACCGCCTCTGGGCTGTGATCACTGTGCAGGCGTATGCCCGAGGCATGATCGCCCGCAGGCTACACCGGCGCCTCCGGGCCGAGGTGAGGGGGGTTTCTGAGCCCCAAGAGTGGATGGCTTCTAAGTGTGTGCTACCTGTCTCAGGTGTCTCCCCACCCCTTTCCTGGTGACTGCTGAGGAAGCCAAAGCCAGAAGTGACACTTTTGACTCTGCCTCCTCTTAAGACAGACCAAAGACTGAGGCCCTGGTCCCTCGTGAATTTTAAGGAGACAGGCACATCTGGTCTGGCTCTGGGATCCAATGAGCTCCCATCCATGTGTGTCCTGGGGACCAACTCAATCACCTTTTAATTTTTTGTGTGTGGCAAACTCACCCTCCATTTCAGAGCTTGGGGGTGATGGCAGTGGGGTGAGACAGAGCTGTGACAAGGGCTATACATGTTTCCATGGCCACATGGCTTCCCTTTCCTCAGTACCGGCGGCGCCTCGAGGCTGAGAAGATGCGGCTGGCAGAGGAGGAGAAGCTCAGAAAGGAAATGAGTGCCAAGAAAGCCAAGGAGGAGGCAGAACGCAAGCATCAGGTCAGCGAGGACCTCCACGGCTCCCCTGGGTAGCTGCTCTGCAGTCTGCCTCCACGACTTTTCTCCATCGCTGCCTGCGTGTCACCTGGCCCTGCCATCTTCCTCCCTCATCCTAGCAGAGACTTCTTCCTAGTGCCCTCAGCACACAGCAGCTGAACTCTAGCCTGGGGTTTGGCCTATGACTGGAGCCAGAGGGCTGCGTCCACAGCACTTTCCTGGTTAGGGGGTGACACCCAGAACAAAAGCCTGACCAGGGAGTGACCAGGGTCATGCTGCCCGACACAGGCCTGTCAGCCACATGTGCCACCAAACACTGAAGTGTAGCTTATCTAAAAGCCACAGCTAAATTGTGAGGTGCACACAATATTGTTATTTTACCTTTTAAACATGGTTCATGTTAATCTTTTGGTCAACTCTAGTACAGTTCCCACCTAGCTCCACGGCCCAGGACTTGATGGTGTCTGTGGCCTGAAAACAGGGGAGGGCCTGGAGGCAGGGGTGAGCCAGGAAAGGAGAATGCTAGAGGAGGTGCCCTCCTGTGGTCCAGGGGTGCTGGACATCTGTCTGACCCACGTGAGGGCTATGAGCTCAGTCAGCCCTCCCCTCTGTCAGAACCCTAGTGGAGTTGGGGCTGCTGCTGCTGCTGCTGCTGCTGCTGCTGCTGCTGCTGCTGCTGCTGCTGCTGCTGCTGGTACTCTCTCTCTTGGGCCCCCTGAGGACAGCTGCTCTCTGAGGCTATGTTTCTGGGTGCTGACTTACTTCCCCAGCATCTCCCCAACTTTAGGAGCGCCTGGCCCAGCTGGCCCGCGAGGATGCAGAGCGGGAGCTGAAGGAGAAGGAGGAGGCTCGGAGGAAGAAGGAGTTCCTGGAGCAGATGGAGAAGGCCCGCCATGAGCCCATCAACCATTCGGATATGGTGGACAAGATGTTTGGCTTCCTGGGGACTTCGGGTGGCCTGCCAGGCCAGGAGGGCCAGGCACCAAGTGGTTTTGAGGTAACAGAACTTTGGGTCAGGACTTCCTGAGGCACCCCTCTCTCCCCTCACATCCTTTGCCCTCTAGTTAGAAGGCAGTGGTGACAAAGTGGGTGAAGGACTAGGGGTCTCAGATCCCACCTAGCCTCTGCCTGTCACATGGCCTTGGACCATTTGCTGTCCCGCCCTAGAACCATTCCCAAATTTTTTACCCGTTGTCTTTGAGGCTCCCCTGTGTTCTGGGCTCTGTTTGGACAGTGGAAAGAAGCAGCAGAGGCCTTGCCCGCTGATAGGAGGGGCTGACTCTGCAAGAGATGGAGTGGGGACAGCAGCCAGTGCTACCTCCATTCTGGTCCTGTTGGCTACAGGGCCCGGCCTAACAGTTGGGGTACAACCTCTCTGTGTTCGTCAGGACCTGGAGCGAGGGCGGAGGGAGATGGTGGAAGAGGATGTGGATGCAGCCCTGCCCCTGCCTGACGAGGATGAGGAGGACCTCTCTGAGTACAAATTCGCCAAATTTGCTGCCACCTACTTCCAGGGCACGACCACACACTCCTACACACGGAGGCCTCTCAAGCAGCCCCTGCTCTACCACGATGATGAGGGGGACCAGCTGGTGAGGCTGCCTGAGGCCTGGTCACGGCTCGTGCGCCTGGGCTGGGATTGGTGGATGCTGTCCTTGGTGGTAGCCAAGGTCTGACCTTTAGCCTAGCACCTGGCCTAGGGTCAGACTACACTGCAGGTGGCTCTCTCTCTCTCTCTCCAACTTTCTCTCCTCCAAGCACAGGCTCTTCCTACGACTTAGGCGAGGTCCTTTTTCCTCTCTGGCTTTCTTACATGTGTGCTCCATCCCCAGGCGGCACTGGCTGTGTGGATCACCATCCTCCGCTTCATGGGGGACCTCCCAGAGCCCAAGTACCACACAGCCATGAGTGATGGCAGTGAGAAGATCCCCGTGATGACGAAGATCTACGGGACCCTAGGCAAGAGGACATACAAGAGGGAGCTGCAGGCCCTGCAGGGGGAGGGCGAGGTAAGGCCGAGGTGTCCTAGCTGCCAGCTGTCTTAGCCTAGCGGGGGTGGTATCAGCATGCCAGCCTCCGACAACCTGGAGAAAGAATCCTATGATCTCTGTCCTGTCTCTGCCTCATCCTTGACCCCACCCCTTCCATTCTCTGTCTATCCCCGGGGATAATGTGTCATCATTTGCCTACTGTAAAGTGCTCTTCATACCTGAGGGGCTGGCCACATGGCAGAGCGGACAGACTTTGTCATGGGAGCCACTGCTAGTGACAACTCCCTGGAAGACCTCAGACAGTGACTGTGATTTTCTGAGTCTCAGTGAAAGCGAGGGTAGAGTGGCCTCATGGCCTGCACCTCATGAGCATACATGTACAAATGACACAGACACCCCCACAGCCCCGCTGTCCACAGCTGTCATCCGTGCTTCTGTTACGTAGGCCCAGCTCCCCGAGGGGCAGAAGAAGACCAGTGTGAGACACAAGTTGGTGCACTTGACCCTGAAGAAGAAGTCCAAACTCACCGAAGAGGCAAGGACAGACCCCAGGGCCTGGTGGCCCTTCAGAGGTTCCTTAGGCAGCCAGGCTGCGGCACAGCTGACCTGGGGGCCCTGGGAGTGGGAGCAGAAGGAATGGATGTCACCTCTCTCTTCTGCAGCATAGCATTGAAGCAACCATCGGATAGGAGTGCATGGAAATGCTTGGGGTGGGAGCTTCCCAGGGCAGGGGAAAGAATGGGGAGGGGCCGAGCACACACCTGAAAAGGAGGGTACTTCTTGCTGCTGCATATACCCTGCATTTTGTCCCAGGACCTCTCAGCCTGCGAGCCGACTTCTTCTTGAGTCCTGGCACTGCCATTCATTAATCCATCCCTCACCTTCTGAGGCTACCAAGGCCTTGGTCCCCAGGGCTATCTAGGCTGGTGGCTTCAGTTGATATGAGGACCGTGCATGGCTGTCTCTGTCTATGATGGAGTCTCTCTTACTATATCCGAGTGCATTGTGCAGCTGCTCCTGTGGCTGTGTGAGGCCAGAAGAGAGACGCACATCTACTGAGAACTAGATCTGAGGGTGGCCACGTCAGGGACAAGGGCCTTGGTAACCAGGTGGTTGTGACCCGGGATGTACTGTGGTGCTGTGGATGTGAGATGGTGGTCTCACTCAGAGTCAGGCATGGGGCATATCCTGGATGAAAGGGTTTCCCTGGGGGGTGGGACTGAGGTGCAGAGGGCCGAGGAGGCCACGGAGGACTTAGCCTTGTAGCAGATAGCATCAGGCTGGTGGCCTGAGCCTTGTGGTCTAGTTATTAGTCTTTAGGGATGGAGTACCGACACGCTGAGGGGCTGTTCGTGCATCCACCTGCTCCTGTGGGGTGCCTGGCAGGGACAGCACTGCAGCCTCACCTGTTTGGCTCAAGCCCGCCTTCTTGGCCTAGGTGACCAAGAGGCTGCACGATGGGGAGTCCACGGTGCAGGGGAACAGCATGCTGGAGGATCGGCCCACCTCGAATCTGGAGAAGCTGCACTTCATCATCGGCAATGGCATCCTGCGGCCTGCTCTGCGGTCAGTGTCCGAGGGGCAGTGGGATGCCATAGCCAGGCACCTCCAGGCAGGGACTAGGTGGGCATGGTCTCAAGGTAGCTGGTAGTGGCTCTGACTCATTAGCCACAGATTAAGCAAGTGTTTAGCTGTGTTGCTAGCTAGTCATGTGATCCTAACCTATGTCCTTCACCTTTCTGTGCCTCATCTGGAGAGGTGGAATGAGATTAGTGCCCACAGGCCAGGTGTAGTCGTGCATAACTTTAATCTCAGCACTTGGAGAGGCATGGGCAGGCAGATCTCTGTGAGTTTGAGGCCAGTGTGGTCTACAAAGCAAGTCCAGGACAGCCAGGGTTATTGCACAGAGAAATCCTGTCTTGACAAACCAAATGTGTGTGTGTGTGTGTGTGTGTGTGTGTGTGTGTGTGTGTATGTGTGTATGTATGTGTGTGTGTGTGTATGTATGTATGTATGTATGTATGTATGTATGTATGTATGTATGTATGTCTTACACATCTGAGGCTTGAGGGAATGCAGGGCTGTGAGAGTGAATGAGTGAGCAGTCTCCGTAACTAGTAGCTATGTTATCATGGTCACACCTGAGCTTTCTGCTTTAACCCCATTGCTGCTGGCTCACCTTCAGCGCAGCTGGCCCAGGCCAGTGGCAAGGTTACTGTGGGTCTCCTGCCTAGAGACCCTTCTAGGGTTCCCATCCCTGGGTCAAGAGAAGCCCCCCCCCCCCCCCGCCACTGATGCCCTGGGTGTTGGCAAGTTGGTGCAAAGACTCCGGAGTCATCAATACAATCAGGCAGTTAACCCAGCCAGATGTGAGCTTTCTACCACTCTTTAAAGCCAGTTAACACCCCACTTGAACAAGAAGCTACCCAGGGCCACCAGGAGGGAACAGTGGCCACCTGGTTGTCTCTCTGCCACACCTGATGTAGACTATTCAGAAGTCTTGTGCCAGGGGTCCCAGGCCAAAGAAGGCTGAGGAGTGGGCTCCTGGGGGGATCACAGATGACCTCTCCTCCCTTGCTTAGCCTTCTGCCTGTTGGCTGAGTGGGGCCAGAGACTCCAGCACACAGTTCCCACTGGTCTGTGGCAAGACGGGACCTGGATGAGCCATGCCAGCTTCACTTACAGGAATGAGTGTTGCTCTGAGGATATTTAAAATGGCCCTTGTTTTATGAAATGACTCGGGCCATGGATGAGATAGCACCTTGAAATTGTGTTGGTTTGTGACAACCCTGCCTCCTCCTTGGCGCGGCCCTCAGAGAAGAGGAGCAGCGAATGGCCCCTGGTGGTCACCACATCACTCCGTGCTGCGTGTGTACTGGAAAGATGTGTGCTCACTGGCCCCTGAGACACTCCCATGTGCCTGGCTTACTTCTGGCATGTCAGTCACTGTTATAAAAACTGTCCCTGACTGTGGGGTCCCCAGGTCAGGCTACATCATTGGCCGGGGCTAGGCAAACCCAGGCTGGTACCCTTGAACTTGTATTAGGATACAGGTCACTTTGTGGGTTGTAGACACTAACAGGAGCTTTTGCCTTATTCCTGGAGACCCTGCAAATCTAAAGCAAGAACTCTATGCTCAGCTTCTTCACCCAGCCCATCTCTGTCTCCTGGCAAACTTTGGGCAGATGGACTGGTCAGACAGAGCAGCTGTGGTGTGTGTGGGGGGGGTGGTGGTGGTGGTGGCGGTGACTGGGTGTCACTCTGAGGTATTGTCCCCACCCAGGGACGAGATTTACTGCCAGATCAGCAAGCAGCTCACGCACAACCCATCCAAGAGCAGCTATGCCAGGGGCTGGATCCTCGTATCTCTCTGTGTGGGCTGCTTTGCCCCCTCCGAGAAGTTTGTTAAGGTATGGGGGGCTGGAGGGGGAGAAAGGGTACAGGGCCCCCCTATGCTGGGACACAGCGTGTATGTGGTGTGCGCTCTCTAATGGCCCATATTCCTCATGTGGGATTCTAGGAGTTCTGGAATCCCACGTCCCATTGTGGAGACAGAGCTCCTTCCAGGTCCTTGAAGGTCTCGCACCTGCCCAGTCAGCCTTTTCCTCCAGGGTCCCCCTTGCCCAGGCAGTCAGCACTTGGCTCTGTCAGTCCCATTCTGCAGAGCTCAAGTGTGACGCGGATGTGTCCTGAGCACCCTGAACACATCTTGGGACAGGCACTTCAATAGCACTCTATGCCTGGCTCTGAGTACTAGCTGGTGCCATGAGGGTGGGAGCTTGGAGAGGCTCCAAGCTGCTGCAGTGGCTAGGGTAGAGACCGCCTCACTGAGTCCCCTCTCTGCAGTACCTACGGAACTTCATCCATGGGGGCCCACCTGGCTACGCCCCATACTGTGAGGAGCGCCTGAGGAGGACCTTTGTCAACGGAACTCGGACACAGCCACCCAGCTGGCTGGAGCTGCAGGTTGGCAAGGCCCACATGACATACATGCGGGCACATGCTCCCTAGTGTCCCAGAAGCATCCCTTCGTGTGGGACTGTAGGGCTCCTTGAGTTCTGGCATCTGAGCCCCAAATCCACTCCGCACACCCAAATATGAAAGCCTCAAACTGTCATTTACCCTTTCCGCCTGTCTTATGCCCATGGAACTGAGTCAAGGCCACACTCCTGCAATGCTGTCTTTCTAGCCTTAGGTCCCCGGCACAAGACATTTAAATGTCCCCTCAGGGTAGACACCTGTGACAGATCCAGGTGGTGTCCCAGTGGGATGCTGGTGGTCCGAGGGTCAGCTCCAGCCCAATAGGCAGCCAGAGCATAGAGAGACCAAAGACCCTCTCGATCACTTTCAGGCCACCAAGTCCAAGAAGCCCATCATGTTGCCCGTGACCTTCATGGACGGGACCACAAAGACCCTGCTAACGGACTCAGCCACCACGGCCAAGGAGCTGTGCAATGCTCTGGCTGACAAGATCTCACTCAAGGACCGCTTTGGGTTCTCCCTCTACATTGCCCTGTTTGATAAGGTACGGTGGCCCAAGCCCAGCCCAGTACAATGCTGCCACCTGCTGGCTCAGGTGTTCATGTCTGAATCCTTTAAACCAGAACCAGAGCTGCCAGATTTGGGGGAATGGTGTCAAGCTCTTCGGGCATCTGTGTACCCCACAGTCAGCAGTCCAGAGCTTGCTCCAAATGGGTGCCTAGGAGGAGGCCCATCTCTTGCCATTGAGAAAGGAGAAAGATTGGGGGCTCCAGCGGGTCAGAGAGCAGGCAATTCTGTTTCCCAGGGTCACATCCCCTGCTGTCATATATAGGGGTCTGATCAGGGCCCTTTCCACATCTTTTCCAGCTGAGTGAGCTCCCTGGCTTGGACCCACAGTCTTTTTCTTCTGAGTTATGCCTGGAACTTTGCCACTGGGCGGACCCAGGGACAAGACCCTGGGCTTGGGCACAGTTTGCCTGCGTTTCCCCTCACTAATTGGCTCTTCTAGTAATGGCTTGCTTTACAATATTGCTTGCTCTGAGAATAAAGGTCTTCCATGTACACAGGCCCACTACTGAGCCTTGGGAAGCAGTCACTGTGCAAGCTACAAGCCGGCTCAGAGCCTGTGCCTGAGATCAGCATCCCAGGGGACCCAGGACACATTCTTGCCTCCTCTGGGCCTTGGGCCTCTATCTATACCCATGCCTTTGACACAGTGGACCCCGAGCCTGCCTATCCTTCCACTGTGCCATCTCTCCTCTGCTCACAGGTGTCCTCCCTGGGCAGTGGCAGTGACCACGTCATGGATGCGATCTCCCAGTGTGAGCAGTACGCCAAGGAGCAGGGTGCACAGGAGCGCAACGCCCCGTGGAGGCTCTTCTTTAGAAAAGAGGTCTTCACACCCTGGCACAACCCCTCCGAGGACAACGTGGCCACTAACCTCATCTACCAGCAGGTGGTGCGAGGAGTCAAGTTTGGGGAGTACAGGTGTGAGAAGGTAAGTGAGGTGCCTGGGCCACAAGATGCCACGGCTGCCCATGTGCTATGCCTGGGCTAAGGGCTATTGTCAGCTGGTGCCGAGACTGGCCTGATGGCAGTTGGGTGTTTCCTGGGTTCTTTGTGGATTCAATGCTCCGGAACCTCACAGGAGCCGTGTGGAGCAGATGCTTAGGAAGCTATCCTGGCTCCCTACTGGGAGGGGTCCACGCAGTCTGCAGTGCACGTGCGTGATGCATGTGCTCTCAGATGGGCATGTTTGTGGTGCGGTTCTTATTCTAGGGAGTTCTCTAAAGGGACTGTCTTACCATCCAGACCACGGTTTGCAGGTGTGCTTCAGTTTCTCTCCTTCTCGGGGCAGAACTGAGAGCCTTGTTTTTGAAGATAATGCTGGTGCTGCCAAGTACCTGCGGCTCTGCTGGCCATGGCAGGATGGAGATGGCCATAGGGTTGATGTTGAGAGTGGTTGCTATTGGTGATGATGATGGCATTTATTGGTGTTGGTGGCGAAGGTGACACTGGTGGTAATGGTAGTGGTGGTACTGATGGTGCGTGTGCTGAGAAGCTAATATTCAGAGTCTGTTAGAGCCACCATATTGGCTGCTGAAGTCGGGAAACATTTTCCATCCATTGGAAAATAGCAGTTGCCTACAAGGTCCCCGAAAGCCTCCTCTATCACCCTGCTACTCTAGAGAAGCCCAGGAGCCCCAAGGAGTACTGCCCTGGCTTCTGAGCACCAGCCTAGGCAGAGAAAGGCCCAGCCCAGACTCTCACTTGGCTCTCTGAAAATAGAGCCACATTGTTTCCACATTGACTCTTCCTGGCTTGATAGTGGCAGTGATGTGCTGTCACCATTATCATCAGGCCATCCCCAGTGCCCTACGCTCCAAGACAGGCTTTTCTATTTTTCTTCTAAACTGCCAGCCAGAGTGGCTTTCATGCAACAATAAGTCGTAGTTGTCTGACCACCATCAAATAAGCTGGCTGCTCTTTTTGGCTCACTTTATGTGGCCCTAGACAGAAGCCAGCTCTGTGCTGGTGCCAAGAGAACCAGGAACAGGGCAAGAGTTATGGCTGTGGGTTTAGGGACCTCGTAGCTGCCCTGTGCAGAGAAAAATACGACAGGGAGACAGGGAGAACTCAGAGTCCTGAGGGTCGGGGTCCCCATGCTATAGGAGGCATGGCTGGGAGGGGGCTGGGCTAGAAGGGCATTCTCAGGGTGGTGGCGGTGATGGTGTGCATCCTTTTCAGGAGGATGACCTGGCCGAGCTGGCCTCCCAGCAGTACTTCGTGGACTACGGTTCTGAGATGATTCTGGAGCGTCTGCTGAGTCTGGTGCCCACTTACATTCCTGACCGTGAGATTACGTCCCTGAAGACTCTCGAGAAGTGGGCGCAGCTGGCCATTGCCGCCCACAAGAAGGTAGGAAAAAGAAGGAGCTCAGAGGAGGGGCAGCTCCGAGCATCCGAGGCACCACAGCTGGCATCTGATGTTTTCTGACTGGGAGTGGCTGTGGACCAGGGCCTCCTGCCGCTATCCCCCACCATACACAGCATTCATATGTGTCTTTTGTCACTTCCTCTGGGCTCAGTACCCAGAAGGCTCAAAGGTGATCCTGTGGCCTCTTGAGGGATCCCCAGGGTCATGGACTTTGAGGGTGACCTTTCCAGTTACTTACAATGCTGTGCTTTCTGAGTGACTTCTCAGGACTAATGGGGGTTGTCTAGGAATTGTACCTTCTTTTTCTCTAAAAACTCTAGTAGCTTCCTGCTTGGGAACTCTGGATACAGGCTCCTTTTGAAGTCCCAGACCGTGACCTAATATGGAAAAATCCCTGTGGAGCTAAGGGGCCTGCAGAAGCAGGAACCAGGCGTGGGCGGGCCGCTGTGAGGGATCTGAGCACATCTCCAAGGCTCTGCTGTATCAGAGCAGGCCAGGCCTAGCCTCAGTTACTGGAGGTCCCCACGGATCATCTTTCATGCCCTACAGACAAGCCTCTCCCTCACCCAGGTGTCCTGTGGAACCTGCCACCCGCCTTTCACCTTCTCTGGCTAGCTCACTGCGGGCCCACCTGGTCCTGAGTGTCACCTACAAGGGTTTTTTTTTTTCCAGGCCTGACACTAATTCCTCTACAGTATTTTCCTTCCTACATCCCTCCACCTCCTAAGAGAAAAATCTCCTCATCACCATCTCTTCTTGCTCCCCCTTAACATCTGGCAAGTTACCAAAGCCGGTCCACTTTGCCTCCCAAACAGTTTCAGCTCCCAGCTCTGCTGCCCCAGCTGCCCCTGGTATTTATTTCCAGAAAGGCTTGTGCGTGTGGCTGCTTTGGTGGAGTGGCGGCATTTTTTTTTATTTTGAAATCGGGCCTTGGGGGCATAGTCATGAGTGAGATAGACATGCTCTTCTGTCAGTTTGTCTTTCCCCAGATCCCAGCTCCTTCGAGTGTATGTCCCAGAGCTCTGGGCTCTGCTGCACTGGACAGGGTAAATGAGCATCTTTTCCAGGAGGGTAGGAAGAAGGCCGCACTGGATGTAGGAACCACACACATTTCCATGTTGGTTCTGGGGCCTCCTGGGCTGAGATCAGAGCGTTGTGGGGCTGGCTTCACCTGACATTCCCACCTTGCTTGTTTCTTTCTTTATTTATTTTTCTTTATTTTTTGAGACAGGGTTTTTCTGTGTAGCCTTGGCTGTCCTGGACTCACTCTGTAGACCAGGCTGGCCTCGAACTCACAGCGATCTCACAGCAACCGACCTGCCTCTGCCTCCTGAGTGCTGGAATTAAAGGTGTGCGCCACCATGCCTGACCCTGCTTACTTCTTATTGTCCTCTCCCGTGGTCACAAGCACGCATGTCCTGATTGTCTCTTCCCATAAGAACATGGCCTGTTGGGATAGGACCCTGTGAAAGACCTCATGTTGACCACTTTGTGCAGACCCAGTGTTCAAATGTGCACCTTGGGATGTGAAGACTTGATCACAAGGATATAGAGGGAATATATATAGCCTTCTGCCTTCTGCTTTATGGCTTTCTCTCCACACACATACACATGCATAATTTCCGAACACTTTGACATGAAATTGGTTGCATCAACCTCTCAGCCAGTGCTTACTGTCCCTGGCGTGGGACCACACTGGCCCCCTCTGTAGGTATATATATGAACTATATGTAGTTGGCATGAAGATTTTTATCCGGGGTTGGGTCTGTGTATTGTCAAGGCCACATATTTATTCTGATCACTTGAGTCTACCCCAGGACCATGGAATTCTAACAAGGAAACAAAACGTTGCTCCCTACAGGAGCATTGCAGCAGCTCTTGCCAGGCCTGACCTACCTCCAGGCTCATCTTCCTCCTCGCTGACCCTGCTCACTCCTGCACCTGCCTGCCCAGCCTTATAGAAGCCCACTTTTGGGACTTGGCTTTCTTTCTTTCTTTCTTTCTTTCTTTCTTTCTTTCTTTCTTTCTTTCTTTCTTTTTTCTTCTTGGTTTTTCAAGACAGGGTTTCTCTGTGTAGCCTTGGCTGCCCTGGACTGGTTTTGTAGACCAGGCTGGCCTTGAACTCACAGCAATCCACCTGCCTCTGCCTCCTGAGTGCTGGGATTAAAGGCGCACACCAAGGCTCAGTTTGGGACTTGACTTTCTGTGGCATGATGCTGTATCCTCTCTCTGCTCTCATGCCTCCCCACACAGCATGCTCTTCCCATTGAGCCTGGCCCTGGCCTCCTGATGGCTCTCATTGCCCTTGCTTGGGCCACTGCATTGGGGAATCCGGGGGGGGGGGGCAGTTGTGTTTTCCTTTGGTGCCTGGGACCCTCACAGAAAGATTTGTAAGAGCTCTGATGCTGACTGGATAAGAGAAAGCAGTGCAGCGGGGTGCCTGTGGGCTGGAGGGAGCAGCAGGGATAGGACAGCTAGTGTCTAGAGCCTGCCCATTACCCTTCAGTATTGCTCCCACTTTGTCCTCTGCAGGGAATTTATGCCCAGAGGAGAACTGACACTCAGAAGGTCAAGGAGGATGTGGTCAACTATGCCCGCTTCAAGTGGCCCTTGCTGTTCTCCAGGTTTTACGAAGCCTATAAGTTTTCAGGTATCTCCCCATCTCTCAGCCCCAGCTGTGGCCCTAGCCATGCAGAGGGAGGAGAGTGGTTATCTCTCTGCGTGCGCCTGGCCTTCTCAGGTCCTACTGCTGAGGAGCTGGGAGGGACTCGTGCAGTCAGTGATAACCAGTAGGAGTTCATGGTCCGCAGGGTTGCACAGCCGATCATTAAAGCCTCCCGCTATGGATAGAAGAAGGTAGCCATGTCATACGTGGGCTGTTCCCAAGAAGCTGAGGGTGGGTGGTTGTGGCTGAGGGGATGTGACTGTGGCTGATGTAGGCCAACATGGTCCATCAGCTTCGCTCGCCTTTGTGATTGTTGTTGCGCGTCTGCTCTGCCTGAGCCCTGAGTTCGTTTTGGGCTTCCCTGAGTTGCCAGGTCTCAGAGCCACAGACAACCCTGGGGTTCAGCTGTCTGACCCCTCACCACGTCTCACCTTAGTGCAGGGCAGGAGTGGTACTTCTTATAAGGATTATGGATATGGAGGAGGAGCTAGGCCCAAGATCAGGGAGGCTCCCCCTCCTCAGACTCTCTGTCACTGTCCCAGGCCCTCCCCTCTCCAAGAGTGACGTCATCGTGGCTGTCAACTGGACGGGTGTCTACTTCGTGGACGAGCAGGAGCAGGTGCTTCTGGAGCTGTCCTTTCCAGAGATCATGGCAGTGTCCAGCAGTAGGTGGGGATGGCCGCTAGGGTACAGACAGGGTGATGGGAGGAGAGGGGGCAGCATCTGGGGCCGGGGACACAATCAGTGTTATCGATGGTGAGCTCTTTGTCATTTGAGAAGCATCCAGAGGGTGGTGGGGTCCTGGAATAGCCACTTTCCATAGCACAGTGCATCCCAGAGCATCTGTCTGGGACTTGTAGGAATGTGGTCCAGATATGAGGAGGGTTAGGGAGGACTTCCTAGTGGAAGAGGCATCTAGGATGAGCCTTGAAGAGTGAATAGGGACATAGATGGACAATGAGCAGTGCACTGGGCCAGAGTGGGCCACTTCTGGACCAGACCTGGCTGTAGCCATGGCTACATCTGCACTAGAGGACAATGTGTCTGAGCTTATCACTTCAGTGGGCCATGACTCGCCCTGGCAGGGCCCTATCTGGGAGTCCGGGACACTCTGACAGACTGGCCTTGGTCCCCTTCAGGGAGTGCCGCATCTTGCTCTCACTGGGCTGCTCTGATCTGGGCTGTGCTGCTTGTCACTCGGGCTGGGCAGGGCTGACCCCGGCTGGACCCTGTTCTTCGTGTTGGTCCTGTAGGGGAGCAAAACTGATGGCCCCCAGCTTTACACTGGCCACCATCAAAGGGGACGAGTACACCTTCACATCCAGCAATGCCGAGGACATCCGTGACCTGGTGGTCACCTTCCTGGAGGGGCTACGGAAGAGGTCTAAGTATGTGGTGGCACTGCAGGACAACCCCAATCCTGGTGAGTGACCGCTGACATGGGTGCTCAGGGGTGGTCACAGACTGTACAACTGGCCTGGCCCTCCCTACAACAGGTGGATGGTGCCTTATTATTATATTTTCTAGACACTAAGCCCAAGGCAGAATCGCCTTTACCTGTAGCCCACAGAACACTCTCCCCCCATCCCCTCCATCCAGGACTGTAACTTACCTCTTATCACAATCTCCAAGTTGTATGGGGTCCTCCATACCCGATAACACAATGGTACCCCTCCTGATCAATATGGAGCCTAGAACCTGTGGGAAGGGAAGGGAGATACGGTAACAGTCCTGTGATAGTCCAGTAACAATGGAAACCTAGAGATTGTGGGAACCTGGAGGTCAGACACTCCATGCAGCCTGGGCCAAACAGGAAGCATACGTGAGCAGGAATCTGAAACAGACGGCGTAGGAGAGCCATGCACAGAGGCAGGAGAAAGCTGGGGTGTCCAAAATTGAAATTGCATTGGCTTGATTAAAAAAAATGGCAAGGCGAGGAGCGAGGAGGAAAAGGGTGGGCTTTGAGCAGGAGAGTGACCCACACCGGTGGCTAAATCTGGACATGGGGTTTGCACAAAGACTATGCAGAGTGGCAGATGGCATGGAGCCTCAGCGTATATAGGTCATCAGCCCAAATGAAGATGTCCCAACGCAGCCCCGTTTTCTGCCCCCATGTGGATCCACTCACCCCTGCCTCAAAGCTGGTGAGGAGTCGGGTTTCCTCAGCTTTGCCAAGGGAGACCTCATCATTCTTGACCATGACACCGGTGAGCAGGTCATGACCTCGGGCTGGGCCAATGGCATCAACGAGAGGACCAAGCAGCGTGGCGACTTCCCCACTGACTGTGTATACGTCATGCCCACTGTCACCCTGCCACCTCGGGAGATTGTGGTATGTGACCCGCGCTGGAAGTCTCCCCTGGACCCTCCTTTCTTCTTCTCACATCTGATGACTAGAATGAAGGATTGTAATACAGTAATGATTTGCATCTTCTGTGTAGATGGCCTTAGGGGCCCACAGACTTAATGTATGGGTATCCACCTAATTTGCATCAGTTGATGAGGGGCCTAGGGGTAGGGATGGGGGAATCATTGTCACATGACTGAAGGGAAATGGGGCCACAGCTGGGCGAGGGTCTGGTTTTTTTTCTGGATCACAGGTCAAGGATTTAGCATAGCTCTCCAGGCAGCTCCTGTGCAAGGCTCCTGAGTCTGGATTGTTCCAAGCACAGCATGTTTGAGGCACAGGGACTGTAGGCATGGGGGGGGTGTCTCCACCCCCATGGAGACCAAGTCTCCCCGAGCCATCTTGGAAGTCTCCAGCTTTGCCAGATCCCAGTGGCCCCAACTGAACAGCTGACATGAACTCCCGGTCTCTTGCCTCCCAGGCCTTGGTCACCATGACCCCAGACCAGAGGCAGGATGTTGTTCGACTCCTGCAGCTGCGTACAGCAGAGCCGGAGGTGCGCACAAAGCCATACACGCTGGAGGAGTTCTCCTACGATTATTTCAGGTGACATTGGGTGGCAGGTCTGGGACAGGAAGCCCCCACCTGTAAGCAGGGCCAGGTCAGGGGTAGCATAGGCAGTTTCTGTTGTCCAAGATGAGCCCCCTGTGTGGTTTCATCTCATCCTTCCGTCCTCTGGGTGGCACCTGTGCCACCCAAGCATGACCTCTGCCCTGGGGGGTGGAGGAGGGAGCCTGGGTAGGAAGATGAATGCTGTGGTTTGGGGTATTTAGCTCTGGCTGAGGGTGCCTGGGAGCAGGGCAGAGTCTCCTGGAGTCTACTGCGCAGTGCAAAGCACAATAGAAGAACAAGAGGGGGAGGGGTTCTCTACCCAGCTTGCCATGGTGGGCTTGGTACTGACCATTTCCGTGCCTGACAGACCCCCACCCAAGCACACGCTGAGCCGTGTCATGGTATCCAAGGCCCGAGGTAAGGACCGGCTGTGGAGCCACACACGAGAGCCCCTCAAGCAGGCCCTACTCAAGAAGATCCTGGGCAGTGAAGAACTCTCCCAGGAAGCCTGCATGGCCTTCATAGATATCCACTACCATGAGGACTAGGAGGGCAGCAGAGAGGGTACTCAGGGCTGGGCATGACAGGGCCCTTCTCCACAGAGCTGGCTGGGTTCTGGGGACCCTGGAAGACCCTGACTGGGTACACGGCACCTCACAGTATGCAAGGACAGCCTCATCCAGCACCCTCTTTGATCTTGTCATTCTGTTGAAATACAAGCATTTTGCCTTGTGGTGGGCCA
This sequence comes from Acomys russatus, assembly GCF_903995435.1. Taxonomy (NCBI): domain Eukaryota; kingdom Metazoa; phylum Chordata; class Mammalia; order Rodentia; family Muridae; genus Acomys; species Acomys russatus. Next base: position 50,024,192 of record NC_067143.1, on the reverse strand, counting down.
GGCACAGAGATGAAGCTGTGACAAGAGCCAGCCCCTGACATCATAAGCATTCTGTGCTGGCCAGAATCAGTGGTGATGGTGCCAGCTCATGAAGTGGCCTGACCTAACCTATAGGAAGTGCTTTCCTGGGGCACGTGGTGTATACAAAGTCCCTGAGATGAATCAGCAGGGTGCAAAATAATTTAGCACATCTGGAGGGTAGATGTACTGCCACAGAAAGGCTCCCAGGGTCTGTTAAAAAGCTATAGCTGGCCAGGTGTTGTGGCACACGCCTTTAATCCCAGTACTTGGGAGGCTGAGGCAGGAGGATCCCTGTGAGTTCTAGGCCAGCCTGGTCTACAGAGCTAGTTCCAGGACAGCCAGAGCTGTTATACAGAGAAACCCTATCTCAAAAACAAACAAACAAACAAACAAAAACAAACAAACAAACAAAAAACCAAACCAAACACACACACACAAGCTATGGCTGCTGGAACTAACTATAACTGGGTGGCACAGTGCTTGCCTAGCAGGCCAAGGCTGTGGGGTCAGTCCCCAGCAGCACACACACACACACACACACACACACACACACACACAGAGAGAGAGAGAGAGAGAGAGAGAGAGACAGACAGATAGACAGACAGACAGACAGACAGACAGACAGAAACAGAGACAGAGACAGGAGCTGCTGGGCCTGGGGAATCAGTCAGATTGGGGATTGGACAATGTTTTCTGGCTGCCTCAGACACTTGGGGTGTAGGGTCAGGGCTTGAGGAAGGGTGGCCATGGTGGGGAAGGGAAGATAAATCCTGAGCAGGCCACACCTACTGTGTCACTCAGAGTTCCAGGGTAGGGAGAATCGGGTCCCTTACTTCCTAGGCCAGTGTGTCCCCTTCAGTCATAGACTTTCCTTGATGGCCTCCCACCTGTGCTCAAGTACATGGGCGACTACCCATCCAAGAGGACACGGTCCGTCAATGAGCTCACTGACCAGATTTTTGAGGGGGCACTGAAGGCTGAGCCCCTCAAAGATGAGGCCTACGTGCAGATCCTGAAACAGCTGACTGACAACAACATCAGGTGAGCAGACAGGAGCGGGGACCTTTTGAGGCAATTGACACCTCATCTGTGGTAGACTGTCCTCATCAGCCTGGCCTGGGTCCTAAGGTCAACCTGTCAAGAGCCAAGAAGGGGCATCCCTTAGCACAGTTCTCTAAGTCCACCGCCCTGCCCTCCCAGCTGCCATTCCTAACCCCTGGGCTGATTCAGGCTGAGGTGGCTGTCAGCCCAACAGTCTCTCTGGAAAGGCTCCTGCGCTGTGAGAATTGGGCCTACGGGAGATCCCTCTTTCACTTTCTCAGTGGGCCAGCCTGAGGCAGGGATGGCAAGTCAAACCCAAGCTCACTGTAGAGCTCAGGGTGAGCTCGACCTGGCTCTTCGGCCCAGCTTCACTTTCCATTCTGTGCGAGAGTGTGTGAACGGCCCATGACACACGCAGGGTGAAAGCCTTTACCGAGACCAGAAAACAAGATTTGTTGGTAATATGCTGCAAAAAATAGGAGGAGAATTCCAAGAGAAGATGGTGCCCCAGTGAAAAGCCATCACACTCTGTCCCAGACTTGAGACAGAGGCCTTCCAACCAAGGCAGTCACAATTGCCAGTGCCTTAAGGCAAGGGGCCAGCCTCATGACATCATGTCTGATGACTTGGAAGATAAGCAACTGAGCACTGGGAAGGTCCTAGTGATTGAGTCAAAACTCCCAGTGAGTCTCTCCCTCTTACCCACATGAATATAAATAAAAGGGTTTGGTAAGATCAGGGAGAGCTAATCCTGGGGCAGAGGTGAGACCCAGAGCTCATGCCATCTTAGGGGTCCAATCGAGCACCCCCTTCTCTGGTCCCCTCCAGGCCTCATAGTGAGGCTTAGCCTACAAGGCAGGATCTTGTAGACTCCATAGGAAGGTCCTTAGCTGTTGTTTTGCTGTTAGGGTTCTGTCCAAATGAGATCCTAGTGCTGATGGGTAATTCTGTCCCTAGTGCTGATGGGTAAGACTCAGAGGTGGCTCCTTTGAAGAAGTCTGATAGCCACACGAGGCCAGCTTTTGATCAGTCAGGACAGTGTCTTGATCTGCAGTGGGTTTGAGTAAGCTACAGCTTAATAAATTGCCAGTGTACTCAAGGTGGCTGCTCTCAAGGGGTGAATTTGAGGGATGACAGGTCTTTTGGCTAAAGCTTGTCCAAAAGGGTTGGGACTATCCCAGAGCCTCTGAGGCAAGGCAGTCCAGGTAAGCTGTGGAATAACCTGGGGGAAGGACCCTGAGAACTAACAGCCTACAGGAGGGGCTGTAGGCTATCCCCAAGGGAAAGGAGAAGAGAGCAGGGAGACAGGGAGGAGTTGGGGGGCCGAGTTGCCAGGGGGAGGGGCTTGGATGTGCCCCCAGAAAAAATCAGAGATGGAGCTGGGTTTAAAGAAGATGAGCCTAGTGTAAGAGTTTAGTGAGGCACACGTGATACTCGCAGGGTCCTGTGACAAACCAGGGCATCCTTCCGACTCCTGGAGGTAAAACCCAGTCTCACGCCAAAGCTAAACCCATTGGTGGAGCAGCCCCCAGGAAAAATCACACATGCCGATCCTGGCCATGAATCAGGCCTGAGGGTGACGGATGGTAGGAAGCCCGAATGGTAGGAGAACCTGCAAACGCTAACACAGCCACACAGTTTGTTCCTTCCTGTAAGAAGAAGGGTGGGGGGAAAAGAGAAAATTCTCACAGTGTGTGTGACGTTCCCTTGGCCGAGCTGCCACTGCCATCTGGGCAGCACATAGAGAGCGAGGGGTCCACAAGAGAAGGCAAAGGCAGCCATCCGCTTTCTGTTACCTTCATGTCCCTTGAACAAATAGTCTTGGCCAAGGTCCATCACCCACAGGAGGGAAGTATGGCTTTTCTCCAAGGAGGAAAAAACCCTCCTTAGTCTGTGCCCTGAGCACAGCCAAGGGCCATCATCTGCCTCTGGACCACCCATCAGTCACCACAGGCACCGGGTTAAGTAGCTAAGACCGCCCCAGACCGCCCCATATAGGCCACCAAGATGCTGTGCAGAGCTGTGTCTGAAGAGGCCAGTGATGCAGGTGGGTAAAATAACGTACCAAGACAAATTAAGCAAAGGGAAGATTTACAAAAACAAGCTGCAAGTTGGTGGCTGAGTTCCCAAAGAGCTCACACTTGGGAGAGAGGGAACACCCTTTTTAGGGTAGTTTGGAAGTGTTTGCTGTTTCTCTTTGAGACTGGCCGTCCATGTAAGACTCCATCCATCACTAGGGCCCAGTCTCTGGATGATCTGGCCTTCAAGTTAAAGTGCAGAGTCCTCAGACCCGGCTTAACAGTATAGACGTGTTCAGGAGCTCGGCCAGCATAGGAATTTGCACACTTTTACTTCCATGTTATCCCTCGGAATGTATGGCTTTGAGGAGGAGATCTCAGCTGACCCAGACAGAGTGCTGAATAGCTGAGTTTTTCATTCCGGCACAGGAACTCCCGTGTCCCTGTGGACTGGAGACTGTCTGCCCTGGCATCGGTGCTTGGCCGCATTTGAGCAGCACTGTTTGGTTCTGGCTGCTATGGTTGTGTGTCTGTTCTGGTCCTTGGACAGAAGGTATAGCTCTGGTTTCCTGTGCCCAAGATGCGCAGGTTTCCTGTGATACTCTCTGGTCCTCCTCCCACAGGTACAGCGAAGAACGGGGCTGGGAGCTGCTGTGGCTGTGCACAGGCCTCTTCCCACCCAGCAACATCCTCCTGCCTCACGTGCAGCGTTTCCTGCAGTCTCGCAAGCACTGTCCTCTTGCCATCGACTGCCTGCAGAGGCTCCAGAAAGCCCTGAGGTACAGGAGCCATGGGGGACAGGGGCCAGCATGGAGAGGGGTGGGGGTGGGGCATCTGGCCACACCCAGCTGTAGGACAAACCCTTAGGGGCCAGGCCGTGAGCGCATAATGTGGACCTATCTCTGGGTTTCCCAGCTTTGTGTGGCAGGAGCTGCACCCCATGTGGGTTACAGTTGGGAAGCCTGGCTGCTCCTTGAGAGGCTTCAGCCTTCTGGAGGACCAGGAAGGTGGCCCCTGGGCCCCAGTGCAGACTCTGCAAAGCTCACTCACACTCTTCGCTCTCACTCTCTCCCCTCTCTCCAGTCACCATCCCATTTACTGGCTGGGAACTCAGGGTTCTGGGAGGCCACATAGCTGAGCCCATTCTTGGGCATGAAGATGGGGTCAGACTGGGACTCGTCTCCGGTTTCCTCTGTCCCCCAACCTTGTGAGCCCAGGAACATGCTTGGCCTCTCCTTCCCTCCGTGTTTCAGAAATGGGTCCCGGAAGTACCCCCCACACCTGGTGGAGGTGGAGGCCATCCAGCACAAAACCACCCAGATTTTCCACAAGGTCTACTTCCCCGATGACACTGATGAGGTGAGGGTCCCCCGCCATCCCTGCACATGGGTCTGCATCCTGGACAGGGTCCAGCTCCCTCAGCATGCACTGGGTGTCTCTAATAACACCCCATACCCTGAAATCCTCTTCCTCTTAGCTAGAGCCAAGGCTTGATTAAAAGACAACACACACCCCTTGGGATAAGTCCCCTCCACTTTGGTCCTGTCCCCTACCTCCCCGCTCAGGCAGGCTGTCATAAATGTGACATCTTAACTTGTATCCTGAAAAGTAGTTTTGTTTTTGTTTTTGCTTTTTCAAGACAGGGTTTCTCTTTGTAGCCTTGGCTGTCCTAGACTCATTTTGTAGACCAGGCTGGCCTCAAACTCACAGTGATCTGCCTGTCTCTGCCTCCCAAGTGCTGGGATTACAGACATGTGCCATCCATCACACCTGGCACTGAAAAGTAGTTTTAAAACTTATCTGATCCTGGAGATTCGGAGATGCCACAGTAAGAGTCTGTGGCAAACTCAAAAATGTCCCAGAATCCTTCCCACCAATATTCCATCCCATCTCTCCTTTCTCTCTCCCTCAGACTCCACCCCTCCTCACATCTCACAGCCTGGGCTGCTGTTTCCCACTCCACACTCTTGGTTGCTTTTCTTTTTCACCATCCCCACCTACCTCCAACACACACACACACACACACACACACACACACACACACACACACACTGCTTGTGAGTCCCCGCCTATGCTCTCACTATCCAGGTCTGGACCTCCAGGGGCCAGGTAAAGTAGATCTGGGAAGAGCCAGGTGAGAGTTGCTTTCTTCAAATGCTTCATTCAAGCAGGTCTGGATCCACCAGGGTAACCCAATAGGTCAGAGGTCTTGACAGGGAGGGACTAGGGTAGGAGGGACAACAGATGGGGTCGGGGAGGCCCTGCGGAAATTGAATGAGTGCTGCCCCTAGGCTTTTGAGGTGGAATCGAGCACCAAGGCCAAGGACTTCTGCCAGAGCATTGCTAGCCGGCTGCTCCTCAAGTCTTCCGAGGGATTCAGCCTTTTCGTTAAGATCGCAGACAAGGTGGGTCTTCCCAACTTTTGGAGACTTGCTGGGACCCCAGGAATCTATAGGGGGTGAAGAGGAGAGAGGCACCTGCATGGGAGCATCTGTCTGCTCCCCTCCTTTTTGCACGGCACAAAGGCTCCCTCACATGGCACAGCCGCCCCCATCCTCTCTCCTCTGAGGCACTGCACGTGCCTCTGAGAGTCACATGCCCCGGTGGCCTGTGCTCTGGACTCACAGGGCTCATTGTCTTTGTCTCCTCAGCAAACTCACCCTTGAACCTCTCTGCTTCATTAGAGAGGTCAGGTAACTTTACTCATGATCACACAGCAGGGACCCAGACCCAGGCATGCTACCCCTAAAAGTCTCACACATCAGTGTAATGCCTCCTCAAAGGGAAGGCTTCCTAGAGCATCCTAAAGGGAGACCTGGATGTTCCTGGCTACTGATCACTGAGTACATTCTATCTCGTTTTGTGACTGTCACTGTGTCAAACATGGGGACCCAAAGACAGTGTGTATGAGCTCCTGGGTGCAGAGGATCGGTGTCAGAGTGTGGGGGCGGAGGAGCTGGACACAGACGCCAGAAGCCAGTTGAGGCAAAGCCTGGTTTGACTATGTTGCATTGGTGTGCCAGGCACTGGGTGGGATGGCGCCATTCCAGGCAGAGATGCTGATGAGCCACAGGTGCTGTGGGTGGGACTGACACGCAGAACCGCTCTGGCTGGGGGTGGAGTCTTCCTAGGGAAGCAGCTGACAGGAACATCGGTGGGAAAACCAGAACCAAAGCAAATGGCTACACTTCTAGGTCATAAGTGTCCCTGAGAACGACTTCTTCTTTGACTTTGTTCGACACCTCACAGACTGGATAAAGAAAGCACGGCCCATCAAGGATGGTAAGGGGCTAGGCTCTCGGATGCTAGCGGCATGGGGACAGGGATGTGTTGGCTTGGGGCCAGGCTGTAAAGCACTGTCATTAGCCAAATAAGGGGCTCCTCTGGGGCTGATGCCAGGCTGGCAGGGTCAGGGGACCTTCTCTCCTGAGACTCCGCGTGACCAACTGCAATGTGCCACAGGAATCCTGCCCTCGCTCACCTACCAGGTGTTCTTCATGAAGAAGCTGTGGACCACCACGGTGCCGGGTAAGGACCCCATGGCTGACTCCATCTTCCACTATTACCAGGTGAGCTGCCCCGCGCCCTCTACTCCCTCTGCTTCATGGGCCATCAGCCTTGTGGTTTCACTGGGGAGCTGGAGAGGGCTGCCTTTGACAGACAAGGCTTGTAGCTGCTGCTTCAAAAGCCCTTCTGTGGTACGAACTCAGACCCTGTCTCGTCTTCCGGTCCTAAAGGCTGTTCCCTTACTTTTGAGGTCCTTCCTAGCTCAGGCTGCTCCGTGCCCTGAGCCCTCTGGATGAAAGGGCCTGCTGGTGTGGCTGAGTCCATCCAAGCCCTCCTTGGTTCTGTAGGCATTGTCAGACAGGAAACCTGCAGGGACGCCCACCGGCAGATCCTGTCATGTCTGCCTTTGACTCCTTCTGTCCTTCCATTCAGCCCCTTGAAATTAGCGTGTTTCTATTCTGGAGGGACACATAGACACAGAGAGTCCAAGTGGTACAGGTCAGGTCACACAGCTGGCTGGTGCAGCTGTGGTCCCGGTGTCCGTGACTGCAGCTCAGTGCTCTGTGATTGGCCGCAGCCTTCTTAGCCATGAGTGAAAAACAAAGCAGGATGCCTGGCAGGTGGAGAAGGGAGCAGTGGCTGCTGTGGTGCAAAGTACCATGGCCTGGGAGCAAGAACTGTCCCTGCTCAAGCCTGGGAGACCTCCCACCAGGCCCCTCCCCATGCCACCAGGTCCTCCAACACACCATCTGATAGTCCACTTTTACCTCTCCCAAGGCCTAACTCGCTAGCTCTATGGTTTCACTAACTGACTAAGCTGGGATGCTCTGCCACGCCCTCTCCTGCAGCTGTGACTGGCTCCTCGGTCTCCCCTGGCTGGACTCCCTTCGCTCCTCTGCATGGGGTAGCTATGTCTATCCTGCCTCCTAGAGCTCCTCAGGGGCTTCCTGCTGCTCTCAGGTCTAATTCCAGATCCTGGTGCTGCCTCCTCTTTCCAGTGCTGCTGCTGTAGTCGTCAGCCCTGGCTCAGGCCACTCCAGCTACGGCTTTCCAGATTCTCAAGTGCCACCCAGCCTTTGCAGTACTGCTCTCTGGGTGGGACGCTCTCCTTCGCCTCTCCTCACTAGCAGCACTCCTTGCTGCTCCTTACTGAGCAGTTAGAAGTTTCATCTTAGAGGATGTCTTCCCTGACTCCCAAGTCTAGATCTTGTTACACACACACACACACACACACACACACACACACACACACACACACCACACACACTACACATCACACACACCACACTCTCTACATACACATGCACACACACACACTACACATATACATCACGCACATTCCACATACTCTACATACATACACACACACTACACATACACACCACACACATACACACACCACACACACTACACATACACACACACATACACACACAGCACTGTGAATGATTTCTTCACAGTTGGTTACTGATATCTGACTTTTCACTTGAGACTGTGTGTTCCACAAGGGTGTGTGTTGTTGTTTATGGGGCCTGGGTCATAGTCAGTGCTCAGCGACAATTGGTTGGATTGATGGGTGCATGATAGGTGGACTGGTGACTGGCTGGAGGGGTGGAAGGATGAACGTCAGATGAATTATGGGCAGATGGGTGGCTATGTGTGGGTGGATGGATGGATGAATGGATGGCAAGAAGCTTCTTGGGTAGATAGACCTGTAAGTGGTGAGTGGATGGTGGGTTAAGTGGAAGGGTGAGTGGACAGTGATTGACTCAGGTCTCCGATTAGCAGTGTGCCCTGGCCTGCCTCAGTTTCTCTACCCTTTTAGTGGTGGATAAGATGGCCCTAAGACTCCAGGAGCCTGTGGACAGTGCTACTGTCCAGAGGCCTAATCTCTGCTATGGTCACCCCCCGCCCCCTGCAGAGGCCCTGGCTCCGGGTCTGGAAGTTCAAGTGAGGCCACCGACAGCTACTGAAACCCTTAAGAAGATAAACAGGAAGTGGCTAGGGCTGAGGAGGGATGTGAACCTGTCTCCGGGTTTCTCCATCTTTGAAATGAGTCAGCTCACCTCACTGGCTGTAGGAAAGGCTCCATGGCCCTGCCCTCAAACTACCAAGTGCTGGGACTGACTGCAGCACCTCATGTCCTGTGAGGAAGCAAGGCCAGCTGAGGCAGGGCAATCACTGGGCCCAGATGTAGGGGAGATGACAGGAACCCCTCTTCTGGCTTGCCCATGCCTGGCCCCTGCTCTGTCCCTGACAGGAGCTGCCCAAATACCTCCGAGGCTACCACAAGTGCACGCGGGAGGAGGTGCTGCAGCTGGGTGCACTCATCTACAGGGTCAAGTTTGAGGAGGACAAGTCCTACTTCCCCAGCATCCCCAAGTTGCTGAGGGAGCTGGTACCTCAGGACCTCATCCGGCAGGTCTCCCCTGATGACTGGAAGAGGGTAAGCCACGGAGGAGGAGTGCGAATGGGGTCTCCTGGGATGGCACCTCTGGTGTCCCAGGAGTTGAGGCAGCAAGTACTGGCCAGCAGCCAAGGGGACTGCCCCTCCTGTGTGATAAGGGAACCCTGTCTTCCATCTCTGTCCGCTTCACTCTCTAGTCCCCGTGCAAAGCGTTTAGTGGCCCTGTGGTATTAATTTGTCCTATTCTAGTTGTCAAGGTAATCTTAATTTACCTGGTACCTCCTGGTTTGTCTGCATGGGTTGGGGGTGGATCAGAAATCAACTGACTGGGATAAGTGGGGACCATGGTAGTTGGCAACACTGCCTGTCCTGTGCCTGGCTCTGACAAGGTAGACAGGCAGAGACTGAGCTGAGAGTGGTCCACCCTCCTTCACTTCCCCCACAGTCCATCGTCGCCTACTTCAACAAGCACGCAGGGAAGTCCAAGGAGGAGGCCAAGCTGGCCTTCCTCAAGCTCATCTTCAAGTGGCCCACCTTTGGCTCAGCCTTCTTTGAGGTGAAGGTATGTCTTCCGGAGAGTTTCAGAGGGCAGGAAGCAGGCAAAGGGTTTGGGGGTGAGACAGCCCAGAGACTGGAATAAAGGTGACAGCAATCACTTTGAACGTCTGCTGGCACAGAAACTTTGACCCACCAGGAAGAACCAGAACCTGGCCCGCCAAGGGAGACTGTCCTATACACACGCTGGAGTATTGGAGGGGGGCTTGTACTGTAATAGTGGGACCTCTGCTCGTGAGGTAGCAGAGCCAGAAGGCTGTGCCCAGGGTGAGGAGGTAATCTAGGGTGCCTTCCTGGAGCAGGTGATGCTGTGCCTTCCAGGAAGTCCTCTGCCAAGGGTTCTGTGTAGACAAAGGGCCCAGGCCTGAGAGCTCAGGTCTGGGCAGAAAATAAAATGAAAAAGGTTAAGTATGCTGAGTGTGGTGAGAGGCAGGGAGACAAGCGAGTGAGGGGTGGGGTCTCCTTGAGGGACAGCGAGACTGGAGATTTGGGACTGGGACAAGAGTACCATATGGCTACTCTGGCCATTGGGAAACTTACAGATTGAGGGAAAGGACAGAGCCTCTGCTGCGGACCCACGAGGCTGTGGGCAGAGGGTAAACCAGTAGGCCATGGGAGAGCCGACAGGGCCATTGTGCCTCTGGCTCCACGCAGACAGCATGCCAAGCTGCTTTTGACCTAGCAAGGCTGCCTTCCTGCCTGTCTCCAAACTCCTGTCTTGCTTTGGACTCCCATCTGATGGTGTCTCTGTTTTCTTTGCTAGCAAACGACAGAACCAAACTTCCCTGAGATTCTCTTAATTGCCATCAACAAGTACGGGGTCAGCCTCATTGATCCCAGAACCAAGGTGAGCAGGGCAGGAGTGAGCAGCTTGGGGTGGGGACCAACCAAGGCCCCAGACATAAGCCCTTTCATCTGCTGGCCCCACTTGAGAGCCTCTGGGTGCCCATCTTGAAAGGCTGCCTGTGCTTGCTACACTGACTTACTCATTTGTTCCACCAAAATTGCAACCTTCAACTTTCCCACCAAACTCTTGCTGCTGAGCTCCATGAGGTCTTTAGTGTTCAGCTTTTCGACGTCACTGGATGCCACAGACTGTCACCTCTTAAAATGTTCTCTGGCCATCCAGTCAGGATGGTAACCTCATAGCAGGCGCAGCTGTGCTAATGCTGCAGGAAAGGCCAGTCCCACTATGTCCCCCAGACGTTGCATCCCTGAATAACTGGTGAAAAAAATCACTAATGACTGTCATCTTTGCCTTGTTGCATGGAGGCATGGCCACATGGGCACTTTGACTTCGGCATTCTTTTGGGGCTTTGGCTCTACACAGTCCAAGTAAGCTGTGTCTTTCAAGGCTCTTCCCTGTCCCATATTTCTCTTTAAACTCACCCCGGCTATCTCATTCAGATCAACAGTGGAGAGTATTCTCAGGCACTTAGGTTTCTATATTTGTCCCTAAGTACCCAACAGCCTCCAGGGCTTCCTTGGGCGTCAAAGGCAAGGCATGGAGGGTACGGGACCTGCTCCCTGGAAGCTGCACACAGAGTGGCCTCTCCTTGTTCCTTTCCTCATGTGAGGGTCCAGGCCTTCTTTGAGGGACTATCTATGGGCTGGACTTGGGGTTACTAGAGCCGAGGGTCATGCTGTGCATCTGTGTCTACTTGCTCTCCCAGGACATCCTGACTACTCACCCTTTCACCAAGATTTCCAACTGGAGCAGCGGCAACACCTACTTCCACATCACCATCGGGAACCTGGTCCGTGGGAGCAAGCTGCTCTGTGAGACGTCACTGGTGAGAGTGCCCCCTAGTGCCTGGCATGGGTCCCTACCTCTCCTGGTTGGGTCTGTTGGCCAACTGGGGAGGAAGAGCGGATCTGGGGACAGGACTTGCTTTGTTTCTGTCCTGTGTTCACTACAGAGTGCTCTGGGAGCCATCTGTCTGTGTGAGGGGCTGGTGTGTTCCCCTGTGGGCTCTGCTTAACTTTCTCACCTCTGGTTTCAGGGGTACAAAATGGATGATCTTCTGACTTCCTATATCAGCCAGATGCTCACAGCCATGAGCAAACAGAGGAACTCCAGGAGCAGCAGGTGAACGGTAGAGGATGCTGGCTCAGGCTCTGGCCATCTGACCAGCTCTGCTGGGACTCTGACCTCTCTGCCACAAGGTCAGAACCTTCCTGTACCCACGTATGGCATCTGGGTTACTGTCAGCCTACTCCATTGTGGCCTTCCTGTTGGAAGAGCCTGTGTTCCGTGGACACCTCTCCTGATTCAGACCAGCTCCACCAAGCAACCTCTTTTGACTTTCTGTATACTGATGGGACAGAGTAATCAAGGACAACTTAACTCTCTCTGTACTTGGAACAACTAAACCATGTGTGCATTGAACTGATACTCTGACACTCAAGGAAATGGGCTCAGGGTCCTCAGCGCTGGCCCCTGCCATAAGCACTACCACTGAGGACTCCCTGGAGGACACCCTCGGTATCATCTATTCCAGGAAGCCCCCCTAGACTACCTCCTGAGTCTGGACAAAGCCTGATTCTATCTGGATCACTTCTGTATGTGACAGTTACATGTTGGGTCCCTGCTAAAATCTCCCTGACCACCCGAGGGCATAAAGCATGTGTCTTATCCTCTGGTCTCATTGTAGTCTTTGCTGGCGGAGACAATGTGGGGTCAGGATACAGACCTGTATGGGAGTGACCTGTGAAGCGATTTCTTCTACCCATCTGACCAAGCTGCTCTACATTTGGGGTTTGGCATGCTTAAGCCAAGTTGTCCTTGAGTCTTAAAAGACCACTTGAGACAGGGCGGGGTTGGGGGGAATGATGGCCACTGGTCAGAGGAGAAGGCCGTGTGTGTGTGTGTGTGTGTGTGTGTGTGTGTGTGTGTGTGTGTGTGTGTGTAGTCTAGCAGAAGGATCACTACCTGGCTCTTAACTAGGGCCAGTGAGGGCAGAATGGTCCTCACACTGTGCCTGAAGTTTCGCCTTGGTTTATCAAGACATATCCAAGAACAATAAGTAATACTTCCTCGGGTGAAATGCTAATGTCCAGTGATGCTGCATTGTGACCAGATTGAGACAGTGAAGTGTGGGTGTGGCTGGGTAGATCTGGGGCAGGGACTTCGGGCAGGGCAGGGGCAGGGTGAGTAGCTGCCAATGTGCAGGTGAGAATCCCTTAGAGCTGATAATGTCTGGGACTTCCACCAAGATCTCCCTGAGATGTCACATTAAGCACCCAGGCCCATTACATCTCTATGCCTAACCACTCCGGGGTGCTGTTCCTGACCGCTGCACCTCTGTCTGTAGGAGAGGGCAGCTGGTGTATACAAGCAGAGACCCCAAACCAAGCAGCCTCCTTTTATGGAGTGGATGCTGAGGCTGTTGAGAAGGAGGGAGATGCTCTGCCCTATAACATTCACAGGGCCTCACAGTCAACCAGGACAAATCTGGCCTGGAGAGAAGCTGACATCATAATTTGCTCTATGTCATCCTGCTGAGGGGGAAGGGAGAGGTCCAAGGGGAGTGTGAAAGGACGAAAGAAACATCATGGACCTCAACTCACTATTGCTAACATTGGGCTCCCGGAAGGATTTCAGATGATTGGTCTGACCTCTATTCCTGATAAGGCCAAAGGCTATTTGTTGAGTGAACATGGATGGGACCATGAATCGTGAGCCTCAGGCATCAGGGAGCACCCACTGCACACAGACCAGAAACCGAGGGTGGGTGGCAGCTTTGCCCCTGGATCACGTCCATGCCACCTCTCCTTCCCTGACCTAGGACAATGTCACCACTGCACTGTCCCACAGGGCTCCATCAGCCTGGGTGACCACAGAGCAGGCAAACAACACCCTGGCTTCCTGAGAGGTTGCCTTTATTACACGCTGAGTGACCAGCCAGCCCTTCAGCAGAAAGTATCAGACACGACAGCCCCGCAAACCCACAGAGCGACCAGCTCCAGGTCCATGACTGTTGGCCCTGGCCTGTCTCCCAGGTGCATTCCTTACAGAGGCAGGGCCTGAGTGCTGCTCCTGGAAGCCTCTGTGGCCCCTGTGTGAGCCTCCTTGACCACACCCTACCATCACCACACTTAGGCTCAGAGAGGAAGAGAAGAGGGCAAAGTGAGGTTAAATTTTCTCTAGAGGGAAAAGGAAGATATGATAAAGGAGGAATATACCAGGTAGACAGATTCCAGGTGAAGGGAGGATTTAGCTACCAGAGGTCACAGTGTTGTTCAGTGTGCAGTGTGCCTAGTGATCTCCTTGGCAGGAACTTGGTTGGAGCTTTGATGTTCCCTGTGGGGACACTGGTTATTTGATATTCCCCTTGGAAGACACGGTCCCTTTTGGGGGAGCATTAGTGATTTCACATCCATTTTAGGACACTTTGGTGGTTCAAGGTTCCTTTCGGAAGCCCAGATAGAGAAACGTCCTCTTTTGGGGGTGGGATCTGGTGGTGTGACACTAATATCTCCCCTGGGGAGATACTGATGGTTCGATATTCTTCTTGGCAAGTCCTATGGCAAATACTCTCACTGGAAAGGATCTGGTGGTTTGAGGCCCTCCTCTCTGAGGACTGCTGTGAAATAGAGTTTGAATATCTCAGTTTTGTTTGGTTGGTTTGCTCTTTGATCCAGGACAGCTGGAAGGTGGCCAGGGTTTTCTATAACTTTCCTGTTGTATGCTTTGTTTCCTGGACTCCTGTGGGGGAGAGAAAAGATAAACACAGAGTTCTCAACTGTCACTCTCCAGATTTTTGTTTGCTGTACGGTAAACTCGGGGTCATCGCTTGCATGGTAGAGCTGGCTCCAACCCACCACTGACTTACGCTAAGCTTCCAATCCCTGCACAGTTTTGTGCGAATTTTAAGATAGCACCCTCCCGCCCCCCCCCCCCCCCGTTCATACAGACACAGAAAGGTGATTGTGTGACCCCAAGGAAGTGCTCAGGAGGCCGGGAGTGACATTGGCTTCAAGTGATCATCTGGGTTGTCACACTTCTAGACTCCCAGCTCTCAGGATGCTAAGACAGGAGGATTACAAGCTTGAGGCCAGCACAGGCTACAGAGTGAGGTCCTGCTTCAACTTAGCCCTCAAAATCAAACACTTTTCCCCATCAGAATGGGAATTTCTTGGAGGAACTTTGGCTTGCTTGCTATCCTGTTCCCAATACCCAGGAAAATAGTGCATACCAGAGGCCTAGTATATCCTAGTACTTTGTTGATGGAAAAACTGGTGGTTGAGAGCATGGAGAAAATCGACTTTTTTTTTTTTTTTTGAAAATCAACTTTAAAAGTGGATAAAGTGTAATGAAAAAAATTTCTTCAAGTTATTTAAGAGTTAACAATACAGTGAGGAATTATGGGACCCAACTAAGGAAGAGTGCAATAACTCCAGGAGAGAAACTTATCCTAATTGTATGCTTCCTGCAAGACACTCATTTTAGATAGTAAAAACATAAATAGAGGTAAATGCTTCTAAAAGATAGTTCATAACGACACTAGAGAAAAGTCAGGGTTTATATTAATGTCATACCAAGTAGATTTCAGAATAATACTATTATCCAAAATAATAAAGTTTGTTTTATTATTGACTTACTTTGTGTTCATAGTATACTCTACCAAATTACAGAATTCATTATTTTCATGTACATATGGGGGAAATCTATGAAGATAGGCTATATTCTGGGCATAAAATAGTTACAATAAATATAAAGGAACTAATAATCATTCTAAGTATATTCTCTGGAAAAAGAAATTTAAATTAGAAAACAATGGCAATATTTCTGGAGAAGTTGGCGCTGTGGGCATCACTTAGGAATAGAATGTGCGCTTAGCATGTAAAAGAAAAAAATGTGAGCTCCAGCCCAATTTCTTTTTTTTTTTTTAATTTAGCTTTAGTATGACTGTCTGAATGTACATATGCTTGTTGTGTTCATGCTTGGTGCCAGCAGAAGCCAGAAAGCACTGGCTCCCTGGAACTGGCGTTATAGATGGTCATGAGCCATATAAGTCCCCTGCAGGAGCAGCAAGTGCTGTTGACTGCTGAGCCATCTCTCCAGTTTATGCCTTTCCTCATCTCCTTTTCTGAAACAGTTAGAATGCATGTTTGTTTATATGATGCTGTCTCATAAATCCGCAAAGTGTTTTCCATTTGAAAACTATTTCAAGACTTAAAGTTCAGAAAGCCTTTCTTCTACCTGATCAGTTACGTTGAAGCGCTTTACCATGTTTTAAATTCCACTTTTTGGGTTCTTTAGATCCAATATTCCTTACTGGTTCTTTCTTATGATATATCTCCCTGCTGGCTTTTTCATTCATGTTATAAACTGTCTTCTTGTATTTTCTTATCTCACTAAGTATCTATATTTCTTTAAGCTCGCTTTTCTGATTCTTTTTAGGTAATCTGTTTACTTTCTCCCCCCACACCCACCCTGTCTGTTGTTAGAGTGTTACTGTTCCTCTTGAGGAATTGCAGGGCTTGTTTTTTGTTTTGTTTGGTTTTGCTTTTCAAATCATCCTTCTTATATTCCTGTAAGAATAATATGATGTGTCCAGAGCTGCCTCTGTCAACATTAGATAGTGGCTTTTCTTTTCTGAGACAGGGTTTCATTATATAGCGCTGGCTGACACAGGATTTGCTGTATAGACAAGTCTATTTTCAAACTTGTTGCAGTCATCATGCTCCTGGCCCCTCGGTATGGGGGTTACAGCTTCATGCTACCACACCCGGCCTGTAATTGTGGGGGCTGTAGGAAATGGGCTTCATTGATTGTCCACTGTGGGTACTTTGGCATGATGCCTGTGTTGCTTCCTTGGCTATAGTCTACATTAGCAAGGACACGGGACATCTCAGTGTGGGATAAAGATTTTGTAGCTTGGATGCAGCTCTCTTAGGCAAGAGATTGGTATCTAAGGCTGCATACGCTGACCTTAAGGCTTTGGCGTGCTAACCTGCTCAGGAAACAGCAGGCTAAGTTGAGAACAGCCTGTTTAGAAGTCCCTCAAAAACTGTAAGGGGACAGTGTGTTGCACATGCCACTCAGAAAGGCCGGCTTGGTTAGCGTGTGGGACCTCTGGAGGACAGAGCCTTTCAAGGCCTGGGTCATCTGGTTGCTTTCAGGGCAGCAGGAGGTGCCATGTGGCTGTTTGCTAGGGGCATCTATGAGCTGCCCAAATGCTTCCTGTGGCTGCGGGGTTGAGTCTGCAGAGCTGTGGCACCGCTGCTTGGATGTTTCATGGATTTGGAAGAGCAAGGCCTCAAGGAGTGTGCAGCAAGGACTCGAGTGGGTCGGAAGCAGGATGTGATGGGCATGAGACCTGAAAAGGCTGCAGAGTTCTGCAGAATTAAATAGTTCAGGTGTCCGAAGCGTGACTAAGAACTTGTATGGGCCACCTGATCACATTAGCCAAGCCTGACAGCCTCAGTTCAACCCTCAGGACACACATGATGGCCGAAGAGAACCAGCCTCCATGGGTTGTCTTCTGGCTGCCACACGCATGCTGCAGGGCATGCACAGTCATATCTTATATACACATAGCACATAAGTTAAGATGTAAGGTATCTTAAAAATGCTTTTCCTTAAGAAAAGGAAATTAGAGAAGAAGTTGAAATGAATGAAAATGAAATCACAATGGTCACTGTCTCTGCAGGGCTACAAAAGAGAGTTTATAAACAGCAGCGTCTTACCTTTCTTAGCTTTAGGGTCTAAACCACCAGAACTGGGTGGCGCCTCTGTTCCAAGGGCAGTACTTCGTGGTATGTCATCCAAATGAAGTAAACCTGTGTATTCGTGGGGGTGGAACAGCAGGACAAAAATGTATGAGGCCACTACATTCAGCTTGCTTTGGAAGAGCACATCCTAAATGCCTTTTCAACACACTACTCACAAAAAGGCATTTTGTTTGAACCCGATCAAGGGTATTTATGGGAAAACTCCAGGTAATATCATGCCAAATGCTTTTCTATTAGCATGGACATTCACTCTCACCACTCACAAATTACCTGGAATTCTAACCAATGTGATAAGGCAAGAAAAAGAAATCAAAGGCATCCAGATAGGAAAATGTGAAATTTTACAGAAGGCATGACCAACACATGTAGGAAACTAGAACCTAAAATAAACTCACTAGAAAGAATAAGTGAACTTCATAAGATTTCATAATGTGAGATCAATATGTGGAAATCAAGTGCATTCTAGATACTCAATAACCAACGGGAAATTTAAAATTTAAAATACCATCTTTACTAACATAAAATGTAATATTAAGAAATAAATCTGATAGTTGTGAAAGAAGTACAAATCACAAAGCCTTGCTAAAAGGAATTTCAGAAAGTCTAGGCAAATGAAGAGATACATGTCCAGACTTCAGTACTGTTATGTTCCACAACTAGATAAACTACATTAACTAGATATACCAGACAAGCGCATTAAAAACACTGTGCCTGTACTGAATCCACAGACTTCTTTCCCTTTGGCCAGAAACAGCCCAACACAACCACTGTTTATCCTGTCTACATTCTCCCTACACTATGTTTGGTATGACAAGCAATGCTGAGATGATTTAAAGAATTTGAGAGGATATGAGGGGTTATTTGCAAATACTAACATATTCTTCTCCATGAGACAGGAGCTCTCATGGATTTTGGTTTTTTGTTTGTTGTTTGTTTTTGTTTTTTAAGATTTATTTATTTATTTATTATGTATACAGTGCTCTGCCTGCATGTACATCTGCAGGCCAGAAGAGGGCATCATATCACATTATAGATCGTTGTGAGCCACCATGTGGTTGCTGGGAATTGAACTCAGGATCTGTGGAAGAACAGACAGTGCTCTTAACCTCTGAGCCATCTCTCCAGCCCCGATTTTGGTATTTTTTCAATTCCTACAGATAACACTGTAGGTACAATCTCTTGTGTACTGTATGGATTCTTCACCTGTTGATAGCCAGCTGATTGGCCTGTAGCTGAGGCAGGAAATAGGGGTACAAGGGTGAGCGTTTGGAGAGAGTGAAGCCTGAAGGAGATTCACCCAGGGACACTGAGGAGGACAGATGCATGAAACCTGAACACAGGTAACCAGCCATGTGGCAGAACTTAGACTAGAATAAATGGGATTTTAGTATGAGCAGGTCAGGGACCATGCTTCACTATATTGGCCTAGGCTTTTATAAATATATTTAAGTCTCAGAGTTATTATTTATGGGACCAAGGTTGTGGGTGAAAAATACAGGTTACAGGAAACCCCCTTCTACATAACATGGTATAACTGTCCTAGAGTCATATAATGTGAAAATAAATGTAATTAAAATATTGGGTTTCTCTAAGTTCATGTACATATTTTGACACATTTATAGATAAAACACCAGAATGTCTTCAAAATTATATTTATTATTGTGTGTGCATGCACAATGATAATAATAAGAATTGATAGACCAAAGAAAAGGCAAAGTGTGTAAAGCTGCTCACCACCAAGCCTGACAACTTAAGTTCGATCCCCAAGACTCACATGATGGGAAGAAAGAACTGATCCCCTGAAAGCTTTCTGACCTTTTCCAGATGTGCCTAAGTCTGGCAGTAATATTCATTACATACAAACATTCATGGCAAACTTATGGCCCCAAACTGGAAACAACTCGAGCGTCTGTTGATGTGTGACCAGATAACTAACATTTGGTTTCTGGTACTATAACAAAATACCCACTACTGGTACTGCATTAAAAAAAAAGAGTACCTCCCAATGATTCAACCATCTGCTACTAGATTCTTCTTTCTTAAGGTTCTGTCTCTTAACCCTGCCATAATGACAGTCAAAATGGTAACTTCTAGGGAACAGACCACATCCCAACAACAGCACAGTACAAGGAAGAAGGACCTATTGACACAGACAGCATGGAAAATCTGAAGTGATTCCACTGGATGAGGGAGCCAGGTGAAATTGTTCTGTATTATTGGTTCTAGTTACATATACACGTTTCTGGAACATGCAGGCTGTACAGTGGGAGCAGGTGAGTGCCTGGGGAGGACGTGCGATGGGAGGGCAAGAGGAAGATATTACAGAGAAACAAGAAGCTGTTCCTCATTTTGGGGGGACAGGGTCTCAGTGTAGCTCAGGCTGGTGCTGAGTGCATTGTATAGCTGAAGATGACCTTAGCCATTGGCCCTCAGGCCTCTTCTCCCCATGATCTGGATTGCAGACAATATGGCCACCTCACCTGGTTTGTTTCTTGAGAAAGGGTCTTGCTATGTAGGCCTGCCTTGCCTCAAACTTGCAGCACTGTCCCTGCCTTAGCTCTCTAATGCTGGAATTGCAGGTGTCAGACACAAGAAGGCATGGTTGGCGAGACACTGATTCTCCTGGTTGTGATAGAGGTTTTACAAGTACACACCTAGCCCAAAACTCATTCCTAGGTCTCATAGGTCTACTGTTTACTAGATGCCAATTATTCCTCAGGAAAGTGTTTTGGTTTTGTTTTGTTGTTGTTTTTAAACCTTTATTGGAATTTATTTAAAACCTTTCTTGAAGCTGGATATGGTAGCATGTCCCTATAATCTGAGCACTCAGCCGGACAGTTGTGAGTTTGACACCAGCTTGGGTGTGTAGCAAGTTCAAGGCCAGCCTGTAGAACATATTAAGCCCATTTCAAAAATCCCTTTTAAAAAAAAATCCTTTAGCTTCATCTAGATGCAAGGCATTTTTTTTTTTTAGGTGCTGAAAACACACAAGGAAACAACCATAAAAAATCTCCTCTATTGTGGAGCTTACATCCCCATAGGACGAGGAGAAGACTAGCAACAATGGGCTGGTGAGATGCCCTGCAGGTGATGACGCTCGTCACCAAGCCTGCTGCATCCCGTTAGATACTTACGCCATATATCTTAGTTGGATTTTTATTGCTGTGATAAACACCATGACCAAGGCAACCGATAAAAGAAAGCATTTAGCTGAGCTCACAGTTTTCATGGTGTTAGAGTCATCACGGTGGAGAACAGGCACGGTGGCAGGGATAGCTGAGAGTGCACACCGCACACTGTAAGTAGGAGGCAGAGAGGCACTCTGGGAAGGGCTCAAGTTCTCTGAAACCTCAGTTCTACCCTCAGTGACACACCTCCTACAGCAAGGCCACACCACCTAACCCTTCCCAAACAGTTCACCAACTGGGGACCACACACTCTAGCTTCTGAGCGAACGAATCTCTACGGAGCCTTCCCATCCAAACCACCACACCAGGTAAAGGTGGAGGGAGGGCAGTGACTCCACAGAGCTGTCATCTGGTTTCTACTTACATGTCACAGTGTGTGCATGTTCCCTCTGCCCTCATTGTGCTCGCTCTCTCTCTCTCTCTCTCTCTCTCTTTTTCTCTCTCTCTCTCTCTCTCTCTCTCTCTCTCTCACACACACACACACACACTCATGCATGTGCACACACTAATAGAAATTATAATTTTAAAAGGCCAGTAACAAAATGTGAGGGTGAGATAAATACTGATGCAAAAGGATTGATCAGGAGCAGAGTTTTAAGAATGTGGTTAATTTTAAATTAGACCAACAGAAAAGACCTGTTTCAGGTGTTGTCTGAGCTAAGATACCATATTTTTTTTTTTTTAAGGTTTTAAAAGAAGATTTATTTACTTATAATGTATACAGCATTCTGCCTGCAGGCCAGAAGAGGGCACCAGATTTCATTATAGATGGTTGTGAGCTACCACATGGTTGCCGGGAATTGAACTCATGACCTTCAGAAGAACAGTCAGTGCTCTTAACCGCTGAGCCATCTCTCCAGGCCCTGAAGACAACATCTTAAAGGAGCAGAGGGAATGAGCTCCTTCTGACTGACACCCAGGTGAAGGCACACTGGGAAGGAGCAGTGTAGATGCTGGAAGGAAAGGGAGGTGTGTGTGGCTGGAACAGAGTGGGGAACATAAGATCACGTGCAAAGCGGAGGGGCTGGAAGTTGTGAATAAAGAGAGGAGTGATGGCAGCTGCATTTTAACTGGATCAGGTCACTGTAGCTGTGTGATGAATAAGACTGATGTGAGGAGGGACCGGGGGGGGGAGGGGGGGTGGGGGTGGGACAAAGGGTGGAAGTGTTGGGGCTGCAGATATGTGCAGATATGTGAACTTTATTATTGGGGCGCTGGGGAGCAAACTCAGGTCCTTATGCACTTCACCAACTGAGCCATCTCCTCAGCCCTCCAAGTCATTTTCAATTATATTATTAGGCTTCTTAAAAGGTAGGCAGAAATATCAACTTATTTAGTAGCTGGAATTTCTTTCATAGTGTCATCCAATGTTGAATAGTAAAGCATATTCTTTTGGCTTTGGCTTTGGTTTTTGTTTTTCAAGACAGGGTTTCTCTGTGTAGCCTTGGCTGTCCTGGACTCACTTTGTAGACCAGGCTGGCCTCGAACTCACAGCGATCCGCCTGCCTCTGCTTCCCCGAATGCTGGGATTAAAAAGGCGTGCACCACCATGCCCAGCGTAAAGCGTATTTTTACAAACTGACCAAATAAAGAGCATGTGACTTACGACTGTTACCAGGTCCAAGTCCAGTCTGAAGGCAATAGCAGGGCTAAGAACCTAGGGGCTGGAGAGATGGCTCATTGGTTAAGAGCACCGGCTGGGTTTGATTCCCAGCAACCACATCGTGGCTCACAGCCATCTGTACTGCCAGTTCTAGGATATCTGCTGCCTTCCTCTGCCTTCTGTGGGCAGCCGGCATGTAAGTGGTACACAGGCACACATGCAAGGAAAACACCCAATCTTATAAAATTTGAAGAAAAAGAAGAGGACGAGGAAGAGAAAGAACATCAACAACACACAGGGTGTAGTGAGTGGAGTAAGAACTCAGCAGTTAAGAGAGCTTATGAGTGCTGCAGGGCCTGGGTTCCGTTCCCAGCACCCACAGGGTGGCTCACAGCTTCAGAGGACCCAGTGCTCTCTTCTGGCTTCCTATGGGCACTGCATTCTTGTGATGCACATATATAAATGGAGGAAAAGCAGTTATCAGCTGTGGACAAACTAAAGCAGATTCAAATCCCATACTTTGGATTAAAACAAAAACCTGTTTACATAACATAACTGAGTTTTTAAAGAAACCAAAACTTCCACTACATGTTTTATTTTTCTTCTTTCCACTGT
Source organism: Acomys russatus (assembly GCF_903995435.1). Classification (NCBI taxonomy): domain Eukaryota; kingdom Metazoa; phylum Chordata; class Mammalia; order Rodentia; family Muridae; genus Acomys; species Acomys russatus. The sequence goes on along the minus strand of NC_067143.1, from coordinate 50,001,497 downwards.
AGTCATTATCTTAATTTCCTGTTGCTGCGGTAAAAACACTCTGAGAAAGGGTTGCTTTATTGTTGTTGTTTTGTTTTTGTTTTTGCCTGACATTTCCAGCTTGCAGTCCATGGTCTTGGGGAAGTCAAGGCAGTAAGACCTTAAAGTGGCTAGTCACATTATATCACAGCCAAGAGCAAATAATGACTTAACACATGCATACTAGTTTGTTTTCTCCACTCTTATACTGTCAGGAGCCCCTTTGTCCAGGGAATGGTGCCACCCACAGTGGACAGATCTTCCCACTTCAACTAATGTAACCGAAGCAATCCCATAAGTCAAGCTCAATCCCTCACTGAGACTTTACTCAAGTGACTGTAGAAGTGTCCAGCTAATGACTAAAACCAACCGTCACAGCTGTTCTAAGGCACACAAAGTGATGTCTCAGTGTGGTTGTCATTTGCATTTCACCAGTGATAGGATGCTGGCCACCATTGCTCACATAGGCCAGTCAGCATTATGTCTTCTTTTGAGAAATGTCTGATTGGGTCCTTTATCCATTTTAATCAGCTCTTTCTTGCTACTGAGTTACGTTCCTAACAAGCTGTGGCTATTAGCCTCTTAACCAGCAGTGCAACAAGCACTGCTTTTCCCCAGTGCACAGGTCGTCGCTGCCCTTGAGACTGTTTCCTTTGCTGGGCTAAGCTTACGCTTGACACCGAACCACTTATATCCATGGCTTTGTTGTTCATGTTCTCAGCGTCAGAGTTAAATAGTCACTGCCCAGACAGAACCCAAAAAAGACATTTCATGCACATGCTCCCCAAGTCGTTCCGTGGTCTCAGTCTGTTTGTTTTCAGCCCGTTCAGTTTACTGTGTGAGTTAGAAAGTTTTAGATATGAGCTGTGATAAAATTTACAACTATGTGAATTACTTAACGCCCCAGCACTATACCTAAACGAGTTAAAACAATAAACTTTGCTCCATACACTTTATGACATCATTTATTTATTTGAGACAGGAACTCAGTGAGTACTCATAATCCTCCTGTCTCTGATTCTGGAGTGCTGGCTTTCAGTTGTGCGTCACTTATCACAATGTTGTAAAGCAGTAAGTAAATGTAAGGGTTGAGAAATGTTTTCAGTTGGTAAAGTCCGTGCTTTGGCAGGCCTGTAGCCCTGGCATGCTGCACTGACGATGGCTCAATGGCTGAGATCACACACTTCTCCTGTGGAAGACTGCAGTGCAGTTCCAAACATGCACATCCGGCAGCTGACAACTGCCTCTTTTTTTTTTTTTTTTTTTTTTTTTTAACAACAAAAAAAAGATTTATTTATTTATTTATTTTACACATATATGAGAGCTCTATCTGCATGCACAGCTGCATGCCAGAAAAGGGCATCAGGTCTCAAGCTCCAAGGGATCTGATGCCTCTGGCTGCCACCTGTACTCACATGCACAATACCCCTCACACACACACAACTGAAAAACAATATAAATGTTTTGTTTTTTTAAAGGAAGGAAGGAGTAAAGGCCAGGTGTGATGGGTGGTGGCTCATGCTCCTCCAGTGCTGGGGAGGGCTTCCTGGGCTTGCTGGGCTAGCCTAGCCTAATTGGTGAGCTCCTGGCCATTGGGAGACAAGGCAGACAGCTTCCGAGGAATGACACAAATGTTCTCTCCTGATCTCTACTAGCATGTGCGTGCAAGTGTGCATGTGCACACACAAGCACACACAATAAAAATAAATATTTAAGATTATTATAGCAAGAAATGGCAGTACAGCCCTATAATCTCCAATGCCCAGGAAGCTGAGGCAGGAGGATTGCAAGTGAGGTTAATCTGGGCAATTTAGCAAAACCCTGTCTTAAAATTAAAACAAACAAACAAACCAAAACCTACCTTTGACAGGTTGTTATTTCACCCACCCTCCCTGTGCACCGGAAGTGGCGAGTGCTCAATCACTGTGTTACAGCCCTAGGTCCCAGATTTCTTCTCATTCCAGAACAACCTTCTTTCCTGGATCCCAAGAATTAACAGTCTGAGTGAGTTTATTTAGTTCATCCTAATTCTGCCATTAACCTTGAAGAATTAAATATCTGTACTTATATTTATATTTATTTTGATTCTTGTTATAGATTGACTCTTCTCTGAGAGAAATGACAACATCTATTTTTGGTGACAGACTCTAGAGCTTATACATAGGTCTGCTTATGCTATACCTTTTAGGTTTTGCTTTGATTGTTTAATCAATGTACTTCCTGGATCGTGGCTTGCCTTCCTCTATTTTCTCCCAATGTTGACAAGGACCCATTTTCTGTATTTCTTCAAGCCTGAGAGCCACTGCTGATGTCCACCAGGAAATGGTGAGCCTCAGGCATCAGGGAGCATCCACTCAGGCATCAGGGAGCATCCACTCAGGCATCAGGGAGCACCCACTCAGGCATCAGGGAGCATCCACTCAGGCATCAGGGAGCACCCACTCAGGCATCAGGGAGCACCCACTCAGGCATCAGGGAGCACCCACTCAGGCATCAGGGAGCACCCACTCAGGCATCAGGGAGCATCCACTCAGGCATCAGGGAGCACCCACTCAGGCATTAGGGAGCATCCACTCAGGCATTAGGGAGCACCCACTGCACACAGACCAAAAACCGAGGGTGGGTGGCAGCTTTGCCCCTGGATCACGTCCATGCCACCTCTCCTTCCCTGACCTAGGACAATGTCACCACTGCACTGTCCCACAGGCTCCATCAGCCTGGGTGACCACAGAGCAGGCAAACAACACCCTGGCTTCCTGAGAGGTTGCCTTTATTACACGCTGAGTGACCAGCCAGCCCTTCAGCAGGAAGTATCAGACACGACAGCCCCGCAAACCCACAGAGCGACCAGCTCCAGGCCCATAACTGTTGGCCCTGGCCTGTCTCCCAGGTGCATTCCTTACAGAGGCAGGGCCAGAGTGCTGCTCCTGGAAGCCTCTGTGGCCCCTGTGTGAGCCTTCCTGACCACACCCTACCATCACCATACTTAGGCTCAGAAAGGAAGAGAAGAAAAAGGGGCAAGGCTATTTCTTCCTTACAGCACCATATAGGAGGTAGTGGAAGTGCTGGAATCTAGTGTTCCATAGTTTTCTTCAGAAGAGTCCAACGTGGGAGTCTTTTGGTGGGTTTCAACATGGGAATCTATGAAGGATCCTGCCAATTTACCCTCCTTCAAGGTGGGCAGTGTGCTCTGTGAGGAAGCCTCCATGGTGGGTATTTGGATGTGTTGAGAGCTTCAAGTTACTGGTATAATCGTGTTCCTGAATGGCACTGCTTTCTTCTCAGAGGCTTCTGAGCTTTCATAGTGAACTTCTGGAGGCCATGAACTTCTCGCTATTTGGGCAGGAGGCCTTTCAGGGAAGTGTGACACTCCTTGATTTTTAGAATTTTCTTTGGGGAGGTTTGTGCTCTCAATATCTGTAGGACAGAAAAGGCACAAATATGGATTCCTCAAATACTTCCATTCCTGCCAGTCACGCATGACATCCAAGTCATCTCTCAGTGCTATCTCTTCAGCCTCTGCAGTTCTTTCCTTTAAGTGTTTCTCTCCTTCCAGACTGTTCAACACTTATTATGACCCTACAGCTTAGCACAGAGGCGAGCTTAAAGATCTTCTACACGTCTCTAGCTTACCACAGAAGGTCTCAGAAGCAAAGGACCAACCTTTGGTCAGAGACCATGCCTCATAACCTTTATACAATTCAGTTTAAATATTTTCTTTAAGTACATTCTCAATGAGAATCACAAATTTGTTTGTTTGAGACAAAAATCTCACTTTGCAACCCAGGTATGCCTGGAACTCATAACGCAGCCCAGGCTGGCCTTGAACTTGCGGCGATCCTCATACCTCATCTCTCAAGTACGGGACTACAGGTGGGAAACACTGTAAAAGAAGCCTTTTAAGCACAGAGCTTTGACTTGCCATTACCTGAATAGTGCTTCAAATTGTGTACCGCAAAACAAGTGCCAGGTAAATACATTTTTTTTTTTTTTTTTTACTGACAGGAAAACACAGGCAGTAAGGACTTATAATAATGGAGCAAGGAAACTGAGACCAAGCCTGCCACAGAGAAACAGTGAGTCTAGATGGTCTGTAAAAACATAAGAACACATCTGAATTATCAAGGAGTTTACACTGTGGTGAGGAGTGACAGTACCAACAGCCTGAAACTGTCCTCACCACTCTGTCTCTCCTAACTTACAAAGGACTCCACTGTTCCTTACACCATCTTTGGAAAGACTTTATCTCTCCAAAATTCTCTTCTCAAAACCTCATCACTCACATTTTAACCCGTCCTCCCTTCAGTCCATCCATACTTATCTCTCTGTCTCAAGGGTACCTAGATCCTCTTTCACTCTGTCAAAAAGCTCTCAAAGACATCCTATCCCATCCCTTTCACACGCACGAGAGTCCTTTAGCTACTTCTGCCAATAATTTTTATACAGATGGCAACTCCTTCCTGTCAGACTGACCTCTCTACTATCAGTAAAGAAAATAGTCATGTTAACATGACAGCTCGTCAAGCTGCTGCCCACTTTTATGACTCACCCCACTCCCCTTCAGGCTACCCTACTACATAAACAGTTAACACTTTGCCTCACCCTCCTTCAGCACAGGATACTCTCCTCACCCCTGCTTTGGGTATGTAGCCTCACCATCTGGTCTGTGTTCCCTCACAATCACCTGTTCCCCACAAATCTCCTCTCTTTTCACATTCTTACTTTTCCTCTGACCAAATGACTGCCAAACAGCTGGTGCCAACTGATGACTCCCCTTCTATCTCTCTCTCTCTCTCTCTCTCTCTCTCTCTCTCTCTCTCTCTCTCTCTCTCTCTCTCTCTCTCTCTCTCTTTCTCACACACACACACACACACACACACACACACACACACACACACACAAACACACACACACACGGCTAATCCTCACTTGGGTCAAGGTCATCTAACAGACTCTCCTCAGCTTCTCTGGTCCCTCCTTCAATGCTTCCCACCTCTTCCTCTGCATGGCTCTTCAATGTCCTCCACTAGCTGCAATCCCTCTCACCGCTGATACCCCAGTCGCCAATGCCCTATCCTACTACTGACTGCTCCCCTTAACCATCCAAGTCCCACTTTGGAAACCAAAGCCAAGTCCTCTCAACCTTTCCACCCAAGGCCCCAAACCTGTTACAGACATCCCTCTCACAGTTCGCCGAGAGCATCTCAATCATCTGTTTTTAAAATATTTCTCTTTTTTTTTTTTTTTTTTCGAGACAGGGTTTTTCTGTGTAGCCTTTGCTATGCTGGACTTGGTTGGTCTACAAACTCGAACTCACAGAGATCTGCCTGCCTCTGCCTCTCAAGTACTGGGATTTAGGGTGTGTGCCACCATGCCCGGCCACATCCGTCTCCTCTCTGTCCAGAGGCAGTCCTTTGCCTCGCTCTGGAACAAATGCGCCTTCCCCTTCTTCCTTGTCTTCTATCACCTGTCTTTGTTTCTTATTCCATGCCCTTCATCCTTCTGGGACAAAGAAATCCCCTTTGTGCCCAGAACTTGGTCTTGGGAGGTCTTAAGCTGATACCATTCCTTACAAGATGACATTATTAGCAGATGCCCTCTGAGGGGCAGATGTAGCATTTTTCAAGTGGCCATGTTGTAAGATGTGGCACCCTGGCTGGTGGCTCACATCAATGATCACAGCACTCAAAAGGCAGAGTCAGGAGAATCGGGCATTGTAGCCTGGGCTACACAGTGAAACTCTGTCTAAGGAAGGCTCTAGCACCCTGCTTTATTCCTCAGCCCAGAGTGATCTGGGCTGTGGTTTTGTCAAGGTCCTGCCTCCGTCTAGTCTTTGTTTCTTCTCTGACTCTAAATTTGGCTCTATGCTCTCTTGATATTTCTTGGAGATCCAAAATAGCCTTTTATTGCATTTACTTTCTACTTATATTAAGCAAAATTAGTTTCTGTAACAGACAATTATGAACTATTTAAGAACTGTATAAATTTAGGTGACAGAGGTTGCAATAGTATCATTGCAAAAATTGAAAAATTACCAAGTTTAATTTGAACCCATTACATTGAAACGCTGATAAGAAAATAAGGTAGGTAGAAAATAAATCTGAAGTCGTTGCTGTTTTTAATAGTTCAAATACCTGGCCAGAAGTCAAGGAAGGAAGGGTTTGTTTGCAGGAGACTGTCCATCATAGCTAGGAAGGTGTGGCTGAGAGCAGGAGGCAGCCGGTCACAGAGACACCAAAGTGAGGAAGAAGAGCAGGCTGGGTGCTGATGGTCACTTGCCTCTCCTGCTCCCTTCCTTCTTCCTTCTATTCAAACTTGGCCCCCAGCCCATGTTTACGGTGGGTTTCCTCCTCACTTAAACCTCTCTGGACCTGTTCTCATAGGCACATCCGGATTGGTACACCCTAGGGTGTGCTTCCTAGGTGATTTTTTTTTCTCCATCCCCCGCCCCCACCCACATGACTCTTAAACCCTATCAAGAACAATGAACCAGGCCGGAGAGATGGCTCAGAGGTTAAGAGCACTGGCTGCTCTTCCAAAGGTCTTGAGTTCAATTCCCAGCAACCACATGGTGGCTCACAACCATCTGTAATGAGATCTGGTGCCCTCTATACATGCAGACAGAACACTGTATACATAATAAATAAATAAATCTTTAAAAAGAAAGAAAGAAAGAACAATGAACCATCGCACCTTACTCAGCTCTCTAAGACTAAACACCGGCTTCCCTTCCCTCCCTGGCTGGGTCTGTCTAGCTGCCTCGGTGATAGAGAACTCTCAAACCTGGACAAATGGCTGAGGTGCCTAGTTAACATATCAAAGTGGACCTGGCCACCAGGTTCTCCCAGTGTCCCACAGCCCCTACCTGCTTCAGGGCCCTCCTGGTTGGCATACCCTGTCTCCTACCCTAAACTTTCCAGCCAGCAGCTGGGCTGCCCTTCCCTGTATAATCCAGCCATTTTGCTATGCTGGTCCTTTTGGCTCTTTTACTCTACCCTTTACCTGCCTGGCCTCTTGGTCTGGCTCCTCCATCTCCCCTCCTCCTTCTCCTCATGTGGTGTGGCTCAGGGTCACTTTCACTCTGGACTCTTCGAAGATGTCTCTGCCCCTGGCTATGCTCTCTCCCTTTTAGCTACAGTGAACTTTTCCCTCCACCATACCTAAGAGCAGTCTCGCCCTTCCTTTGTATTGCTTTTTTTTTTTTTTTAATTCATCTGCTGCTGAATCCAAGATGTGGCATAAATGAGTCCCCTCCCAAGGAGCTGGCCTGACTCTCCTAGGGTGCATAGAGATCTTTTGTTTATTTGCTGGCTTCTGCCATCCATAAGATTCAGTTCCAAATTCTAGAGTCCTACTCCGCTGCTGCTGCCTTCCTCCATCTGCTTTCTCACCACTTATCCCTCCTGTCTGGGCTCTGGCTTGCTGTGCCCTCCACATTGTCACCTACTTGTCTCCTGGCTCCAGAAGCCTGCTATGCCTCTGGCCTGCTACCCCCATGTGGAGATCTCTCTTTTCCTCTCTTCTCTCCTTCTCTGGATAAGTGCCACTATGGAGCTCCCTGCTTTGTCTACTTTTACTACAAAATCCACACTAATGTGCCAGGAGTGTCCTCTCTTCCCCAGTGGGCTCCAGTCACAAGGACAAGGAATGTCTTTCCTCTGTGATCTGGAACATTTGTCTCTCGGACAAGTTTCCCTTTCCACTTGGGGACGCCCAGACGGAAATTCTTGACACACTGAAATCCACCTCAGCTCACCTAGCTTTCTCTTGAAATATTTTTCTGAATAAACTTTTTTATGTGAAGGAAGACAATGAGGAGATGGCTGCTCCTAGGAGTGGTGAAAGAGAAGGGTTATTGTGTAGACACAGAGAAAGCCAGCCAGAGCGTAGACCTGGCTCTAGGCACCACAGGCATCGGTTAAAGGAAAAGCCATGTGCTCGTTTGCCAGAGATACGGAAAATTACTCCTTTCAGCAAGTAGGTATCATCTTCTTAAGTCCCTGAGGGAATGCTGGCTTTTGTCTAAACGCCAGACTTGGGAAAGGAATTTCTTGAGACCTAACACCATCATTAGATTCCTGGAAACCTAGCTTTATCATTCCTGTTTGAACTCATGTGTTGTCTCCTATTGTTAGTGTCAGAGATTAGACTGCACCTAGCATTTGAGGACCTACAAAGTGTTCTTTATGGACTCTCCAACACACACCACCACAACTGAAGACCAAGAAAGCACCTTCAGCCCTCACAGGCATGGAAGATCCAGGTGCCTGGTTCAATGATAGCACCTGCAGCTTTTGCTTGCTTCCTCAATGGCCAAATGGGACAGCTCCTACTCTCTCTTGGGCCATCACCACAGACAATTTCCAGCTCTTTTCAACTAGGTACCAATAATATAATACACGGACATACAAAGACACGAAGAAATAAACATCTGTTCTGGAACTTTCCCAGGGATATGTGCTTAGACATCTAGAGTCTGAAGTGGAGGGTTCTCCAGAACCCATGGCAGTCTATATAGTTGTGTCCCTTGGCATCTGTAGGGGCCGGTTATGGGATTTCTTAGGGGAACAAAGCCTGCAGATATCCACATCTCTTCTGTGAGATGTATATAGAGGCATGCACACCTTGCCATATACTTTACATCATCTTTAGATTATCTGTAATGCCCAAAAGAAGTAAATGCTGCAGAAAGAGCTACACTGTGTGGTTTAGGAACTGCAGTGCTGTGATGTTAATCCTCATGACCTGAACACATGATAGTGGCCACAAAGAGGCTCGACAGAACTCAAGTTCTTATTTAGTGACCCTGCTGCCAGCGTTAGTTAGAGCTCAGTACAGTTAGCACACGTTGGTGGGAGTTCCAGCAACATAACAGATACAACTTGTAATTTGTGGCCATGATCACAGGTGACTGCATTGTCACATTTATGTGTTTTACTATTATTTTCACATGCTACTTAAAAAGAGTTACTATAAAATAGATCTTGCCAGGCAGCTATAGCTCATGTTGTAAAGTCTTAGACTACATCATTTGTTCATATGCTTTATTTAATATCATACCGTTTCATTTATCATGTCCCTAGGAACAATACTTTAACACACACACACACACACACACACACACACACACACACACACACACGAGAGAGAGAGAGAGAGAGAGAGAGAGAGAGAGAGAGAGAGAGAGAGAGAGAGAGAGAGGGGAGTTGTAATAAATACATTCTATGATGTTTGCACAATGATAAAATCAGGTAAGCAAGCATGTTTAGAAAGCACCCGCATTCGGAAGTGATGACGACTGATGATAGGGAAAAGATCTGGGGCTGGAGAGATGGCTCAGAGGTTAAGAGCACTGATTGCTCTTCCAGAGGTCCTGAGTTCAATTCCCAGCAATCACATGGTGGCTCACAACCATCTGTAATGTGATCTGATGCCCTCTTCTGGCCTGCAGGTGTACATGTAGGCACAGCACTGCATACATAATAAATAAATAAATAAATAAATAAATATTTATAAAAAGACATCTGTGTGTATGCCATTACCAGCCACCTTACAGAGCCTAGCTACATAGTTCATATCAGCAACAGCATAACTTTTGTTTCCACTGGTGCTTGGTTGAGTTTGCAGATGGGAACTCAAGTACAGGGGCCTGACTAAATATCCATGTTCCTCTCTAGCCCTAGCCCTCAGCTCTCCTTAGGGACATGAAGAGCAGGCTCTGTCTTCTGGAGGCAATGTGGAGGAAAGAGGAGGACGAAAGGAGCAAGGCTTTTGAGCTTACCTGTAGATGCAGGGGAAGCAGCTTCCAGCCACCTCTGTTTTTTAAGCTCTTTCATCCTGGAAGGAAGCAGAGCACACATCAGCTCACAGGCCTCTTTCAGACAGCTTTACTAAGGCAGTGGCCCAACTCTCACCTGAGCAGAGCCCTGGGCTTCTTCCTCTTTAAAGGCTAAGCCAGGAATCAGAATGATGGATCTAAAGGGCCATGTCTACCTAAATTTGTATCCTTCTCCCAGCTGTTAATGCTCTCATCTTAAAACCACAATCCTGGGGCTGCAGAGATGACTCAGTGGTCAGCTCTTAGCACTGGCCGCTTTTCCAGAGGACCAACATTTGATTCCCAGCACCTACCTGATGGCTCACAATCCATCTGTAACTCCAGTTCCAGGGAATCTGACACCATCTTCTGGCTTCTGTGGGCATGAGGCACACACAAGGTGCACAGACATACATGTAGCCAAAATAACCACACACACTCAAATAGTAAAATACTAAAAACAAACAAAAACAAAACCCTGTAGCATTTGTCCTGCAAGGATTCTTAAGTGTCATTTTCTGGGCAGAAATGAAAAGGTGTATGGTCCGGAAACAGAAAGTGATTTTTCTCAAGGTCACCCAGCAACTAAGAATCAAAGCCAGGGCTGCACCCCAGTCTTCCTGGCCAGGGCTGCACCTCAGTCTTCCTGGCCAGGGTACCCTGCTCTGTTTAATCCTCCCAGGAGGGGAGAGGGAGGCCCTTGTTTGGGCAGCTGCAATCTCCATCCTTTCGTCCTTTCTCAACAGATCACCCTGACTGGGCTCCCGTGAGAGTCCTTATTTGAAAAGGGGGTGAGAGAGGGAGCTGCAGGCACAGTGAAGTGAGAGGCTCAGATTCTAAACACACTTTGCCCGGGAAGACATTAAAACAAAATAACCTTTTTCCCCCAGTTCTCTGAAAGAACCCATGTATTACTTTTATTTAGAGGAATTTTGCATTTAGAATTATACATATATACTTACCAGTGATAATAAAATATGAAACCAATGATAATCGCAGAAGCAACATCCATGAAAATCCACATGAATGTGTAGTACCCTGGTGTCTGCAAAACATGAGCCAACTGAAGGTGGGTAGATAGCTCTATACCTGGAAGGTTTTTAGTCCCTTGCTTATCTACTTGGGGTGAGGGCCCACAGGGAGTGAGGACAGACGAGGCTACCTCCAGATATTCTAACAGGCACCCGCACACAAGCAGGGCATCTGCAGCGAGTCCAGTGTGCTACCGCTTTCATCTTCCCTGACTCTCAAGGCGGACGCCTGTGAGAATCATAGAGCAGTCACACGCCAAGTCTGTTCTGGACCCAGGACTCCAACCCAGGTTATCTGACACCTTGTGCCCTGTTTCTGTAACGTGATCTCCAAAACCTAGCCCACACGCATATTGTTCTGGGAAGCCTTCAGTAGTGCAGCTTTCTAGGGACCTACAGACCTAAGGGATCAAAACCTCCAGGCGCAGCACCCCCAGGCGATAGGGGACCGACTAGGCTGTGAGCCAGTACCTGGGCACCACTGCTCGGACTCAACACTCATCACAGAAATGCAGTTCTATGAAAAGTATTTCCTTTGTACTCACACAGCTGCCCCTCCAGACTCTCCCAAGTCCAGCTGTTTGCCCCAGCACTCTGGGAACTCTGTCTCCTGCTCTGGCTCACATGCTCTTCCTAACGCCTCACCTGATTTCTCCCTCTACTCATTGCTCTCTCCCGGCGTTACTTGATGCTACAGAAGCTGGTGGGTTAAATCTTTTTTAAAGCTTTTCTGCCCAATGCCTAACTTTCAAAGAAGCAAAATTAAACTTTTCTTTTAAAAATGTTTTATTTGGGGGCTGGAGATATGGCTCAGTGGTTAAGAGCATTGACTGCTCTTCCAGAGGTCCTGAGTTCAATTCCCAGCAACCACATGGTGGCTCACAACCATCTATAATGTGATGTGCTGCCCTCTTCTGGCCTCCAAGGGTACAAGCAGGCAGAGCAATGTTTATGTAATAAATAAATAAATTAATTACTTAATTAATCTTTAAAAAATGTTTTCTTTTTACTTGTGCCACATGTGTACATACAGGTGTCTGCAGGATCCAGAGGGGGCACTGAATCCCCTGGAACTGGACTTGTGGGCAGTTGTGAGCTGCCTGATATTGGTGGTGGGAACAGAACTTAACTCTTTTAGAAGAGTAGCAAGCACTCTTAAGTGCAGAGCCATCTCTCCAACTCCTAGACTGCTGTCCAGTGGGGAATGGTAGGGTGTGCCTATAGTCCCAGCTACCCGGGAAACTGAGGCAGGAGAGTGACTTAAGGCCAAGAGTTTGAGGCTAGCAGGAGTGGCACATTGAGACTCCCTTACAGCTGTTTTCTGTTGCATGTGTCCCAGTCTAGCTATCCAGGCTCTGTTGCAGTGCCCGGCTAGCCATGGCTTCCTCCACAGGCACTAAGTGCTTGGATTTAGCTGTGGCTGCAGAGCACATCTTCAGGTCCACCAGGCACCCCAGGGTGCCAGGGTAAGGCGGTGGGATTGGGGCCCACGTACTTAAGAGCATTGTATTCAAGAAACAGTTTCACTTTGCAGTCAAAGGGATCCAGCTTTCTTCTATAATATGCCCTGTTGTTGCTGCCATACCTCGTGTGTGTGTGTGTGTGTGTGTGTGTGTGTGTGTGCATGTGTGTGTGCATGTATGTGCATGTGTGTGCGTGCACGTGTGTGTGTGCGCACGTGTGTGTGTGTGCGTGAATGTGCTTGCACATGCTTAATCCTGCGATAACAGAGCTCTAACGTCAGATCTCACTGTGAATCTTACATCATGAGACCGTGGACCAAGACACCTGAGAGCTCCAGTTTCCTAATGGGGATAATAACAATAATGTCCAATGATGTTTAATTGCAGCCTGTAAAATGCATTGTAAAGATTCAACAAAAAAAGGACCCAGAAGCGTTTGGGTGAAGAAGGGAGAAGCACAGCTCCATTACTCACAGACGCCCCTATTCTGAAGTAGCTTAACTGCACACGGAGCTACAAGGCGGTGGGGGACACATGGCACAATCTGACCAGGCTTAGAATGATCTGGACAAGCAGCTCACCATGAAGAAGAGAGGGTGACTAAGGTGCTGCAGGAGCTCAATGTTGTCTGTGGTCACAGAGTTGATCCTAGAACACCAGGCCAGAGAGAAGAGCCACGGCTCATTGATGACATATAAGTTGATGTGGATTTTAGCTGCCATGTAGTGTCTGGAACAGAAACAGAGCCACAGAGGGCTTCAGCTCAGTTGAGCGCTCAGTAACGAGAGGGGAACAAGCACGTTTGTGAGAAGCTACTGCCTAAATCACCGGGCACGCGGCTGTTCCCAGGCCAGCTTAGTATTCACTGCCGCAGAAAGGGTTCAAGCGAGGTAAGGGCTGGTCCTGTCCTTCTGCTCCTGTAGCACCAGTGGAGCGCCGGTCAACAAAACGTCCTAAGGGGGACGTAGCAAAACAAAGAAAGTGGAAAGAGGAAGGAGAAAGAATTGAGGCGGGGGGTGGGGAACAGCAACAGACAGGAAGTTGCATTTACAGCATTTACAAATTTGCAAATATCTCCACCACAACCAATTTCAAGCTGTCGTTGAGAAAACCAATTTTCGGAGGAGTACTCGGCTCCTGGATGGCCTGCTTCTACAAGCCACTGTCCGCTGCCTTGGGCAGGCAGGTCCCACAGGATTCCATGCCAGCGCCTCCCACCCTGACTCTGCACTCAGCATTTTCTGTTTGACTGCGAGCAAGTCACAGCAGAACTCCTGTTAGTTCACCCTTCTCTGTGATCCAGGCCTAGCTCAGCTCGTAGCTCCATTAGTGTTAAGTATTAATTGAAAGAGCAAAGGAAGCACCAGTGTGGTTTAAACAAACTGACCCTACTACACACCTGTAGGAGTAGATGAGACTAAAAAGTAACAGCACCAAAAACTGCCAAGGATATAGAAACTCTGGGTCGTGCTGTTGACAGGAATGTAAAATGGTACAGCCTTAGTGGAAAAGTCTGGTGGCTTCTTATGAAACATTCAGTTACTATAGCCAAGAATTTGACACATTTATCTCCCACATTAAGACTTATATTTGCACACAAGCCCATATGCAAACAGATGGAAATAACCAGACGTCTTTCTGCTAGTAATTGATTATACAAACCTTGGTATACACACTACTGAACACTATTCAGCAACAAAAAGAAACAAATTTTAGATAAACACCTTGGATAAAATTTACAAGGATTATGATAAGTGAAAAAAAATTAGTCCTCAAATAATATGAATTTGTTCATTCTTGAAATACGCATTATAGACATTTTGCCAGGGGTTAAGATTTTAGGCCGTGGGGAAAAGGATGGAGGGACATAGAGTGTGACTAGTGAAGGACAGTATCAAAGACATTTGTGACGATAGTTCAGGAGTTTTCTCACTCCCAACTTCACTGCCACATTATTCACAAAGGCCAAGATAAAGAATCAGCCCGAGGATCTACCAATAGATTAAGAAATGGATTTAAACCAGGCGTGGTGGCTCATGCCATAATCCCAGCACCCAGGAAGGCAGAAGCAGGTGGATCTCTGTGAGATCGAGGCCCAGCCTGGTCTACAAAGAGAGTCCAGGACAGCCAAGGCTACACAGAGAACCCAGTGTATAAATAAATATATTTATAAATAAATAAATAAATAAAATGGTGCTTATGTACAATACAGTCAGCCTTTAAAAAAAGGAACTCTGTTATCTGTCCCAATGTGGATAAACATGGAAAACATTATATTATGTAAAATAAGCCAGGGGTAGAAAGACAAATATTGTGTCATCTCACTTAACTATGCAATCTTAAACAGTCAACCTTATAAAAGTGCAGAGTAAAATGTCTATACCAAGCATATAAAAATATGTGTGGAGAGGCTGGAGAGATGGCTCAGTTTGTAAAAAGCACTGCCTACTCTTCCATAGGGCCCTGGTTCAAATCCCGGCACTCACATGGAAGCTAACAATCACTTGTAACTCCAGTTCCAGGGAATCTTATACCCTCTTCTAGCCTCTGTGGGTACTGCACATATGCACACACATACACTGCACATATGCACACACATACACTGCACATATGCACACACATACACTGCACATATGCACACACATACACTGCACATATGCACACACATACACTGCACATATGCACACACATACACTGCACATATGCACACACATACACTGCACATATGCACACACATACACTGCACATATGCACACACATACACTGCACATATGCACACGCACACACATACACTGCACATTGCACACACATGCACACACATACTACTACTGCACATATGCACACATACACTGCACATATGCACACACATACACTGCACATATGCCCACATACACGCACATATGCACACATACACTGCACATATGCACACACATACACTGCACATATGCACACACTATCACTGCACATATGCATAACACATAATACTGCACATATGCACACACATACACTGTACATATGCCACACACATACACTGTACATATGCACACACATACACTGCACATATGCACACACATACACTGCAACATATGCACACACATACACTGTAACATATGCACACACATACACTGCACATATGCACACACATACACTCACATATGCACACACATACACTGTACATATGCACACACATACACTGCACATATGCACACACATACACTGCCATATGCACACACATACACTGTACTATGCAACACACATACACTGCACATATGCACACACATACACGTCACATATGCACACACATACACTGTACATATGCACACACATACACTGCACATATGCACACACATACACTGCACATATGCACACACATACACTGCACATATGCACACACATACACTGCACATATGCACACACATACACTGCACATATGCACACATACACTGCACATATGCACACATACACTGCACATATGCACACACATACACTGCACATATGCACACACATACACTGCACATATGCACACACATACACTGCACATATGCACACATACACTGCACATATGCACACACATACACTGCACATATGCACACACATACACTGCACATATGCACACACATACACTGCACATATGCACACACATACACTGCACATATGCACACACATACACTGCACATATGCACACACATACACTGCACATATGCACACATACACTGCACATATGCACACATACACTGCACATATGCACACACATACACTGCACATATGCACACACATACACTGCACATATGCACACATACACTGCACATATGCACACACATACACTGCACATGTGCACACACATACACTGCACATGTGCACACACATACACTGGGGCATACACACATAAACTAGTAAATTGATCTTTAAAATATGTATCGAGTGGGGAGGAATTAGAGTGCAAAGAAGGAGCATCCTCTATACATTGTAAATGTTTGTTGGCAAAAGAAAGGAGGGAGAAGAAGCAATGAGAAAACAGGATTCAAAGATGATATAAAAACAATGACAGGGAGAAAAGGAGGCCAAGTAGAACTTATATTTTGTGAATGTTGTAGCGATGACGCACGCCAAGAGAGGTGGTCAAACACTTACCTCAGCCCCCTGTGGAACAGCCTCTTATAGTCAACATTTATTATAGTGATGTTCTCTTTTGTAAGACGGTCATTGGACCATAAACGGCCCACGTGCTGAAAACCAGGAGCCCTGGACCTGACATAGTCCCTATCATGACCTGGCAACCAAAATATCTGCAAGGAGAAACAGACAGTCCGTCAGTGGATGCAAACAGCCCAGGGAGGATGGGTGGAGCTCCATCCCAGCACTGGTGTAGTCTACAGCAAGCAGAGAAAGATCCTAGCCCTCAGTGAAGCAATCAGAAAAAAATCGAAAAGTTGTTTCATTAATTAACACTTAAAAAGGGGGGAAGGCTGCTGTGGAATTGAGTTTCTCCAGGACCTTTCCATCCTCTGGAGTCAAGTAAGAACACATGGTCCCAAGTAGGATAGGCAAGGATTGTGTTGGTGAGCTATATCCCCAGCTCTCTTTAAAATTTTTAAATTTTAAGGCAAGTCTTGCTAAGTTGTATAAATTGGTGTTGAATTTATTCTACAATCCATGCAAGCTTTGAACTTACCTTCCTCTGACCAGAGCAGCTGGAATTATAGTCAGCGTGTCCAGGCCTAGCTTATATGCACTATTCTTTTTTCCTCCTGCACATGTATGTGTGTGTAGCATGCATATGTGAATGTTCACATATATGTGAATGTAATGTATGCACACATGTGCACATACATGTAAAGGTAAAAGGTCGACACTAGGCACGTTCTTTATTGTTTCCCATTTATTATTTAAGACAGGGTCTCTCACTGATCCTGGAGTTTTCTGATTCCAGTTAGTCCAGCTGTCAGTCTTGCCCTGCCCTGTCTCTGCCTCCCAAGTGTGGAATTACAGGTGGCTGCCGTGCCTGCACAGCTTCCACATGAGTCCTGAATAGCTAAACTCGCACCTGTGTGCCAAGTGCCTCATGACTTGAGCCATATCCTCAACTCCTAAATCAGTCTTTATAATGCACTAATTTATATTTTGCTTAGAATAACAAACAGTTTCAATATTCTCCCCTACTGTGATCATTTTAACTGGCTCATTCTCAGATTGCTGTCTGAATCCATGTAAACGATAATTTTCATTTCAATAGGAAGCAGAATCACTTAGAGATCTCAGAAAAGGCTTATACCATAGGCTAAATTCAACTATGCTCCTGGGTAGGTTACCCACCTCCCACCTCTGCCATAAATACTGAGGAAGACATACCAGACGCTGCTCAATTTTAGAGTCAAGGATGACCTTTACTACTCTTCGAACAAATGTATTTCTGAGAGGATGTCCTGGTGGAGGGCCAAAAAGATCAAATATCACAAACTTCTTCTCCTTTTTTGCCAGTTCCAATAACTCTGCCAGCTGTGCAATTGACTGGTTGCTGGCTCTTTTTTTATCAGCCTCTGATAAAGATTTCATGCCCCAAAATGGCTTATGCTAAAAATAAAGAAAATTTTGGTTCTTGTTGGCATAGTGTTATTGCGCATTGTTTACAGTTTACCCTTGGTCATTCAAATGCTGATTTCTCTACCCCACTGTCTGGTTTCAATCAGGACATAGCATTGTAATGTTTATTCTATGAATCTCCTGTCTCAAGTTTGTGTAAACATGCTCACCATTTGCTCTCTGCTTTGCCAATAAAGATAGCCAGCCAGCACCTTGGCATTAGAGAGAATAGTGTGGGACATTCAATTCCAGTGAGGGAAGGAGAAATAGAGAGGAGTAGGAGATTGTACCACAAGGAGGAGAAGTCCAGTTGCATGATGAGAAAGACCCAATTCCAGAGGAAACCAGAAACACAAATATTAAGGGGATTTGGGCTGGGAGGAAGATAGATTAGCCATGGAGCTTCAGAACAGATTCATAGTGCCCAGTGCTGTGCTCAAGCCTATGAAAATAAACCAGTCTCTCTGCATCAATTACTTGGGAACCAGCTGGCTTAAAGAAAAACTGTCTCAGTACTAATTTTCAGGAGCTTTACTTAAGTATTAATATTCATTTAACAGGTTCTGGTCAAAGCACTCCCAGGTTTCCTGCCCTGTGGTTCTGCCTCCATACTGCCGACCTTACCACTCAACCCACTACGCCCTCTGACATAGGAAGGAAATACAATGTCATGCCCATTTGGCGGTTCAAGGCTTTGGAACGATTTCTTTAATATTCTAAACTTCTTACGCATGAACCAGAAGTTCTCCGTGTTCTTAACTTTCTTTTTTAGCCTTTTCTTCTGTAACTCGCAGGGCCCACCCCCTTTCTACCACACTGTCTTACTGCATGGGCTCTTGCTGTCATAGTTTTGCTTCATAGAAAGAACATGCGCTTTGGTTTCAGGGCTCATTGGGTTTAATCCTAGGGGTACCGCTCCCTTATTTGTTTACCATATCAAGCGGCTAAAATCCTACTCTGCCTGTTCAAATGCTTCCTCCTTTGTGAAGCTTTTCTTAAATATTCTTGAATTAAGGAGACTTTGATAGCAAGAAGTTCTGATGGCTCATTTGTATGTTCCTATACATTTATATCTTGTTCTGCCTTCCACAGTATTCATATATGTCTTAGACCACAGTTAAAATCCTCACTCAGGGGCTGGAGAGATGGCTCAGAGGTTAAGAGCACTGTCTGTTCTTCCAAAAGGTCCTAAGTTCAATTCCCAGCAACCACATGGTGGCTCACAGCCACCTGTAATGAGATCTGGTTCCTTTTTGTGGTGAGCAGACACACACGTGGGCAGAATACTGTATAAATAATAAACAAATTTTTAAAAATCCTCACTCAGCCGGGCGTGGTGGCCCATGCCTTTAATACCAGCACTTGGAGGGAGAGGCAGGTGGATCACTGTGAGTTCAAGGCTAACCTGATCTACAAAGCAAGTCCAGGATAGCCAAGGCTACACAAAGAAAACCTGTCTCGAAAAACAAAACAAACAAACAAATCCTCACTCAGTATGCTTCCTGCTGTTCATTTAAATTCAACCTTATGCAATTTGTCAGGACACTGGCATAATGTATAGCCAGATTCTTTGGCAGATTGTCACATAAGTGGCCTCTAGCCCAGTTCTTCACAGAGCCCTTGTTTCTCTCTGAAACCTCATGAGTTGGGCCTCCATGTTTCTCTTCACATTCTTGGCTACCAAGTTCCTACAAGAATCACTCATTAAACTCTGTTTGCAGCGTTCAAAGGCTTTTCTAGGCCAGAATTCCAAAATCCTCCACAATCCTCCTGAAAGCCGTTCCCAAAGGCTTGAGGACCACATGGTCACAGCAATGGACCCCACTTCTCAGTACCAATTTTCTGTATTACTTTTCTCATTGTGACAAAATTCCTAGCAATAAGCAATGCAAAGGAAGGGTTTATTTTGGCTCACAGTTTGAGAGTATAGTCCATCATTCCCAGAAGGTAGGACAGCAGGAACTTGAGGCAGCTGGTCACATTGTGTCTGTGGCCAGGAAGCAGAGAACAATGAATGCCCATGCTCAGCTAGATTTCTCCTTTTTTACTCAGTTCAGGACCTTAGCCCAGGGGACAGAGCTGCCACGGGGGTTTAATGCAGTTATTTCCAACTCAATTAACCTAATCTACAGGCTTTGTCACAGGCTGACCCAATCTAGATGATCCTCAGCAGATGTGACAGGAATTCTATTGTCAAGTTAACAGTCAATACTACTCTTGGTCAGCAGTCTTAGTTTTAATAGCCCAAACTGTAAAACAGGAAAGTAATGCAGTAATCCGTGAATTTCTTAGAACTTTTTAAAGCCAAGATCTTGTTATGTAGTTTAGACTAGTTTCAAACTTATAATCCTCCTGCCTCAGCCTCCTGACTGCTGCGAATATAGATCTGTGCTACCACAACCAGCCTTTAGGATTATTTTGAAGACTAAGCGTATATCTGACAGGCTTATTAGTCGACTGGATATACTGAAAAAAAAAATCTCTGAACCTAAAGGTTGGATGAGACAAACTTCCACAACTGAAAGTCAAAAGGAACTAAAGACTGAAGCCTATCTGAACAGAACAGCCAAGGACGATAGATAGGGTATAACTAAGAAAAGTAAAGATATTTATGTCTCTGTGTCCCTAGGAGATTTATATGTGATAGAAAAACATGAAATCAATATGCATCTATCAATGGCTAGGATATTTAGCCTTAAAAGATAAATAAATTATGTCATTTGAGATAATACAGATCACCTTGCAGGACATCATGCTAAGTGAAATAAGCCTGGCACATAGCAACAGATGCTAGTTTCAATTATGTATGAAATCTACGAAGGTTTTATTGACAAAGGCAGAAAATAAAAATGAGTACTACGGAACTGGTGGTGCAAGTGGAAGGACAGGGAGATGTTAGTCAAAGTATACAAAATTGCATCTAGACAGAAAGAATGATTTCAAGAGCTTTGTTTGCAACATGCTGACTATAGGTTAAAAACTTAGCAATTCTTGAAATAATAATGCTAGAGCACAATTTAAGCATTCTCACCACACACAAAAATATCATGTGTGGTAAAGCCTAGGTTAATTAGTTTTATTTATCTATTACATGATGCAGACATACTTCAAAGCAGCCTGTTGGGACCGGGCATGTAGCTCTGTGTTAGAGCACATGACTAGGGTACATAAGGCCCTAGGTTTGATCTTCAGCACAGCAAAAGCAAGCAAGCAAACAAACAAAAACTGTTATACACCATTAGTATACACAATTCATTTTTTTATTAAATTTTTTTATTAATTTATTCTTGTTACATCTCAATGTTTATCCCATCCCTTGTATCCTCCCATTCTCTCCCTCCCCCATTTTCCCATTATTCCCCTCCCCTATGACTGTTCCTGAGGGGGATTACTTCCCCCTGTATATGCTCATAGGGTATCAAGTCTCTTCTTGGCAACCTGCTGTCCTTCCTCTGAGTGCCACCAGGTCTCCCCCTCCAGGGGACATGGTCAAATGTGAGGCACCAGAGTACGTGAGAAAGTCATATCCCACTCTCCACTCAAGTGTGAAGACTGTTCGGACCATTGGCTAGATCTGGGTAGGGGTTTAAAGTTTACCGCCTATATTGTCCTTAGCTGGTGCCTTAGTTTGAGCGGGACCCCTGGGCCCAAATCTGCCTATCATAATGTTCTACTTGTAGGTTTCTAGGACCCTCTGGATCCTTCTACTTTGCCATTCTCCCATGCTTCTCTCATCTAGAGTCCCAATAGGATGTCCTCCCCTCTGTCCCAGTTTCCTGGTAAGTGAAGGCTTTCGTGGGACATGCCCCTTGGGCTAGTATGCAGATATAAGTGAGTATATACCATTTGAGTCTTTCTGCTTCTGGGTTAACTCACTCATTATGATCATTTCTAGCTCAATCCATTTATCTACAAATTTTGGGAATTCCTTGTTTTTAATAGCTGAGTAGTATTCCATAGTGTATATGTACCACAGTTTGTTTATCCATTCTTCTACTGAGGGACACTTAGGCTGTTTCCATGTTCTGGCTATTATGAATAAGGCTGCTATGAACTTGGTTGAGCAAATTTTCTTGTTGTGTGCTGGAGCATCTTCTGGGTATATTCCAAGGAGTGGAATAGCTGGGTCTTGAGGAAGCCCTATTCCCAGTTTTCTGAGATAGCACCACATAGATTTCCAAAGTGGCTGTACTAGTTTGCATTCCCACCAGCAATGAAGGAGTGTTCCTCTCTCCCCACATCCTTGCCAGCATGTGGTGTCACTTGAAATTTTGATCTTAGCCATTCTGATGGGTGTAAGATGGAATCTCAGAGTTGTTTTGATTTGCATTTCCCTGATGACTAAGGAGGTTGAGCATTTCTTTAAGTGTTTCTCAGCCATTTGATATTCCTCTGTTGAGAATTCTCTGTTTAGTTCCAAGCCCCATTTCTCAATTGGGTTATTTGGTTTGGTGGTGTTTAATTTCTTGAGTTCTTTATATATTTTGGATATTAGACCTTTGTCAGATGTAGGGTTGGTGAAGATCTTTTCCCAGTCTGTAGGCTGTCGCTTTGTTCTCTTGACAGTGTCTCCTGCCTTACAGAAGCTTCTCAGCCTCATGAGGTCCCATTTATTAATGGTTGACATTAAGGCCTGGGCCGTTGGTATTCTGTTCAGGAAGTTGTCTCCTGTGCTAGTATGTTCCAGGCTCTTCCCCACTTTTTCCTCTAAGTGACTTAGTGTCTCTGGTTTTATGTTGAGGTCGTTAATCCACTTGGATTTGAGTTTTGTGCAAGGTGACAAATATGGGTCCAGTTGCATTTTTTTACACATAGACCTCCAGTTAGACCAGCACCATTTGTTGAAGATGCTATCCTTTTTCCATTGAATAGATTTGGCTTCTTTGTCAAAAATCAAGTGACCATATGTGTGTGGATTCATATCTGGGTCTTCGATTCGATTCCACTGATCAACCAGCCTGTTGCTGTGCCAGTACCATGCTGTTTTAATTACTATTGCTTTATAGTACAGTTTGAGATCAGGTATGGAGATTCCTCCGGAGCACCTTTTATTGTACAAGATTGTTTTAGCTATTCTGGGTTTTTTGTTTTTCCATATGAAGTTCAGGATTGAACTTTCAATGTCTTTAAAAATTTGTGTAGGTATTTTGATAGGGAATGCATTGAATCTGTAGATTGCTTTTGGTAGGATGGCCATTTTTACTATGTTAATTCTCCCGATCCATGAGCAAGGAAGATCATTCCATCTTCTCAGGTCATCTTCAATCTCTCACAATTCATTTTTTATTATTTTTGAGTGTGTGTGGACATGTTTAGGTGTGTAAACATTTGTGTAGGTACAGGCACATGTGTTGATGAACATATCAGCATGTGTGTATGGAGACTGGAGGTTGATGTTGGACGTCTTCCTCAAATCTCTCTCCACCTTATTTTTGAGGAAGGATCTCTCCCAGAGCCTGGAGTGTATACTGATGGGGAAACAAGCCTCTTCAGTGCTGGGACTGGAGATATTAACCATCATGCCTGGCTTTTTACATGGACGCTGGATGTGCTTTCAGCCCTCCAGTTGTTTTTATGCCTTGCATACATGCCACGTAAGTTTCAGTGTGCTGCTAATGGGACAGGTGAAGAGGGCACTTCTGTGTCTCCTCCGTCTTTGGAGGCCAGTGCTCATCTTCTCGCTATGCTCATCTCGCTAACGGTGTTAGCTGAAGGTGTTTTGAAGTTCTTTATTTTTTACTCCAAGTTCATTCATAGTTTTCCATCACAGGAACTGGGGAGATGGCTTAGTCTTTACTGTACTTGCTGCACAAGTGTGAGGATCTGAGGCAGAGTCCTATGACCTGTGAGGATCCAGCTGTGGTGACACCTGCCTGTAATCCTAGTGCCCAGGGAGCACTGACAGGAACGTCCCTGGGGCTCACTGGCCACTTCCAGGTTCAGTGAGAAACTTCGACTCAAAAAAATTGGTAACTGCTTTGTGAAGATAATCCACCAACAATCTCTGGCTGCCATATGTATACACACACAGGTACTCATACATGAACTCACACATACATATGAATTTTTTCAACACAAATGGAATTTTGTTGAATGCTCTGATAGATAAACTTAAATGATTACATAGTTTTTCTTTAGATTATTCTTTAGATTATTACCATGGCAAATCACATTGAAATAGTTTTCTTGTCTTTAATCCGAGTACTCAGGAGGCAGTGGCAACCAGATCTTTGTAAGTTTGAGGTCTGCCTATTCGACATAGTGAGTTCCAGGACAGCCAGGACTATATATAGAGATGCCATGTCAAAGAGAAAAAGCATTTTCATGTTGAGCAATGCTTATAGATTTGAGGAGCTCTTATTTAGTTGAGCTGTTTTCTGTCTATGCCTATGTATCATTGTCATCATGGATACAGACCATCATTATACCATGATTAGTTTGCTCTGGAGACAGTGTATCAGTCCAGCCTCGCCCTAGGCTCTGTGTAGCTCAGGCTGGCCTCGCACTTGTGATCCTCTTTCCCCCTTCTCTTGAGTGCTGGCACTAAAGCATGTGCTGCCACACCTGACCGTGATTGATTCTGTATTATATTTTAACAAACCACCACAAACGTAGTGACTTAAAACAACACAGATCATTTTTTCCTGTGGTTTTTGTTTTGTTTTGTTTTGTTTTATAGATCAGAAGTTCTTTATGGGTCTTATATGGCTTAACTCGAGGTGTCAACCAAGTTCCACACCATTTCAGAGCCTCTAGAGAACATTCTCGGCAGGATTTAGTTCCCTGTGACTTGGGGGCCTCCGTAAGTTGAGCCTGTTAGCAGTCAAGCATCTCTGCAGCCAGCTGCAGGGGACTCACAATGGGACAACAGGCATCTCTGAAGCCACCCCAGAGACTCAGTGACATCAGAACACATCATCACCAGGCACCAAGATGTGATGGTACCCTAAGCCATGTTTGCTCTTTCTGCACATGCACTGAGGTTGCCTTATAAGGGGACCTGTCCCCTCCCCCACTCTTCTTCTCTCCTTCTGTCTCCTCAGAGATAGTCTCTATAACTTCGTCCCCTAATAAAACCTCTCACTTAGGCCTGTGCTGAGCGGTGTGATTTGTGTGTCCATTGAATAGCTGCACCACACAATCCCACCAGAGGCCTTTCCTGTCCTTTAGTGGACATCTGCATTTCCTGCTTCAAAGGCTTTTTCTTCTATTTTCAAAACTTGCAGTTGATGGTTGAGTCTCTGTCACACTTCAAATCTCTCTTGTCTCTCTCTTCTCCATTGGTAAAATATTTCTGGTCACATCTAAGAAAGTCTTTTTTAAAGACTGATTAGATGGGGGTCATCTGGAAAATCAGGGTAATTTCCTCCCCTCGAGGCCCATAACTTCAGTTACATGTGCAAAAGCCTTTTACCATGCCTGGTAACATAGTAATACATTCTGAGCATTGGGGCATGCACATCTTGGGAAAGTCATCAGTCTGCCTTCCATACATCATGAAAAGGGGTAAAATTCTCTGAGGAGAGATAACAATCTTAAATATGTGTGCTCTTCACAATGGAGGTTCTAAATTCATCATGTAAAACCTAAGAGATGTGAAAAGAAACATAAACCAACAATTATAGTTGAAGACTCAGCATGCCTTAGTCAGTAACTGATAGAGTAACCATGTGGGAGATCCACAAGAACAGAGACAATTTAACCTCTGTTACTCAACTGGCTCTAAAGACAACTATGTAACAATCTACCCAATAGTCACAGAATACACATTCTCTCTTTTTTTCTTTTATTTTGGTTTGTGTTTTTGTTTCCAGGAGTGAAACTAGGGCCTTGCACATGGTAAGGAATCACTGCTTCTGAGATACCAGTATTGATTAATTTTTTAAAATTTTGACACAATGTGTCAGCCCAGACAAGTCTTGAACTCTTCATCTCTTCCCTCAGCTTCCAAAATACTGGAGTTATAAGCAAAGTTGGCACACTCTAGTGTAGCAAAATTTTAGCAGAACCGTTGTATCCAGCATGAATCTGGAGTGACGAAACCTAAGCGTTGAAGTGGACTTTTGTCAGTGGTTGTATCTGGGGTTTTACCGAGTTGTTCTTCTGAAGGGTTCTCAGAGCCTTTGCAGACCAGTCTCCAGACATGTCTAGACAATCAGGAAGTCTCCTGTGGCTGAGCACTGCTTAGGCCATGTATCTTTTAAGACAACCCCTAAATCAGATTAGAGGTTTTTAGCATTTGCAAATCGACTTGCCTTTTGAGTAACAGTAGAAAGAGGTTCTAGGAAGTGTTCAGTCCTTGAGAGGCAGATCCCCTGCTGCTGAGAAGCCTGAACTCATCCTGCACTGTCTCTCTTGTCCAGAATCCAGAACACCGACACTCTAGGTTCAGTGAAAGACTTCATCTCAAGGGAATAAGCACACAGTGATTTAGAAGGACACCTGGCATCTTTTTTCTGTCCTTTACATGTGTAAATGCATGCGTGCGTGCACGCGCATGCACACAAACACACACACAAACTTCCAGAAAACTCCAGGCTCAGCTGTATTTAGTGTTGAATTCTACCAAACATACAGAAAAATGAACACTAATTCTACGAAGTCTCTTACAAGACGTAGAAGGTAAGCCTCTCATTTTATGAGGCACATACACAAATAATAAATAAATAAATGTAGAAAATATATTTGAAGTAACAGCATAGAAAAGCTGTTAGTATTGTGGTCTAAGGAGGTGAAGGTTCATCCTAAGATGTCAGGCAAAGCTAACAGTGTTATCAACATGGTACTGGTTTGGGAGATAAGAAAGATACAAGAGTAAGGGGGTTGTGGGTTCTTGCATGGTTCTGGAGAAGTGCTGAGGGAGGCAATGTGTGCCAAAGTCTGAGGCCACTGAGTGAAGCTCCTGTCAATGACAATTCCTAAAAAAAAGCTGTGTCTACAAAGACTCACTGATGGCCAGATTAGAGCTGCAGGGGTGAGGGGAGGTTTAGAATGCTGTCAGTTCAGAGGCCAAGTTGCCTTATCTTGGGCTAACTTTAGCTCTCTAAATGCCATTCCTTGCCTACCTGTGTCATGACAAATAGATTCTTTTTGGGCTCTACTAACTTAGCAGATCAGTGGCTTCCACCAGTGCCCACACTAGGAATGCCACCAATATCATCTGAGGCCCAGAGGAGAGGCTCATCCATCTCGATATAAACACCTCTCTGATGTTTCCAACAATGTATTTTTAAAGTGCCTTGATGTTTTGTTCTGTAAAACTATGAAAGTGCCTCCATAGAGGACCATGGCATTTAGTCTACCCTAAATCTGGGTTTTCAGGCCATGATTATTCAAATCTGACTCCAGAATAAATTATTTCTTCTTTTTCTTTAAGGTGAAAGCTATGGATTTTGTTTGCTTTAAGTTGGCAATTTGACGGTGAAGTAGGGGGTAGTGAATGCCCCAGCCATGAGATGTCTGCCGAGGAGAGCTGCACGTGGCAGCAGGAGCAGTCCAAGAGAGGAATTTACTCTACAGACAGCAAAGCCATGGGGGGTGGAGCCATATGAGCCCTTTGAAACTAAAGCCCCAGACAGCTGACCCAAACTGCAGGATTAGTGTTTGTCCTGCTAGGTTTCAGTCTTGCTTTGGTCTGATCTTCCTCACTACTCTCCATTTCTCTCATTTGGAGTGGGAAATGTATGTTCTGTACCATTGTGTGCTGGAGGACTTTTTAAATTTTTATAGTAACAGTTAAGAGATTGTCTCAAGTCTCAGAAGAAACTTTGGACTTTAGAATAGTGTTAAGACTATTAAAGACTCTGGGGCATTTGAAGTTGGGCTCAATGCATTTCGTGTCATGAACCCTTGGGCTAAGGGGCCAAATGGGAGATCTGAATTAAAATGTCCCCATAGGCTCATAGTATCTGAGCACCAGTTGATGGCGCTGCTTGGGGAGTTTATGGAACCTTTAGGAGGTGGAGTCTTACACTATGTCACTGGGGGTGGGCTTTGAGAGTTGCTGGCCTCACCCACTTCTTGCTTTAGTCTCTCTGCTTCCTGTGTGTGGATGAAGATGTGCTCAGCCAACCTCTTGCTCCTGTCACCATACAGTGCCTTCCCTGCCTTTATAGATTCTCCCTCTGGAACTATAAGATAAAATAAATCCTTCTTTCCTTAAATTTTTGTTTTGTTTGTTTTGTCATGATATGTTATCGCAGCAACAGAAAAATAACAGATACCCTACTCATGACTATTCATTTAAGAATTTTGTTATGCTCTACTTCTTGATGCTCATGCAATAAAGGCTTAAAAACAAACAAACAAAAAACCCTAAAGCTGTGCAATGGTGGTGCACGCTTTTAATTCCAGCATTCAGAAGGCAGAGGCAGGAGGATCTCCGTGAGTTCGAGGCCAGCTTGGTCTACAGTGCAAGTTTCAGGACAGCCAAGGCTACACAGAGAAACTCTGTCTAAAAAGAAAACCCTGAATCTTATGCTTCTGTAAAACATTCTTTGTATTAGGTCTTATCTCACTGAAGCCTCAGTTCAGAAAGGGATGCTTTTACTCCTCCTCTCCTTTATATTCTGATGCATCCAGTCACTTATATTAAATAACCTGCTTTCTTTTCTCTTCAGTAGCCCTTGACTAACTGTGAAATCAAGACCATGTCTTCAGGATCTCATTTAAGGACAAATTCTATTCAATCCAATATGACAAACCCTAGGTCCCTATTAAAGACACAGATGTAATTGGTATTTGGAACAAATGCTAAGAATCATTGCAAAACAAACTGGTGTCTGTGATATGTTATCATAGCATTATATATAGAAAGAAAATAACTATCTTTCATGAAATCAATAAAACTGTCTACATTCATAAGTATCAGGTTAAAAATATTAATGGAGTTGAACTTATTATTTTGTCACAATGATGATGAGATGATTTCTAAATAATTGGTACTATTTATTAGATGGTAAGAGCCGAAGGACCAGGGAGTCCGCTGAGAACCAGTCTCTCCTAGAAATGGCTGCATAAACAGGACTGGAACAATGACAATGTCAGTGGACATGCTTGCCTGCACCATGATGACAATAAACTAAATGTGTGAACTGGAAGCCGGCCCCAGTTAGATGCTTTCCTTTGTAAGAGTTGCTGTGGTCACGGTACCTCTTCACAGCAATAGAAACCCTAAAACAACAGCAAAACGATTTACTATAAAATATTACCCTTTCAAATAGTTTAAATCACAGGCAACATCATTTCAACTACCTTCTGATGACCCATCAGAAGAAAGCAAACAAAGTCTCACAGTGAAACCTAAAGTTCCCCAAATAAGCCAAATTTGAACACCAGGTTTCAGAATTCTCAGTAGCCATAATCATAGTAAAACTAAATACTACATTCATACCACCTAACATACTAAAATAAAACTATTGATTCAAACAAACAAACACCCAAATCTATCATAACAACACACCCAATCTTAACACTTATAACTAATCCAAGAATCTGAAAACAGAAAATAGTTTCTGTTGTTCTTTTGTTGCTTTGAGGCTCAAATCTGGGGTCTAGAATATTCCAGGCAAGGGTTCCATTATGAGCTACATTCCCAGCCTTAGGAGAAGTATTGAAGAAAAGTTTTGAAAACCCAAACCAAAGACAAGATTCAACCGAAATACTTAATATTACATGCCATAGCCCTCAGATGGAATGAAAGCAGAAAAAAAAATTATGGTTGTCTTTTGGTAATAAGGACCATAAAGTTCCAATAGGAATAACCCAGAAAAAAATTGCCCATTAGATTAAAATATCACCCACTCAAGTCATCAACCTTACAGTTTCATCAGACACCTCAGTTTGATGCAACGCTCATCTTTAGGACTATGTTTAATTCTACAAATCCTAATAACGCATATGTTGTATATATCTGATACACAATAGCTTTTTCATGTAGAAGGCACACTGTTAAAACATTAACTGGTTCAGCAAGATGGCTCAACAGGTAAAGGCACCTACAATAAGAGGCTCCTGCCATCAAGCCTCATGACATGAGTTTGATCTCTGAGACCTACATGGTAGAACGAGAGAACCAACTCCTGCAAACTGTCCTCTCATCCCCTCCCCACACATATGCGCTCTCTCTCTCCCTCCCTCCCTCTCTCTCTCTCTCTCTCTCTCTCTCTCTCTCTCTCTCTCTCTCTCTCACACACACACACACACACACATAAAGAATAAAATGTAAGAAGAATTGACTAACATTAACAATGGCTAACAAATCCAATATGCATGCTAATAGAGTGTTTATAGTTTTATGTGCTCATGTATTTATGAATCATGAGACACATCACATAGCCTACATATATATAGAAACCTGGCATCATTTCATGTTAGTACTATGATTATTTGAGAATTAACACAGGGTCTCACTCTGTAGCCCTGGCTTACAGAGGTCTACCAGCCTCATCCTCCAAGAGTTGGGATTAATGATGTGCTCCGCCTGCCTGGGGCAGCTCATTCTTTTCATGTTAAGCATTACAGCTTACATCCTCCCATAGAGACACACATTCTGAGGAGACATGGTTGTTACAAATCTACCTGCAGCTAGCTCTTACATTAATAGCAGTTAGGGTGTGAATCTGGAGTCTGTAAAGGTAAGCCCGTTTTTACATACTCCTTCACTGCGTTTTTCCATGAAACATGACCATTACCCCTTGGAATGAGCATGTACTGCTTATCCTATTTTCAAATGAGAGCCTCTGATGACTATCAGGTTGAGTGGAATGTAGGTGTCATAAATTTTCCCCAGTCATAAGACAAGCTGGAAAATGTTATTTTCTTTTTCTCAAGACAGAAGTCTTGACCTTTTCTCATACTCTTTACCTCTTTGAAATTGTCCAAGGGGAATTATGCGTACCCTGACTTATTATTCCAGCATTGCTAAATCTCCCCTCTGCATGCCTTGGTGACCTTTCTCCCAACTACTCCCTCCTTCAGTCTTGTTATTCTATGCTCTCTTCCATCCTTCTTCCTGTTCCCTTACACACACTGGCTTTAGTGTAATGTATCTCTGAAATACATCACCACAATCGTCCATGGTTCTCCTTGGTAACAATCTCTCAGTAGCATAAATAGTACCTTGATATAAAATATGAATTCTCTGAGAAACACTTAAAGAAATGCTCAACCTCCTTAGTCATCAGGGAAATGCAAATCAAAACAACTCTGAGATTCCATCTTACACCCATCAGAATGGCTAAGATCAAAATTTCAAGTGACACCACATGCTGGCGAGGATGTGGGGAGAGAGGAACACTCCTTCATTGCTGGTGGGAATGCAAACTAGTACAGCCACTTTGGAAATCTATCTGGTGCTATCTCAGAAAACTGGGAATAGGGCTTCCTCAAGACCCAGCTATTCCACTCCTTGGAATATACCCAGAAGATGCTCCAGCACACAACAAGAAAATTTGCTCAACCATGTTCATAGCAGCCTTATTCATAATAGCCAGAACACGGAAACAGCCTAAGTGTCCATCAGTAGAAGAATGGATAAAGAAACTGTGGTACATATACACTATGGAATACTACTCAGCCATTAAAAACAAGGAATTCCCGAAATTTGTGGATAAGTGGATTGAGCTAGAAATGATCATAATGAGTGAGTTAACCCAGAAGCAGAAAGACTTAAATGGTATATACTCACTTATATCTGCATACTAGCCCAAGGGGCATGTCCCACGAAAGCCTTCACTTACCAGGAAACTGGGACAGAGGGGAGGACATCCTATTGGGACTCTAAATGAGAGAAACATGGGAGAATAGCAAAGTAGAAGGATCCAGAGGGTCCTAGAAACCTACAAGTAGAACATTATGATAGGCAGATTTGGGCCCAGGGGTCCCGCTCAAACTAAGGCACCAGCCAAGGACAATACAGGCGGTAAACTTTAAGCCCCTACCCAGATCTAGCCAATGGTCAGAACATTCTCCACGGTTGAGTGGAGAGTGGAATATGACTTTCTCACGTACTCTGGTGTCTCACATTTGACCATGTCCCCTGGAGGGGGAGACCTGGTGGCACTCAGAGGAAGGACAGCAGGTTGCCAAGAAGAGACTTGATACCCTATGAGCATATACAGGGGGAGGTAATCCCCCTCAGGAACAGTCATAGGGGAGGGGAATAATGGGAAAATGGGGGGAGGGAAGAATGGGAGGATACAAGGGATGGGATAAACATTGAGATGTAACAAGAATAAATTAGTAAAAAAATTAAAACAAAACAAAACAAAACAAAAAAATATAAATTCTCCAACTTCCTTGGGAAGACAGTGACTGAAAATTATACCATATCTAATATGTTTTATATCTTACTATCCCCTTAATTAGTCCATCTTCTTCCAGAACCTCCCATGCTCATTATTTAGACTAAGTTGTTTCTGAAACAACAAGACATTTATTTTAGTTGGCACTTATCACAATGTATGGCAATTTCTCGTTTCTAATGCTTCTCCCTTTGGACTCTCAGTCTATTTCTCATACTGTTCTATTTGGGTTATTTGTCATTATATTCCATGTGCCTTGTACCCAGTAGTAAGAATTCAGAAATAAATATGTTTCCTAGTCTGCTTCATGAAGACTGTGAGATATTCAAAACAGCTAGGTAGGTGCTGTGTGCATTGCAAACATACTATCAAAGGCTATGAAATGCTTGCATAAAATAAACAATAAAGGCTGAGTTTACAAGTTTATCATCAGCCTTTCTAGCAAATGCTGGTCCATCGTATCACACGTGACACCCTTGCCACTAAACTAGGAGGGACCCTGTATGCTCTTATCTGCCTTTCACCTTCGCCTTTATCTCCAGGAGCAGCACATGAACAGAGGAGGGTTTCCACACACGTCACAAGACCAAAGGATGTGAGTCCTACCTTTATGAACCATTTGCCGGCATTCAGAGTTGACAGGAAAGTCCAATTGAAGCTAGCAGTGTGGTTATAAGCAGCTGATGGTAGGACCTCTCTGATATTGGTTGTTCTAGTCAGGTCATAGTCATGCATGAGGAAAGGCACATGATCAAAACTGCAGACAGGAGGGGGAAAGAGAGGAAGAGGTACAAAGGATAAACCCAGCCACCATGGCATAAATGAGTCCCCAAAGCCCTTCAGGGTTGTAAGCCTTGCAAGGCTTTTTCATGCTTTCTCAAACCTCAGCAAAGGACTGAGTGCTAGCCATTTATGCAGATGGCAGCATTCTCCTGTCTAGGAATCAATCTGTCATAGCCGTGTATCTATGTTGGTGGTGCGGAACGAGTAGCTTCCTTATGCAGAAGATTCCTGATGCCAGGAAAGCACAAGGTACAGTAATGACCTAAGAATGAGGTGAACGGGCGTGGGTATGAGGCAGGGTCCCCACGCATAAGAAACGTGCGTCCATACAGGCTTCCTGTGTTCCTCTGAGCCTTTTTCCAGGATGGCATCTGCTTCACATTGGACATTATCGTAAAACCAATTCCCAGTTCCTCTATTTCCTGGTTGCTTTGTAGATGCCCCGACTTTATGAAACTCTCTGTTCCTTTCTCATTAAAATAACCATCAAGAGAATACCTACAATGGTCATGATATTAAGGGCTGCTTAACTTGTCATAACTATAAAACTGAATAAAAGAAAGGGAGTAACCACTTAGGCAAAGAGCAGCTGGGACAGCTGTAGTATGCCTCCGAGAAAAGGCGTGGAGTGGTTCATCTACAGCATGGCACAGCTTCCGTTTTGTCAGCACTAGAGTCTGTACAAGAAGCGGGAGCCCAAAGGGACCTAGCCATCCTGCTGCAAGGGGAAGAAAGAGACCAGGGTAGCTAAACAAAGTTTTAAATTATTGACTAGAGTCCCATGGAGGATGGAGCTATGCAAAAACAAAGCAAAGCAGTTCCAGAGCAGTGCATACAGAGATCTTGTGACTATGACTAATTGTCAGTCTACACATACGAAACTCTATGGAGCTTTAGCAAGAACAAGTTTTGGACTGATGACACAGCTCGGTGGTAAAGGCATTTGCTGCCCAGCCTGACAACCTGCAGTCAATCCCCACAACCCACAGGGTGGAAGAAGAAAACCAATTGCCACCAGTTGTCCTCTGACCTCTACACATGTGGCATGTGTGTGCCTAGGCACTTAGATAAATAAAACACACAAGTACATAAGTGCAATAAAACTTGTAAACAAAAAAAAACACCCAAGAAAAGAAAAATTATCAAAATCTCCTAAATTGCAGGACTCATGTGAGGTGCGACTCAGTCAATTCCATCCAGCAAGAGATGGAAGACATCAACAATCACATGGGAACTCTTTAGAGATTCCAGAAGGCTGTGCCTTAGAAATGAGGATAACTTAGAACTAGAACAGTGTACATCTACGTAAGCACCTCCGGAAGATCACGTAAGACAGCCTCCAAAGGATCAAACTAGTTATAAGTACATCATCTACCTGCTAGAACAAATTCCAACGTTCTCTAAAAGGAAACAACAAAACATAGCCCCTTTCATGTAAAATTATAATATCTAGCATGCAATAAAAACTTACTAGAGATGTAAAGGTGCAAAAACATATGAATATCTGCCCGAGAGCTCCTTTGACAGATGCAAACTCAAAATGAAAGGTATTAGGATTAGGCAAGGATGTTAAATGATATAAAATAATATTATAAATTCCATAAAAATCATACAAGGGAAACATGAATATAAAATATGTATAACTCTGGTGGCATAACACTCAGGACATTGAGGCAGAACATGTCGAGTTTAAAGCCAACCTTGCCTACAGGCAATTGTGTGTGTGTGTATGTGTGTGTGTGTGTGTGTGTGTGTGTGTGGGTGTGTGTGTAGGATATAAAGAAGAAATTGAAATTCTGGTGATGAAAATTATAATAACTGAAATGAAAATTTTGCTAGATAAAATTTACAACTGAGGCTGGGGAGTGGCCCAGTGGAGAAAGTACTTACTGTGCAATAATGAGAACCTAAGTTAGGATGCTGTGGTATTTTTATTAAATTCTAAAGGGCTCTACTACCCAGGCTAGCCCCCCAATAACTGAGACCTATTGATTTACTTAAGCAGCTTAGTGCAATAACTGGGCAGGTATGATTTAAACTAATGTTCTAGGCTAGTCTGTCTATTTCCCAGTTGCAGTCCCCAAATTACTTGCCAATCTGTCGTCCGGTCTGTACTGGATCTACTCCATCAGGCCACATCCTCTTTCTCCATTTTCTTCCTTCTCTTCTCTCTCTCCAGGCTCGTGGTCCCTACCTCTGATGCCCAGTCCAGGAACCAAAGCTCCACCTACCTCAATACTGCCCAGTAATTGGCTGTTAGCAACTTTATTAACAAATCAGGGATAACTAGGGAACAAAGTTGACACAACATCACTTGAGAATGGGCCTGTCTGAACTATCGCCAGGTCCTGGAGGCCAGCATTTAGCATTTGAATACACAGCAGCAGGAGACCAACCTCCAGCATTAAGATCCTCAGCACCCACATAGAAACCTGGGCACAGCACGCAGACGTGGATACAGGGAGATCCTGAAGGCTCCCAAGCATCCATTCTAATCTAGATAAGAAAATCCAGGTCCAGCAAGAGACTCAGTGTGAGGCAGGTGTAGGGGGCTATGCAGGAAGAACAGCAAAACAGCTTTAGAACTCATGAAATGTGGCCCACCGGTTAGCACAACCACAATGGGTGTGCCTCGGAGATGCAGAGCCCCAGGACTACGTGTCCTGAGGACTTCGCGCTCTTATGGAGCATGGCTCTGCATGTTGCCCTTGTGGTCTTTACATCCTTCCTAATATGTGAGTTGTATGAAAACTCTAAGGGGCCTTCCAGCCCCTCACTGGCAGTATCCCTGCCATTACACTAATAGCACTTTAATGTTTTCAGGCGTTGCTGCGGCAGCAGATTAATAAATTGGGGCCCACCCTCAGAATGGCCTTAGACATGTAGATCGTTAGTAATGTCCACCAGCCTTAGAGAAAATCTGGAGACACAGGTTGTTAGTGAAGTTAGGTTAAGATGTTTTTGTTAGTGGCTCTGATGTGGGAATCTTAGGGAAGAATTTAAAGTTCCGAAAGGCACACTCCTAATATTGAGCTAGCGACCTTTGAAGGTCAGCGATCAAGGACAATGGCAGCCCAACCAGCACTGCTGACTTGACTCTCTAGCTAACGCTGCGCTGGTGATCAAGGTGATGACTAATTTCTTTTACCCATTTTTGCCCTCAGCTTCGTGATATGATTTAATTAAAAAAAAAAAAAAAAAAACTGTTAATGGGTAGATGTGCACCCTGAGGATTTAAAGTAGAAATGGATGATTTTTTATATAAAAGTTTAGATTTGTGATTCTTTTAAGATTTTATAAGGTTACTTTTTAACATAAATAATAAAATAATTGATTCTTTCTTTGTAACTGCAAATTGCAGCCTGCCAGTTAGAGACACTGGCTGAGAAAATTACCTTGCTTGCTTACACTTTGTTAATCTATAATAGGTTGCTTAGTTAGTAATGTATGTAGGTTCTTGAGAATAATTTGTTTTTTTCACCTATAATACATAAAATGTTTTTCATGTAAAGATATTGGAGAACACACTAATTTTCCATGATCATTCACCAAAAGAAAAATAGAATGTAATCACAATGTAATTTTGATACTGCTTGAAAGAGATTTTGCTGGGATATATAAGCTGTGGAGAGAAAAATAAAGTTTTTGGAGCTTGCCCATTGGAGTCTGCTCCACTCACCTAATATGTTTAATATGTACATGTATAAGTGCAATATATGTATCTATGTAAAGATGATTGGAGCCTGCTTGTTGGAGCTTTGCTCTATCCACCCAATATTTATGTGTACATACATGAAGCTGGTTGGAGCTTTGTCCCATTCACCCAATGTGTAAACATGCATATGCATGTATGTGCATGAATGAAGTTGTTGGCGCTTACTCATTAGAGCTTGCCTTGCTTCATCTTCTGAGTGTGTGTGTGTGTGTGTGTGTGTGTGTGTGTGTGTGCATGTGTGTAGGCTCAATTTTCTTAGCAATTATATTTTATTATGAACTTATTAACCAAGAGTACCTCACTTATAACCTGACTAACCTAAGTGAAAGGAAAAGGAGATTAGAGAATACAATAATGAAACCATAAGGATATCAGTTCTGAGGAACGATTCTCCTGGTGTAATCAGCAGGATTTCTTCTGCTGGAACCTGGAGCAACTGGAATCCAGAGCCTCAGCCGGAACCCGGAGCCCCAAAGCCTTCTCTCTAGCAGTGTGTCGAAGAGGAGCTATGAACAGCCAAAACTATCCCAAGCCTCCAAAGGCCCCGCCTCCTGTTTTTGGCTCACATTTATACCTCCTCTCAGACTTTGTTCAAGGATGTTTTTCAGCTGGTTAACAATCAATCTCCCCCACATGGTGGTTGAACTTCTAAGGAGATAAACATCACCTGCTCTCTCACAACTTTTTCTCATCCCCCATTTGTGATCTAAAGAAAAACATGTTTATCTCTCTTTCATGTGTGTGTGTGTGTGTGTGTGTGTATGTGTGTATGCATGTGTGTAGGTATGCATGCATGTGTGTGTATGAATGAAGTTGTTGGAGATTGCTCATTGGAGCTTGTCTTGCTCATCTTCTGAGTGTGTGTGTGTGTGTGTGTGTGTATGCATGTGTGTAGGTATGCATGCATGTGTGTGTATGAATGAAGTTGTTGGAGATTGCTCATTGGAGCTTGTCTTGCTTCATCTTCTGAGTGTGTGTGTGTGTGTGTGTGTGTGTGTGTGTGTTCGCGCGCGCATGCAATTTTTCTTCTTCTTTTCCCCCTTCACTGTCTACAATCAGGACCAGTCCCTACTCGCCAACTTTATGCCCCACCTCAGTTTACCATGTGATGTCAAAGCTGACTTTCAACAGGCAGGGGTATAGAACGTGCTGGAAGAAGGCGTGCCAATGTCAACTTCTGCTCTCCACACGTGCCCACATAGATGAAAACCTCTAATCCTACCACATACAGATATTCAACAGATCATTCAAAGAGCAGTGAATTTGAAAATGTAGCAACAGAACAAAGCATAGAACCCAGAAGTTCTGTCCCCCAAAACCAGGGGGATGGTTGATCTTCCAGCTCCAGTGACTGGGACTCAGAGCTAACTCTGTATTTCCTAGCTCTTGGTTTTATTGTTTTGTTTTTATTTTCTTTTTTCTTTTTTTAACTTACTTGTTTTTATTTTTGTATGTATGAGTGCTCTGTCTGCACGTACACCTGCATGTCAGAAGAGGGCATCAGATCCCTTTTTATAGATGGCTGTGAGCCGCCATCTGGTTACTGGGAGCTGCACTCAGCACCTCTGCAAGAGCAGCCAGTAACTCTTAACCACTGAGCCGCCTCATCAGCCTCTTGTTTCGTTTTTAAGACAGGATCTTTCTGTGTGGCCCTCGCTGTCCTGCAGGCCTCTGAACATTTTTACTACAAAGAAAGGTTTGCAATAGGAATGCTTAGCCTTATTTCAGTATTATAGTGTGCATATATATTCTATAAACATCACACGATTGTCCATATTGCCAGGAGCAAAGCATGCAGAAAGGGTCTATGGCAAGCAAGTGAGCTTCCTAGAGGCAGTCCACTCATTTTTGCAAGGCTGTGAATGAATGTATCCCTGATTTAGGCAAAGCCCCAGGGATTTTGCCTCAAAACTGTTTATTGTTGCTGTACTGCCTTCCTATGCTGGTCTCATATGTCTGGCATTATGCATTGGGCAGATTTTCTACAGAATCTTATAAAAATGATAATTCCTAATAATGCTTCCTGACTTGATTCAAGTAATTCTAAACCCTCCTGCAGCACAGCAAAAACTACTAGGAGCGCAGTGAACCACATGACTTACTCCAAAAAGAAAAACAAAGTTGAAACCAATTAGAGATCAAGGAAATACATTCACTCTAGGTTTAGTCTAGAGCTGAGGCCCAGGTGTATACCACGATAAGAAAAGCCATATGAACATAAAAACAAAGAATAAATGGTTAGCTCTACAAGACAAGACAGATACATATTTCTTGGTAAAAACCTTGATATTAAAAAAACTGTCCTTTGAACACATAATGTACATATGAAATAAAAATATAAAACTTCTGCTTTGAACTCATAATGAGCATATAGATAAAACCACTGCTTTAAACTTATAATGAGCAAAAATGTCTAGTTAGATATAGTTCCACTGTAACTCACTTTTTGTGTAACAGTTATATCTATTTTTGAATGGGGTAATTTTTTCATACATAAAGAACCTTTGTCTTAGAGGATATAAAAACCCAGGACAGGAATAAATAATTGTTGGAGCCCGCTGGAACTCACTTCATCCACCTGTTGTATATTTGTATTTATGTATATATTGTCCATGTCAGATTGTCGCGCGCGTGTGTGTGTGTGTGTGTGTGTGTGTGTGTGTGTGTGTGTGTGTGTAAGAATAGATCTATCTGTATAGATGTATAGAGGTACTGAATGTGTGTAAATGCATGGTTTTCTTTCTCTCTCTCTCTCCCCGGCTCACAAAAACTGTTAATGAGACCCAGAGCTCTGCCAGCTGCTGGGCCCTTGTCTTTGAGTAAAAGTTTTCCCACTAGCATAAGTAATTAAGTCGTAAACCTCCAGGGAAATATCTTTTTTTTTTTTTTTTTTTTTGGGTTTTCGAGACAGGGTCTCTCTGTGCAGCCTTGGCTGTCCTGGACTCGCTTTGTAGTCCAGGCTGGCCTCGAACTCACAGTGATCCGCCTGCCTCTGCCTCCCGAGTGCTGGGATTAAAGGCATGCGCCACCACGCCCGGCTCCAGGGAAATATCTTAAGAGCAATTAATGTCCTGCTAGGCACCCTGCCTCAGTTTCCCCTCACCGTGTAGAAGTAGGTATTTAGCACCATATGTCTGTACAATTAATGATATAATGTGGATGGTGAAGTCTGGATGAGAAGGGGTCTCAGCCCAGCTGTGGGGAAAACTCTAAGTGAGTATGTTTTCCCTTAATGTAAGCAAGGACTTGGGCTCAGAAGCAGGCCTGTGGGTACACGAGTAATAGTTTTACTGCGAGACAGTGGAACCTTCAGGAAGTGGGGCCTAGCAAGAAGAAGTCGGGACACTGAAGGTGTGGCCTTGAAGGTGTATCACTGTGGACATTCATATGTGATTTCTTTGTGGACATATTTTCATCTCTTTAACCACCAGCCTGTTTCCGACAGCAGTTGTAGAGTTCTCATCTTCTTTGGCCATGTGTGGGAGCTTAGCATCCTTACTCTTCCTCATCTGTCTGCCAACCACCTTTGGTCACAGCCATCTTGATGGGCACAAGATTTTGCTACACTGATTCTAATTGGCATATAGTTTCCTTCCTTCCTTCCTTCCTTCCTTCCTTCCTTCCTTCTTTCTTTCTTTCTTTTTTGAGACAGAGTTTCTCTGTGTAGCCTTGGCTGTTCTGGACTCGCTTTGTAGACTAGGCTGGCCTCAAACTCACAGAGATCTGCCTGCATCTGCCTCCCAAGTGCTGGGACTAAAGGCATGCACCACCATGCCCGGCTAGAGTTGGTTTTTCTAACGGCTGAGATACAGGCATCATTTTATTATTTTATTATTTATTCTGCGTGTGGCGATCCAATTTTCCCAGCACTATTTATTGAAAGGGTTTCCTTTCTTCTCTCTGTGTTCTTGGAATCTTTGCTGAACACCAGATGGCCATAGATACATGGGTGTAGATTATCTATTGTGTTTCATGGTGTCTTGTTGCTGCTTTTTGAAACAAGGTAGTCCTGGCTGCCCTGGAGCTTGCTGTGAAGACAAGGGTGGCCTGAGAGATTCTTCTGCCTCTGCCGCATGGCATGTGTTCTGGGATTAAAGCACGCACCACCACACCTGGCTATCCTTGTTATCTTAATTACTCCAGCATACTAATAGGCTTTAGGGTTACGTTGACTAGTGTAATTGTTTTCTACTTTGTTCTTGTTGCTCAGATTGTTGTTTAGGGTTTTGGGTTTGTTTGTTTGTTTGTTTTTGTTTTTAGTTTTTTGTTTGTAGTCTCATACAAATTTTAAAACTTTTTTTTCTAGGTCTGTGAAAAATGTCATTGGTCTATTAATACAGATTACATAAATCCATAGAGTCCTTTGGGTACTATGGGCATTTTCATAGCACAGAGCCTCTCATTCCACAAATCTGGGCTATGTTCATGCTTGCAGAACAAACACTTTACCCTTTCAGACCACCCCCCTCCCCAGCCTCTTGATTTCCACTATAATAAACCACCTACTGGCAACTGGTTGAGTGTGGTGCTGGGACCTCACAAATACAA
The DNA here is from genome assembly GCF_903995435.1 of Acomys russatus. Classification (NCBI taxonomy): domain Eukaryota; kingdom Metazoa; phylum Chordata; class Mammalia; order Rodentia; family Muridae; genus Acomys; species Acomys russatus. The sequence goes on along the minus strand of NC_067143.1, from coordinate 49,960,239 downwards.
AACATGTTCCATATTCCCAGCCCAGTGTTAGATTTCTGTATGCTGACTTTGTATTTTGCAATTTTGTGGAAGAAAGGAGGGAAGAAAGAAAGGTAGTTAGAAGAAATACCTGGTATGAATTCAATTTTTAAAAATGTGTTGAGATTATTTTATGGCTTACCAAATGATTTATGGCAGAGAACATCGTTAGGAAGAATTTATGTTCTGAGGCTCTTTGATGACATGTTCGACAGATGCCTCTTAGTCACATTTGGTGTTGGGCGCAACTTAACCTTGTCATTTCTTTATCAGCTCTCTTTGGATTATCATTCATTGCTAATAATACAAGCTAGAATTATTATTATTATGGTATAAGTCTATCTCTACCTTTAGGCCTATTAACATTGGTTGCATTGTTTAGGTTTTGAGATATTGGGTACAATTATACATTTAAAATTATTTCACCTTGATGAATTGACTGTTTTATAATTACATAATGACTTTCCTGTCTCCTTTTTACTGAATATGGTGTAAAAGTCCACCGTGTCTGATCTAAGTATGGGCATTTTTGTTTATTCTGGACAGCATTTGCATAGAACATCTTACTCCTTTCCTTTGCTGATTTCAGTCTATGTGTGTCCTCAGAGGTAAAGTGAGTTCTTAATAGAAGCAACTTGGAGTTAGGGAGTATATTTTTAACACAGTTACTCTGTGTCCTTTAACTGGACAATTAATCTATTCACATTTATGACAATGGTGGAGTGCTGTCTATTAATTTGCTTCTCCAGACTTGTTTAGTTTGTTTTCTTTCCACCCCAGGACCACCTGCTCAGGAACGGAATCACTCAGCTAGGCTGGGCTGGGCCCTCCTTATCCATCATTAGTTAAGAAAATGCCCCCAGGCCAGTCCTAGGGAAGCAATTTCTCAGTTTAGATTCCATCTTCTGAGATATGTCTAGGTTCGTGTCAAGTTGACAAAAACCAGCTGGCACAGGAACAAGTGCTGCCACCCCCCTTTCTCTGCCTTCTGGCCCAGGATAAAGTAGCCAGCTCCAGTGTGTTCTCCCTGCCATTGTGGACTGACGTGGAGAACAGCGAGTCCCAAACCAAATCTTTGCTTCTCCAGGCTGTCTGGGCCAGGTATGGGTCTCAGTGGTGGGAAAAGTGGCTGATGCATCCACTTTGGCTGCAGGCCTTTCCTCTTCAGCTCTTAGAACTCGCATGCTACGCTCCTGGCCCTCAATGATAAGTCTGTCCTCGGGACACTGGGAACTCTTGTTACCTTGGGGATATTTGTTTTGCCTTCAACTTTTGAGAGTTTGACCATGGCAAAATCTACCTTGGGGTAGATTTCGTTGAGAGATTAGTGACCTTTGGCCTTCCTGTTCCTGGATATTTTTTTTCCTCCTGTGGATTTAGAAGTTTTTGTTTTGTTGTGTTTTCATCGCTGACTCTGATAAGTTTCCTATCCCTTTGGAATTACTAACGAAGCCCAGTAGTGTGGGTGTCTGCTCTTCTAACTCTGTTCTAAAGCTTCTGGAGTAATCTTTATGCTTTATGCTCTTTCTTCTTCTCCAAGTACAGTTTCAAATGGTCTTCCCTGTATTTGGTCTCTTTTGCCTTCTACATTTTTAATATGAGTCACTGTGTTGTTTTTTTTCAGTGCAACTAAGCTTTATTTTTTTTAAAAAATGCTTCCGTCTCTGTCAAGTTTTTCCAAGTACTGAATCATTGTTTTCTTTTGAAGGTCACTGAGTTTCTTTAAAACATCTTAAATTCACAAAGACTACTTGTTCATTGCCTTTCACCTTATGTCAGCTGTCGGGTGAGGGCAGAGTTCCCTACACATTCCTGATGCTATTGGCGTGTGACGTGTTTGCTTCAGTTTTTGTACTCTGTCTTTGTGCTTACTTTTCCAGACATTCTAACATTTTCTCTCAGTCTATCGTGATTTCTGCAACCGTGTGTGCTGGAGTCAGTGCAAGAGTGTGGCCACTGTTTGAGCACTAGAGGGTGATGGGAGCCCAGGCTTACCTCAAACCCCCAGCTGGGGATCTGCTCACAGCATGAGCTAGGAGAGTATCTAAAAAGGTCAGCCCATCCTCCCAAACCTCTGCATAGAGCTATGTTAGTCCAAAGATCTCACCCAGTGGCCAGAAGGTGTTCTGACATGGCAGATTCTGCCCTGTCTGGATATAAGCACCACAAAGGGACCAGCTCCAGGCTTCTGGGCCATCAAAACTGCAATACCGGCACACTCACAGCGACAGACTGCCAGCAATTGAGGCGCACACTGTGTCAACTGCCTGCCTCCTGCTAACTCATAGCTGGAGATTGCTTCAATCAGCCATTGGTAACACTGGGTAGAAGATCAATAAACCGGGGCTTTCCACAGGCAGGCCTGAGGACAGGGGCTGTTAGGGTTCTGCCCAGTGTTAGGATTCATACAACCAGGATTAATAACCTCCAAGGCAAAGTTCTAAGTTTATTACCCCATGCTCTCCCCAACATAGTCTGTTTGTTTTTCAAGACAGGATTTCTCTGTGTAGCCCTGGCTGTCTTGGAACTAGCTCTTTAGACCAGGCTGGCCTTAAACTTACAAAGATCTACCTGCCTCTGTCTCCTGAGTGTTGGGATTAAAGACGTGCACCAGCACCACTGCCTGGCCCCAGCATAGTCTTACTATCCAAGTTTGGGGTAGTGTTAATGTACTCCATCTCAATTTATGACCCAGCCTTGGCAGCTCACCTCTGGTAGTACAGCTATCTCTGTCCCTGTACCTGTAAAATGGACCCTCACATCGGCCCTGCCACCAGTGATGGGTACTCTAAAGCTAATCAAAGTCATAGCTGAGTCCTCTATTAGAACCTGGACAGCCTCAGGAGGGGGACCCATGCCCACACTACAGCTGCTGGTGAATCAAGCCAGAAGGCAAAGCTCTCCCCTTGGGGATACAGATCTAGAAAATTCTAAAGGCTCCATCTGTGAGCACTAGCCTAGGAACACCTGGACTGCCTGAGGTCTGGGAATAGGTAGCTCAGGAAGTCTCTCAGCTGCCAAAGCTGAGGTACTGGAGTCTCAGAGCCACAAGGACCCACATGGTCTGGGCGTTCAGTGAGAGTGAACAAGGCCAACCCGTGGCTAATGACAGTCTGGGCAAAAACCTGAGTCTGTCCTACTGACTCTGGGATCTCTCTGCCTGATGCTCAGCATGCTTAGAGGCACCATCTAAGATCTGGGCTATGTAGGGATTTAGTTTCCACCTGACACAGGTCTCCTCCAAAGTGGTTAAAGTCCAGTAGTAACTTTTGTGCTCTGCTCCCAGAAAGTAGAATCTTGCTGTCTTCTCTGATACCCAACATTGGGAGAGACGTGGTAGAAATAATCCTTTAGCCAGTTAACACAGCACTGGTAGCTCAGTAATGAGTGTGGGCCTAGGGGCAGGGTTTATGGGGCTCTGCTGGGCACTGGATTTCCCCTGGCATGCCTGATACTGGATTTGAAGTCTAAGTCCTGTATTTGATTTTTCTCCTCCCATAATTCCCTCTTCTCTCTCCATGCTTCTTAAAGTTGAAGGGGGTTGATGTGGTGATTCTTCTCTCGCCTCACTTTCTTAGCTCTTGAAAATGAATGGCTGTTTGAAGGGGTGTGTCTATGGTGAGAGCATCATTAGAGGATTTGACTCCGCCCCTATCTTGCTCTCTCCTACAACATTCAGAGAGATGAGTAATGTTGGTACTACCTGTATTTTCCTAATGTCTAATGAAGTTAAAAATCTTTCAACATATGAACTTGTCACCTGTATATCTTCTTGTATAAAATACCCATACATGCCTTTTGCTCATTTTCTAATTGGTTCACTCATTTTTTAATAAAATTTTGCACTCTTGCAATGGTTTTTCTCTGTATTTTTTAAAATTATTTTTTAGAATTTCATACATGAGTGGTATATTTACATCATTTCTACTTCTTTCTCTTTTTCTCCAACTCTTTTTATGTGCTCTCACTCTTGAATTCATGACCTCACCATATATATATATATATATATATATATAGCCTATTTGGTGTTGCTCATATGTACATGTGTTCTGGGACCACCTGGGATTGGATGACCTATTAAGAGGCATGTCCCTGGAGAAAACTAATTCTCCCACTCCCAGTGACCATTGACCACCCTGTAGATCTTCATCTATGGGTGGGACCAAAAGGTTACAAAAGGAAAACAAATGAAGTTACAAGTAGTGAAAAACAGAAGTAAGAACACAAACAGCAAAAAGATAACAAAATAATAGTTATCAACACACTTTTTAATAACAACTTTCAAATATTAATGGTCTTAATTCTCCAATCAAAAGATAAAAGGTTAGATGAAGAGAATGAGAAACAAAAACCATATTATCATTATCTATAAGAAACTCCTTTTGCAGCTGGAGAGATGGCCCAGTGGTTAAGAGCACTGACTGCTCTTCCAGAGGACCTGGCTTCAATTCCCAGCAACCACTAAGAAAAAACAAACAAAAATTGTACATATTACACAGGGCATGGTGGTGCATGCCTGTAATCCCAGCACTCAGGGAGGCAGAGGCAGGCAGATCTCTGTGATTTCAATATCAGCCTGGTCTACAAAGTGAGTCCTGGACAGCCAAGGCTACACAGAGAAACCCTGTCTCGAAACAAAACAAAACAAACAAAACAAAACAAAACAAAAAAAACAACAACAACAAAAAAAAGACAAAAAAAGAAAAAAATTCCTTTTGCTTTCAAGACTGTGTTCACCCCAGCAAATAGAATCAGGAAACAAACATCACTACTCTAACGTGTGACAAAACAGACTTTAAACCAAAATAAATCTGAGGAGTTAAAGAAGGACACTTCATTTTGATCAGGGAAACGATTAAACAAAAAGACATTACAATCTTAAACACATGTGCACCTCCCCTGGCTCCCCAATTTCATTAAAAACATACTACTGGGATTCAAGATATAGATTAACCCAAGTCAGTAACAGTAGGTGATTTCAGTACATGCTTTCCCCAACACACTGCTCGTCTGGACAGAAATAGAGAAACACAGGAATTGAGTGACATCATACGTCAAATGGACCTAACAGATGTATAGTGACAATTTTGGAATTTTGGTTTAGTTTTTAAAAAACCACAGAAATATTATTATAAGAATGTGTTTTTATAAAACTAGACTATCTGGTCTTCAACCCCATCAGAGACTTCAGAAGGATTAAATTAAATACCTGAGTAAACAGAAGTGTGAGCTAGCAACTTCCAATGTGGAAAAAAAAAAAATGAAACAGTTTGCTACCTAAACAGTCACCCAAAACTCTCCATAACACTGATAGATATTTAAGTTGACAGGAGATATGATAGATATTGACTTACATTTAGAATTTTAGACTCGCCAAGATAGGAAATATGTTTTCTTCAAGGTTGCCAAATGCAAATAGCCAAAACATTATGAATGTAACATTTATATAATTCCTGATTGTGTCATGGTTCTTCTTGCTGTATGTAGCTTATTTTATATATGTGTAATAGTATTAAATGTATATATAAAAATATTTTTTAAATGTGTTTTTGTTTTGGTCCCATGTGTGGGAATATGGGGCTGCTTGAGACTGTCCAGAGCATCTGACTATGGTTTGCCTCGTGGCCTAACTGAGGCATGTTTTTGCCAGCTGCAGATAGTGTCTGAGATTGTGTGACAGATTCTGGGAACTCTTCAGAGGGCATATAAATGCTAGGGTCCTGGGAGACAGTTGGTGGTGGTTGTTGGTCATTTTGGGGGGTTGGTGGTTTGTTAGCAGTTGTAGTCAAAGAAGAAACAAAAAGAAAGAAATTAGATTCAGGTATCTCTCCCTTATCTCCATCCCTCTAGTATTCCTATTTAGTGTTATAAGGTGAAACACGGTTGGGGGATAAAAGGTGGTAAAAACAAGAGCCCACAAAGTAGCCAAGACCAGTTTATACAGATGTCTACAGCATAGTCCACCACACACCGAAGACTATACTTTAAACTCAGCATCCCATAGAACTCTTGCTAAAATAGACCACATATTGGGGACACAAAACAATGTCAACAAATGCAGAAAATCTGAAATAACCACATGTATCCTACCTGACCACAATGTAATAAAGCTTGAAATCAACAGCAAAAGAATCCCTAGAAATTACACAAACTCACAGAAATTAAACAACACTCTACTAAGTGATGAATGAGTTAAAAAAATCAAGTAGAAAATAAAAAACTTTCTTGGAATAAATGAAAATAAAAAATACAACATACCAAAATTTTATATGAGGGAAATTTATAGTTCTAAGGGTATACATTAAAAAAAAAAAATAGAAAGGACTATAAGCAAACTACTCAATGATGCAACTCAAGAGTTTGGCACAACAAGAACAAACCAAACCCAAATTAGGTAGACATGAAGAAATAGTAAGAAACAGGGAAGAAATAAATGAAGCAGAAAAAACAAAAGACAAACAAACAAACAAACAAAAAAACAGTACATCTAAGACCTGGGTGTTTTTAAAACATACAAGATTTTTTTTTTTAAAGTATACAAGGTTGATAGATTCTTAGACAAATGAACCAGAAGAAAGAGGAGTCAAATTATCCAGATCAGAGATTAGCAGGAGAACACTAGGCTTTGCTGTAAAGCCTATTTCTATCCTATCTTATGTAAAATTGGAGTCATCTTTTAGTACATAGCAGTTCTCTATTTTTCACTTTCCCTGGTAGGATTCCTGATATGGATTTCATTCCCTAGGTGGAACCTGGGTGCCGTGCCATCTAAGGTGGTGTGGAAGCTCTGGTTGTGATTGTCAAAGTGGCAGAGGCATTTGGAAGAGAGAATCTTTGGAAAGAGATGTCAACAAGCAGAGAAATAAGAAGTTGGAAGAATAGTCAACATCAAGAGTTAAAATCACAGCAGAGAATAATGTTTGAGGGGTTCACTGGGCCAGAACCTTCACCGTTTTAAGTCCACAACCATCGGGTGCTTCCAGAAGTGACACAAGAAGCTCCATTAAAATACTTAGTTTTAATGCATCCAGAAGGCCAAAAACCCTAATTTGGGGTCTCACCACCTACGCTTTAGGCCTTATGAACTGAGCTACATTCCCTTTCTTGGAAGCCAGAGTACTCCTCTGTTAAATCAAAAGTTCCTTTTTCTGTTTGCCTCACCGGATGAGCACGACAAGACTATGTGCTCAGAATATATACTGATACATTCAGCATAGGAAGGAAACCTTTCTACTTCCTAAGATGCCTAGACACATAAATTCTGCGCCCTTTCCTGGCCCTTCTCTGATCCAAGTATCTTTGTTTTTCTTTGGACCATTGCTACACTCTGCTACTCAACACTTTAATTCTTTCCAAAGCATATTAAAACAAGAGCAATGAGGCTGGGTGTGGTGGCGCACGCCTTTAATCCCAGCACTCGGGAGGCAGAGGCAGATGGATCACTTTGAGTTCGAGTCTAGCCTGGTCTACAAAGTGAGTCTAGGACAGCTAAGATAACACAGAGAAACCCTGTCTCGAAAAACCAAACCCCCCACCAAAAAACCAAAATATAATATATATAAATATAAATAAATCTGAAGTTGGATGTGGTGGGATATCCCTGTAATCCCAGCATTTAGAAAGTAGAGGCAGAAGGTCAGAAGGTTACATCATCCTCAGCTACATAGTGAGTTCAAAGCCACCCTAGTTACACATGGTTTGGCTTCCCAAAACAAACGTATACAGAGTTGGTGAGATGGCTCAGTAACCAATGGGACCCACCACCAAATGTAACAACCTGAGTTTGATCTCTGCGACCCACATGATGGAAGGGAAGAACCAACTCCATCCTTTGACCTCTACACACACACCAGGGCACATATGTACAAATATATAAGCAGACAAATAATAATATAACAAAAATAGAAAACATATACAAAGAAACAAACCAACAACCACAAAACCAATAGGCCATCTAGCCTCTGACACCTACCCTGGCTGTCCATTACACATGTATGGAGCTCTATGATTTGCTATTGCTCATTAAGATGCCTTTGAGGGCTGGAGAGATGGCTCAGAGGTTAAGAGCACTGCCTACTCTTCCAAAGGTCCTCAGTTCAATTCCCAGCAACCACATAATGGCTCACAACTATCTATAATGTGATCTTGTGCCCTCTTCTGTCGTACATGCAAGCAAAACACTGTATACTTAATAAATAAATACATTGTTTAAAAAAGAGATGCCTTTGAATAGGTTGATGCTTTTGTCTGGAATGCCCCCAAATCTGCTTAGCAAAATATTTTCCTTTAAGGCTATCCCAAACATAACTTGAGTATACAGGTTATTTCTTTCACAGAATAGGAGGTATCTATCCTTTTCCTCCACCGAGGCTCCTCTGCTCTTGATTTACCCTTCTCTGAAAGGCGCTATCACAAATCAAATGGCCTTGCTCTGTGGCCACCTATAACTATGCCACATCTCCTTTCCTCTTGGGAAGATAAAGGTGAAAGATATAGCTCACCCAGCTGCATCTCCTGAACACTCAGCAGGCATCCTAGAATATAGCAGATATTTAGGCAATGTTAATGAATAAGTCCTGAAGGTACACGGGGTAAGGTGCAAGCATGGTTTACACTGGAAATACATCTCAATCATATGTGCGCTGAAGCCTATAGTAAAGAACACAGAAGTAGAGGGGTATATTTTATAAGGGAGATGGGGCTCATTATATGTGGCATGTGCGAACATGTTATACAAACATGGGAGACGCTTTTCAAGGCTTATTCTCCTTACACCTTAAGCCATCTGGTCCTTTCCCATGACATTAGATAAAACCCCTACCCTCTACCCTAGTCCTACCTTACGTATACATCTGTCTCTAGGCCAGAGGCATCATATTCAACGGCCTTCTCAAAGGACATCATGGTATTCTCTGGCGCCAACTATGGAAGAAAGGGACATCAAGCCCTATGCCTTAGAGTCTCTCCTCTCAACATTTCTTTTTTTTTTTTTTTTGACATTTTTTTAATTAATTTACTCATATTACATCTCGATTGTTAGCCCTTCCCCTGTTCCCTCCCATTCCTCCCTCCCTCCCACTTCCCCCATTCTCCCCTCCCCTAGCTCTGTGATTGAGGGAGACCTCCTCCCCCTATATATGCTCTTAGAATATCAAGTCTCTTCTTGGTAACTTGCTATCCTTCCTCTGAGTGCCACCAGGTCTCCCCATCCAGGGGACATGGTCAGAAAAGGGGCACCAGAGTTCGTGTGAGAGTCAGATCTCACTCTCCACTCAACGGTGGAGAGTGTGATGTTCGTCGGCTAGGTCTTGGTAGAGGTTCGAAGCTTACAGCCTATATTCTCCTTGGCTGGTCCCTTAGTTTGAGGAGGACCCCAGCACCCAGATCTGCCTGTCATAAAGTTCTTCTTGTAGGTTTCCAGGACCCTGTGGGTCCTACTATTTCCCCATTCTTCCATGCTACTCTCGCCTAAAGTCTCAATAGGATGTCCTCTCCTCTGACCCACTTTCTTGGTAAGTAAAGTTTTTCATGGTACGTATCCCTTGAACTAGTGTTTTGATATAAGTGAGTATATACCGTTTGCCTCTTTTTGCTTCTGGGTGAACTCACTCATTATGATAATTTCTAGATCAATCCATTTGTCCACAAATTTCTGGAATTCCTTGTTTTTAATAGCAGAGTAGTATTCCATAGTACAAATGTACCACAGTCTTAGTCCATTCTTCTACTGAGGGACACTTAGGCTGTTTCCAGGTTCTGGCTATCTCAACATTTCTTGTACGCTAGACATGGGGATGAAGGGGCTTTGAGAAGCAGAGCTTGGCTCCCTCAGCTCTCTTCTGAAAGAGGATGACTCTGTTCACTCTATCCAGCCCAGCACTGGTCACAGTAAAGAGAAGCAGACCAGGAGTTAGATGACCTGAGTTCAGGCGCAACGTATACAATGAACTCCTTATTCTTGTCCTGTCCGGATTCCCTTTCCCCCAGGATCTCTGATATTTCTGAAGTCCCCTTCTCTCATCCACATACCCGGTACCCACCTGCATTCACCCACATGCCCCATACACACCTGCATTCACCCACATGCCCCATACACACCTGCATTCACCCACACACCCCACACACACCTGCATTCACCCACATGCCCCATACACACCTGCATTCACCCACATGCCCCATACACACCTGCATTCACCCACATGCCCCATACACACCTGCATTCACCCACATACCCCATACACACCTGCATTCACCCACATACCCCATACACACCTGCATTCACCCACATGTCCCATACACACCTGCATTCACCCACATGTCCCATACACACCTGCATTCACCCACACACCCCACACACACCTGCATTCACCCACATGTCCCATACACACCTGCATTCACCCACATGTCCCACATACACCTGCATTCACCCACACACCCCATACACACCTGCATTCGCCCACATGCCCCATACACACCTGCATTCACCCACATGCCCCATACACACCTGCATTCACCCACATGCCCCATACACACTTGCATTCACCCACATGTCCCATACACACCTGCATTCACCCACATGTCCCATACACACCTGCATTCACCCACACGCCCCATACACACCTGCATTCACCCACATGTCCCATACACACCTGCACTCGCCCACATGCCCCATACACACCTGCATTCACCCACATGCCCCATACACACCTGCATTCACCCACATGCCCCATACACACCTGCATTCACCCACATGCCCCATACACAGCTGCATTCGCCCACATGTCCGATACACACCTGCATTCACCCACATGTCCCATACACACCTGCATTCACCCACATGCCCCACACACACCTGCATTCACCCACATGTCCCATACACACCTGCATTCACCCACATGCCCCATACACACCTGCATTCACCCACATGCCCCATACACACCTGCATTCACCCACATGTCCCACACACACCTGCATTCACCCACATGTCCCATACACACCTGCATTCACCCACATGTCCCATACACACCTGCATTCACCCACACGCCCCACACACACCTGCTTTCACCCACATGTCCCATACACACCTGCATTCACCCACATGTCCCACACACACCTGCATTCACCCACATGTCCGATACACACCTGCATTCACCCACATGCCCCATACACACCTGCATTCACCCACATGTCCCAAATACACCTGCATTCACCCACATGTCCCATACACACCTGCATTCACCCACATGTTCCATACACACCTGCATTCACCCACATGTCCCATACACACCTGCATTCACCCACATGCCCCACACACACCTGCATTCACCCACATGCCCCACACACACCTGCATTCACCCACATGCCCCATACACACCTGCATTCACCCACATGTCCCACACACACCTGCATTCATCCACACACCCCATACACACCTGCATTCGCCCACATGCCCCACACACACCTGCATTCACCCACATGCCCCATACACACCTGCATTCACCCACATGTCCCATACACACCTGCATTCATCCACAAAACCCATACACACCTGCATTCGCCCACATGCCCCACACACACCTGCATTCACCCACATGTCCCATACACACCTGCATTCGCCCACATGCCCCATACACACCTGCATTCACCCACATGTCCCACACACACCTGCATTCACCCACATATCCTATACACACCTGCATTCACCCACACACCCCATACACACCTGCATTCGCCCACATGCCCCACACACACCTGCATTCACCCACATGTCCCACACACATCTGCATTCACCCACATGCCCCATACACACCTGCATTCGCCCACATGCCCCATACACACCTGCATTCGCCCACACGCCCCATACACACCTGCATTCACCCACATGTCCCATACACACCTGCATTCACCCACATGCCCCATACACACCTGCATTCACCCACATGCCCCATACACACCTGCATTCGCCCACATGTCCCATACACACCTGCATTCACCCACATGTCCCAAATACACCTGCATTCACCCACATGCCCCATACACACCTGCATTCACCCACATGCCCCATACACACCTGCATTCACCCACATGCCCCATACACACCTGCATTCACCCACATGCCCCATACACACCTGCATTCACCCACATGTCCCACACACACCTGCATTCACCCACATGTCCCATACACACCTGCATTCACCCACATGTCCCATACACACCTGCATTCACCCACACATCCCCACACACACCTGCATTCACCCACATGTCCCACACACCTGCATTCACCACACACCCCATACACACCTGCATTCACCCACATGCCCCACACACACCTGCATTCACCCACATGCCCCATACACACCTGCATTCACCCACATGTCCCATACACACCTGCATTCATCCACACACCCATACACACCTGCATTCCCACATGCCCCACACACACCTGCATTCACCCACATGTCCCATACACACCTGCATTCACCCACATGCCCCATACACACCTGCATTCCACCACATGTCCCAACACACCTGCATTCACCCACATCCATACACACCTGCATTCACCCACACCCCATACACACTGCATTCGCCCACATGCCCCACACACACCTGCATTCACCCACATGTCCCCACACATCTGCATTCACCCACATGCCCCATACACACCTGCATTCACCCACATGCCCATACACACCTGCATTCGCCCACATGCCCCATACACACCTGCATTCACCCACATGTCCCATACACACCTGCATTCACCCACATGCCCCATACACACCTGCATTCACCCACATGTCCCATACACACCTGCATTCACCCACATGCCCCACACACACCTGCATTCACCCACATGCCCCACACACACCTGCATTCACCCACATGCCCCATACACACCTGCATTCACCCACATGCCCCATACACACCTGCATTCACCCACATGCCCCATACACACCTGCATTCACCCACATGTCCCATACACCTGCATTCGCCCACATGTCCATACACACCTGCATTCACCCACATGTCCCATACACACCTGCATTCACCCACATGCCCCACACACCTGCATTCACCCACATGCCCCATACACACCTGCATTCACCCACATGTCCGATACACACCTGCATTCACCCACATGCCCCATACACACCTGCATTCGCCCACATGTCCATACACACCTGCATTCACCCACATGTCCCCATACACCTGCATTCACCCACATGCCCCATACACACCTGCATTCACCCACATGCCCCATACACACCTGCATTCACCCACATGCCCCATACACACCTGCATTCACCCACATGCCCCATACACACCTGCATTCACCCACATGTCCCACACACACCTGCATTCACCCACATGTCCCATACACACCTGCATTCACCCACATGTCCCATACACACCTGCATTCACACCACCCCATACACACCTGCATTCACCCACATGTCCCATACACACCTGCATTCACCCACATGTCCCATACACACCTGCATTCACCCACATGCCCCACACACCTGCATTCACCCACATGCCCCATACACACCTGCATTCCCCACATGTCCCATACACCTGCATTCACCCACATGTCCCATACACCTGCATTCACCCACATGTCCCATACACACCTGCATTCACCCACATCCCATACACACCTGCATTCACCCACATGTCCCATACACACCTGCATTCACCCACATGCCCCATACACACCTGCATTCACCCACATGTCCCACACACACCTGCATTCACCCACATGTCCCATACACACCTGCATTCACCCACATGTCCCATACACACCTGCATTCACCCACATGTCCCACACACACCTGCATTCACCCACATGTCCCATACACACCTGCATTCACCCACATGCCCCACACACACCTGCATTCACCCACATGTCCATACACACCTGCATTCACCCACATCCCCATACACACCTGCATTCACCCACATGTCCCAACAACCCTGCATTCACCCACATGTCCCATACACACTGCATTCACCCACATGTCCCATACACACCTGCATTCACCCACATGTCCCATACACACCTGCATTCACCCACATGCCCCTACACACCTGCATTCACCCACATGCCCACACACACCTGCATTCACCCACATGCCCCATACACACCTGCATTCACCACAAGGTCCCCACACACCTGCATTCACCCACATGCCCCATACATACCTGCATTCACCCACATGTCACATACACACCCTTGCATTCACCCACTGTCCCACACACACCTGTATTCAACCACATGTCCCATACACACCCTGCATTCACCCACATGCCCCATACACACCTGTATTCACCCACATGCCCCATACACACCTGCATTCACCCACATGCCCCATACACACCTGCATTCACCCACATGTCCCCATACACACCTGCATTCACCCACATGTCCCATACACACCTGTATTCAACCACATGTCCCATACACACCTGTATTCAACCACATGTCCCATACACACCTGTATTCACCCACATGTCCCACACACACCTGCATTCACCCACATGTCCCATACACACCTGCATTCACCCACATGTCCCATACACACCTGCATTCACCCACATGTCCCACACACACCTGCATTCATCCACATGTCCCATACACACCTGCATTCACCCACATGTTCCATATACACCTGTATTCACCGACATGTCCCATACACACCTGTATTCAACCACATGTCCCATATACACCTGTACTCACCCACATGCCCCCCGCACATGCCCCATACACACTTGCATTCACCCACATGTCCCATACACAGCTGCATTCACCCACATGCCCCATACACACCTGCATTCACCCACATGCCCCATACACACTTGCATTCACCCACATGTCCCATACACAGCTGCATTCACCCACATGTCCCATACACACCTGTATTCACCCACATTTCCCCCGCACACCTGCATTCACCCACATGCCCCATACACACCTGCATTCACCCACATGCCCCACACACCTGTATTCACCCATGTTCATTACACTCTGACCTACCATGGGTGCGCCTCTATGTCCAAAGAAGACAGGCTTAGGCCCTAAGTTCTCCTTTTTCAGAACGCAGGGAGAATAAATTCCCAGTGGCATCAAATAAAGACATAAAAGAATAACAAGGAAGGGCAATCCAGCAATTACTTGTAGAGCTGAAAAAGTTGGAAGCAGACAAGCAAAGTGGGTAAACAGGAAAAGAGGGACGGAGAGCCTTTTCCAACAGCTAACTACCTAAAGCAGCAGCCAGTGCGCGATCTGCTTTTCTATTTCTGTCAAGTCCTCTCTTTCAGGGCTTCAGATATAAATACACAGGATTGCTCAGACAAAGACCTTTTTCAGGGCTGGGTACTGAATCCAGGCCCCATATATGCTAGGCAAGTAGTCTACCTCCGACCTACATTTCAGACAGCCATTCTTAAGGCAGTACTGCTGTAACTTGAAAGTAAAAGTGTAAAAACTGTACAGAAGATGGGTGGGAGGAAACTGTGGGGCCGGGAGAGGGGAGAAAGGAAGGGAATATAAGAAACAGCGTCTTGGAGGAGAACTTAGCTTGCTCTAAAGGAGCCTGATGGCCATGAAGATCATCCTAAGAAGCCTCTAAGTTAAGGCAGAGCAGTACAGTGCACAAGGTACTGACAGAAATGTGAGCACTAAGCTCTGTCACTCTTTATTGTGTCTGAGGATGTGGGATGCAACGTCTCTGGGTCTTTATCTTTTTTCTGTAAATTAGGTCTGTCTGGCAGCTAACATTAACTTCAGAGTTGTTACAACAGTGCTGACTCATAACAGTTAGTAAATATTATTAGTTGTGTTTCTTTCCCTCCTCCTTTCTCTTCTTCCCACTGCACACGTGCACGCACACCTGCACGCACACCCACCTCCCACCCCAGTCCACCCTCAATTCCTACCATCAACTGCTTCCTCACCTTCTGCTTTAGACCTCTGAGGATTCCACCCACTTGTTCGATTTTTTTTTAAGTTACTACCTATGCTTCAGTGACTTTCAAATTGAGGTCTTCAGCTCTAA
Organism: Acomys russatus; assembly: GCF_903995435.1. Taxonomy (NCBI): domain Eukaryota; kingdom Metazoa; phylum Chordata; class Mammalia; order Rodentia; family Muridae; genus Acomys; species Acomys russatus. The sequence goes on along the minus strand of NC_067143.1, from coordinate 49,944,163 downwards.
CCTTTTAACCTTGTGAATATATTACATCTCTCCAGGGTTTTGTGTTCAAAGTCTGTCATCCTGTATGTTCTTATTTTAACTAAAACAGAAAAACAGTTTATCGTTGTTCACTATAAGTTCATGTCCTAGAAATATTTTCTAAAATTTAACACACACACACACACACACACACACACACACACACACACACACACACCCCAAAACCCAGCACCAATATTAAACCAGCCCTTCATTTGCCTGCACCCTTCCACAAGCCAGGAAGCAAGTGCCTTTTATTTAACCATAGGGGGAAAAAAAAGAGAAGTAGAAAGAAGACCCCGCTGCTTTCCATTTGCACAGCAGCTCAACACACAGCCCTCATGGCCTGGTCTCCACTATCGTTGCAAAGGCATAGAGAGGACACAGCTGCAGAGGCGGTCACTCCTGCTTCTTTAAGTTCCGAGGTATGACAGGGACTCACAGGAGACCTCTCTCAGTTACGCAATGTAACCAGAGCTCTCTGGACATAGTATCAATTGGCATCAGTGATATTTGTGTACAAACAAGCTAGCTTTAGAGTAGCACTCAGGATAAAGCAGAATTTAGTGCCCTCTGCTGTCCCCATCTGCCCCTGATATGCATTAACCTAGAGGGAAAATGATGTTTTTCTAAAAGAATCCTTCCCAGAAGAAAGCTGGCTTAGTAATAGAAATATTATCACAGGCTGGTTGGTAAGTGAGACTGTGAAGAACATCCCTGCATAACATACTAAAGGAATTTCAAAGAGGCCCATGGGTGGCTGGCTACCACCTCTGATTCTCTGAGTGGCATATGCAAGCTGGGAAGATTAGGCACGGCTGCACCTCATATGGTGTACCTACTTTCTGATTCCAAGTGGGCCATACAGATGGCTAGAGGCCAGGAAATGATAATCATCACAGTTATGAGGCTCAGGTGCACGAAGGGAGCAAAGATCTGGAAAAAAAACAAAAGTCAGACTAAACACATGGGGACAGCGTGCTGAGAAGCACAGGGTGACGCTTACCTGCAGGGACAGCCCCGCTATCAGCCACTTGTCCTTCCAGTATCGGTTTAACAGACACAACAAGAAGGAGACCAGCAGAATTGTCAGCAAGATGAAGACCTGGGAAAGTAGAAAGGGCTTTTCAGCTTCTCGGCACCGGATTTGGATCAGAACTGTCCTTGTGAATTACATGGGATTAAGTAGAACACCATGGTCTCTGTCTTTTCAATCTAATCTCCTGTGAGTCCTCGGTGTTGGATGGCTCCAATAACTCACTTCCACTGTTCCTAAGTCTCTGCTGTGTAGCATGACTGGAAGGAATTACATAACTGTGTGGCTTGATGCTACTACCAATCTGACATTTCCATTTTTAGCCAGGCCCTTTTCAATTATTTTCATCCTTAGCCAGCCACCCAATTTCAGTAACAGCCATTACAAACCTTTACCCACTCTTTGACTTAAAAAAAAAAAAGTGCAAGCCCAGTTTTCAAATACTTAACTGCAGCATTACCAGCTTATTAGGCCATTAGCAAACTAAATGCATAAAGCAATTGATCTATTGAATTGCCTCTTACCCAATACCAAAATTTACAAATGATTTAAAGGATGCAAACAATCATAAGATACAAATAAAATATTTTCCCTTGGGGAAATACAGCCATGAAAAATACAGCTACTCATGAAAGGTCTTCACTCTCCTGCATCAGTAAGTCATTCTGATATCGAGCTTAAAATGTGAAGTGTGTTTTGAGACAAGTGTATAGAAATGCTGCTTTACAGAAGGAGTCGTTTGTATACAGAGAATCCTTATCCGCCACTCTACTAATTATATAACTCCACAAAGTCCTTTTGCCTACCACCATAAAAACCTGTAATTCCAGGCTTAAAGTAAAGGCAACCAAGATACATTAGTTCTATCTTGTTAGAAAATTTCACAGAGGCATCCCATTATTTCTAGCTAACTGATACCTTGGGTGGGGAATTATAAGGAAGTCAAGTTATTAGCATGTTTATGAGGAGTTTTGACTGGTCACTGCAATTTGAAAGTGCTCTCTGGGAATCCCTGGGTAATCGAGAGATTCCAGACGTGCTGTTAAACCTATCCTTTCCGGGTTATTCTGAAAAAGGACAAAAGTAAACCTCCAAGCCCTAAAGAGTAATTGCCTTCCAAGAGAAGGTCACTTCCCCTTAGAATCTGTCTCCCTCGCTTTTCATTGCCCACAGATTCATAAATGCAATTAGACCCCAAAACAGTTCAGGCAAGAAGGTTTGGAAAACAATGGCAAATTTGTATTAACTTGAATGGACAAAACTCCTATTGAAGATGTATAGGAATTAATTCTAAGGAATACACCAGACAAAGAGAAAGCAAAATTTTAAACCAGTCTAACTTTACAGATATGGAACATAGATCAGATATTTCCATTTTGGAATACCAGAATCTAAGATTTGATCGGCATCTTGTTGTCTGAAACTGATCCAGTAATCACAACATGTATTCAACAGAGGTAAACAGAGTAAAAAATTCACTGAAACATAAGACTTAAGGGACACTGGCATTCTTATTCTAGAAGCTAACAAAACAATTTCCTGCTGATCGTGTGTAAAAAGGGTAAGATTCTGTAGCTAGAATTTAGCCTAGTGTTTATGCCTCATCTGTTCCTGGCTAATGATAATAGCTATGCTTAATGAACGTAGGATGCCAACAATTTCTTGGCTGAAAATTCAGTGAAAAGGGGCTGATAGAATAATAAGTTTCTTGGTGATGATTAATTTATAATAGGTTCAAAGTCTAAAATGGATAGTATTAGCAATAAGACTTTTTATTTTCTTTCTAATATACATTCTTTCCATGGAAGAGCTCATGATTTCAATTTCCATTTATTTTAATATTACTTAGCTATGTCCTCAATTTGAATTTCCCACTTGAGGAAGTAGAGATTTAAGGGTACCACTCAAAAGACTCAACATGCTCCCAGATTTGGAGAGAGACATTAGCATGCTGTCACAATTGTGCTTGAGAGCATCTATAAAAAAAAGAAGAGCATGCTACTGAGGCTGATCATAGTCCATGGGAGGGCAAGTCAGAAACTCCATGCTGCAAGGATGCTGCTGGTCCACAGAGAATGGAAGGAGGGTGTCTGTTCTCGGAGGACAGGGTATGAACTGTTGGAGGGAAGCCATGGTGGTATCATTTCAAAGGTATTTGTCAATCGGATCTTAAAGGAGAAGTTTCAGGGAGGATCATAAGAAAGCAGGCACTGACCCAAAGAAAATGCCATTGAGGAAAGAGCCACTGCCCTCTCCACCACGTCAGGCAGAGGCTGAGTCAAGCCCAGATAGAGCAACCACCATGGTTTAGATCTTTAGGGTTGGAGACTGGGTTACTACAGTGAATTACAATTTTAATGACTGAAATAAGAATGCTATTGTGATGGAAAAAAATTGCAAAAGTAAGAAATGTGCCTAAGATTTCACTGGGACAGGAAGAACAAAGCCAATGAGTATGACATGAAACAGTAAGAGACAGAAAAAACCAGCTACAGCTTTTTAGGCTTAGCAAGTTTGGTGCTTCAGTTCCTACTGTCAGAAATGTGCTTATTTCAGTTAAAACTGTACAAGCAGATCTGTGCAGGGAACAGTGAAAGGGGGCCAGCTGCATGTGCAGCATGCAACACTGGGGAGCCCTGCCGCCATGTCTACAGCCTCCCATGAGGACGAAGCTGTCTTACCTTATGAGATGTATGCAGGTTTAGTTCAATCCTTTCCCACAGCAACAAAACCCCAAGTAACTGCAAAGCAAAGAAGGCAAGGCAATTATTTTCAAATTACTAAAGTCCTGCCCAGAACAGTTCCGTACTTCTGTTGCCTCTCATAATGGGCACCGCCTTTGCTTCTTGGCCTACTCTTTATTCTCTCTTACCATGGTCCTTTTTTAAGGCTCTTCTTCCCCCATGCAACTGACCCTTGGAGTCAGTTCAATTGTCACTTCCTGTCTCTGGCTTCTACTAGTGCCCTAGGAGGAATGCCTGACCCCTCCCCCTGGGCTCTCCTCGCCATTACCTCTGATGCTTCCTGAGATCCAGCACATTGTTTTCCCTGTGATGACCCTCATGCCTGGTATTACTTAGAGTCACTAAGTAAGGAGAAGAGAGTTTATGAGCCAGCTCTCCCAAGGGTCATTTAAAAGCTCTTTCCAGAACTGCTGCTGATGTTAGGATTATCATTAGCATTGGATTGTGCTCAGTACATTTTAAATCTCAGTCTAAACCTAGCCAGTCCTGAAGTCAGTATGAACATAGAAACTGCAAACTTGAGTCCTCAGATGTTAGCATAGGCATGTACAAAGCACTTACCTTTTACTACAATAATTCTGTGTATATGATTCTATTTATTTATACTCAGCCCTATAAAAATATCATTTATTAAATATTGTCATTCTCAATTAGACAGCAACCAAAGCTTAGTTATAAAAATCTTGACCAAAATCGCTAAGTCAGTAACCTTTGTTTTTCACTGCTGGGAATCATTAGTTGAAAGCTATAGTCCCATTTCCCACTAATTGTATGTAAACACAGTACAGTTCAGGGGCCCAGAACATAGCCCAGAACATAGACTACACCTGCATCTTCCTCACTGAAAACTAAGAGTCTTGGCTGGTCTCCTGACCTTCACATCACAACTTCTAGAACGATTTTCCTAAAGTGGAAACCCATGTTTGCCAAGTGTCTTACTCTTTCAAAATCTGTCACATTTGTGTCTCCCCGTTATTCTACATTATTCCCTTCTTAACAAAATATCAAATATATTTCTCTCTTATTACTTTCTCACAATGTTTTCTCGGCCCACAGTGTTCCTTCCCATTTTAATTCCATGACCAAAACCATCATCTGTTCAAGACCCCACTCCAATGCTGCTACATGTGTGTGTGTTTGTGTGTGTGTGTACTTGTTGGTGTGGATATGTACACATGTGGTCATGTGTGCTCATGTATATACATGCATATATACATGTACATGGACCACTTTTATCTTTGGATAAAAGGCCTCTTGCTGAACTTGAAGTTCATTGCTACCTTGTCATTGAGCTTCAAGGACTTTCGTGTCTCTGCCCTGTCCGCACTGCAGCCCTGGGTCTGATTCTGGAGATCTGAACTAGGTCCACATGCTTACCCAGCAGACACTTTACTGCCTAAGCTGTCTCCCAGCCTTCCAATGCTACCTTTCCTAAGAAGTTTTACTTGATGTTCTTTGCTAGAAGTTATCTCTCCCCTTCTAAAGCTCCTGGCAAACTTCATGTGGGTATCTACAGGTGACTGTTTCAAAGTCCCATCACTAGTTGTTATTTTGTCTGTGACTCAGTTGTCTATAGATTCTAAACACTGAATGAATAAGCAACAACTTTATCTCATGCCAACCTGTGATGATTAGTTTTCATTGTCAATGATTGGATTTAGAGTCACCATGGACATACTTCTGCATGTGTGTAGTAGAGTCTTTACAGAAGGGTCTACTTTCACTTGTCACATTGTCACAGCAGTGAGAAACAGAAAGAACATGTTGTCTCTACTAAGGGCTCTCCATGAAGACAGAAACTACATGTTTTAGTTTTATTGGTTTCTACATACTCAATACTTACTACAATATTTTCATACTAACTAATATATTTTTTAGAAGAAAATATTGCAATTGGAAATATATTTAAGAGTTGGACTCTTGTGTGTCAGAGAGAAAATCAGGGGAAACATAGAATTATGAAATTAAAGCACACAGTTTTCAGCTAAAGTTATCTTTCTGTTTGGTCCTCCATTTCCACGGACCTCTCTCTTACATGGTGTGCATTTTTCATGCAATATGACTTTACATTATCATGCAACAGAGGCAGGGTCATTCACAAATCATTTGCATCTGAGCTAGGTGACTAGCATTTACATAGTAGAACTGTAGAAGTCCCAGGCTGTGGGTGTAAAGCTCTGGGTGTTTCAATGGCTAGAGTAGAAAGGGTCGGCTTGATTAGACACATATGCTAAACAGCATAACCTCCTTCAGCCATCCTTGTTCATGAAACTGGAGCAGCTGGTTAAACTCTGACTTTACTAATATCAAAGACTCCAGATAGCTACAATGGCACAGGAAGGGGCATCCCATGAGGATGCTCAAGAAATGAGAAGCATCACTCACCAAAAGCAAAGAAGTATAGGCAGCCATGATCCCAGCTACACTCAGCATAACAATGGACCAGAAGAACCAGCGTCCTGTCCCTAGATAAACGACCCTGAAAAAAATGTTCCAATCCTTAAAATATAGTAGGAATCAGTAACAGCAACTACATTAAGGGTAGAGACAAGAACAGACTGAAGCATTAAAAAATGGAGGGGACAAGAAGAGAAGCACTTTGTGGACAGGTCTGTAAGTGCTTTGGGGGTATTTTGTATTTTAATTTTGTACTATAGCAACCAGAGGTATATTAATGAAGCCTCTATACATGGAGATATGTTTAAAAATTATTAATGATACATATTCAAATTTATAACATCTTTAATAAATAATGTGATGTGGGAATTCTGCAGTACCAAAAGAAAAGAATCACCCCCTAAATTAATTACATCAATACGAGCGGCTAGTTGCGTCGCCTCTCCAGCTCCTTGTACAGGTCCATGTATACCTTCTTACATAACTGCACTCATAACCACCATATTAATTGCTCGTCTGTATGAGAGAGCTGTGCCCTACGCCTGTTGGTCCTAAAGTACCGTCTGTGGAAAAACTACTAATGACTTGTTGGAAGAGAGAATGTTGTATTTGTCTTGATATCCTATGTCAAAGAATCTATACTTCTCATTTCAAGAAAACAGAAATTATCTCCTTTCCACTCAGAACCTAGAGAAGTACTTCAAAGATATAAAACAGGCAGGCAGCTTTCAAAGCAAGAAGTTTCTTGGGTAAAGACACTGCAAGGGAAAGGCACTCTGTAAAAGGGAGCTCGTGCAATGAGGGCTAGAGACCTGAGCCAATGTGTCCAGAATACGGCAGGTCCAGGTCTTATATATATCCTCTGAGGTTGGCTGGAGGTCAAAAAGGAATCCATTGAAGTTCTCAAAATAGATAAATTATGCCCAACAAGATACAATTAGCCAGGCGTGATGGTGCACGTCTGTAATCCCAGTACTTGAGAGGCAGAAGCAGGTGGATCGCTGTGAGTTCGAGGCCAGCCTGGTCTACAAAGTGAGTCCAGGACAGCCAAGGCTACATAGAGAAACCTTGTCTCAAAAAAACAAACAAACAAAACAAAAACAAAAACAAAACACATTTAATAGAACACTAAGAAAAGATTCAGAAAAATATAGCTAAGATCCAAGTCTGGCGAGATGACTCAGTGGGTAAGGGTGCTTGCCACCAGACCTGATGACATGAGCTTGACCTCAGAATCCACGTGGTGGAAGGAGAGAGATGACACCTGAAAGTTGTCCTCTTGCTTCCATGTATGCATCACAATACATGTGTACACACACACACACACACACACACACACACACACACGCATGCACACACACACACAAATAATAATAATAAATATTTTTAAAGTATTTAAAATGGTTTTTAGAGAAGTAAAGACTTGGATTCACAGAACAAAAATAGTATCACTTAAAAAAGCATATTCCTATAGTTAAATAATCAAATAGACCCAAACAGTGTTTTACATTACAAATACATTTGACTTACACATATAAGCCAAAGTATTATTGACTTTGCTTTCAATAACAAGAAAAACTTCAGAATTGACATTTGTCATTTTGCTAACTATATTATTTATTTTTATTTCTTTTCATCCCCAAAAGCTGTCTTTGAGGTATTTGATGACTGGTGAGTACCACTACCCACTCGACTGAACCCATAGGCTCTTAGCAAGTGCAGGGGCTGCTCTTTCGCCTCTGCTGTGGATGGACCACTGGGAGGATCTTTCTCTCCCTCTACTCCTTCTGTCTCCATCATCTGTGCTCACTTTTCATGGAAGGATAGATGGGACAAAATGGGATGGCATTTAGAATGAAGAAGAGTGTGCTTATATCACTGCTTATACATCATAGAACCTGAGAAGGAGCGTCTCTTTTCTTGGCCACCACTTCTTTAAACTGAGAATGTGTAATACTGATGACTGCACAGTGGGCTCAGTCTACATGGATTGTGACATGTAGACTGCTTCTTCCTACTTAATGTTTTCTGAGCAGTTTTTTTCGGCATTGGAAAGTTGCCTTCTTAGGAAAATACAAGTCTTCTTTTCAAAAAAAATATTGTTTATTTATTTTGTGGGAGCAGGAGGTACATGTCACAGCATGCACGTGACAGTCAGAAGACTTCTTGTGGGAGTCAGTTCTCTCCTTACACCATGTGGGGTTCAGGGATCAAGTTTATGTTGTGAACTTTGGTAACAAGCACATTTACCTGTTGAGCCATCTTGCCTGCCTCAATATGAGTCTTCTTAATCAGTGTGACTAGCATCCTATATGCAGTCTCAATAATATCAACCTTTCACCTAAAAATCTTGTATTCAAGTGCCCATACCTCTATATACATGCATAAACACCCATAAACATAATTTTCAAATAAAAACTAATCTTATTAAAATAAAAAATTTTATTTCCCAAGAACTGCTATGGATATGTTCTATGGAAAGGTTGTTCAAAGAAACAGACCCACTATAAGTGGTACAGAGAAGATTTACTATATGGTTGTACTCCACACTTAATGGGAACATGGCGAAATCTGCATGAGAGGTTGTTGCCCCTGTATTTGGTGTTAGGCATCACTTAAGTCACTGCTAGTTAGTCAGATGGGCAATCAGGAAGAAAAATTTGGAACGGAAAGAGTAAGAACAAACTAGAACTTCCACAGATGGACTGGAACCTGTATTGCTTCTCACCACTTCAAGCTTTGATAGCATGAGCAACCTACAGAATCTTCACCATGATGGTGTACAACAACTCAGATAATAGGGATGGGATGTAGTGGCACAGCCTTTAACTCCACCACCTGGGAAGCAGCGAAAGGTAAATCTTTATGAGTTCAAGGCCAGCCTGTTCTATAGATTCAGTTCCAGGACAGCCAAGGCTACACTGAGAAACCCTTATACAATACTCAGGCAAGCTGTGGAAAGAGGTGCAGTCAAAGACGAGGGAGTTGCAGATCTCAGTGTTCCCCATATCAAGGAGGTAAGCCTGCAGACCAGATGTAACATACACGTGCACTGCAGTGCATGTTAGCGACCTTCAAAGCATAAAATGGCTCTTGTCTCACTTCTACTTTCCTAACCATATGCCAGTTTCTCTGGGAACTGAAATTGTACAGTGAAGAGAAATTAAGGTCCAGCTTAGACAAGTTGACAACAGAAAGTCTCTACTACCAATATCAAATTTGCAAATTAAAGAAACAACAGAAACTTAAAGCAGAATGGAAACAAAGAAAAACACACCCATGCACATCATCATGAAACTATGGAAGAAGCTAAGAAAGCGCCAGATAGATTCCCAACATGGTTGTACCAGTTTGCATTCCCACCAGCAATGAAGGAGTGTTCCTCCTTCTCCACATCCTCGCCAGCATGTGGTGTCACTTCAATTTTTGATTTTAGCCATTCTGATGGGTATATGATGGAATCTCAGTGTCGTTTTGATTTGCATTTCTCTGATGACTAACGATGCTGAGTACTTCTTTAAGTGTTTCTCAGCCATTTGATATTCCTCTGTTGAGAATTCTCTGTTTAGTTCTGAGCCCCATTTCTTAATTGGGTTATTTGCTTTGGTGGTGTTTAATTTCTTGAGTTCTTTATATATTTTGGATATTAGACCTTTGTCAGATGTAGGGTTGGTGAAGATCTTTTCCTAGTCTGTAGGCTATCGCTTTGTTCTGTTTACAGTGTCTCCTGCCTTACAGAAGCTTCTCAGCCTCATGAGGTCCCATTTGTTAATTGTTGACCTTAAGGCCTGGGCTGTTGGTGTTCTGTTCAGGAAGTTGTCTCTTGTGCCAATGTGTTCCAGGATCTTCCCCACTTTTTTCTCTAACCGATTTAATGTCTCTGGTTTTATGTTGAGGTCTTTAATCCACTTGGACTTGAGTTTTGTGCATGGTGACAAATATGGGTCTAATTGTATTTTTCTACATGTAGACATCGAGTTAGACCAGCATCATTTGTTGAAGATGCTATCGTTTTTCCATTGAATAGAGTCAGATGGCATATACTCACTTATATCTAGACACTAGCCCAAGGGGTATGTCCCATGAAAGTCTTCACTTACCAGGAAAGTGGGTCAGAGGGGAGGACATCCTATTGGGTCTTTAGGTGAGAGAAGCATGGGAGAATGGGGAAATAGAAGGGTCCAGAAGGTCCTAGAAACATACAAGAAGAACATTATGATGGATGGGCCCAGGGGTTCTGCTCAAACTATGACACCAGCCAGGGACAATACGTGTAGTAAACTTCGAAACCCTTACCCAGATCTAGCCAATGGACAGGACATTCTCCACAATGAGTGGAGAGTGGGGATTGACTTTCACATGAATTCTGGTGCCCCAGCTTTGACCATGTCCCTTTGATGGGGAGGCCTGGTGGCACTCAGAGGAAGGATAGCAGCCTACCAAGAAGAGACTTGATACCCTATGAGCATATACAGGGGGAGGAGGTCCCCCTCAGTCACAGTCATAGGAGAGGGCAGTAGGGGGAAAGTAGGGAGGGAGGGAGGAATGGGAGGATACAAGGGATGGGCTAATAATTGAGATGTAATATGAATAAATTAATAAAATATTTTTTAAAACTATGGAAGCTAAATAAAGAGAAAACTCTTAAAAGAAGGCACATTTTAAAAAAAGAAAACAAGGCACATTTTTCAAGGACAGATTAGGTTCAAAAGAACATAGATGAATAGCATACTTCTCAGCATAAACAAACAAGAAGATGGTAGAGTGAGTGAATCACAGTGCTAATAGAAAAAGTGCAAATTAAAGTTCTAAGTCTGCCTAAGATATCCTTCAAGGATAAAGATGAAATATAGCCATCTTCACAAAAAATAGAAACTCCCAAAATAGTCCCCAGCAGATTCTTATTAAAGGAAATTCAAGGGCTTTATGTATGTCACTACCAAACAACTGCTGCTGTGCTAGACAGGACCTGGATCACACTCAAGGGGTGAGGGAAGTATGAAACTGAGAATATAATTCTCAGTCCCCAGCTCAGCCTGCATCCCCAGAGACCTGCTGCTACCCAGGACACACAGCTGAGTCCCCTATGCCCCAGCTCCCTCCCTGCTGCCCTCCAACACCCAACTCAGCAGTGAGTTATGCTTTCTTCCCTATGTGCTCTGTCTCCCGGCCCACAGCTATCCTTGCATTCATAGAGGCCTGCTGCCATCAGGAACCACCAGTTCCCTGTGCACTCCATTCCAGGCCCACAGCTCAACCTGCATCCCTGGAGGCCTGTTGCAAGCCTGGGACAGATAGAGTTAAAATAGCATTTTCTGGCCCAGGACTTGGCCTGTATTACCTGAGGCCGGCCAATACCAGAGACAACCAGATGGCTAAAGGCCAGCATAAAAACATAATCAATAAGAGTCAGGGCAATATGGCACCATCAAAACCCAGCTATCTTACTACAAGCCCAGGATACCCTAACACAGCTGAATCACAATAAAAATGACCTTAACTCCAATCTTATGATGACAATAGAGACCTTTACAGAGGAAATGAATCAATCCCTTAAAGAAATAAAAGAAAATATAATCAAACAAGTGAAGGAAATAAATAAAATGGTTCAAGACCTGAAAATGGAAACAGAAACTGAGGGAGTCCTGGAAAAGGAAAACCTGGGTAAGAGAACAAAAACTACAGATGCAAGCATCACTAACAGAATGTAAGAAATGGAAGAGAGACTCTCAGGCATAGAAGAAACAATAGAAGAAATTGATACATCAGTCTAAAAAGATGACATATCTAAAAACTTTCTAACATAAAATATCCGGGAAATTTGGGATACTATGAAAAGATCAAAACTAAGAATAAGAGAATAAAAGAAGGAGAAGATTCCTAGCTCAAAGACCCAGAAAATGTTTTCAACAACAAAGAAAATTTCCCCAGCCCAAAGAAAGAGATGCCTATAAATGTACAAGGAACTTAAAGGACACCAAATAGATTGGACCATGAAAGAAAATCCTCCAACCACATAATAATCAAAACACTAAATGTACAGAACAAAAGTCGTAAGGGGAAAAAGCCAAGTAACATATAAAGGCAGACCTATTAGGATTATACCAGACTTCTCAAGAGAGACTTTAAGAGCCAGCAGGGCCTGGACAGATGTCTTGCAGTCTCTAAGAGACCACAGACTAGACTATTATACCCAGCAATATTTTCAATCAACAGAGATGGAGAAAATAAGACATTTCATGACAAAACCAAATTTAAGCAATACAGAGGATACTAGAAGGAAAACTCCAACACAAGGACGTTAACTACACCCAAGAAAACACAGGAAATAAATAATTTCATACCACCAAAACCAAAAGAAGGGAAACACACACACACACTCATCACACCAACATCAAAATAACAGGAAATAACAATCAGTAGTCATTAATATCTCCCAACATCAATGGACCAATTCCCCAATAAAAAGACACAGGCTAACAGAATGGATTTGAAAACAGGATCTATCACTTTTTTGCATTAAAGTAACATACTTCAGGAACAAAAATAGACATTTCCTCAGAATAAAGGGCTTGATAAAGGTTTTCCAAGCAAATGGACCCAAGAAGCAAGCTGGAGTACCCATTCTAATATCTAATAAAATAAGCTTTCAATCAAAACTAATCCAAAGAGATGGGAAAGGACACTTCATACTTATCAAAGGAAAAATATACCAAGAAGATGTCTCAATTCTGAATACCTATGCCCTAAATGCTAGGGCACTCGTATTTGTAAAGTAAATATTATTAAAGCTTAAATCACACATTAAATCCCACACGTTAACAGTAGGAAACTTCAATACCCCACTCTCAGCAATGGACAGGTCATCCAAAAAGAAACTAAACTGAGAAATAATGAAACTAGCAGATGTTCTGAATCAAACGGACATAGCATATATTTACAGAACATTTCACCCAAACACAAAAGAATATATCTTCTTCTCAGCACTTTATGCAGCTTTCTCAAAAATTGATCATATACTTGGACACAAAGCAAGTCTCAATAGATACAAGAAAATTGAAATAATCCCCTGTATTTTATCAGACCACCATGGATTAAAGATGGACTTCAACAACAACAGAAACAACAGAAAGCCTACAAACTCATGGAAACTGAACAACTTTCTATTCAATGACTACTGGGTCAGAGAAGAAATTAAAGACTTTCTAGAATTCAATGAAAATTAAGGCACAAGGTATACAAATTTATGGGACACAATCAAAGCAGTGCTAAGAGGAAAGTTCATAGCACTAAATGCCTTCATGAAGAAATTGAAGAGATATTATACTAGCAACTTAACAGCACACCAGAAAGCTCTAGAACATAAAGAAGCAGACACACCCAAGAGAAGTAGATGGGAGGAAATAATCAAACAAATTCAGGGCTGAAATGAATTAATTAGAAACAAAAAGAACAATTCAAAGAATCAACCAAACCAAGAGCTGGTTCTTTGAGAAAATCAATAAGATAGACAAACTCTTAACCAAACTAACTAAAAGGCAGAGAGAGAGAGAGAGAGAGAGAGAGAGAGAGAGAGAGAGAGAGAGAGAGAAAGAGAGAGAGAGAGAGAGAGAAACAAAGAGAGAGAGAGAGACAGAGAGATAGACAGACAGCGACAGAGACAGAGAGACAGACAGACAGAGACAGAGACAGAGAGAGACAGAGACAGAACCCAAACAACAAAATCAGAAATGAAAAGGGGATATAACAACAAAAACTGATGAAATCCAATGAATCAGTAGTCTGTACCCCCACAAACTTGAAAAATCTATATGAAATGGATGATTTTTTTTTGATAAATACTACTTACCAAAGTTAAATCAAGATTGGGTAAACCATTTAAATAGTCCTATAATTCCTAAGGAAATAGAAACAGTCATTAAACATCTTCCAACCTGCCCCCCCCAAAAATAGTCCAGGGCCAGATGGCTTTAGCGAATACCAATACTCCTCAAACTATTCCACAAAACAGAAACAGAAGGAACATTGCCAAACTCATGCTATAAGGCCACAGTCACCCTGACACCTAAACCACAGAAAGACTCAACAAAGAAAAAGAATTTCAGACCAATTTCCCTCATGAACATTGATGCAAAAATAATAAAAATACTTGAAAATCGAATCAAAGAACACATGAAAAACATCATCCACCAAGTTCAAAGAAGAAGTTTCATCTAAGGGATACAGGTACGGTTCAATATTGAAAATCCATAAATGTAGTCCACCATATAAACAAACTGAAGGGAAAAAAGCCACATGGTCATCTCATTAGATGCTGGAAAAGCCTTTGACAAGCTGGGCGGTGGTGGTGCATGCCTTTAATCCCAGCACTTGGGAGGCAGAGGCAGGTGGATCACTGTGAGTTCGAGGTCAGCCTGGTCTACAAAGTGAGTCCAGGACAGTCAAGGCTACACAGAAAAACCCTGTCTCAAAAAACAAACAAACAAACAAGCAAGCCTTCGACAAAATCCAACATCCCTTCATCTGGAGAGATGAGGGATATAAGACACAGGAGGTGGAGCAAAGGGAACACTCTTCCATTGCTTGTAGGAGTGCAGACTTATACAACCACTGGTGAAATTAGTCTGGAGGTTTCTCAGAAAACTGGGAATAGATCTACCTCAAGATGCAGCTATACCACTTCCTGGACATATACCCAAAAGATGTTCTTCCATCACAAGGACACTTACTCAACTATGTTCATAGTGGCTTTACTCACAATAGCCAGAAACTGGAAACAACCTAGATAGATGTCCCTCAGCCAAAGAATGGAAAAAGAAAATGTGGTATATTTACACAATGGAACAATACTCAGCTATTAAAAACAAGGACATCGTGAAATTTGCAGGCAAATAGACAGAACTAGAAAAGATCATCCTGGGTGAGGTAACCCAGACCCAGAAAGACATGCATGGTATGTACTCACTTATAAGTGGACATTAGCCAGAAAGTACAGGATAAACATATTATAATCCATAAACCCAAAGACGTTAAGTAACAAGAAGAGTGCAAGCAAGGATGCTTGACTCTCACTCAGAAGGGGAAATAAAATAGACATCTGAAGTAGATGGAGGGAGGAAACTGGGTGGGAGCAGGGGTGGGGAGGGGAACAGGGGTGAGGACCAGGTGTGGGGAAAGGGGGAGGGCTGGGAGAGAGAATGAAAATTGGGGGGACATCTCTGGAATGGGGGAGGTGCCCAGAAGTCTGTGTTGGTGACACAGCCTTGCTGAGACTTCTAGCTGTGTGTGTGTGGGGGCGGGGGGAGCGAGGGTAAGGTGGTTAAGCCTGAAGTGGCTACCTCCTGTAGCCAGGCAGGGCTTCCAATGGAGGGAGGTGGACAACAACTCACATACAAAAGCATTGACCCAGCCAGCCAATGACTGGCCCAACTTGAGACACACCCTTTGAGAGAGAACCCACCACTCACACTATTAATAATATTCTGCTATACTTGAAGACAGGAGGCTATCATAACTGTCATCTGAGAGGCTTCATCCAGCAGCTGGTGAAAACAGATGCAGAGACCACAGCCAAACATTCGGGGGAGTGCAGGGAATCTTATGGAAGAAGAGGAGGAAGGATTAAA
Organism: Acomys russatus; assembly: GCF_903995435.1. Classification (NCBI taxonomy): domain Eukaryota; kingdom Metazoa; phylum Chordata; class Mammalia; order Rodentia; family Muridae; genus Acomys; species Acomys russatus. The sequence goes on along the minus strand of NC_067143.1, from coordinate 49,928,342 downwards.
GGAGCCAGAGGGGTCAAGGACACCATAAGAAAACCTACAGAATCAACTGATCTGGACCCCTAGGGGCTCACAGAGACTGAACCACCAACCAGAGAGCATGCATGGGATGGAAATAGCCCTCCCCCACTCCTATGTGACAGATGTACAACTTGGTCCTCATGTGGGACCTCCAACAGCAGGGCTGTGTCTGACTCCGTTGCCTGCCATTGGATCCCTTTCCCTTAACCGGACAGCCTTGTCCAGCCTCAATAAACGATCCACCCAGTCCTACTTGATACGTCATGGTAGGTCTCCCCTTCTCTGAGAAGAAAGAGGGCAGAAGGGGACGGGAGGGGAAAGGAAAGGAAGGGGAAGTTCCTAGTCTGATGTAAAGTAAATAAACTAATTAATAATAAAAAGGAAATATGACAAAAGACTAAAAAAAATCCACCTGTGAATACCAGAAATTGAGAAGTTGTACAGCCTTAGTCCTCTGTAGATCTCAATGTCAGGTATCTTAAAATCCATACACACAGAGAATACTGAAATACCTGTGCTGAAGAATACTTCAGAACGGATCCATAATAAACATCATATAGAAACTGATAAAACCTATTGAACATGCACAAAGGAAGAATAAAAAGCACGAAGGAAGAAACATTTCTAAGGAGAATTTATTTTTAAATATTCTTTGAAACACGACTCAAAACAAAATAACTCCATCAACAAGACTTTTGAGTCATCAAAACTGGAATATTTAATGCTGCCATTGGCAGCTTCGTACAGGAACTGTCATTTAGCTCTGCTGTAAGCAGAACTGGCCATAACCTCTTGATAAAGTACTTTGGCAAGAAACAGAACTGATTTTTTTCTTTTGTTTTTGTTTTTGTTTTTGAGACAGGTTTTCTCTGTGTAGCCTTGGCTATCCTTGACTCACTTTGTAGACCAGGCTTGCTCCTGCCTCTTGAGTGCTGGGATTACAGCTGGTTCAGAACTGACCTGAAGGGTTCATTCTCTTTAACTTAATGCCAGTTGTACTTATCTTTTCTGAGGAACATTAATCAAAATATGAAGATTTCACTTTATTATTATCTTATCAAGACATGAATAACGCTCATAATGCTTGGCCAAAAACAAACAAACAAACAAACCCCAGCTAATCAGCCATGATGGCAGAGACTTGTAACCCCACACTTGGAAAGTGGGAATGGAGTCAATGAGGTTGCAAGTTTGAGGCTAGCCTGAGCTACATAGCAAGACTCTGCTCCTGTCCTACCACCCCCACCATACAGAAAGAAAGTTAATGCATCTTCATGCCATATTCTGAAATCACTTAAAAATGATATTCAATGTGAGCTTCAATAATTTGTTGACTGCTTATGGTTATTTTATGTAAAAGGCCAAAACAAAGTTATAAAAAAGTATAAACATAAAGATATAAGGAAAAAGCTGGGTTGTGATTGTCACTTGAAAATGTGACTAGATATTTTCCAATTTCCTGCATTCATAAAATTATTACAGTCTATTCATTGTGTGAGTGTGTTCTCATGTGTGGAAGTCAGAGGACAGCTTGCGGGAATCAGTTCTCTCCTTCCTCCACCTGGGTCCTGCGGATTGAACTCAGACCAGCGGGAAATGCCTTTATCTACTGAGCATCTCTCCAGCTCTAATTTTCTGCATTTTTTACATTTAAAAAAGCCAACTAGATTTAACTTTAATAAAGAGAAAAATGAATTGAATTTTATTAAGAAAAAAGAGGCGGCCTTATGTCTAAACATGCCTTCTCCCACAAACACCAAATAATAGACAAGGTTTACAATGGCGTTAGAAGGCATCGGGCCAGAAAAGCTGGCTTGTCTGAGAGTGGTCCAGAAGTAGTGTAGCCATGAAAGGGAGCCGAGAAAGGATATGTGTCCCTGTGTTTAGAGTTCCAAGGGACCCGTAAGGACAAAAGAAGGAAGCCAAGGCTGTAGGGAAAGCAGAGAAAGTAGGGCTGAGGGGCATAGTCATAAGGAGCAAGACGCACGGGCAACAGTAATCAACAGAGCTCTCAGAGGAGAGATGACAGAGTCCTGTCTGAGGGCTGGGGATGAGGAAGCACAGAGGAAGCTGTGACCCCCGCGGAGTGTGCAGGGTGCAGCTGAGCAAGGCGGAAGGGAAGGCTAAGTTTGGGTGCTGAGCATTTGAGTATTGCCCTAGAGTGACAGCTCTTACCCACAAGCTGTGCAAACCCCACTACTGACCACCCTCCCTGCTACACTGCCCGATCTGTTCAACCTGGGAGAACCCAAGTGGTTAGCCAACGAGGAAGCGCATATACCAATAAAAATATGGGAAATGACACTTACCAGTCAAAGCCGTTGTATTCATTGGAGGTTTCTGCCCACACGAACAGAAAAATCACAGACAAGATGAATGAAACTACCACGCACATAAAAGAGAATAGCTCTTTCTGGAAAAAGAAAGAAGTCTAACTTAGCTCCATTTGTCCACGTCATCTCAATAACTCTTGTATACATTTGCCAAAGGTCAGTATCATTTTGGTGTTGGAAATTACCCTCCCTAGGCGAGAATAATCTGAGGTTTTATAAGGGGTAGGAATGAAAAGTAAGATGGCAAACATACATAGGAAGGGCATCCGGACAGGCTGAAGAGACCTGTGGACACTGAGGCAGCAAACCACTACAAGCTGTGTAGAGCGGTGATGAGCACAGGAGCTGACTCCGCCTTACACACACTGCTACACAAAACCCGAGTGGACCTGTAAACAGCACGTTATCAGACATCTCACTGCTGAACCTCACAGGGCTTCCTGTACCCCATCCCCACCCAGACAGCCTTGCATAGCCCATGGGTTGCACAGGATCAGCCCTTGCCATGCCCACCCCATCTCTTCTCCACTGACTCCCCCTCCAGAGGCCATCCACACCAGCTGCTTTCTGTTCCTGTGGCACAATAAGCTTCACCCCAACTCAGGAGCCAGGTTCTTAGCAGTTCTGCTTGGAACGCATCTGTCCCAACACAAGGCTGGCTCTGTCTCTTCATTTGAGACAACCAAAGGACTTGCTTTCATAGAAGACTCTAACCACTCCCCCTTCCCAGTTTCCAACACATTTTTTTCTACTTCATCTTCAAAGATCATATTATTATTTGAAAGCATTTTCATCTATTATTTATTGTGTAACTTATACCACTGGAATTTAAGCTACTGGAAGGCCAGAGGAAGGCTTCAGCTGCCATGGCTGGTGTGACATATCTGATATACTTAATAATTTTCTGCTGAACGAATCTGTTTCTATTATTTTAATGTCACGCCATTCTGGCTTGAAATTTTTCAAGTGTTCCTCTCTGTTTATAGGCTAAAGCTCGAATCTTCTTTCAGCCTAATGTAAAGATGTTATAGTTTCATATGAACTTTCTTTTTTGATCCTAATTGTTATTTATTCCTTCAAATGTCCCTAAGTTCAGCATTGGATATCCAATTCTCTTTAAACACACCACTGTGCTCTTTTATCTTTAGATTTTTGGTTAATCCTCCCTGCCCCTCCCACACACACTCAGAATACTCTTCTATGTGTTTCTGTATGCTGCTTCCCCAAGTCAGTGACCCTAAGCACACTACAACAATAATATTCATCAAGTAGGAACAGTGTTATCATGCCCAATTCAAAGTATATTCGAATAGCAGCTCTCCTATTCTCCCAGCGACTCCTGTGGTGGGCTTTGCTGTCAATCCCTCCCGTACTCTTATTAGGATTCTGAAGCACAGACATGTTAAATAACTTGCAACAGTGGGTCGCTAATTTAAGAACAGTCAGTAGCAAAGCCACAAATCAAATCTGGTGGTCTTTCCCTTTTATGTTATACTCCATCTGAGTAAAAAGGGGACCTTGAAAATCATCTAGGGACTTTACTTAACTCCCTGGCTACAGAGAGACTCGGGTATATCACATAAGCAGCCCAAGTTACAGTTAGAGCTAGAACTCAAACATTTTGCAAAGTTCTGGTCCAGTATTCTTAGCATTATCCTAGATTGCCCCAAATGCTAGCATTTTCAGCATGGCTTCCCAGTATGTCTTACTGTGCATCTTCTGTAGATCTCAAGTGACTGGGTACTTCATCCCATCTCTCTCCACACCTGCCCTCACTGCTGTAGTCCACAGCACCCACACCTCTTCCTAGGAGCATTGTTTTCCTTCAATGGTAGAGACGCCTTCCTGCAGCGACCCCTTCTGACACATTCAAATAACCATTCCAAATCATAGCTCAGGCCATACCATCAGATTAAAATATTTACCCCCTCTGGTGATGGAGATCAAACCCCGGGCTCCATGCATGCTAAGCGTGTTCTGTACCACTGAGTTACATCTGCAGCCCTCTTTAGGTGTCCTTTCTTTCCTATAATACAGGGGTAAGTTCTTTAAACCACACAATATCTGACCCGTTTACCTCTGCAACTTCATTTCCAGCGCCTTTCTATCCATTTCTGCTCTACCTAAAGTCAACCTACCAGCCTCCACGCTCCCTATGCACGTCAACTCGTCGATGTAATACCACATCCAAATCTTTACCTAGCCGATTCTTAACCACCATTCACCTTCTTTGGCCTCTCCCTTCATATATGCCTATGCGTGCACACATACACTTGTCACTATGCTAGAAAGTGAATGTATTTAACTTCCCTCCAGTGGAACATGAGTTCTTTGAGAGCAGACCATGCCAGAAGCACATTTGTGACTAGCACAAAAGCCAAATACCTGGGCATGAAAAATATAGGAGACAGAAGAACATTCTTGATTGTCCCAGGGAAGCCTCCCATTCCCTGCATTTTCCTTTATAATTACTCAACCCAGATGTAAGAAATGAGAAACCCAGAACAGGGGATGCACCTCAGAGGTAGGAGTGTTTGCCTGGTACGTGCAAGGCACTAGATTCACAATCATCAGAATCCCAAGGATCGATGGCTAGGCAGATGAAAACGTGCATGTTTATAGCATAAAATACCATCACAAGGAATTAGAGAGCTAGTTGATGAGAACCATAGACCTTAGTGAAGGCACGTGATTTGTCTCTCTTCTCATTTGCACGTGCTCATCACTGATCCCTACCCAGCACCGTTTAGCGAGGGGTCGAGTACATACTGCTTAGAGGAACAAAGGCTATGTTTGCTTCAGGCCACCACCCAGCTTCACTAGTCCTGTCAGTGAGCTTGGCCAGGAGTCAAGAGCACCTTGTATCCTACTTATAACCCCATGTGCCCCCACGCTCCTGTTACCCCCAGGAACATACTTTCCCTTTGGAAACTGACAGAGTATAGAAAAGATTTAGGGTGCTGGTGAGAGGACTTACTGGGTAAGGATGTCTGACAACCTGAATTCAATCCCTGCAACCTACATGGTAGAAGGACAAAACCAACTCCTATAAGTTGTCTTCTGATTATCACAAATGTGCTGTGGTGTATACACACACACACACACACACACACACACACTAAATAAATAAATAAATAAATAAATAAATGTAAAAAAATTTAAAGACTCAGACAATGACTGTCATTGACAACATTTTTTAAATGAAAATTAAAGATTTGGGCATTCTTGTAATCTCTTATGAACATCTAATTGCATCCAAATATCCTTCAAAATTTAATGAATAAATATAAAATCGAATGAGAGAGTAAATGAATGACATAAAAGAGACAGCATGGAAAAAAAAAAAAAAAACAGCAAATAAAGTTGAGGGGCTGGCCAGGCACACTGGCACATGGTTGTAGTCTCAGACCTGCAGAAGTGGATACGGAAGGATCAGGAGTTCAAGGTTCGGCTCGGCTTGATAGCAGCTCAGGGTCAGTTTGGGTTACAAAGAACCCTGCCTTCAAACACGGGGGGGGGGGGGGGGGGGGGAGCAGGGAAGAAGGCATGCAAGCAACAAACCAAGGGGCCTGTGGGTGTAGCTCAGCACAGCCCTTGCCTGGGTTTGATCTCCCATGGGGATGGGGGCAAGAAGCAAGAAGGAAAAGAGAGAAAAGGAAGGAGGAAGGAACGGGAGGAAGACAGCAAGCACATTTCACTCTGGCTCTAGAATTTTCACAGTACTTTGATGGGAAAACTGGAGTTTCGTGTACCGGCCTTGGACGTTCCAATGAGTCCTCCAGTGGTTAGCCAACCACCCCACTCCCACTCCCTCACCCTCACTCCCACTCCCCCACCCCCCCCCCCCCACTCCCACTCCCCCACCCCCACTCCCCCACCCCCACACACACCCGAGCTAGTCTAGTTCCTTTCCATCTCTATACCTTGGAGCAACAACAGGATCCAAGTTCTGTTTTTTCCCACTCTCTGTATTGCCAGTGGCAACTATAGCAGCCGGTCAGAAAGGTGATGTAGCACCTGTGGTTGAAGTAATGTTCTATCCATGGATTGGGATTTTCATCTGGGTTTCCTGTGTTCTGGCTCCCAGACTCAGCTTGGATTTCTTTTTGCATGATTCACCCTTTGGCTGGAAGGACAAATAAAATAATCAGAACCTAGGGTAGCCCCTGTTCATTTACTTTAGGCTGTCATCTATAAACAATAGCTAGATAAGAAAACTCAGATTCACCTGCCTCTGCTGGGATTAAAGGCATGTGACTGAAAAAAATACACATTTATTTTTCCTTTTGCCAACACCACCAACAGGTTATGTGATTAGAACTGAGTATCAGATGGCATGGTGGCGCACACCTGTAAGCCAGCATCTCTTCAGGTCGAGGAGAAAGAAGGATGGCTAGTTTCAAGTTGATGTCAATTGCATAGTCAGAGTCGGTCTTTAAAAAAAATAAATTTTAAGGGAGAAAGAGAAATAAGAAAAGGAGGATGGAGGGAGGGAGAGAGGGCAGGCTGGAGGGCGGTCACGTGGCTTCACAATGGTATTAAGAACCCAGGGATCTTCCATTTCACTCTTCATCTCTCTCCTCTGCCTAAAACGGCTACTCAAGCTATGGTTATCACCCCAAATTACAGCTACCAGAAAGTAGAAGAACAAAGAAGAGAGCGCTGCCTTGCTTTAAGGATGTTTACAGAAGCCACACATGGCATTTCATCCACAGACAAAAGGAAGTAGCAAACAGCTATTAAATGTTCTCAGTGTATTATGATCAAGAATGGTGTTCATGGGTTAGCAACATGGCGCATCAGGTAAAGGCACCTGCCACCAGGCCTAAAACCCTGAGTTTGATCCCCAGTATCCACATGGTAGAAGAAGGCAGCTCCCATACATTTTCTCTCTAACCACCACTCTTTTGCTGTGGCACATGTACACACACACACACACACACACACACACACACACACACACACACACACCCCAAAATGTAAAGAATGTTGCTCTCATACTAAAGGACTTTCAAGTAACATGTAAATTCAGCAGGGTTGTGTGTGGAGACTTGACACAAATATTAAAAAAAACAAACAAGAACAGTCATGAAGAAAACAAACAAAAACAAGACAATTATAGAAATATGTGGAAAGTGATAAAGGATCTAATGCTGGGCACTAGTCGTTACTACTGACAACTTTCAGCCATGTTCCATTTTGTTTTTATGAACACAGTCTGTATCTGTCCTGAAGAATCTCCAGTCTATAGGACCTGGCAATATGTCTCAGTGACTAAGACTCCTTGCTGCTCTTCCAGAGGATCCAAATTCAGCTCCAGGAACCCACACTGGGAGGCTCACAACTACTTATCACTACAACTCCAGGAGAGCTGACTTCTTCTGGCTTCCTCAGGTACCTATACACATGCATGCATGTTTGAACACACACACACACACACACACACACACACACACACACCGATCTTTTAAAAAACAAAACAAAACAAACAAACAAACAAGATCACTGGTCTGAACTTCTACTTTGACCAAAATGGAGTAGCAAGAATTATAGTGTCCCTTCCATTATAATTGACTAAAGCCCAGGGGAAATATAAAATAATAATTTTTAGACATTGGACAATAGCCAGTGATAGTCAAGAATCTCCAGGAGAGGTAAAACAAAGGAAGTAAGCATTATTAATGACTTATTTATAATATGAATACAATTATGAGGTCAACGCAGCAAGAAAGGGGAATATAGGCAGAAGCTGGTAGCCTCCCAAAATTAAGCACACAAAAAGTAATTAGGAAGACACAAGTGTTCAACTCCTGAGCCTACAGGTGAATGCTGAAAAAATATACACGATTAAATGTAACTCAACTAGCCACCTGACCCTAGATGAGTAAGTTCCAATGAAAAAACAAAGAAATAGGAAAAACCAAAATCAATGCACAATGAACAATTCACAAATTATTGGCCTCCCATGAGACTGAATTACACAAAATACCAAATAATTAAAAGAATGATTATAAGAATATTCAAAGCAGATACAAATCTCTGAATGAATTCCTAGAGAACACAAACAAGTGAATGAAATGAGAAATTCAACATAGGATATGAAAGTAGACTTGAACAAGGATATAGAGATGTTGAATAAAGCCAAAGTGAAAGAATGGAAATGAGAAACCCAGCCGTTGAGTAAATGCTCCCTATGGGTCTGAGGAGAGGGCTTACTGAGGAAGAGCAGCTGCTCTGCAGGCATGCTCAGCTTCAGTCCTCAGCGCCACGTGAAAGGCTGGGCATGGCTGTCTGTGCTATGACAACAGCACAGATGGACACCTAACAAAAGGTAAACAAACACAGCGTGAGCTCAGGTTCTGTAAGGGTCACCTTAGTGCAGTAAGCGAGAACATGATAGAAGACGCCTGGTGTCTGGCTCTGGCCTATGTGTGTGCACATGCACACCCCCACACTCACGTGCATGCAACACATACACACTCCAAGGAAGGCCTCACCAAAGTACTGGATCAAGGGGAAAGTAAATATTAGAACTCAAAGACAATGTAAAGCAGTTGATCAAAGACAAATTAAAAAGAAACTACAAACAGAACGTTCAATATCTACGGAACACTATAAAAAGACTAAATCTATGAATCATGGACATAGAAGAAGAAAAATTTTGTGCTAAAAGCAGAGGAAGCATTTTCATCAAAACTGCAGGAGAAAATATCCTAAATCTAAGAGAAAAGACACCCATCTGGGCACAAGAATTTGCAACACCAAACAGATAAGATCGGAGAAGAACCTCCTCACATTATAGTTAAAATACTAAGTAATTGGGGCAAAGACAGCATATTGAAAGCTGCAATAAAGAAACAGCAAACCACATATGAACGTGCACTCATCCTGGCAGCAGCAATCTTATCAACAGTGACTTCACAGGGCAAGGGGGCTTGCAAGGGTGTAGTTCAAGTTCTAACAGACAGCAACTGCCAATTCAGACCACTATACCCAGCCAAACTGTCATAGTGGAAAGGAAAATGTTTCCATGACAAAAAGGATAAAGAAATTCGTGATCATTAAGCCAACTCAAAAGATACTTGAAACAATCCTTCAGACCAAAAAGAAAGATAAACACACCCATGAGGATATAAAAAATAACCTTATTATAGTTAAGCAAATGTGGAACAGGAAAACATCAAGATCAATGAAGTAACAAAAATTAATATACACATTTCAGCAGTAACTGAGTATTAATGGTCTCAATTTCCCACTCAAAAGATAGACTAGCAGGCCGAATTGAAAAACAGGATCCATCTATTTGCTGACTTCAAGAAACACAACTCTCCATCAAAGACAGATGAAAGCTTGGGGGGAAAGAATGCAAAAGCATGTTCCTAGGAAACAAGCAGTTGTCACTGTCCTAATATTTGACAAAACAGATTTGAAACCAAAATTAATTAGGAGAGATTAAAATTTTTACCTCATAATTATTAAGAGGGCATTAAAAATTTAAATATAGCCACCAAACACTGTCGTACCCAATTTTAGAAAATGAATATTACTAGCTGTGAAGACACATCAATCTCAAACACAAGATGTGACTTTAGTAGACTACTCTCAGCAATATAGGTAATGTTGAAAATAAAAAGAAGAAGAAAGAAAGAAAGAAAGAAAGAAAGAAAGAAAGAAAGAAAGATCTGAGTTAAATAACATCATTCCAGCTAAACTGCATTACCTTCCATCCAAACACTTCAGAATGCACACTCTTCTAAGCAGCTCATGGAATATTCACAAAATAGACAATATAATAGATAAAAATCAAAACAACAAATATAGGAAAATTGAAACAATTTCTTACAGTCTGTGTAATAGAAAAATTCTACAGAACAAAACTAGAAACACTATGAAGAAAAACCACACAACATATACAAAGTTATGGAGACTGACAAACATAGTAATATTGAATAATAAGTGGGACACTGAAAAAAATCAAGGGGGCAGGAGAGATGGCTCAGAGGTTAAGAGCACTGGCTGCTCTCCCAGAAGTCCTGCGTTCAATTCCCAGCAACCATATGGTGGCTCATAACCATCTATAATCAGATCTGGTGCCTTATTCTGCTGGTCAGGCAGAACACTGTATACTAATAAATAAAAATAAACCTTAAAAAGGTTGTTTTTAAAAATCAAGAAAAAAAATCAAGAAGAAAAATGTAAAAGTCCTAGAAATGGATGAAAATGGAGGCACAACCTACCAAAACCTAAGACACAAAGAAAGTAATCATAAGAGGGAAGTTTGTAGTGAAAAGTGCCCAATTAAAAGTTCAGAGATCTTCTGGGCATGGTGGCACACGCTTGTAATCCCAGCATTCAGAGAGGCAGAGGCCAGCTTGGTCTACAAAGTGAAGTCCAGGACAGCCAGGGCTACACAGAGAAACCTTGTCTCAGGAGAAAAAAACAGAACTTAAAAATACATCAGACAGTTTATTAACTAGGATGAACGTGGCTTCGTTACAGAATGGAGGAATAATTTAACATCACAAATTAACGCACAAACGAACTCAAGGACAGAAGTCACATGATCATCTCAAGAGATGAAGAAATGGCCTTTGACAAAGTCTAATGTCCTTTAGTGACAAAAGCCATGAGGAGATCAGGAATAGTGGAAATATATCTCAGCATAGGAAAGAATTTATATAATAAGCCCACAGCCAACATAATAGTACATTGAGAAAAACTCAAAGCATTTCTATCAAGAACAAGAATAAAACAAGAGAAGGAATAAAAAAGATACAAGTAGGGGGAAAAATTAAAATACTCTTATTCTCAGATGATGACTCTAAACATAAGAGACTATAAAGACACTGCTCAAATCACTTAAAGATGATACACTTTCAATGAAGTGGCAGGATACAAACTTAAACAAAAAGCAGCAGCAGCCTTCCTACAAACCAATGACAAACATGCTGAGAAAAGGAAACAAACTATTCATATATTCATATAATAGCCTAGAAAATACCTTAGAATAAGCCTAATTAACCAAGGAAGTGAAAGACCACAACAGTGGAAGTTTTAAAGCACTGAAGAAGGAAACTGAGGAAGACACTAGAAGACAGAAAGACTTCGTGCTCATGTATTGAGAGAATTAATATTGTGGACATTGTTGTCCTTCCAGAAGCAATCTGCACATTCATTGAAACCCTTCCCTCAAAATTCCAACACAGAAATTCAGGCAACGGAAGCACAAAAGACTCCAGATAGACAAAGCAATATTGAGGAAAATGAGTATTTCTTTCTCTTGTCTCATTGTTGTATTCAAGCACTAAACTGAAGAGGAGTAGGGTGAGTGAACACCCTTGTCTCAAGATATTCTATCTAATTTCAAATTATACTACAGATTAGCCACAGTAATAAAAAAGCATAGCACTCATACAGAACAGTCATACTGATCAATGGAATAGAATGTAGGACCCAGTATAAGCACACATATTGCAGGACATTTGATCCTATTGTGGACCCCAATTGTGAACTGTATAAGCCTGTTTCTTGTTTGGTGTGGCCCAGCCCTTACACACACCTCTAACCCAAGAGCTTTCTGTGCACAGGATTTAATAAAGTTAACCCTAGGTCAAGAGGTGGAGCAAGAAACCAGCTGACAGGGGTTAAGTAGGAGGAGAGACTGTGAGAGACGGTATTCAAGACAGCGTAGAGAAGCAGAAGGAGATCTTTGGCCTTGGGCTCTTTGGCCTTGGGCTCGTTGGCTTTTTCCTTCTAGGCCATCAACTGAGCTAGCATGCTTTTGGCCTTGAACTCATTGGCTTTAACTTTTGGGTTTTTCCATTTTCCATCTGGGAATATGAGCTGAGTAGGAAGGTCAGCTGGGTGCTTTCTCTACCTCTCTGAGCTAGTAGGTTTTCACCCCAGCATCTGACTCCTGAGTCTTCATGCATAAAATCGAATGATTTGGGATTTTCATCCTTTATAACAACACTCACACAGCCACAGCCACAGCCACCTAGTTTTTGACAAAGATGCTAAAAACGCGCGTTGGAAGAAAAGAGGCTCTTCAATAAATTGTGATGGGAAAACTGGGATATCTACATGTAGAAGAATGGAACTAAACACTTTTTTCTCACCATGCAGAAAAATTAACTCTAAACAGATCAATGCCCTTAATGTAAGACCTAAAACTCTGAAACTAAGAGAGAAAAGTGGGAAACCCACTTCAAGATACAGGCACAGGCAGGGCTTCCTGACTGGTAATAAGTCCCAAGGGAAAAGACCAACAACTAACAAATGAGAAACCAAGAAATCCCATAGCTCGGTACAGGAAAAGAAATAGTTAACTGAATGAAGAGACAGACTGTACTGAATGGGACATAATACTTGCCGGCTACATAGCTAACAAAGGATTAATACCCAGAATGTTTAAAACTTTTTTTAAAAGAGAAAGAAAAGAAGCAAGAAAACAACATGATTTAAAAAAAAAAAAAAAGGCTACGGAACTAAATAGAGATCTCAAAAAAAGATATACAAAGGCCCAATAATTATTTTTAAAAGTGCTACACATCTTTATCCACCAAAGAAATGCAAATAGAAACTCTTTTGAAATTCCATCTCACTCTGGTTAGAATGGCTATCATCAGGAGAGCATAGGCAACAATGTTCTTAAGGATGCTGAGAGAGGGGAATCTTTATCTGTTGCTTGGCTGAGTATAAACAGATGCAGTCACTGTGGAAATCAACAAGCAGTGGCTTAGAAAACTAAAAAGAGTCTTTCCATATGACTCAGCTATATTACTCCTGGGCATATGGCCAAGGGACTCTATATATCCTACCACAGAGATACATTCATGTTTATTGCTGCTGTATTCACAGTAGCAAAGATCTAGCATCAACCTAGATACCATTAACTGGTGAATGGATAATGGAAATGTGGCACATTTAAACAGATCCATAGGTATTAATAAGACTAAAGCAGTAACCAAGTATGTCTCTGACAAAGAAAAGGCCAGGACCAGGATTCATTGCCAAATCCTACCAAATCGTTAAAGAAGAGCTGACACTCAAGCTTCTCAGACTGTTTCATAGAAAAGAGAGGGAAGGAAAAATCAAGTATGACCTTAGTTTACCGTGTTCTGCAGGTTCAACACAATTCCAATTCCAACAGACCTCTAGGGAGTGTTTGATAGAAAGCAATATACTGATGGACGATGTGTTCAGAAAAAGAAAGGAAATATAAAGCCAAACAATATATTATTTAAAAATATATTTTATTAATTTATTCATATTACATCTCAATTGTTAGCCCATCCCTTGTATCCTCCCATTCCTCCCTCTCTCCCATTTTTCCCTTACTCTCCTCCCCTACGACTATGACTGAAGGGGACCTCCTCCCCCTGTATTTGCTCATAGGGTATCAAGTCTCTTCTTGGTAGCCTGCTATCCTTCCTCTGAGTGCCACTAGGCCTTCCCATCCAGGGGACGTGGTCAAATACGGGGCACCAGAGTTCGTGTAAAAGTCAGTCCCCACTCTCCACTCATTGTGGAGAATGTCCTGTCCATTGGCTAGATCTGTGTAGGGATTCGAAATTTACTGCACGTGTTGTCCTTAGCAGGTGCCATAGTTTGAGCAGGACCCCTGGACCCAGATCTGCTCATCATAATGTTCCTCTTGTAGGTTTCTAGGACCTTCTGGATCCTTCTATTTCCCCATTCTCCCATGCTTCTCTCACCTAGAGTCCCAATAGGATGTCCTCCCCTCTGTCCCACTTTCCTGGTAAGTGAAGACTTTCATGGGACATATCCCTTGGGCTAGTGTCCAGATATAAGTGAGTATATACCATCTGACTCTTTCTGCTTCTGTGTTAACTCACTCATTATGATCATATCTAGTTCAATCCATTTGTCCACAAATTTCAGAAATTCCTTGTTTTTAATAGCTGAGCAGTATTCCATAGTGTAAATGTACCACACAAACAATATATCTTGAGGACTCAAACTAAGTCCAAGACTTAAAGATAGAGTAACTAAGATGTACAGAAGTAGAGAAAAAGGAAACATATGCGTCAATTCATTTTTTACAAAATAGTAAGGTAATTCACTAGAGAAGGGATAGATAAGTTTTGTTTGTTTGGCTGGTTGGTTTGTTTTTCTATCTGAGTTTTTTGTTTGCTTATCTTTTTTAAAGTTAGAAACTCATATAGACCAAGGGGAGCTTCAACTCGCTATGTAGCCATGGCTGGCACTGGACACATCTGCATAATGTGGGTGTCCTTCCATCTTAAGACCCTGCACTTAATCATATTTGCCAAGGGCCTCCAATATAACAGGAGATTACTCGACTTACAGGTTCTGAGGATTAGGATAATTTAGACAACTATAGGTAATTTCTAGACTACTCAGTTTTCCTGTTGAAGCTTGAAATAACAGGTCCATAGAACTAACAGAACCTTTGGAGATGATCTTGTTTCATAATTTCCCTCCCTGGCCACTTCCCCACCTGGGGTCCTTACTCAAGCATTACACAACAGCCTCCTAAGCAGTGGCTCTGTACACACATTTGCCCTCCCAAATCTATTCTCTATTCCAAAGTAATCTTCCTTTGTCTTATTGAAGACAAAAGAGAAAAGAACGCAACGATGAGAAATAATTTTAAAAATTGTTTTAAATGTACATGTACTTAATCACATAGTCTCCAAAAGAGAAATAAACAAATCCACAGTCACGTTGGGTAGGAGGCTTAACATACCTATCAGTGACACAATAAAAAGACAAAAGCAAAACAAAACTGTATGTGGGCCAGTGAGATGGCCCAGTGGGTAAAAGTTCTTGCCATGCAAGCCTGATGACCTGAGTTCAATCTCCGGAACCCACGGTGGAAGAAGAGGACCCTGGGAAGTTGCCCTCTGACCTCCACATATGAGTCATAGCACATGTGTACCTGTAATCCACAGACATATGTATATACACACAGACACAGAAGGAATAGTTTCTTAAAACTTGTATAGATGATTACAACAAACCAGTCTTAACATTTATGGAACACTGTATCCAGCTAAAAACATAATTCATGAGAAAATTTGTTTTTAGCAATGCCAGTGATCACATGTAAAATGACTGCAAGTTAAAAACATAATTCATGAGAAAATTTGTTTTTAGCAATTCCAGTGATCACATGTAAAATGACAGCATGGGGATATAGCTTAGTAACAGAATACTTGCATAACATTTGTGAAGTCAGGGGGAAAAAAGAAGTGACCATATATTAAGCCATGTAACTAGCTTTAACCCTCATTAAAGTATTGATGTCTTAAGAATGTATCTTTTTTCTAGAAGCCAGATTTAATACATTTTGCACCAATAAAAAACAAACACTCCATGCTAACACAGATGACATCATGCCCAGGGAAGGAGGAGTCAGTGGAGAACACAAAGGCTACAGAGAAAGGCTAAGCCTTTCTTTCAGTGGAAAAAGGATTGCTTTGTCTCTTTCACTGTGGCTTTTGCAAAGGATGTACATGGCCAACCGGCCATTTGATGCTATTCTTCCTCCTTTGATTTTTCTCTGCAGCTCTGCCCCCTGCCTCTTGTATTTACTATGTACATCAAGGAAGATAAGTCTGATTTTTTAAAAAAAATTCTTATTTCCAAATGGCCTGTGTCCAACCCCCATTATTTTTAAACAGCAGGGAAATGTATCCACGAATCAGTAAGGTTCGTGGAATCTTAACTGGAATACTTTACATTTGGGAATGAAATACATTTATAAAGGAATCATGAGTTAACACAAAATAATCACAATGGAAATAAGAAACTTGATTTGAGGGTGTGTGTGTGTGTGTGTGTGTGTGTGTGTGTGTGTGTGTGTGTGTGTGTGTTTGTGTGTGTAGTTGGTGTGACTAGTTGTAAATACTGGGCAACCTAACAGCAGATGTGAACAAAGGCTCTGTGACAGGAGGAGGATAAACTGAATACTCAATAAAAGACAGCTTTTTACTCAGAGCCATTACCGCTAGCATTTCAAGGTACCCACGATCCGTTTTGAGTTCACGCACTAGTCATGGTGGCTGATCCACATGAAACTGTAATACTTCGGAGCAGATCGATTAAGTCATTTCCATCCCACGCCTCTTTACTCACCCATTCCAACAGTCAGAAGAAATCTCCACTTAGATTTCTTAAAGGTACTTCAAAAGAAATATGTGTAAAACTGAACCATGACTACACCCTCCCAAATCTATTCCTCCTGAAGTCCGTCCAATCTCAATCTAAAAGATGCTACCATACACCAGGTAGACTGGGCAGAAAATCAGTGACTCCCGGGACTGAGAGAACACATTTCTTCTTGCCACAAAAACTAGAGTGATAAAGCGTTGAGAGGCGGCATAGGACTGTGATCCTCAGACAAGGAAACAATCCTGAAGGGACTTCAGGGTGGCACTCCGGGTGGCCCTCCGAGCTTTGCCCCTGTGCCTTGACAGCTGTGGAGAGGAAACCCCTTCTTCCCTAGAGGAAACATGGCCTGTGGCCCCGGTGGATATCCTGGGTCTGAGATCCGCAGGGTTGGCTGCGGGCTGTAAACCCAATGTTACTTCCTGTTTTGGGTGATGTTTGGGAGCGCCACAGAGATGGGCTCACTACTTACGGTGACTTTACCGTCCCCAACGCAAATGTGGAATTCACACCTGTGAAGACTGTCGTCTCTCAAGATGGTGGACGGGTAAGCGGCAGCTGCTGGCCAGAGGGCATGCGCGGAGGCGTGGTCACTCGTCATGGGGGCGTGGCCATGCTCAAACGGGGCCGGAGCAAGTACTGTGGTTGGTTTGTGGTTGCTGTTGTTGGGTGATGCTTGGGGTTTTAATTGTGCCTTCAAAGGTAAATGCTCTCTGATTTATTATGGTTTGTATAAAAAATAAGCGTAGTTCTTATTGCTTGCTTAATTCATGATAGCTATTTTTTGTAGTGAAATTATTCAGATCACCATTTAATTCTCTTCTTCCCCCATTAAAGGAGAACGAAGATGTCATATTTCAAACATGACAATGAGCCAGCTTTACCTTGTAGTCTATTTTATTTTTTTAAGGTGGTTTGGCTTTTGTTGTTTGCTTTGGTGTGTGTGTGTTTGTGTGTGTCTGCACACGTGGGAATGGGCAGACATTTCTGGTCTTTTCTTCTGTCGCTCTTGCTTTATTTCCAAGACAAGGTCTCTCACTGAATCAGAAACTCGGCAGCACACTGGCTGTCCTCAATGCCATGTGTTACTTAAAAGTCTATAAACTGTGGATTAAATTCATTCTTTTTCTTTTCATGTTTGTTCCATCTCCTGTGGCTCTAAATGATAGGGCCTGGAACCAGTGTCTCATTCTTTTTTTTTTTTTTTTTTTTTTTTTTTTTCTTTTCTTTTTCAGTGTCTCATTCTTAACACCTCCCTTTCCTTTGCAGTTTGGCAAAGTGACCAAATTTTGCTTTGCTTGTAATATTTCTTGTCTGCTTCTCTCTATTCTTGCCCTCAAAGACGATTAAAAGCCCCTAGACACCTCAGTGTGCATCAACCTTTTAAGAGGGAGTTAATCTTACTACTCACACTCTCCCAAGCCCCGTCCCCCACAAAGAGCAGGTCATCCTGATCTTCTAACAGCACTGACTATCCTTCAAATGTATCCCTAAAGCTCAAGTTTAATCTTCTCGACTCAGATTCTGTCCCTTTGTCCATCCTCACTTTCCCTCTTCCTCCATCCCCACTTATACTGATTACCCAGCACCACCAGACTTTCTGCGCTGCCGTCTGGGTGCTAGGAACTGAACCTGGATCCTCTAAAGAGTGGCCAGTGCTTTTAACCAGTGAACCATCTCTCTAGCCCCTTTGGGTAAGTCTTAATGCAAGGATCAGCTTCTTCAATGCTATGCCTTGTCAACAGACTCATTTAAATACTTTGTCCTAAATACCCTCTTACCTCCCTCAGAATAAACCTTTTACTACTGTATTAGCCACACTGGTGTTAATTACTTATTTTGGTTTTCTGAGGTTTTGTAATCAACTTGCTGCTAATGGCTAGACAACTGTGGTGGTTTGAATGAGAATGTTCCTCACAAGCTCGTTTGAGAACTTGTCTTCCAGTAGGTGGAACTGTTTGGGAAGGAGTAAGAGGTGTGGCCTTGTTGGAGTTGGGGCTTTGAGGTTTCAAAAGTCCACCCATTCTCATTTAGCTATCTTTGAGTCAAACTGTAAGCTCAGCTACTGCTCCAGTGCCATGCCTGCTGCCACCCCCGCTGCCATAGCATGTCATGATGGTCGTGGATACACCCTCTGAAACAGCCCCCAGTGTAAACTCTTCTCTAAATTGCTTTGGCCTTAGTGTTTTGTCATGGCAACAGAAAAAAGTAGCTAAGACAACCACATCTGCTCATCTCTTTACTATCAGTACCAGTTGAAATTCTGGGCCAGTGTCAGTTAATAGTTGTTTAAATAAGTACCTGGAAGCTACAGACCCACCAACCCTTAAACTGCACGCAGTGGCTGCACCTTTTCTGACTGCACTGAATTCCCTTGATTCTAGTTGTATGGTGTCAGGTGGATAGAGCAACAATTGTGTAGATGAAGAAAAGAAGTTTAAGCCTTGAAATATTTACCCTTTCTTCTCAGTTTGATTCTGAAATCCTAAGTTACTGGCATCCCCTGAGATTCAGTAATTGTTAAAGGGTTAGGCAATCTTTGGTGATATGCAGACTTTTTGAAAATTCTACTCTGACTGTTTCTTGAGAGGCTCACCCTTATCACTCATCAAGATACACCAAAGTAAGCTGTAGCTGTCGGTGTCTTGGGTATGAGCAAAGATAGCCTGATCCCATTAGTCCTAATTTTAAAGATCCATGTTCAAGCAAGAGAAACAAAATTAAAGCATTCAAAACAGATTAAAAAGAATATCAAAGAATTGATCAAAAAATCCAGTTACAACATCTTCCTTTCAAAGAATACTTACTTGACAGGTTCCCACGGGAGGCTGTTAGAAATCAGTTATGAAAGCTGACTTGGGGACTTGAGGTTTCTTAAAACCATAGGCTCCCACTGATATCTGGGAGAGTACTTATTTATTTTACCCCAACAGAACTGACACCGTTTTGTAGATACAATATTGCCATAGATAGTTTATTGGGCCCTATCTGATCCTAGACAAAAATAAAATAAGTGTGAAGAACTCCAATAAGATTGTGTTAGAGGCCTGGCATGGAGGCGCATACCTTTAATCCCAGCACTTGGGAGGCAGATCACTGTGAGTTCACGGCCAGCCTGATCTACAAAGTGACCAGCTTTGTAGGTCTTAGGACCTACTTAGGCTACACAGCTTAGGCTACACAGAGAAACCCTGTCTCAAAAAAAAAAAAAAAAAAAGATTGTGTTAGAGAAACTTTTTTTGTTTTGTTTTGGAGGCTTTTTTTTCATTTGTTTATTTATTTATTTAGTGTGTGTGTTTGTGTGTGTGTGTGTATGCACGTGTGCATGCATGCATGCAGACACATGCACATACATGTCGAAATCAGAGGACAACCTTTTGGACCACCTGCATTAGGGACTGAACTCAAGTTCTCAAGTTGTGTGACAAGCCCAACTACTCACTGAGCCATTTTACTAACTTTGGAGAAACTGTTTGTTTAATTCTTTCAAAATTAGAAACTGAAATCCTGTCATTAGTTTCCTTAAAACTCCAGCTTCTTTAGAATCTTCAATAATTTTTATCAGAAAACTTCAGATAAAAACCTTTTCTAGTGATCACCCTTACATTATCTTTCATCTTTCACTCATTTATTTGTGTATTTATTTTGGCAACGCTGGGATTTTAACTCAAGGAGCCTTGGACATGCTAAGTGAGTATTTTACTGCTGAGCCACATCCCAGCCTGCACACTATCCTCTTTCGTCAAATTCTGCTAAAGAAAACACAAGAGTGTTTTCAGTTTTCTGTCAACCAGAAGGCCTATGTATTTCAAACACTTGGGAGGGACCATCACAAACATGCAAACACTGACACATTTAAACATCCACAGTGATAGACGTTCTCCTTGCCTTAGAGATTTCTCAGCCAACTAAATGTTGTTAATTTAAAAACTGTGGCCAGTCCCTAAAATCTCCACAGTTTCAAGTGTGTGCAGTAGTTCTCCAAGCCGGCTATAACCTCATTATTTTAAGAGCACTTTTAGTACTCAGTGCTTGGACTGAAGAATGAATAAGCAGTCAAAGGTTGGCATTTACCTAAATCAACAAAATGAAAAAGGTGACATGAAGAAAGAGATATACTTGTGTGTACATATGCCACCAGTCTTGTGCCAGCTTCTGGTTTCTTTTTCTTGGCAGCATGCTGAGGCCTGGTGCCAGACCCTTGTCAACCAGCCAGCAGCAATGCACCAAGCCTAAAACTTGGACACAGCTTTTGTTAAGTGCTTTATTTGTTAAGTATGCATACTGTTTCTATTTGACAAGTGACTATTCTATTAAAAGAAAAATATCTTTTATTTCTTTTTAATTTCCTTCTGTGTGTGTGTGTGTGTGTGTGTGTGTGTGCATGCACACGTACATTAGAACTCATGTCAGCAGGTTGCATAAAAGCCTTTGTCTGCTGAGCATCTTACTGATATCTGAATTTCCTTTTATTTTTATGTGTATGTCTGTGTGAGTGTACGCTATGTGTGGGGCCCTACAGACGCCAAAAGGAGTCAGATCCTGGGGCTGGGAACCAAAGTTAGGTCTTCTGCAAGAGCTCTTAACTGCTGAGCCATCTCTTCAAGCTCCCAATTTCCCTTTAAATGAAAGAACATTAAAATCAACCCTTTGCTTTTAACATAACCCTAATAAGGAAACTTGAACTCTAAGTCTAAGGGAGATATGAAATACTGGTAAGATGTTTTATCACTTAGCAACTCACCAGGAAAAGAAGAGGCTCCGTTTTATGTTTCTGCTTTTTTCATAGTCTTGACACACAGCCTTGATCACATACAAGTTATTATTTTGGTCCAGGTTTTGAGACAACATACCACAGTACAGTTCAGGCTGTTGGCTGCATCTGTCTTCCAAGGGCTAGAATTATGGACCTTCATCACCACGCCCAACCAGATACAAGTCATAACCAATGTATAAGTGATTGCTGATTTATGATTAGAAACTAGTATCGACCAAAATGTTAAAGTACAACTTTCACTCCCAGATATAGATTCTTATGTAAGGCTCCTATTTTAGTGCCAGTGAGAGTCAGAGTTAGCATAAAGTCTCCTGGCAAACCAGGTCACTTGAAGCATTACAAAACAGGACTGCATTTGCCATGTTCCAGGGACTGTACCAAATGCTCTGCATGAACTATTTTGTTTCATTAGGAACTTAGAGGTAGATACTATTATTATACCTACTTTACAGATCTAGAAGTTGAAGCTCAGATGATTTAAGTAGTCTATCGAAGGACATATTCACTGTGGGTGAGCCAAAATGAGACAGAGTTACATTATGCTATTTGTTTCTTCTAGATCAGTGATTCTCAACCTGTGGGTCATGACCCTTTTGGGGTCAAACAACCTTTTCACAGGGGTCACTTAAGACCATCAGAAAACAGATATTTACATTACTATTCATAACAGTAGCAAAATTACAGTATGAAGTAGCAATGAAAATAATTTTATGGCTCGGGGGAGGAGTGGGTGTCACCACAGCCTTAGGATAATGAAGGGTTTGTAGCTTTAGGAAAGTTGAGAACCACTGCTCTGGATGTTTGCCCACTATGACAGAAGTGAATTCTACCAAACACCAGTGAGCCTGGGAGAGGACTCCAAGCACCTTGTGAACCACAGCCCCAGACACTCTGACTGCACCCTGAAGACAGATAGCCTGAGCAGAAAAATCAAGCTGAGACTTTAGGCCTATAGCAACTGCTGCTGCATTTGGTTGCCTGTGATTATCTTAACTAAGTTGGAATCCAGTTCTGGCAGGCTCAGCAGTGCTAGTTCTTAGGCTTGACTTAACAACCCCGATGGGGAAGAACCGACCAGGCAGAATGAGGCGCTGGGCAATATGTATACAGTGATAGTACAGATGCAGATGATTTCACCTAAGCATGGCAGTGGTTACCACCTGGAGTCAGGGCTGCCATAGGGGATGGCAAGATGGAGACAGTTCTAGAGTACTAGAAGTGCTCCACTTCTTATATGGGCACTAAATACATGGGGGTTTATAATTATTCTTTAAGCAGCACACATTTTGTTGTTTGCTTTTGTCAGGTTTTTAAAATGGATATCTAAACTAAAAGTGTCTTTAGTTAAGTGTGGTGGTTTGAATATGAATGGACCCCGTAAACTCACATATTTGAATGCTTGGTCATAGGGAGTGGCACTATTAGGAGGCGTGGCTTTGTTGGAGGAAGTGGGTCACTGGGGGTGGGCTTTGAAGACTAAGAAGCCCAAGGCTGCTAGTGTGACACAGTCTCCTCCTGCTGCCTGCAGATCTAGATGTAGAACTCTCAGTCCCTTCCCCAACACCAATGTCTGCCTGCATGCCACCATGTTTCCCACCATGAATGGACTAAACCTCTGAAACTGTTAAGACAGGCCCAATTAAATGTTTTCCTTCATCCGAGTTGCTGGGATAATGGTGTCTCTTCACAGCAATAACTCCCTAACTAAGACAGAGGCAATAGACTACAGATGGAAGTCTGTAATAGTAAAGGGGCATCCTATCTGCATCTTACTTTCAAATGGTTCCTGAAGAATCATTAGTTCATGAGAAAGAGAGTAAAACAGAAAAGGAGGGGGAAAAAGACACACTCCATGTAGAATATTTTCATCTCCTTTTATTGAAGGAAATAGAAACTTGTGCTGCTGAGGCCATAGGACCTCTGAGCATGACAAGGTGGTCAGTGGGGCTGACATGACAAGCCACAAAGCTGGCCAAGCATCCTACCACAGTGGGAGAACCAGAATTGCAAAGAAAGCAGGAGGTAGCAAACATCCCCAACACCAGGAGTAAGCATGTCCACTTGCAGAGAGCTTGGTCATGCATTTAAAACCAGGGTCCCTGATCACTAGTAGCACATCATCTCATATTTGGAGACCTCTTTCTGACATAGTTAGGCTACCAGAAAGATCCGAATTCATCTTTCAGATCCTTATCCCAAGTAGAAACAGAGATTGAGACCTTGAACTATCACACAAGTATAGCTGGGCAGGTGCTGAAGCCCAGCCGCGTGCTAAAAGGAGCTGCACTCTCCCTCCGACTCTCACACTTCCCTTACTCAGCATGTGCTCTAGGAAATCTCTCAGTGCTATAAATAAGGACAGAACGCAGGCAGCAGCCTAGGGGATGCAGGGAATCAGAAGCTGCTACATAGCTAAGACCATTTCACTAGAAATAGCATAGGGAACACTACTGGATCATGGTTCTCCCAAACAGCTGCTAGAAGCACACACAAAGAAAAACATGGCAGTTCTCCCATGTCAGGATCAGCTGCACCAAGGTCATGGTTCAGGAAACAGAGCCTCTTCGTGTCCCTGGCAGACATCCCAGGCCCCATGGCATTCCAAAGCTGTTATGGTTTTCAAATACAATGAGGTGTTTGGGCAATTTGGTCACAGAAAGAAAGCACTAAAGAAATCTCATCTGATTGCAAACTGATAATGCTATCAAACCATAAACTTATATAGTCAAGAATTGATTGTGAGGGGTAAGGAATGGGATGGTGGAGATTTCTGTTTCGTAGAAACAGGTTTATTCAGGTAAACCCTTGCTCATCATTCGCCCCCTCCATGCCCACAAACTGGAAGGGAGTTCCTATTTAGAAACAGCCATTGCTGGATTCGTCATCCAGTCGCAGTTCTCTTCAGAGCTAGACACGCGGCTTCCAAGGATCAGAGTCTTGAGAGCACTAGATCAGGAAATGGGAGAAGCGAGGTAAAGAGAGGAGGAGGGCATCAGGGGTCGGAGTTCCCAGACACGAGTGTTTACTTCCTCGAAGGCTTGGCACAATGAGGCTGGGCGAGCGTGGTTCAGTGATTGTTCTTGGTTGCCTCCTTTGCTGCAGCAATCAGTGGGGTGAGGCTGGAGAGGGGCTTGGCAATCTTCAGGAACTGGTGCTAGAAGGAGAAACAGCAGAGAGAGTATGATCACTTGCCGTTCTTGCTGAGCAACCACTGCAAGACAACAAGGGCACTGGTGTCGGCTCATGCTCAAACTGAAGGAAAAGTTTTCACTTATTTATTTTTTATATGAGTGTGGGTGCATGCATGCCATGGTGCGTGCGTGCGTGCGTGTGTGTGTGTGAAAGGACAACTTGCAGAATCAAACAGATGTT
Organism: Acomys russatus; assembly: GCF_903995435.1. Classification (NCBI taxonomy): domain Eukaryota; kingdom Metazoa; phylum Chordata; class Mammalia; order Rodentia; family Muridae; genus Acomys; species Acomys russatus. The sequence goes on along the minus strand of NC_067143.1, from coordinate 49,903,685 downwards.
ACAAACGCAGGTAAGTAAACATCTGTATTCAATTCTATTTTCTGAGCACCAATTCTCAGCCAGGTCCCTATAGAAGAAGAAATTCAGATAGTAATAAAACATAATTTACAACAGAGTGGTCAGAACAGAGAGGTTCATAACTAACTAATTCAGGGCAGGGTGCTAAGGTCCTGTTTTGCCCTATTCTGGTCAGGCATGATCTGGCCTGGTGACACAGTAACTGACTGGTCTATAGGCATACACTGCCACCTCCAGAAAGCTGCATGTGATAATATATTATCAGTCTGAAGCTCAGTAAAATGGCAGAAGAAGTAAGAAATTGTGTTGAAATAAATGCTAACTATGAATGATTTTGCTGGCTAACGGTAGGTTTTGAAACCATGTAAACTAATTAAACTGTGACTTCAGGAAAGAGTACTTTTTATAAAAGGCTTGGTAAATCCAACTCTGGGTTTCACTACACACTTCTAGAGTCTCACTCCAAATAGAGTATTGCTGCCACCACCTGAAGTTTGCCATGATGAGACCGTAAAGACTCCAAAACTGTACTATCTCCCCCAGACCAACAGTTCTCAACCTGTGGCTCACAACTCTTTTAAGGATTGAATGACCCTTTCACAAGGGTTGCATATCAGATATCCTGAATATCCAATATTTACATTATGATTCCTAACAATAGAAAAATTACAGCTATGAAGTAGCAATGAAATAATCTTATGGTTGGGAGTCACCACAACATGAGGAACTGTATTGAAGGATCGCAATATTAGCAAAGTTGAGAACCACTGCCCTAGACGGTTTTCTTGTATTGTTTACATCTATCCCAGGAAAGTGGAACTTGTTACAAAAATAAGCGTCTCAGAGAAAAGACCCAAACTCTGACGGACTAATTCAGGCAAAATAAAAGATATATGAAAGACAAAGGAAAAAAAACTTCAGGAGAGGCTTAGACTATGAGCAAGGCATGGTGGCGCATGCCTGTAAGCCCAGCAGTTAGGGAGGCAGAGGCAGGTGGATCTCTGTGAGTTCAAGGCCAGCCTGGTCTACAAAGTGAGTCCAAGACAGCCAAGGCTACAAAGAGAAAACCTGTCTCAAAATAGAAAAAAGAAAGGAAAAAAAGCCTTCTTCTGGTGTGCATGCTACATGCAGGCAGAACACTGCATACATAATAAATAAATAAATACATCTTTTTTTAAAAAGTAGACTATGAGTTGAGCCTAACAAAATGTGTAAAGTTTAAATAGTCTGAGGAAGAAAATAAAGGACAACTTTAAGCAAAGGCCCAAGAGTGGAGATCAGGGAGCTAAAAATACAAAGTGAGGACAGTAGGAGAGAAGCCTATAACCAGCAACCTCACAGACAGAATGAGAGATAAAGGCTTGGTTAGTGCTGATCTCAGTTAGGTGTCTCCATGCAGGACAGTTACCTGCAGGAGCTCTTTTGCTGAACCTCTCTTCTCCACATCCATCTCAAGACAGCGGTTCAAAAAGTCCCGGAAAATCGCCGACAGCTTCTCTGGGTTCTGAAGCTCTGGGGTCCCATTGGTGGCAATGAGGTACAAGGCCTGGCGATAGAAATGCAGAATGATGCTACGTTCTCACTGAGGCTCTCTCTCTTGGTCTCAAGACATGTTCTCTAAAAATACAGCCAGCTGCTGAATGCTCTAAGACACCGTGAGGCAGCTGTGACGCTCTGGAGAGACTACACTAACATAAGGATAAAGACTAACATTTCAAGGCCATGTGACTATGTACACTCACCTAACATATAACTTCCTTGCTAATAAAAGAATGCTTTATACATCCACAAAAGATAGAGTACACTTTGGAAAGCACTTTGTAAACTTATGAGGTGTTACAAACCTAAGGATTTACTCTTCACTTAGCATAGTAAGTTAAACATCTCTTTAGCTGCTGGCAGAAATCACTGCTGACACCTTCACTGAACTCAGTCACCCAAGAGGACTACAAAGGTCATGTTCGGTTAGACAGCTACTGTTTCTTGGCTGTTTCCCTGACTCTAACATGAAGCAACTCTTGGGAGAAGTAAAGAAAAACATGGTAATGGTACTTTAATTACAGGGTGTTCCCTCTCTCTCTCTCTCTCTCTCTCTCTCTCCCTCCCTCCCTCTCTTTCTCTCTCTCTTCATCTGTCTCTGTCTGTCTGTCTGCCTTTTGCTTTTTTGTTTGTTTGGTTTTGTTTTTTGAGACAGGGTTTCTTATAGCCCTGGGTGTCCTGGAACTCATTCTGTAGATCAGGATGGCCTTGAACTCAAAGACTTGCTGTCTCTGACTCTTAGTGCTGGGATTAATGGCATGAGCCACCACACTCAGCTGCACTGTCTCATTTTTAGTGACCACAGTAACTCTGAGTAAGAGGCAGGGCAAAGGTGCTTATCCCCATTTCGCACATAAGACTATACAACTGCACTCACTGCTCCGAGTGCATGTGCGGGCTCTAACCTCAGCCTTACTTCTATCACACCACACTGATGACCTTCATATCCGAGGCCGAGGAGGATGTGTTATATGTGGAGTCAGAGAGCAAAGCTGGGACCAAAGGGAAGAAACTAGAGAAGGAGAAGAAAGTCTCATGTAGAGATAACAAAGTGCTTTCCAGCAACTAGAGCTCTCCAAGGGTGATGTGAGCATGTAAGGGAATATCCCTTACAGGGGAATTCCTGCCCTAGATGGGAGGGTGAATTAAATGAGGAACTAAAAGCAATCAAAATAACTTCACACCTGTCCATGACCAAAATCACCACCGTCTCTGTTGCAGACTCTGCTTTCCTCTCCCATTACCACTGGCTCATTTCCATTAGCTAAGACACAACTTTTAGCCTACCCCTTCTCAACTCTGCAAGGTATTGTCCCATTTCTGTCACCCTTCATAACAAAACTCATGTAAGAGAGGAAAACTATTCATAAACGCCACCTCAATTTCCTCCTCTCCTGCTCTTCTGGGTTTATTCAAGTTAGGCATTTGTTCCTATAAGGCCTGGCGGGAGGAAGTGTGTCACTGGAATTGGAGTTTCAGAGCTTAAGGTCTTGCCCTACCTACTTCCAGTTTGTTCTCTCTGGCTCATGTGTCGTTCCAGATAGGAGCTCTCAGCACCCAGTTCCTGCTGGCATACCTGCTACTTCCCTACTGTCATGAGCCCGTATCCCCTTGACACTGTAAGCACAAGTAAACTCCTTTCTTCTATAAGCTGCCTGGTCACAGAACTTTATTCACAGCAGCAGAAAAGTAACTAAGGCAAAGGATGCTGGGTTTCTCAGCAATTCAGGCTGACTGCTGAGTCCACTTTCTTTACTATTCAGTTCATCTTATCAGCTATCCCTTTAAGATACTTTCCAAGTCTACTTCTCACCTGCATCCCAGTGTCACCCAAACTACAACTCTTGTCTGAACTATTGTGTCATTCTCTCACTATTTCCTAAGGAAGTAACCGACACAATTCATTTCCAGCACAAACTATATCCTCTTACTATTATTCTAGCTGAAAATCCTTTCTAATGCTACAAATAAAAGCTAAGTTTTTACCCTGGCCCACAAGACTTAGTGGCTGGCCCTCTCTTATCCCATAATCTGGCTACCAGTCTGCTTTCTCTGCACTCCTTCCAGGGAAAAGAGTCTCCTCAATTTTCCTTGGAGCACAACAAGCAAAAATCACATCAAATTCTTAAGGCTGGAAAACTCGTGCATGAGACCAAATCTCACGGCTCACTCCTTTAATCCCTTCTGAAATAACTACTAAGAGAAAACTTTCCTCTAAATAAACCCTTCCCTAGTACTCTGTCAGTCGCTCTTAGTCTACATTTTCCCCACAGCAGTTACCATCTGTTACTATATAATAATTTGGTATTATTATCAGAACAATTTCTTGTCTATAATAGGAACTTAGCCCTTCCTTCCTCGCCCCATCACCCCCAATGCTAGAGCTAACTGCTTGAGCTGTAAAACTGAGCTATATTCCCAGGTCATTTTATATTTTATATTCATTTATATTTTCAATTCATCAGTATCTAGTCTTTGGGTTTGTGCATATGTTACATTTTATTCATTTATTTTGTGTACATATGTAAATGGGCACATGTGTACCACATATAACATATGTAGGACCCAGGGATTAAATGCAAATCATCAGGCTTGGCAGTAAGAGCTTTAATTCATGAGTCAACTCACCAGATCCATTGTTTTTGTTTTTCAAGACAAGTTTGCCCCAAACTTGCAATCTTCTTATCTTAGTCTTGTGAGTTGAGAATTACAAGAATATACTACTGTGCCCAGGGATACAGAGAGAACCCGAGTCCAGCAGCCCAAAAGTATGAGAGAAGATGGGAATACTTACTCTCAAAGGGTTTTCATTAAGGTATGGGGGCTCCCCCTCAATCATTTCAATCGCCATGATGCCCAGGGACCAGATGTCAACCTTGGGTCCGTAGGCCTTCCGTGTCACAACTTCAGGTGCCATCCAATATGGAGTTCCCACCATGGTGCTCCTTTTGCTCTGCTCTGGAGTTATCTGTGCACAGAATCCAAAGTCAGCTAGAAAGGGGGAGAGGAAAGACACACTTAGGATACTCCATCAGTAAGTGTTGTGTACCTACACATGGGCATCAACCTTTGCTCTCTGAAATCTCTGTCTCACCAAAGCAGGAATCACTTGGCTGCTACAAGTCCACTCCTCATTCAACCATGAAGAGAAATAGGAGGAATATTAATAACAACGTCTCCAGCATCCTGCCTTCTCCCCAAACCAAATGGTCAAGACATCGAAGTTCAGCAGGGCATTCTGGCCCTAACTGCTTGGCCCTTTATACATTAAAAAAAAAACCTCCCATAACTCAGAATCTTATAATCAACTCATTCCATTATCCTCTGGACACAAGCCCATGAATTAAATCCCAACCACCAACACTTAAATGTGGCTGGCTCTACTTTTATCAGCCCCTTGCCCTGTGCCAACTGAGTCTTCTCATAACCTGTCTGCCCACTTATGACACGGCTTGTTTGTATAAGCAACTGGTTTTATATCTTTGTACAAAAAAAATGCCTGTAGTTCTTTCACATTATACTGAAACTACATACTTATTTAAAATGGTAGAGCCTTGATAGCAAAGACCCCCCACTGTACTTCAAAAGGGACTGGCATGTAAGAGATATTCAGCAAATGGTTCATGAATAGATAACTGAATGAGTGACATTACATAAAACTTTCTTCTAATTCGTTACAAGTCTCTCATACTAGACTGAAATTTTCTTGAAATCTGATAAAATGTACTCTCAGAGCCTATCAGCGAACCACAGAAGTAGATATTCGGGGTGGGGGGGGAAGTGTTATAATTTGCAAAAGAATTGAAAAACAGTGAAAAGACACTGTAAAAAAAATACAGAGGACTATAAATATCCCATATCGTATGAAATAATAATGTCTCTTTGGTGACTGTCATAATTACTATTATTTAATTACCATCCCCCCAGGACATAGCCCCACATATAGAGAAGTGTTGTCATTCCTGAGACTCCCTACTTACTTAACTTGACAGAGCCGTCCATTCCCAGCAGAATGTTGTCACTCTTGATGTCTCTGTGAATGACTTGGTTTGAATGTAGGAACTCCAAAGCTTGTAGACACTGGTGAAATAGTTGTGCAGAAGGAAAAAAAAATATGATGCAGAAGACAATAATAATTTACCTCCTCATTTTAAAATAAAGGAAGTAAGGCTCTCAGGAATAAACGGACTCGTGCCACATAAAGGGGCAAAGCAACCAACTTTTGTCTCCTAACTAAGCATTTTAAAACTCCACAAGGTGGGGTGGGGTGGAAGAGGCTGAAGAGATGGCTCAGTAGCCACACTGGGCAGCTTACAAACTGCCTGTCCGTCCAACTTGAAGAGATCCCATGCCTTTTGGCTCCTTGGGCGCCCACATACATCTGCACTTAACTCCCCCACCCCAAGCACACATACAATTTAAATTTTAATAATTAATTTTTAAACTGCATACTGCTTTTATCTTATAATTTTCCTTTAATCAAACTATTCTATCAATATATTCCGACATCTAGGAAAAGACACGTGGAAGTGGTGTTAGCAGACATCTTATTCTGGGACACATTGGATTTGACATCCCTATGAACCACAAAGACAAATATTCAGTTGGCACCTGAATTATCTTCAGTTCTATAAAGAGGTTAAGTATCTATAATTCATTTACAAAGACAGATTTTTTTTTCAGTGCTAAGAAGTGAAACCATGTCCTCATAAATACCAAGCACACACATTAACATTGGCAAAATACACAACTGTGTAATTTCACCCATATATCTCTAGCTTTTCTACCATCAGACATGTCACACTTATTCCCACAAAATTTTTAATCTCACTCTTTCTTCAATGTCCTAACTTTTCTGCTATCGAGTATTAGAAAATCTCAGTCTCTCAGGCCCAGGCAGAGGTGACACAAACTTTTAATCCAGCACCCGAGGGCAGCCTGGTCTACAGAGAGAGTACCAGGAAAGCCAGGGCGACGCAGAAAAACCCTATCTCCGTCTCTCCAGAGCAAAACATTGGTCCTCAACATTGTCTACTGCCACCATTATCATTCTCACTTAGAAACATGAAAATGTGCCTATCCTCCATGCACAGTGCTTCTCGCGGAATGTACTTATGCTTTTTTCTTTCCTGTTTGGTTTGTGTAGAGTTATGATTGTTTACTGGTTTGCTTGAGGCAGGGTCTCTTGTATCCCAAGCTGGCCTGGAACTTGCCATGTAATCAAAGATGATCATGAACTTGTGACGGTCTGCCTCCACCACCTCCCCATGCTGGGATCACAGACATATGCCTCCACACCAAGATTGTTGCCTGGAGTTAGTTTATCCTACAATTTTGCTGGTTTGCCTCTACCTTTCATTCGCATGCATATTCAAATCTAGGGAGAAACCTCCTCTGATTATCTACCAGAAGTATGCCACTACCTCCTTACCAGTGTTATTTCTGTCACAGTATACATAGCAGGGAGGCAGGAAAAAACAAAAGGGTTCAAATGTGTATCCAAATAAAAGAGGTGAAGAGAAATATTATTTGTTAGAGTAGTTATGATTACAGATTGAAAAGTATGAGTGACTATTTAAATAGATACTTCTGGGTACTGTCTAATTTTTCTACCATGGTGGGAATAGTTAGCTTTAAAGGAAAAAAAGTCATGATTATCGAAATTATAAAATACAATAGGAATGATAAATCCGAGGACTAACTTCTCCCACTTCCACAGAGCCCAGACTAAAGCCTCTTTCGAGTGTGACCTTCCATGGACAGTAATATGGACGTCACTTCCTGCTTGACCCTCAGCCTTACCTCTCGGCACACAGCTGCTATCTGACCTTCATCCATACAGGTTTCTGTCACCACATCTGTCAAGGAGCCTCCAGCCAAGTATTCCATGACAACCCATAGCTCATCTCCCACAAGGTAACTGCAGGAAAACAAGTACAGGGCAAGAAGGAACAGTTAAAATAATTAAGCTACTGCAGTGGGTTTCAAAACCTAGGGAATAGGATATAAAGGAAACTATCTCAGCCAGCTTCTCAAGCATCTAGGGAAAAACAAAATGTAGAGGACAGAATCAGTAATTGTAAATCACTTAGGAATACACCCAGGAAAAAAAAAAAACAAAGCATACATGGTCTGTGAAGTCCCAAACACTAAAACTAAGAATACTAGGTTAAAATATAAAACCATAGTTCATCACAGTACCTAAAGATACCTCCTAAAATTATAAAGACTAGCTTTATTCCCATGCCTGTGAAGCATGCAGGCAGCACGCATGTGCACGCACAAGCACACACACACATATACACACACGCGCGCGCCAAACGGATGGGATTTGAAAGCCATGTTACCATCAAAAGGAAGGGCACAGGACCTCCTTGAGAGTTCTACTAGATCTGACTGAGATCCATGGGATAATTACTGGGTCTTGTTCAAGACCCTAGCCCCAGGGTCTATCAAAGTAGAAACCAATATTTATTGAATAAATCCATGAGTAAGATAATATGTTAAATATATATTGTTAAAATATAATATTTAATATAATATATATTAAGTGAAAGGGTAGTGATAAATCTTTTAAAAGCTGTAAAGTGTATACAAGGTTACTATGCTGATAATGACTTTTACTTTGAGTTTCTGTAATTCTAGCCTTTTCTAATAACCACACTGTAGTTTGGTAGCCTGACCTGAGTCAGCACTGAATTTGACTCAGAAAGTAGGCTTCTCAGCTCTATTATTGGAGAAATAAAAAGGTAATTTAACTCATCTGGTCAATATTATCTCACTGTAGACAAATGAAAAAGAAGATAACTTGTATTAACCTTCAGCAAAGAAGCTCTGCTGGAGAAAAACATGTTCGTTTAAGGTATAAGACCTGTCATCTTCATTCTGATAATGGGTCATTACTTGGCAGATGGAGAAACTTGAAAGATCTTAATACAAAGGTAAGATTTTATCCTTGTTCTTATGTAATTTTCTTCTGGTGGTGCTGAGAACCAAGCCCAGAGCCTCACACATGCTATCCAAGCAATTCTATCACTGAGCTATAACATTAATTATATCCTAGCCCAATAGCAATTTTTTAAGGTGGTGAAGAATAAACAGGACATGTTTAAAATGGTGCATGCATTAACCCAAGATGTCAGGAAATTGAGGCTGGTAAGCTAAGACAGCTTCTATTTCCAGTCTAATTAAAGTTTATATGAGGAGTAATAAGTCTCAGCTGACCACAAACTTACTAGTAGTTAACAACTGAACAGGCGTTTGGTGGGGAAGGGGAGTGCTGGACAGCAACAAGGACAGATTGATGGATGAACTTTTGTTGAGATTAGAAAAACAAAGAGTCTCCTTTTTTCCATGATTGTCAGATTTCAAAACAACACCCAGACTAGAGTGAACATCACATTTTAAGAGTATATGGACAGTAAGAGTTAGTCAGGAAGGTGAGCAGGATGAGGAAATGCTAAGATTATAGAATGAAATGAGGACATCAGGCAGATGGGCTGACAAGGCCACTCCCCTAACCAGAAAACACAGTAAAGAATCAGTTGTTAGAAGCTGTGGGGTGGAGGGTTAACCATCACTCAGATTGACTGCCGGCAAATTGAAGTGCTCAGCAGAGCAAACACTTGGATGGAAGCAGTTCCAATGCTGCCTTCATCTTCTCCTCTGACACTTAGGCCCCAAAGGCCTGAACCGTCTGTGGCAGGATCCACCCGCTCCATACCTGTCCAGGTAGTTCACAATATTTGGGTTTTTGTTTTCCCTCATGACCAGGATCTCATTAATAATCAGCTCCTTCTTCGGCTGCTGCTGCAGATTCATCTGTTTAATGGCCACCTGAAATGACAGTATATTCAATGTGCGCCAAGAGTCACACAACATTTGCCAAGCACACGTTTAGCACTAGACCTTAAGTACTAAGGAGACAATGATGAGTAAAGCGTGGTCTTAGCCCTGAGGTAATTCATAACTTATCAATGTTAAATGGTTTTCAAAGGGAGTCTCTCAGCCAGCGGCATTTCACATCATCTCAGACGCCACCTCAAACCTACTGAAAGTCAGAAACTGTCTCAATAAGCCCCTGTGCTATTCTTATATACATCAAAATCTGATACCTCAATGTAAAAAAAAAAAAAAAAAAAAAAAAAAAAAAAAATCACTAGCTTGTTGGTACTACCTATTACCTTAGCACCCAGGAGGCCGAGACAAAAGAATTGTACATTGGTCAGTAGCCTGGTTTCATAGTTAGACCTGTCTCTAAAAATGTTAGTATAAAAATTATAAGAAACTATGAAAAGTTCAAAGAAGTTAATTAAAAAATAGTAAGTTTTAAACACGGGGCTGGAGAGATGGCTTCACGGTAGCGTGTACTTCTCTTGCAGAGCTCAGTGCCCAGCACTCACACGGGCAGTTCCCAGCCACCTGTGACTCCAGCTCCAGCGGTCAGACATTCTGTTATTCCTCCACCACCCCCACCCCCACGGCATGGAAAGATAAATCAGAGATTATCAGACATAAGAAAGATTATGAAAGGGGACAAGATTCCCAACACTTATGTGAAGGGGGGGGGGCGCTTCATGAGCTCTTTCATTTATATAAATAAAACAAAATCTCACTTAATACAAGCAATAAGGTATACTTCAGATGGCTAGGTATTAGGCACTCTTCTTAGCTGTTCACTAACTTGTTAACTTTCTTTTTTTCTTTTCTTTCTTTCTTTTTTGAGACAGGGTCTCAGTATGGAGTCCTGACTCTGACTTGCCTAGAACTCACTATGTAGACCAGGTTGGCCTTGAACTCATAGAGCTCTGTCTGCCTCTGCCTTCCAACTGCTGGACTTAAAAGGCATGTGCCACCCCACCTAGCCAAATGTTAGCTCATTTAATCTTCAGAGGTATCTTGTATGTAACTTCTGCAAAAAGTGAGGAAATTGTGTTCAGAGAGGATACATGGCTTGTATATACAGTAATTCAATAGTAAAGTCGGATATATAACCTTTAAAGGCTATTGGGGTCAGCAGGTAATAGGATCCGTTTAGTAGATAGAGAGAGCCAACTCTTGCAAGTTTTTCTCTGACCTACATACATGTCTGGGGGCATGTACACACACATACCACATACATATAAAAGCTACTACTTTGTTATAATTTATCCTGCTAATGTAAGGATACGTGGATAACTCTCTGCCATTGAAAGCAAAATGGCTCTTGTTTACCTAAAGTACCCTTGGTTTGACATCAAAATTTCTCAATATTAATCACCACTGTTCTCTATGTTCCATGTTCTCTCTGCCTTTGTTTAAGATCACCTCCATCTGGGATACTGTATCACTTTTATACATTCAAAGTCTTTGTATCAGGGCAAAAGAAACTCCATTCTCAAACTTAATGCGCTTTTTATTTTTTTGTTTGTTTTTCCCTTTTTGGAAGCCCCTTTAGATCATTTTATTCCTGCTACTGTGTATGAAGAATTAGGTATATATGTGTGTCCATGAATGTATTTAGACATTTCAGAGCTTAGTTAAAAGCTTCAAATCCCCAACATCAATCACAGGGCTCAACAAATACAGCTGGTGCAAAGAGGGAAAGAAAAGCCGTAAGTTGATAAGTTCTTTGTTTTCAAAAGACACACACACGCACACACACACGCACACACACACGCACACCCCCACACACACACACACCCCACTACATCCCATAGGGTTACATCTATTCCCTAGAAATTGTCTTTTTCTTGTTTAGTGGACAAGAATGTGAACACCTAATAGAACTTCTCTCCAGAAGCAGTAATAAGAATGAAGGATGCAGACTAGAGAGATAGACGGTTCAGGGGTTAAGAGCACTGAAGACCCAGTTCATTTTCCAGCCACCCACATGGCAGCTCATTAACTGTCTAACACCAGTCTCAAGAGACCTGATGCCTTCTGACTTCCTTGAACATGTACGAGGTATACAGACATACATGCTGAGAAAACACCTAGACACATAAAAATAAAAAATTTAAGAAGTGAATGTTGCAAACATTTTGAAGTCGAATGTTACTTCAAGTCAATATACTCCTCTCAATAGGTTCAGTTAATTATTAAGAATAAAAATAATTCTTATGGGCCATCAAGATGGTTCAGTGGATCAAAGTTCTTGCAGTCAAACCTGACAGCCTAAGTTTGATTCCTGGGACCTACATGACAGAGGGAAAGAACAAAGTCTCTCTTTCAAGCTACTCTCTGTCCTCACATGTAGACATGGTCATCACGGTCATATGCTCATGCCACCCTCTCTGTCTCTATCTGTCTCTCTGCCTCCGTCTGTCTTGTCTGTCTGTCTTGTCTGTCTCTCTCTCTCACACACACACATTCTTTCTCACCCACAGATAAGTATAATAAAAATTTTTAAGATGATTTTATCAAGCATTTAATAAATGCTTCCAGTTATAACCCAAATAAATTGTTTGTAAGTGGGTTTCCTAGCAGGTCAGGCCTGTAGGTCTCACGGCAGCTTTCTACAGTGGCTGAGGAGTACCTTTCCCAGTGGCTAAAAAGCTACACATTAATTTGCTATAGATATTAAATATGCCTTTAAATTAGGACTAGGGCCTTAAGAGTCCCTCTGGAGCTCCTCAGGCCGTCCTAGAGGATGAGACATAGTGCTTGTGAACCTCCCAGTGGTCATCAGAAACAGCAGCAAGGGAGAACACAAACAAAGGCTAGGCCAGACAGTAAGAGTCCTTTTTAGTCACTACTGATGGGCTCTGCAACCCTGACTAAAATGCCTTCACCTAATCAAAGCCCATCCACCCAGGATAGGCAATACCATACCTATAAAAGAAAAATAACTGGACTTCAACCTAAAAGATCTAAGCTTTAGGCTTGACTGTTATTCTCTAAATCTGACCAATCACCAGTTTTCTGAGCCTAAATCTCCTCATAGATACACTAAAAAGAATAACCTACTCAAAACGTGGTTTGTTTTTTTTTTTTTACTTACAACATGTAAGTAAAAGATTTAAGTAATGAAGGAAGCCAGTAATGAATATGATAAGCACAGTAGTAGCACATCTGCTAAGCACCTGGAACAGAACAGCAAGAATGATGACAGGACTACCTGCTGTACTTACCTAAGCCAAGCCTAACAACCCTTCAAAGTAATGTGTCGCAATTTTAGGGATACGCATTGAAGCTAAGACATGTAAGAAAACCACCTGCGAACATAATCAATGCTCTCCGATCAGTATGACTGCAAAAGCTCTTCTAGTATATACTTTCAACTATACACATTACCTTTAAAAACAAGTTTGAGAAATGGCTGATCTCTAACAGGAAGATTTCCCAGCACTGACATGCTAACCTATCTATACGTGACAGCAAAAGCTCCCCTCTTCCAGCTGGATGATGCCCCCAATAATCATTCATAAAGACTAAGAGCATTACACTACCCTCACTACCGATTTATGTCCCTTGGGCAGGAAATGAGGCCTTCCTGACCACACTGCATTAGCTACGCTAATGGATTTCCTTCCATTCATAGTTTTGTAACCACAAGACAAGCACACAGCAAAGTCAAGTTTCTTTCCTGTGGCCCACTTCTCACACGGGCATCTCCAGGACTTCCAGGAACCACTCATCACCTGCCTGTCTCCTAACAAGGATTACATGGCAAGAGGGAGTCCTCAATGTCTAACCTTAGCTCTGCCATGACTCTGCAGCCCAAAACACACAGGATTTAAAACCAAAAATTCTAACCCAGACCCCGATCATTCAGGCAGGAAGAGATCAAATGGTTCACCCAAGGTAATAGAAATAACTTCAGGCAAGCATCCATGTCTTTAAATTCTTAACTATAATAATGGTTTTACTTTTTAAGATTTTATTTTTAATTATATGTATTATGTTTGTGCCTGTTGTGAGGGTCTGTGTACATGAGCATAGTGTCTGCTAAGGCCAGAAGAAGGTGTTGGAGCCCCCTAGAGATACAGGATATTCTAAGCCACCCAAGTGAGGGTACTGGGAACTGAACTTGAGTCCTTTGCCAAGAACAGCAAGTGCTCTTAACCACCGAGACATCTCTCCAGCCCCCACATTGATGATTTTAAAAATTAGCTTACTCTCACAGAACATCAATATTTGGCTTTTATATTTGTGAAAAGCTAATAAGAACCCAATAAAACATGTGCTATCCCTCAAGGACAGATATCAGATTTTGATAATCAAAAATATACTAGTAGATCCTAGCAGTCTTTCTCAGAGGAACAAAACTTTATTTCCATTCAAAGAGGAGGTTCCTCACTCAATTTCTGAGTTCCAATACTCTTAACTAAGATTTTCTCCCAGGTAGCTACTGATTACCACCCACCTATCAGTATTCCTGTTTTGTAATTAACCAAGGTTAGTCTACAAGGAATCTCCAATCAGATACTGCCTTCATGGATTCCTGTTCAATAAGGTTAGCATTCTCATGACTTAATAAAATAAGGACAAAGAGGTGCCTCCAAATATGAGGACTCCAGCACCCCGTGCGATCTGAAGCATAGAGCTGGAAGGTCCTGGATTAGAAGCTGGCAGTCATGATTTTAAATCTCCTATAACTAGACGGTTCTGTATGATCTCTCAGGCAGTTTCCACCTTCTTCATCCTTAAGCCTTTGACTTTATTCTTCCTCCTGGAATATTACCCATCTGGAAGCTGTCCTCACAGTCTCTCACAGTTCTACCAAGTTACCTGCTAACTAGTCCTCAAATCTACTGACTTCTACAGCATCATCTCTCATTTGGAATTATACAACAGCCTCCTGGCTTGCTTGGTCCATTCTTCCTCCTCTGACCGGAGCTTTGGTGGCTTTTGCAAAAGTTTTAAGTCTTATATTTCTCCTATTTGGTTCCAACCTGGTACAGAAAGAAACCAGAACTATCCCACTGAGCCAAAACAGAAAGGAAAGAAAAAAGGAGGGGATAAATTAACTTCAGATTAAACAAAAAAAATTGCAGAAGCACAACAGTTGGTGATGAACACTTACCTCCTGCCCTGTGGCTACATCCATTGCAGTATACACCGTGCCTGAAGCACTGAAAAAAAGATAAGAGAGAGAGGAAAACAAACCAGGTGTTCAATGACGTAGCATTTGCCTATGCAGCTCTACACGTAACCTGGCAATATGTTAACAAAAGCAGCAAAACAAATCTTCCCCGTGCAGCCCTCCTACCCTCACGTCTGAAAGGTGGTGTGTGGTAGGAAAGAATGAAAGCTTTAACCCATCTAGAACTTCTACTTTGCCTGACAAGTTATGACCCTGAGCTGTACTCATACGCGGATGTAAGAGTGGCCCGTGCTAATCACTAGGCCAAGTCCATGAAATACAGAAGTGTGCAAAGACATTACTTCTTTCACCTGCTTGCCCTGTTCTTCTCTACTCCCTTTGGGAACTTGGTTTCATTTTGCACAGTTGGGACTGAGGGAATGGAAAAGGGGCCCAAGGAGAATCTGAGAATAAAGTAAGGGAGATGACTTATATTACTTACTGAAATATAGACTTTTAGAGTATTAGAAATATTCCTTCACTATCCTGGATACAGCTTATATTCCTGTATTCATTTTTTGAAAATCATAGAACAATATACTTCTGTGTTATCTTTTATTAAAATTTACATTAAAACCTACAACTAGAGCCTGCTGTGGTGGCATCTGCCTGTAATCTTGCAACTCAGTAAGCCAAGGATGGAGGATGGGTAAGACATTCCCCTCACAAAAACACAAAGTAGGAGTAGGTATGAGAGGGCTGCAAGGATTGCTATTGAGCTTTTGAAAGTCTATTCTTTAATTAATCTTTTAAATATATAAATAATTTTTAAGAACTATGAAAACTTGGTCAACCCACATTGAATAGTCTAAAATAATGCAGAAGTATCCTTTCCCTCCTTATAGGATACTCTGACACTTTAAAATCACACTTTTCAGTCACAACTGATCAAAAGAGCTTCGTTTTCTATGGTTTGAATGAAATGCAATTTTAGGGTTTTTTTTTTTGGTTTTTTTTTTGTTTTGTTTTGTTTTCAAAAATAAAATGATACTGCACATAGTTTCCCAAATACATATACTTCCAGGAAAATATGGTGTTGTTTCCACTTTACCCTAAAAGTAAGAATAGCTCCATGTCAGACATATGAACATGTAGGGACACAGTCAAACAAAGAGATGGTGGCATAAAAAAGAAGTGAAAGGGTTTTACAAAGAATGAAAGAGAGGCTGGAAATAATGCTAGAAAAGTGATCCTGTCTATATGAGGTAACCAAACTCCTCATCATATACCTAAAACCACAAATCCCATATACATCTAGGTAATTTCCAACACATATTTATAGCTATACACAGCATTGTATATACGGTACAATTTGTAGACATTTTGAATCATCTGGTCTTTTACAAGATATTCTCAGCAAATCCTAAAGTTATGTTTCCCACAAAAGTCAGGTCAATTAAAGTCAGTTGGACTCTGCCTTCAAGTTAGAAACCATGGTCACCATCTCCCTCAGCACCACTCTTTGAAGCCTAGCTACCTGCATGTAAAGTGTGAGGATAAGATACTGGCTATCAAATGGGGACTGGGTGTGCTCACTGGTACCTTCTTCTTAGCTGCTTGATATCGATCTTCCTACCCAGAGCCCTCTGTACTCCTGCCACTATACATCATTCTTTTAAAAAACATTTTTTAACCTTCTAAGTATTTTGCCTACATGTATGTATGTGCATCGTGTGTGTGTGTGTGTGCGCGCGCCAAGGTTAGAAGTTGGAATGGGATCCTCTGAAACTAAAATTACAGATGGTTGTAAGCTACCATGTGGGTGATAGGAACCAAACCCAGGTCTTTCCCAAGAACAAAAAATGCTCTTAACCACTGAGTCATTTCTCCAGCTTTTATATATATACCATCCTTAAAGGGCAAGCATATTAAAGTCTTAGAAACTAAACATTTTGGGACTATAAATTCCATGTGCATGAAGGTTTAGAAAGCACACTGGGTAGTACTCTATTATTTCTATCTCAAGCAGACACACTAAGATCAGGCAGCTTAATAGTCTTCAGGTCTTTAAATTGGAGAGGCAGGGAAGTGAGCCAAAATTGTAACAGTATCAATTTATCAAACTGGTGTGGCATTTATATTTTTTTTAATTATGGAATCAGCATCAATATGAGTGCTTAATAAATACTTCATCCTTGCATTAGCCCTAGCTGACCTG
This sequence comes from Acomys russatus, assembly GCF_903995435.1. Lineage (NCBI taxonomy): Eukaryota > Metazoa > Chordata > Mammalia > Rodentia > Muridae > Acomys > Acomys russatus. The sequence continues at coordinate 49,886,904 of NC_067143.1, read as the reverse complement.
TTAAATAAAGCAGGTAACATTTCATAGATGATACACATCTATTCTATTTAAAGATGTGTTTTGGTGGAGAAATGCTGCCTCAAATTAAAGAAACTCAAATGTAGAGAAGGAATCTGACTTGCTAAAATGTGTCTATATGCCTTTTTGCTACATTCTTAATACTCAATTTAATTATATAAGAACAAAAATCCCATCTACATTATTGAGGTTAAGAAAAATAATTTCTTCTTAAAAAAAATGTAAGGTTATCTTCTACCAGTTTGGGCTCCCAACAGCACTGTCTGGTAGGAAAGCCACTTGGATCAAGAAAAATGGCATCTGCTCAGCCAAAAGTTGCTCTGAGGATCAAATTAAGGCTCAATGAACATAACAAATACAAACTATAAAATGATGTGCAAATATAACACCCCATACCCATATTTTACAATCCTTTAACACATTTTCAGAAATTTCTGGTAGCCTACAAAAATCAAGGCAAAATTTTTCCAAATAATTAGTAACAATGATTTGTTTCACCAAGAGCCTACTATGAGCCAAACTTAATTTTTTCAGTTTCTTTTACATTTCATGTATGTTACCATATCCATAGAAATATCATTATTTTAACTTTTCTCATAGAGATAGAATTTACCTAAAATTTTCTGCATTAAAATTTTAAGTCTACAGTTTGACTTTTACATTTGTATACAACCCTTGCACCATTCCCTCTTTCTTTGCCCCACTTGACCTCCTCCTCCCAGACAAAAGCTGACTTGTATATAATTCTCTGTGTGTCTTTCTATCTCCTGCTGATCTGAGATCCTTGAGGGCAGAGACTGTGTCCGATTCACAGCCATATTCACACTCCTCTACACACAACAAGAACTCAGTTAAAATTTGCTGAGTTCAGGCCACTGAGAGAACAGCATACAAGGTATGGAGGTGAAACTAGAGAGAGTCAAGGTCAGATCCTGTCACTCACCTAGAAAAATAGGTCCCATTCCACACTACAAAGTCTGTGGATCTGGGGCTTAATTTCACATTTGCAATAATAGGTCTCAATACGAGGGCAAATAAGGTTAATATGAAAAATCAGCTATAGTTTGGGAAGATGGTTTTATGCTAAGACAACCAGTGACTCATTTACTCCTGTTTCAGGGGTATTTTAGCATAGTCAGACAACGCATCATCTCTCATGTCACATAAAGCATAATTCTGAAAAATTTGGAAGTCATACTAATATAAAACCTTCAAATAGGTGAGGCAAAGTAGAGAAAGAAGAACAAGGTTGATGAGAGGGGGGAAAACCCAACAACAACAAGTAAATTCATATGTCATTACATATAATTTTAAGTCATTTCTCCAAAACAACATGACACCCCTACTAACCCTTGTCCGATCTTCTCAAACCGTGAATACTTCTTCTTAGGGTCGCCCACACTCACTATGCTCCCTTTGAAAGAAAGAGAGACTGTGAATCATTTTGGTCCGGATCAAGACACACAAGAGATCCCATGATCTTCTTAACCCTCTGAGTTGACAGTTTTTAAAGCATTATGTCCAGTTTCCCAAAAGCATATCAGCCAGGCCTATTACCTTTCCATTAATAAATCCCAAGCAAAAGTTTTATATCCTTAACTGTTGATTCATAGTAATTTATTCCATTTCTAAATTCCTAAGGGCCATTCATTCATTTATTGTTGGTTTTGTTATGTTTTGTTTTTTGAGACACGGTTTCTCTGTGTAGTGTTGGTTGTCCTGGACTCACTCAGTAGACCAGGCTGGCCTTGAACTCACAGCAATCCACTTGTCTCTGCCTCTGAGTGATAGAATTAAAGGTGTGCGCCACTCTCCCTCCCCTAGCCATTCATTCATTTTAAAAATCATTAAACATTTACTCATTCGTTACATGCCAGCCTATATGCTGAATGCTAAAAATAAAGAGGAAGGTGGGGCTCCTTTAAGATAATCATTACTGTCTACTCAGCAGGGGATTGGGAGAGATACTAAGGCTTGAAACCCAAGCCCACTCTGGGCTTTGGAGTGCTGAGAGTTGTATGGAAGAGTGGGGGAATGGAAGGACCAGGGGGGGTCAGGAGCTCCACAGGGAGACCATCAAGGCCAGTGGCTCTGGACACAGGGGGACCTGTACAAACTGATACACCAGCCAAGGACAATGCATGCGGAGAGCCTAGACTGCCTGTTCAGATGTAGCCTATACCTATTACAAGAGACAGTATGTTCTATTTACAAAACCACAGCTTGATCTAACCTCAGCTGCATCACTCCACAGCTCTATGACCTGGGACAGGGTATTTAGGATCTTGGAGTCTTAAAAACCTTAACCGCATAAACGAAGATAATCATGTATATCTTCACAAAGTTACTATAATAAAATTTTAAAATTCAAGAGACTATCTTTCTTGCTTGTTGTCTGCTATATAGAACAGGTTCATAAATCATTGGTTTTTCCTTCTTTCTTTTTCTACAACCATGATTGCAGGATTGGCTTCTCCTAGGTCAATAGCAAGCATTAGCAAGAGCATTCTTTTCCACCAAGCATAGTCAATACCTCAGTCTTTCTCCATACAATATTCTAGACTACTGACTAAATAAAAGCCATTTGTTATGTCCATAACCCTCAAAGTGAGCTGTCCACATTCTCTCTTATTATGTCCCTATACTAAGGTAGTGTGCACCCAGAGCTTGTGAAACAGGGAAGGGGTGAAAGTTCACATGATGGGTAAGGAGTACAGTCCATAGTTCAGGTATCACATAGAGCCAGCCAGTCACATGGCTTAACCCTAGGATCCAGATCTTCATATCAGCAATCCACCTCAGTGACTGACCAGTCACAGACCAAAGGAAGACTCAAACAAGCTATACGGTACTTACGTAATTTCTCCAAGATCTCCTCATCAGACATTTTAGGCTTCTTCTTTTGCTTTTCAGTATTCCGGGTCAAAGCATCTGGTGGAGTGGTGTTATTCTCAGTAGGTGAAATAGGAGATGTAGCCACATCCCGAGTCGGAGTAACAGGAAGTGGTTCAATCACAGATCGTGTATATACCTACACAATCAGCAGGAAATTTTGGCAAAGCCAGCCTTTGTTAACATAGTGGAACCTTTTCTAGATGTTCTAGTTAGAACTTCCCAGGGACCTCCTCTTTCCCCACTAAACCTTTCTTTTTTATGTCTAAAACTATATTATTCGTCTTCTCAGCCACAGTCCAATTGCCCTATGTAAAACAACCTTCCTTGGCTCTCACTGCAAAGGTTTGTGATGGCCTTAGCACTAAAATCATTCTAAAAGGGCTAGACCACGCTCAGTAAAAAATTTGGAAGAGATTCTATCACTAGATGGAAATCTCCCTCACCCAAGATAACTCTTTTTCTGAGATGAAACTTTTGTGTGTACTCCCTGGACACTTTGCAACACTTAATATTGTTTTCAATGGAGTTATTTCCTCTTGAGCTGTTGAGCTCTTACCAACAATTAACAACTCTTATGTATTGAGGCAGTAAGGTAAAGCAATTTAAAACAAACTTGGAAACTTGATGGCCTAGCTTAAATCTCAGTACTCATTACTATTCAAATGATGTCAGTCAGTTTCCTTGTCTATAAGTGGACATTATTTAATAATAAATCAACCTGTGTGAATGATTAGAGCCACAAATGGCAGATGTTAAGCATTCAAACCTTAGCTTTTAAAGACATTGTATTTCCTATTTGTTCATTTGTTTAACAAATATTGGCTGAGAACCCATGGTAAGCTGAGCTCTGTACAAAGCACTGCCCTACTCATTCTGAGGAAGTGTGAAAGTAATCTTTACAAAGGCAAAAGAGAGACATAATTAAGAACAGAGCAACTACATACTACTAAAGTTATGAAGAAAGTACTCCCAGGTTATGCTTCCTTTTCCAAAAGACGTTTTCAGTATTTCAGATTTTTATCATTAAAAAAAGTCTATTTTTTGACCATCTATTGGGTCTATTGAAACAGAGAACATGCATTACTCCTCTAATTACTTACCTAATATAAAACAAGCATTCAGATAAGTATTTACACAGAATCAATTAACAAATGGATGAAGATCTTTCAACTGGACTGGCTTTCTGACTATTCTAGTGAAATAATTTCTCAATTTTTATTCTTGTACCTGTAGAACAATTCTATCCTAGGTACTTAATCCTTCTCTGCTTCTCATCTATGGCTCCTTGATAAAGATACCCTGTGTGTTCCCTCTGTAACATTCTCCTTAGCTGGCTCCCAGTACAGGTCTATACACACAAAAATGTGGTGTGTATGCTATTGTGGAATGCAATCTGCACTTGGATTTAATTATCTGCTCTCAACCCCTGGCTTTTGCTTACTGTGGGTGGATCAATTTATCCCTCTAAGTCTCATCTGCTTCCTATATAAATTAGAAATTAGCAATATTTACTTCAGAGAAGATGCTAAGAAAAGCAAAGTTATCAACCTACTCTTTTATTCAGTATTAACTGTTCTCTCTCTTTTCCCTGTGCCCAAACTATATTAAGCACTAAAAAGATAAATAATACATAGATAAATAGGTGATAAATAGACTGATGTCCTCTACTTCAGAGAAGTTCAAGATTTAGAGAGAAAACTGTGGTAAGTAAATATGCCTGCAAACCACAAACAGGGTGTGTCTAGGGAGATATTGACAGCTCATTGATTTAGAAAGCTATTTTCCTTAAGGTAACTTTGTGACCTACAGACAAGGAAATCCAACAGATTCTATTTGTAAGTCCTTAGACTAAGAGGTAAGCCATCTAATTGAATTTCCTCCACAGCAGCGCCCACTAGTCACTCAATCAACGTAGAGCTTAAGTCCTGGATAGCTCTTTCATTATGGAGATTTCATAATAAAAAGCCAAAACAAACATTAGTAGAGTGTTTCAGAGTATCATCTGATGGGAGACCGCTGCTCAATGATGCTAAATCAAATAAAAGCAAAGGTACAGACTGTGCAGAGTGGAGAAAGAGGGAGTGTGGCTATTCTGAAATGCAGGAACCTCAAAGGAAGTTAAAAGAGAAATCACTACCAATATCCGGCATCAAAATGCACTTCTAATGTCCAGCACATTAATAGCGCTAATGTATTTATAAACTCTCTCGGGTCTTTGAGTACCATTAAAGATGCTGGAGAAGGTAAACACTGCATATTTAAGACAAAAGAAAATATATTTGGCAAGATAATTTGCTGCTTCCTAAGAGATTGGAATAATTTATTTTATTCTGAAATTGAAATGTGCCTTATCTGTAAAGGATAAATAGGATAAATAAACCAAGGGTAGACAGGTATAAACACCAATTGCCTAGGAAACTTTAGGAATAGCTGAAATAACAAACACACCACTTCTCTTTAGTCATGGAGAAAGTACTTTCAAAACAGGTGGTCCAGCTGGGCACAGTAGTGCAGGCCTGTAATATTAGCACTTGGGAGAGTGAGACAGGAGAATCACTATGAATCAAGGATAGCCTAGATTACATAGTAAGATCCTCTCTCAAAACAAGAGAGGGGAAGAAAAGTAGTTTAATGACTATACCAGCTGTAAACTCCATGGTCCCCTATATCAAACTCCTAGCCTTACCTAGCCTTAGTACCACCACCTCCCTACTCTCTGTCACCTCTTACTTGAAGAGTTCATAAGCATTCCAGATCCTCAGAGACTCACAGATTTTGTGTGTTCTGGGCGTGGAGCAATCACTGGAGGTGGGGTAGCATCGTCGTCGTCATCTTCATCTTCTGACACTGGTGGCACTGCTGGAGTCTCAGACACAGTCTTCACATTCTATGCAGAAAAGACAAAACCATCTGGTCCAGTGGACACAAAGCTTGAAATCCCAGGTCTGCTAGCTCTCTAGAAGGAACTCAATTCAACACCCCTTATGAATACTCATTAGCCTCAAGGCAGCCAGTCATCTTAGTCAGTTTCCTTCCTTTTAGCCACTATCCACTCACTTTGGGTGTTTCCTTTTCCTACCTAAGGCCTAACTGGAATAGTGACCCAGCTATCTTACAGCTTCCCTACCTGCCTCTTAGAATCAAAATACTCAAAGACAAGTTCAGTTTCTTCTTATTCTATGACAAATAATAATGAGCAAAAAATAAATGTAGAGAAGAAAATAAAAAGTTTTGAATTTTCTATACTTTATCACTGTAATTCCTTGCTCTTCCTAATATATTAACTAGAAGTCTAAATAGCATCCTCTTTCCTTTTTCTAAACTCCTGAAACTATTGTGCCATAGGGTATGAATGTGGCAGGCCCTGCCTCAGTCAAGGTGCAGAATATCAAGATGCTTCATTCCATAAAGGACGATGGGTTTCTCCCCAGGCCGGATGCTCTTTTACTGAGCTTCAGTCCTATACCAGAATGAACTTTACGAGCATCCCTAACTAGATTTGCTAATGGTCTATACAACTTGATCTCCCCACGCAAATTGTAATAGAGCTAGACTAAAATAACCAGACTCAAGAAAGTGGACCTAAAGCACGAGTTGTTGGTTTCAGTATTATGACTAAAAATGCAATAAGGGTTTTTCAGATAAACTGACATAAAGAATTTTATATTGTTTTCAGTCTCTAGAATACAGTGATGGTCCAAGGTCTGAAGCAGCTCGCCATATTGTAAAAGAGAGAGACAAAGGGTGAGTCCCCCTCCCACCTACCATCTGAGGCTCCTGAGAAGGAAAACCAAGAGTCCTAAAGACAAGCGACAAACTGAAAAATTAAGGAAGACTAAACATTTGATATACTAGGGAAATTGCAATCTCATACATTATAAAAACAGGACCTCAGTAGAGTATGTAACTTAAAAATCTGACAGTGTCAAGCACATATAAGCAACTAGTTATGATGACCATAGGCAGTAGGTCATCTTCCTGATCTAAAATGTCGTCACTTGAGGAACATGAAGGAAGAGTCATGTAATTTGAGGAGATAAAAGAAGGGAAGGGAGAAGGGTTAAAGAGTGGTAAAATGTTACATAGCAAGACACTACCTCAAAAAAAAAATTTTTTTTTTAGTAGCAGAAACAGTGGAAACCAGAAGGCAATAGGATGATTTATTCCAAGAACTGAAAAAATTTTAACTATAAAATAAAACTATTTTTAATAAATGGAGATGGGGCTGGAGAGATGGCTCAACAAGTAAAGGCATCTGCCACCAAGCCCAGAAACCTGAGTTTGATCCTAGGAACTCAAAGGATAGAAAGAACTATCTCCTAGAAATTGTACACACACACACACACACACACACACACACACACACTGGCATATACATGCCCCACTTAACACATATAAATAAAAATAAATAAAAATTTTTAATGAAGATGAACACATTTCAGGTTTTTAAAAAAACCCAGAAGTATTTGTTGTTAGCCTATCTCATTTGTAACTAATACTATACATAAAAAAAAAATTCCATTGAGACTGAAAAGAAATAACATCAAATGAAGAATAAAGAAAATGGTAAATAAATAAATATGAAAGATTCTACAAATATATATATTTAGATTTCTTGTTGCTCTTTTTATTATGCATTATATTAGTGTACATTTATTTGTCACATTATATATTTATTACATTATATATTAATACTGTATTATTATTATTATTATTATTATTATTATTATTATTATTATTATTATTATTATTACATAGCCCTGGCTGTCCTGGAACTTCCTACATACACCAGACTAGTTTCAAACTCATCTCTGAATGTGCCTGCCCTGCGTCCTGATTGCGAGAATTAAAGGTGTGCACCACCATGCCCAATGGATCTTGTTGTTCTCTTTAATAAAAAAGACTGTATAAAGCAACACCTATAAAACTACATTGTTGGGCTTCTAATATATCAAGTGTGTACATTTAAAGAAATATATTTAAGTATATATGGATTAAAGACAATAGCTCAAAGAAGAAGCAAAGAAAGGGCAGACTTTATTAGTGGAGCTTAGTTAACATTAATCTGAATTCTAACGAAAATTACGTAAACTGCAATAAATTAAAATGCATACTGTAACATGCAGAGCAACCACAAAGAAATAGATTTGATTATATTGTTTTATTTAGTATAGGGGACTCATGTGCCACAGACTGCATGTGGAAGTCAGAGGACAATTTGTAGGAGTTAGTTTTTTCCTTCCACCATGTAGGTCCTGGGAATTTAACGTAGGTCCATCCTAGCGCTTTAATGGCAAATGGCTAAGCTATCTTCCCAGCCTTAAGAAATAGTTTCAAAGAAGTCAAATTGATGCAATGCAAGCACTTATTCAGAGGGTTGGAAGATGGCTGCTTGGGCAAAGTTTACTGCACAAGCCAAGGATCAGAGATCAGAGATCCCTAGCATATACACAAAAAGCCAGTGTCGCAGTCAGGATTACCATTGCTGAGATAAAACACCATGGCCAAAGCAACTTAGGGAGGAAAGGGTTTATCTGGTCTACACTTGCAAATCACGACTCATCACCAAAGGAAGTCAGGACAGGAACTCAAAACTGCATAGGAACCTGGAGGCAGAAGCTGATGCACAGGCCATGAGGTGGTGCTGATTACACCCTGCTTTCTTATAGAACCCAAGACCTCCGGCCCTAGGAATGGCACCACCCACAATGGGCTGGGCCCTCCCTCATCAATCACTAACTAAGAAAATGCCTTATAGGCTTGTCTACAGCCTGATCTTACAGAGCCATTTTCTCAATTGAGAATTTGATTCCAATGACCGTAGCCTGTGGCAAGATGACCTAAAACTAATCAGCCCAGTCAGGCATGTCTTCCCGAAGCCAGGCGTGTCTTCTGAACTCTGACTATGAAGTACAGAGAGGTAAACGCCGGGGCCTCACTGCACATCCAGTCTAGCAGTAATGTTGAGCTCCATGGTCAGTAAGAGATCTACTCTCATAAAATGTGGAGGGTGACATCAACCTCTGGCTTCCATGTGAACATGCATGGATAAGCACACCATGTACACACACACACACGCGCGCGCGCACACACACACACACTTTTTTAACATAAAAGAAAGCAGTAGAAGGGGAATTAAAAGAAAGTCAAGATCAATACGGAAAACTGGTAGCAAATGGCAAAAATAAATTCAAACATAATTCTATTAAATATCCAAAGTCTAAATACTCTATAGAGCAGATAGTGTTACACTGGAAGAAAAACAGCAAACAAAATATAAGCATATGTTGTCTATAGGAAACATATAAACTCAAGGACATAAATTTAAAGTGAATCAACTAGAAAATATGTACAGGAAAACAGTGGCCTTAAAAGAATGCAGTGGGTTATAATAATTAAAACAAACATTTTATAGAAACAGTAGCATGCTGGAGATGTACCTCAGTGGTAGAGCACTCGCCTAGCATATGAAGGGCCCTCAGCTTAATCCCAGCAGAGAGAGAAAGAGAGAGAGAGAGAAAATGAAAGAGGCAGGGAGACAGACAGATATACAGAAACACAGAAGGTCATTTCACACTGTGTAACAAGTAAAAACAATTTATATAATAATTATATAAACAAAAAATCATACAACATATAATTTTAAATATCTATGCAAAACAAGTCATTCTATGTAAAGCAAGAAATGACATATTGAAGGCAAGAAATAATTCATATGTACAGAGAAATTTCAATTATTCTTGAGGATTTCATTTCTCCACGCTCAATAATTAGGAGTACAAGAAAATATATAGAAAACACTCTATTTGACCTAACCATCCCATCCAATACATGCAGGAGACACTTTCAACCATACGTGAGTCACTATTTCCCACAACAGAACTGCTAGGCCATGAAAACACATCTCAATAAAACTGAAAGAAATAAAGTTATCGAACAGCGGGTTAAGAAATTTGTCTTAGAAATGGCCAATGAAAAGATGCTCAAAACCATTATTCATTTGGATATGCAAATAAAACCACAATAAGATATTACTTCACATGCACTAAGATGACTATAATCAGAAGATAGAAAACAAGAATGGAATACAGGGTAATTAGAACCCTCATAATTGCTGGCGGGGATGAAAAATGACGACAACACTGTGGAAAACAGTCCGGTAGCTACTTTTGTAGTCAGATCTTTATCAACAAGGAAACTTACAAGATTCTTCTCTGGGTCTGATCTAGAACCTAAAGGAAAAACTCTAAAGAGAAAATATGAAGAGTTTTCCCCCTAAATGGTCCGGCTTGACTACCAGTATTTGAATGCCTTGTCCCGTTTGGGAAGAATCAGAAAATATGGCCTTGTTGAGGGAGGAATGTCACCAGGGGGCAGGCTTTGAGGCTTCAAAGGACTAGTACCATTCCCTGTGTTCTCTTCTTCTAGTTTGTAAGTATGGGCTCTCAGCTACTGCTCCAGTGCCATACTCCCTGCCATGGTGGTGATGGGCTCTCCATAAGCTCCAAATAAACCCTTCTTTCTGTAAGTTGGCTTGGTTATGGTTGCTAGTATGCAGGGTTAGGGCGGTCTGTACGCCATCACCCCATCAATATTTCATAACAATGGTGCTTTATAGCAGCAGCAGAAAAGTAACTAATGCACGATCCTATGGTGATGCTCACAAATAAAGTCTGCAGTATGGAGGTGGTTATAAAACTATAAATAACTGAAATCACTGAACTTAAATTGAGCTTAAATTCTACTAAGCTTTTAGTACCTCAACCGTAAATATAAAAAATCTCCAAAGATTTTTAAATATGAAAGGAATAACTAACATAAAGGTGAAAAACCAAAACAATTAAGAAAAAGTACCACACAGAAAACAAACAGGCTGAATAGGATGGAAAAAAAATAAAAATAAAGTATATCATTAATACCCTCCAAGATAACAGCAGATACTAATTTTAGACACAAAATACAATATTAAGCCTTTAAAATGAAAAAAAAATCATGTATTAAACATGTAGCAGAAATAAAACTCAATAAGTATAATGAAAAATAAAGCTGAGAGAATCTCCCAAACATTTCAACAAAAATGAAAGGAGTTTCAGAAAAAGAGAACAAAGAAAATGAGGGAAGAAATAAAGAAAATAATCCAAATGTAGTCTCTAGTACTTGAGAGTCAGAGTATCAATGTTGAAAGAGTTCATAATAAATGTATCTGTCCTTTTCACAATAAAGATGAAAATGTGTATAATTTTGAAAGTCACCAATGGTAGTAAAAAGATCCTACCAGCTTTTCAAGTGAGAAAAAACTACATACATTAAAAAAAAAAAGCAAAAATAAAATAGCTTTGGATTTAGTAATAGTTAAGGTAAGTGACAAAAAAATATAGTACTTTCCAAATTCTGTTAGAAAATTATTACCAACTTAGAATTCTGTAATCAGCCAGTGTCAAGGAAATAGAGGAAACAGAAAGAGAAACCCCAATTCCAAGACCCAAAAGATATTAACCATTTACTTCCTATTTGCTTTTTCAAAGCTACTAATGGATGTGCTCTACCAAAAAGCAAAAGTAATAATAAAATTACAGAAAGTGGGAATACCAGCACAGAACTGCCAAGACAACGATGAAGAGAAATCTTGGAAATAATGTTATTTATTTCATGGTGTCTAGTCCCGCTGGTCTTTTTCATATAAATTTGGATAAAAATGATAAATATTAAGTTAATATTCTTAATCCTCATCATCTTTGTGGGTTAATTATTATTATGTAGTGTTTAGCCTTTCAAAGATGATCTGTGTGTTATAAACCTTGATCTTCGCATGTTCGAACATGTCTTTGACATGATCAAATGCTGGTTTATTTAGTATAGAATTCTTGACTCTCTAATTCTCCTCCTACTTCAAAGGACATCACTTCTCTATCTACCACTGCTAACAAGTAGTTTGATGCTAATGTTCTGGTCTATGCTGGCTGTGTTAGTTTTTAAAGAGGCTTTTAAGAATGTTATCTATGTGTCCAGTCTCTGATTATGTGACCTGGTTATTGATAGGCCTTTCAACTGAAGACTCATGATTTTCTTCCCATTGGGGAACTGTTCTATTCCTTTGCCTTTGAGTATGTATGTGTGTCCTATCTGTTTTTTCTATTCTACTCTCTGTTCTCTTAATTTGTCTTCCTGATTTGTGTTCCATTGTCCTTTATTTTCACATTTTTCTACGTTTCATTAATTTTCTGGGCTTCATTAATGCATAACTGTTCTTTAATCTTGATTTATTACATTTTAAATTTTAAGAATTATTTTACCCTTTGATTATTTCAACAACAATATTTATGGCAAATCTGATTTAATATATGCATTATAGAGAAGTGGTTACTGGCAAGTTTTTCTTTAGGATATGTAGGCATGGAAATGCATATAAAGAAAAAGTTCTTCTTCTCCTGGGTATTAAAAGTATGAAAAGCCAACTCTTGAGATGCAGGATTTTCAAAGTATTTTCTTTACAGGAAGGACTTCTTGCCTGGCACTATAAATATGGTCACAAGCCCCATGGCTGAGGAGGTCATAGGCCATAGTGGGGAACCTACTGCTGTTGTTTTTGCTAAATGGACATGTTGTCAAACTGCCTCCCAAATATGTACATTTATAGGCATGGATTAGTGCTACTCTCGACCTCGACTAGAGATGCTTCTTTGTGCAGAGGGCAACAGAACTCCTAACTGTCCAAAGTGCCAAGATAAGTCACCGTTGAGTGCTCAGCCCTAAATGTGACATCTGTATTAACTTCCAAGGTTCAAGACCAATAGCAGAGAGGAGATGGAAAGAATGTAAAAGCCAGAGGATGGGGAGGAATGCTGTGAATGCTATTTCCTGGATATGACTTGCATTCATGAGCTCACTGCAGCTGTAGCAGATCTGCACTAAAGTCAACAAGATCAAACATTCTAATCAAGCAGCAATAATTGATCACAGCAGGTTTAAAAAAAAAAAGAAGAAGAAGAGACATGAAAGTGGGAGGTAGACCTGTTGGGAAGTATTGGGGGGCACTGGGAAGGAATTGAGGGTGAGCATGGACATAATACATTGTACACAAAATGAACCTGTCAATAAGTGAATAAAATATATTCAAAAAAGTAACAAGTATTTTCTTCAGCTGCAGACGTATGTTCCTCTTCCTTTGCATCTGTGTGGAAATCTGACTAGGGTTTTGTGCTCTCTCAGGCTCCCTAGCCACAGCAGCTTTTCTTAAGTAAAATGTCTGTGTTCTTTTGAAATTACCCAATTTTCACCTAGACACAAAGGTAAGAAGGAAGCTACCCTTGTCTCAAATGTACAATTTAAAGTAATTACTTTTTTTTAATGACCCCAGGACTAAAGCTCCTCACCCCCCTTTTCCTGGGGCTACCTTTTCTCTTCCTAGGAGACTTCTCTCCTGCTCTGTTGGTAAGAAGCTCTGTGTACGGAGGCTGGCTTGAGCCTTTGCTCTTCCTGCCTCAGTCTCCTGTCCTGGGGTTTCAGGCATGTGCCATGGACCCAGCTTCCAATTACTTGATCTCTTCTTAACAGGCTTTGCATCCTTTATGAATTCTTCACAATGGTTAGGTTATGACCTGCTTTCTGTTTTGGAGCACAGTTCCTTTTAAGATATATCTTTGGGCTAACAAGATTCATGGACTCAGTTCATTACCCTAAGCGTATTTCTAGCAGAACAGGGATAAGACATGAGCTTAGACTAAACTATCCCTCAGATAGGAAAGCACTGCCCATTTCTTCTCCCCCAGCCCCCAGGGTAGTTATTTTTACAATTTTATTAATTTTTTTACCTATACATTTATATTACACTGTCCATTTCTTATTACCTAGCTTTCCCTGGATTATATTATATATCCTCTTTGTATGTTCTGATTTATCACTAACTTGAGCTTAAGAGCAAAGCCCTTACCAGCCCGTCATTTCTCATCACCCAAAGAACCTATCACACAGTCCATAGTCTCTTGTTTAAGAAAGGGTAAGGCTATGTCGCCTACACTAGCTTGGAACTTATGATCCTCCTCTTCAGCCTCTTGAACAAGATTACAAATATGCACCACCCCACCTGGCTGGTGTGAATCCTAGAAATAAGAATCAGCCATAAAAATGCCATAGAATCCCAAGAGTTATTAGATCCTAGACACAGACAAAGGCATTTAGAGCAAAAAGCAATCTACAAGGTCATGTTTGTTAAATGAGCAGACCTTTAAGACCTGGTGTGTAAACGTCCCTCAACTATCAGAAAGAATAAATCACAAATCAAATATGACTGCATTGCACATTATTCCTGCAATCTTTTCCTTTGGCTCATATCTCCCCAATCTGCCATTTCTCAAAATCTAGGATAGCACACATTCATGTTTGTGTTGCCTGTGCTTTGGCACAAAGAAGGTACTGAGGAAATACTGATGAAGTGAGTAAATACAGGAAAAGAGGTTTTTGTTTTTTAAAAAACTGATTTATACTATTAACTCAACAGAAAGAGGTAATTCACAATCTTTCTATGCCACATTTTCTTTCTTTCTTTTTTTTTTTTTTTTTGCCACATTTTCTTAATCTGTAACATGGAAACAGTAAGTCTGCTTGATTATTTCATAATGAAATGAAACAATGTGTTTAAAACCAATATAGGAATCAATGATACACTACCATGATAAAACTGTATTCTTGATGTGCAAATAAAAAAAATATAGAATAGTGAATTATAGGGGAAGTGCTCTCAATTAGGGGGAAATGTCCTTGACAGTCTGAGTGGTTCTAATTGTAGATACTAAACAAGCAGGTGTTATCCTCTAAGCCATATGGCATGAGCCACAGGGCTCTTCTCCCACACTAACAACATGGCTGATGCTTTACTGCAGTCACCTTTATAAGACCTCCTTATGCCATTCTCTGTTCCCTGACACGGTGACAAGCCCTGGACTGCACGAGATTCAGAAGATCCCAATTCTTACATGGCTTACATGTTCGTTGAGGCAGGGTCTCATGTCACCTAGGCCAATGTAATTACTATGTAGCCAAGGATGACCTTGAACTTCTCCTCCTCATGCTTCTACCTCCCAAGTGCTGGAATTACAGGCTTGCACCACAACTGGTTTCTAATATGGCTCTTAATTATAAGCTGTTAGGAAGATTTGTTTTTCTGTCTAGGATATGAAAACAGCAGCACCTCCTTCCCAAGGAGAGGATTAATTATGTTAAACATAAAGGGGTTTTTTGGGGGGATTTTTGTTTTGTTGGTTTTTTGAGACAGGGTTTCTCTGTGTAGCCTTGGCTGTCCTGGACTCACTTTGTAGACCAGGCTGGCATCAAACTCAGTGATCCGCCTGCCTCTGTCTCCCAAGTGCTGGGATTAAAGATGACGATCTTAACATAGTGTCTGGCACAGAGTAGCCATTCAGTAATAGATAACAGCCACTCTTCTTACAAAAGCATAAAGACATTTAACCCTCGGGTCACACATCCACTTTGTTTAGGCCTTTCTTCAATAATTTACTGATCAATAATTCATTGTTCAAAGGCAGTGTATTTACAAATACTTTCCCTCTATTTTTAATCATCTCTCTTCCATTTGATGCAAAGCAGCATGAATGAGAAGAAAAGCAGGACAGAGTAGGAATCAAACGTGTATTGCCATTAACCTCTCTCCATTTCAATTTCATCATCTATAAAACAAGGATAACAATCTGCTTCATTACATTACTGTGAAAAATGAAAGAGGTACATTTGAAAGTACTCAACTGGTACTGTTTATAATTGCCAAGAGTATAAATGACTCTGAGTGCTGGCAACAAGGCTTGACAGTGGCTCAGTACTGTTATATATTACTATTCTCCCTGTTCAAAATTCTTTAAGCTTTTCATTACCTTTTAGACAAAGCCAAACTCCTACACGACTTGGCCTACTTTACCATGCCTCCTTACTGCCAACCTCTCTTCCGGCACATTTTACATTCCAGACGTATCAAACCACTAGCAGTTCCCAGAATACACATACCTTGTGAACCTCTTTCCTCATGAATATAATTTTCTATCCGAAATTATCTTCATCTCTTCAATTCTTTCTCTAAATAACTCATTTAGCACAGACTTTACCATTGAGATGTTTTCACTGACATTCAATCTTTAATTCAATAACACTTAGCAAATGTCAGAACCAGCGACAACGCAATTAATAAAATAGACATGGTCCCTGACCTCATGAGGTTTACAGCATATTGAACTGTAACTGCATGTATACCTAGGCATACCTCTCAGCCAGTTCTTCAGTGGTTCATGTAACAATCTTTTAAGTTACAGAACACCACTATAGCCTCAGAGGGTAGAATGAATGCTTTTTAAATAAACAGAATCTGTTCCCTCCAGATTAGTAGGTCTTACTGATGAAAGAAAAGGAGATTCCCTTCTAAATTCCAGTGTCTGGAAACACATCTAGATAAGAAAGAATGTATCTGAACTACAGAAAAGCAAACTGGGTTTCCACTGTTCAAACCTACAAACGAAACAGGCTAGAAGCTACACCTCTAGTCTCAAGGTTAGAATTTCTACAGCTGGAAGGGACATACTGTTGAATAGGGAATAACACCGTTCACCACGCCAGTTCCTTTATTGAAGACAGAATCTCAGGCATGACAGTGACAAAAATGAGTGCCTCCAAGGCCAAGCTCTGTCTCTACGACACTGTCTTCAACGTTACTTACTTCCATACCCACTTATTTCAGAATGGAGGAAATACAGACTTACCAAAGTGTTAGAAGAATTATAATCTTCAGCTGACTTATCTGTAAAAAGAAGAGAGACAAAAGATTGAGTAACCAAGTGTAGTTAACTCTTCCCTGAGTGCTAAGGTGATCTGACCAGGTACAGAGAATGGTAATAGCAGGCTGGTCCCTAAGAGCAGAAGCCATGCTAAGCACATTACACCTATCATGGTCTTCTTTAATCTTCACTATGGCTCTGGGTGGCATATTATTATGTTCACTTTAATAGACTTTATAGTTGAGAGAGAAGTTAAGTAATTTGCCCAGTATGTACACAGGTTAAACAGATGGTTCAAAACCTGAATTCTGATTTAATTCTAAATGCCATGCTATAACAGTCCCCACACTATGAATTTTCAGTGGTTAAGAAAGTCTCCTATATTCTAAGATAATGGCAAGGGATCCATGCTATGTTACTCACATAAAATCATGACCATCCTACAGCTTCAGCTTTCAGAAAGGATCTTTTAGAGGCTGGGAACCAGCTGAGTCAGTAAAGTGCTGCTGTACAAATGGATTTAAAGGATGTAAACAAACAAAACTAAGTGTGGTGAAGCATGGTCCAGAGTCCCAGCACTGGAGAAGCAGACAGTTAAGTCTCTGGCCAATCTACTTGATGAGTTCCAGGTCAGTGAGAGACCTTGTCTCAAAAACACAGGGACAGTGCCTGAGGAACGACACCCAAGGTTGTCCTGAGACCTCTACTTACACAAGTACATATATGCCTGGAGGAACCAGCAACATAGGATCATCATTTGTTCAAGACATTTCAGTGCTGGACTGACTTTGAGTGGTATATAAAATAACTGTCATCAGACTTGATGAAATCCAGACCCATAAGAAGTTTAAAGATTAGGTGTTCTCTTTGATTTGGTTCTTTAAACCCTAAGAATTTACTTGCCAGTTCATCACCAACGGGATTCAGAAAACATTCAACCAAATCTGACGCATTTGTTGTCAAGAGCCCAGATCAACTCTATCACATAAAAAGGAATCAGTATAGCTTTTTGGCCTACAGCAAATAAAGAATCCACAAAGTGGGCAGTAAGGTAAACTATGACAATATGTTCTTAAAGCAAACCTTGTTTGCTGGGAAGACTGCTCAGCAGTTAAGAATATTTGCTGCTCTTGCAGATGAGCTGTTTGGTTCCCAGCACCAAGGTAGTTCACAACCAACTTTAGTTCCAGTTCCAGGAAACCTGACCCATTTTTCTAGCCTCCCCAGGCACCATGCATAAATATGGTGTACAAACATATATGAAGGCAAAACTCACACACATAAAATTAAAAATCTACAAACAACAGCAAAATCTAAATGGTTAAGCCCTAGAGAAATCAACTCATGGCATAATTAAATATAATCGATTTGATTTGCTTTTTCAAAAAACAAAATGGTATCAGCTTAACAGAGCAGAACTGTATGTTACTTCCCCCTCCCCCCCAAAAGAGGGACTAGAGAGTTGTGGGTAATAAGAGACCACAGTATTTAGAGGCCTAAGTTAAAAGCACGTGCCTTTAATAGCTTTAATCTCAGCACTCAGGAGGTAGAGGCAAAGGGGATCTCTCTCTGAGATTGAGGCCAGTCATGACTACATGAGATTCTGTCTCAAAAAGAGTAAGTCAAATAAATAGAAGAAACATCATTTTCATCATAATGAGCAAGTTACAGTTTCTTTAGACCTAATTAACTTCTGTAAGTCTATAAAATGGAGTTAATAAGTCTTTATCTTGACAATCCCTATAGGAGATAGATAAGAGAATATACAAATTGGCATGGTATTAGCTTAGTTAACAATATGAGAAGAGGAAACAAACAGAAAAAAAGGAATAGATTACTATGGCAAATAAAAAATTTTGTTTAGAGTTGGCTCTTGTCTTTAACAACCAGAAAATTTTAAATCCTATGTGTCTGCACATCCATATGTGTACATACATGTGTGTCTATGTTAATACACAAAACTAAAAGTATGTACATGTATCTGTGGAAATACAGTAACTATAATTTAAACATGCATGCATAGATGACCATATATGTAATTACCTGAGTGTGTAAACTATACGCATGCTCATTCATAAATACTTAAAGGTACAATAATTCCAACCATATACAAAGTCCACAGGAGCAATAATCTATACGCATACCTGCAACTTCCTTATAGCTATATTTACATGTACATAGAAAGCAGCTTTCAATCTGATGTCTCTGTAATAAGTTCCTTAACATTTTAAGTTCCGATTTCCTGACTACTAGGAAACTTAGCTACTTAGCAACGTCTCACCCCAGTTCCTCCTCAGAATGACCCAATCCTTCAATGGAAGAAAACAGACAGACCCAGTGGGGACAGATGAGAGGAAGGAAATGCTCCTGAGCACTACTGTGGCAGCATGAGTGAAGCTGCAGTCCATCATCCGACCATCTGTACCCTTTGAAACGAGCCAGATACTAGCTGGGGAAGCCGTCCTTCAAAGTCAGCTAGTTCATCCTGGCTCTCACCTTCTCCAATAATTCTGCCTTTGAAGGAGAACGCAGAAACAAAGAGCACCAGACTAAGACATGAGAGACTAGACCTGGCACTAATTTAGGCATCTACAAAGGCCGTCTCTGTGTTTCATATCTGTAAACAGTGAGGACCTGGTGTATATATGCACTTCTTAGCCTAATGCTCTATTTTCCCCCTTGTTTTTGTTGTGTTGTGGGATTTCTGTTTGTGTTTTTTGTTTGCTTGCTTTTAAAACAGGGGAGAGCGTGAACACAGTCCCCCCCACTACCACAAATTATGCAGTCGAGTTTCCCCGCATTTGGACAGAGTCTCACTTAGCCAAGGTTGGCCTTGAACTTGCTACATAGGAAAGAATGGCATTTAATTCCTAATCTTCCTGTATCACATCTACCTGGGATTACAAGAATGTACCTCAATGCCCAGCTTTGCTATAAAGGAGACGAGTTCCCAGAAATACAGACTTTATAAGTTTTTAGCATAGGAAAAAAAATCTCTGCTACAGAGGACATGCTCCAAATAAAATTACTAGAGGCAATTAGCAGTTCAAAACATAGGGGACTAGGTGTGAGAAAATCTGATTCTAATCCCAATTCCACTACTAAAGACACTCTAAAAAAACACAGCCCCTTACTGAGAAAATACATATAAAGAACATTTATAATCACTACTGACCTGATTTCCATTCAAATGATAAAATTCAGTCCCTTACAGAGGGCATAAGGGCTCATACCCATAATCCCAGTGCTCTAAAGGCCGATGCTAAAGGATCACCATGAGTTCTAGGCCTAAACCAGCCCAGGCTAGCTCCAAAAGAGTATCTTAAAGAAGAAATGGGGCTTACAACTTAAAAGATACTCATTAATGGTATGAAAATAATGATATCAGAAATGATAATGACAACCAGATGTCCATGCTTTATAACTATATAGAAAGCAATGTTCCTCTTACGTAATAATACCCTGCTTTTTAAAAACTAACATATACAGGGGCTGGTGAGATGACTTAGTAGGTAAAGGCACTTGCCACCAAGTCTGAAGACATGAGTTCAAACTCAGGAACTCACACAGTGGAAAGAGAGAGCCAGCTCCTAGAAATGGTCTTCTGATCTCCATGTGCTCATCATGCATTGATTCCCCCACCCCACACAGAACACATAACTGTAACAATAATTAACATATGCAGCTGCAGAATAAAAACATTTCCAAAGCTACACCTTAGCGAGAGTGCCATCGCACTCTTGAGACTTCCTCTTTTCTTGCTAACACACAGGAGTATGGGAGCTTCCGCTAGGATTCCCATGGACACAATCTTCGTTCGTACCTGTAAAACTCATGTACTTCTGACTATTGGAGGTCTTCTTAGAGTTATAAAATTCCAAAACATCCAGAACAGCCTGTGGGTTTTTCTTCTGCTCAGACTTAGTAATATTTGATGTTTGAAGTAAGCGAGCCCACTGCTCTGGCATCCCCTAAAAGAAAGACATGAAAGGTTTTCAGGAAGACATGGGAACAGGGGACCCTGAAAGAGTATCAGATAAAAGTCACCCTGTTAGTTATCCCTTTCCCTGGTACCTCATAATTTACACAAGCTCCTTTTATGTATCTTCCTTAAGAGATCTGCTCCTAGCCAGACAGTGGTGGCGCATGCCTTTAATCCCAGCACTTGGGAGGCAGAGGCAGGTGGATGGCTGTGAGTTTGAGGTCAGCCTAGTCTACAAAAGCGAGTCCAGGACAGTCACAGAAAAATGCTATCTAGAAAAAGAAAAAAACAAAACAAAACAAAACAAACAAACACAAAAAAAGAGGTCTGCTCCTTTACCATGCTTTTCCGCCTTCAGAGCAGGGTCAAGTCTGATTAACTCCTGCATTAGTGCCCCACCTAGAGCTTGCTGTCCTGGGGCCTCTTAAGAGGGATTTGTTTGGGTTGATGATGTAGTTCAGTGGTAGAGCCTTTGCAGAACATGTACAGAGCCTTGTTTTCAATCCCAAATAATGCAAACAAACAAACCAAGAAAATTAAAAAGATAAATTTAAGATTAAGAAAGTATTCTTGAAAAGCTTCTGGCAGAAAAAGAAGCTTAAAAAAACAAGAAAGGGCTGAATCTAATAGCATATAGCCCAAACTCTAAGACTGACACCCAGGACTTACCGTAAACTCTCCTGTGACAGCATCAAAACCAACATGGATTGTATGCTCAAAATCTGAAGGGAGAGAAATCTCTGGTCGCTCCTTCTCCTTCTTTTTATTTGCTACAAAAGGGGGACAGATAAATAAAAAAGAGAGTATTATTCAGTTTCTAGCCTTATTTTAGCTCTTCATTAAGCTCTTGTGAAGGACAAGTTCTATCTCATATGCATATTTATTTATAGATCCCAAAAGGCTATAAAGTGGGAAGTGGGAAAAAGATCTAGAGTCTCTGCCATTTTTACCTCTACCTCATCATATCTTTGCTTTTCCATCCAAATGGTCATGAGATGGACAAGATAATCTAAGAGCCTTTCTAGCTTCTGCATTCCACAATAATCTATGAAACAAGAATGTTAAGCAATCCCAAAGCACTGTACCTAGATTATTTCCTGAGATGACACCCCATAATTTTTAACAGGTATTTCATACATATTTTCTCACATACACAGGCCTAAGAGTCAACTTTCATTTGTAGACTAGGAGATTGTGGCACAGATCCACCTAGTCATCAAGTAAATGAAATAAATGCTTAAACCCATACATTCCTCTACTCTACTACTGCTAAAGAACTTCAAGTTGATTACAGGTACATTAAGAAAATACACTCAGATATAACAAGAAATAACATCAAGAATTTACCATACACACACACACACACACACACACACACACACACACACACACACACCATACATAGTTTTTTATTGCTACAATTTTACAAGCTAAATACTACTAATACCTGCTTACAGAGTAATTTATCCATATACCTGCAAGGACTAGGATTTAAACCCAGGTCTGATCCCAAAGATTGTTTTCCTCAGTGACTTCATAAGAACCTCTAGCCTGCATGCCAGTTGCTAAGGCTTAGGCTATTTATATACTTGCCAATTTCCCTTCTAGAGCAGCTGTCTTGAGAAGACTAAGGGTTGGACCATGGCCCCAGACAAGTAGTCACTTATGACATAATTGCATCTGTCTCACTCAAAGCTAGAATGTATAAGACACATGGCAGGGCTTTGGAAATACTTTGTTTCAAATGGCTTTCTGCTTCTAAATTCCTTCTAAGCTAATCCCTTAAAAGGTTTTAGAGAAATACAATTATATTGTCTTGTTTAGATTTAAACATGCTATATTTATACATCTTGTTATTATTTATAAATTATTTCCATTTTATGTTAATAACGCATATAATATAACACAGATGTTAAGTCCAGAAGGAACTGTGGTAATAGAGATCTAGAGAGAAAGTAGCTCAGGGGACAAGTAGTTTATAGAAAAGAGTGCTGAGAAATGAAATGGTGTAACAACACATGGAAGGGCTAACTCTGAAGTTACCTCTGCCTCTGCCAGCCACTATTCTCTCTGCCTACAGCCTCTGAATACACCTCACAACTCCCACGTCCTACTTGTTGCTCACTTTTTTCCTCTTTCAAAGACTGATTCAGGTCCCATTTCTTTCAGAAAGGATTTTCTTATATTCATCCCCCTGTGAACTCTCAAGGCACAAAGTCTATCATTCATTATCTCATACAATTCCTTGTAATTTTTAAGAAGTAAAATGTAACTAGAGATGCAAGTCATGGCTTACAATCACGATTATTATATGTACGAATCTCAGACAGAACCCAACACAGAGCTTAGTTTAAGAGCAGCCTGGAAACTGGTAGGAAGTAATCTTAGAAGCCATCTAACTCTACTCCTGAAGAAAGACTCCCTGGAAAAGAAACTGTCTTATCCTGGATCACAGGGTACATGATGGTGAGCCTCCGTCTACCTGATGAAGTCTTCCCCTCCACTGTGCCATCCTAAGCCCTTCCGACTTGAATGGAAGCAACTACTAACTGAAATAGCAGCTTAATGCAAACTGGACCTGAGAGCAGGAAGTGATAAAGGAGAAGAGGAATTAGGGATACAGCTGGCAGATGTAGCCTAGGTACTATGCAAGGTTTAGGTAGACTATTTACTAGCTGGAACACAGCAGCAAACAGACTTCCTAAGGCAAAAATATAGGGGAGAACTAGTGAGGAAGCCAAATCTGTTCTGAGCTGCTTAGAACAAAGTTCATTACTTCCTGGGAAGCGTAACCAACCCCTCACATTTGCACAGGCCATAACCTCTGCCTCACTGCTCCTCACAGCAAGCCCAGGAGGCACAGCGCATGGACCATCTCCATCTTACAGCCACAGACTTGAGTCAGAAATTTTTTTTTCTTTTTGAAGTTTTTCAATGCAAGGTTTCTCTGTGTGGCCCTAGCTGTCCTGGGTCGTGCTCTGTAGACCAGGCTTGGCCTTGAACTCAGAGATCCACTTGTCTCTGCCTCCAAGTGCTAAGACTAAAGGCGTATACCACCATGCCCAGCTCCTGATCATCTTGGCATGCGCTCACTGCTGAACCCTGGAAAAGTCTCCAAGTTTCAAGTCCTACTTGTATAACTGGACAACTCCTCTCAGAATATAGATAGAAGTAGACAATACATTACCCTTCTGAAAAAGATATTATCTGAAAGAAATCATTAAGGATAAGTAGCTATTAGCTAGACAGATAGGGAGGGATATTCTAGAAACAAAATAAGAAAAGGCCTAGAGGAGACAACAGTGTGCTCAGGATTTTCTCAGCTTCCCGTCTACCAGAAAGCCAACCAACTTTCATAATCTCTTCTTACTAGACATATACTCTGATTCTGGGGTTGAGTAACAAAACAGTGGATAAAACAAATCTATGTTCCTGGGGGTTCAATAGCCCATGGCCACAAATCCCGCCTCTCTAGCCACCGCAGGACATTTTAATGATGACTAAGCACCTGTGTCTGAGTGAATCTGATAAAACATTTCCCTCAACTGATAAATGCATAAATTATGATGCATTCACATAATGAAGTTCACTGATAAAAAGAAATGAATCCCTGATCATGCTGTAAAATGGATGAACTTTGGAAGCATTATGCTAAGTAAAAGGATCTGGGGGAGGAGGGCTGGAAAAACTGGAAGGATCTCTCAGTGCTTATGAGGCTGTGTTGTACATTGTGGTATCTGTGTGCAGATCAGAGGACAACTTGGTAAAGCTGCATTACTTAACATAATGCAGAGGACCTAGCTTCACTCTCCAGCACCCACAACTACCCATAACTCCAGTTCCAGGAGATTTCATACCCTCTTCTGACCTCCTTAGGCACAGGTATGCACATGGTATACATATATGTGGCAACAGACTCATACACATAAAAATAAGTATTTTTAAAAGATGCATAAAGCCCTGCATATTACATAATTCCATTTATATGAAACATCTAGAACAGACAAAGCCATAGACAGAAAGAAGAGAAGAGGTTAACAGGGGATAAGAAGAGACAAATGAAGAATAACCTAAGAGGAATGGAATTTCTTTTCGGTCTAGTGAAAATGCACTGATATTAGTTGTAATGACTGAACAAATATTTTTGATGCTGATGCCTGAACACAGGTCTTCATGCATGTTTTGCTAGTAATGTACATCACCATGTTATACTCACAGCTGATTGTATAATTCTGTAAATATACTAAAGCCTATTGTATTGTATATATTAAGATGGTGAACTATATGGCATTAGAGTTATATATCAACTTTTTATGTAAATGTAATTTTAAATGTATTAAAAAAATAGGGAACAAGACCCAGGTTTGGGTCTTAGACTAATAACTGTCTGTAGCTCCAGTTCCAGGAAACCCAACACTCTCTTTTGGCCTCCGTGAGCACCAGGCACACACAAACATATAAATACACTAGGCAGATAAAATAAGATGGACTGTAAAAAATAAAAAGGAATATATATATATATTCAATTAAATTAATAACTAATTTAGCTTTTGCTAAAATGTGATATCAAATATGATTAAGACTTCTTAACAAATAGGATTATAAAATTTACTTAACCAAATAAAAACTGATTATCAAAGCCTCTAAAAAACATTATACAGTTATGAAATATTAGATGCCTCTCCTTTGAAATTAAAAACAAAACAATTCAACACAGTAATGTAGGTATCAGACAGGACAATTTAGCAAGAAAAAGGAATGAAACAAAGAATAAGATATTTTTCTTACTATTCTGTGAATCAATTAAAATGTTTTTATAAACTAAAGAACCTTAAAAACATGTGTTATCATTAATATTAGCAATTCCTGAAGTAAGATTTCTCGATAAGCTGATTAAGACAGAGAATTCAAATATGACTGAAGACAGAAAGGAGAAAGAATCACCTTGATTTCATGTAAGTAAAGAAAAAGCTTGCAACCTCACCCATCCTCCTGTCCTTGTCTTAGTTCAGCTTGGGCTTAGTTTGGCAAAGCAGCTGACTACAAAACCCCATGATTTACCAAAGTTTCAGCAAGAATCATTTGCCCAATTTTTTAAAACAACGCCTCTCATTGGCTCAACTGAACTAATCTGAGTAAAAGTCAGTAAAATATTACAAACTTAAGAGAAAGAAGCACTGATGTAGTTCAGTGTTAAAATTAACATCACTGAGTTGGGTGGTAGTGGTGCATACTTTTAATCCCAGCACTCAGGAGGCAGAGACAGGCAGATCTCTGAGTTTGAGGCCAGCCTAGTCTACAGAGTAAGTTCCAGGACAGCCAAAACTGCATAAAGAAACCCTGTCTCAAAAAAAAAAAAAAACAAAAACAAAAACAAAAAACAAAAAAATTGACTCCACAAACCTCTTCCCAAGCTCACAGAATTTCACTTTGGTCATAAAAATGCATCCAGAAAGACATTCCAAACTAAATGCTGTACGACTTCTGAAAATAAAACCAAAGGCTCCAAGTCCTAACCACAGGAACCAGGCTTTCCCACACAGAATTCTGCAACTCAGCACCATTTATTACAAGCCTTCAATCATAGCTTCTCCTTCCAACCATGCATGTATTCCCTCAAGCGCAAACTGAGGCCATCCCGGAGGTCAGCATTAGGTAATGCCCACAGACACCACCTACTGCCAGCTCTAATCTAAGCCACTACTGTGGTCCATAAAGAACTTTTCCTTCTCGTTTCCCTTAGAGACACAAGGTTGCGCCTCTAGAAATTTTTGCCTCCCAACGTCTGGGTGGGAACAGGTATACATTTCTTAAAAGCACCATGTATGAGTCCAATATGCAATTGGTGTTGGGAACAGCTAACAGGAACACAATAATACGATGCAATAGACACTTTAGAAAGACTTAGCTTACACTCATTCCTCTCACTTTCCACCAATGAGATCTTGCTCATTGCTTACTAAATAAGTTGTGGGTATTAGATATGGGTATCAACTAAAAGAATAAAGGTGATTTCATAAGTTAACCTCATCTGTACGGCTCTATAGTTTAGAAAATGATTCACAATAAAGTGGTATACAAAGGCTTACTACTGACAGATGGGCATGAGCTGTTACTCCCACTTCACAGATGATGCTACAAAGATATTTGAAAATAGTAAATGACAGAGTTAATGTGAGGGGCAGAACTCAATCAGAGTTATTGGCGCTCGTTTCTAGACTAGTTCTCTAAGCAGCTTCTATCAATCCTCAAATACTACATATGAAGGCACAGCATGTGCCAAAAATGTAGATACCTGGGTTGTATTCTTGCTTCTTTCACAAGCTGGCTGCCACATTTGTGTCAGTGACTCCTCTATAGACTTCAGTGCTTTCGTCTAAAAAAAATGAGAGCGCCAGAGCAGCAGACAGTTTCTTTTAGTTCTGCAACCCTGTATTTATATAGATGAGGTATTGCAGAATGTCACTGGTTCTTGGTGTAAGAGGTTACTGTAACAGACTGCTCATACTGTTGTATATCCTGCAGTTAAGTAATAGGTTGCTAGCTGAACTAAGGTTCCAAACTAAAGGGAAGAAACAGCCATTTTTTTATCTTAATATCTATATTAATAATAGTCAACAAGTGTCTTAAAGCAGGGGTAAAACCAATGTGCTTAGGGAATCTGTAGAAAATCCATAGCTAGAAAATAAAGTACAGGCTATTAGGTCATTTTGTAAGAATTTCTTGTAAAGGCTTTCAACCTACAAAGACGCAGACCTGATCTTGAGGATAAAATTTATTTTTTAGACCAAATTTGACCTACGGGTACTCAGTCAGATTCCCAAAAGAACCTCCAGGTCTGCAGCTCCATCACCAATAAAAATGCCTCAGGATGGCCTGGTTTCCTTCCACCTACATAGACACGCCTGCGACAGTGACATTCTGCAATACCTTATCTATATAAATATAGGGTTGCAGAACTATAAGAAACTGTCTGCTGCTCTGGCGCTCTCATTTCTCAGACGAGAGGACTGGAGTGTATAGAGAAGTCACCGACACAAACGTGACAGCCAGAATACAACCCAGGAATCGGAATTGTTGGCACACAACCACTCCTTCGGTTGCAGCGATGCTTGAAAGGAGCTGCCTCTGTCCTGGTTTAGATGAGAATCTTCCTTAAAAGCAGGCAAACGAAGAGGCAGGGTGACAATTCAGGGTAAGAGTACTTGCTATGTAAGAATGAGGATCAGCTAAGATCCCCAGCATTCATGTCCAATACAAGGCATGCCCACGTGCACCTGTCACCCCACCATTGTCAGGGAATTTGGGAGGACAGAAACAAGGATCACTGAGGCATGCTGACACCCGGCCTAGCTCCAAGTTCAGTGAGAGAACCTTTCTCAAAGGGAGTAAGGTGAAATGTGATATATTAGAATGCCCAACGTCTGCCTCTGATCTCTGCAAGTACAAAAGCACACTATGCACGTATGCATATACATCACACACACACACACACACACTTTATTGATACATAATTTACATACTATTATAATTCATCTATAAAGTACAAAATCAATGGCTTTTATTATTTTTACCAAGCTGGACAAACAATACCACAATCTAAGGCATTTTCATCACTCGAAAAAGAAATTCCGTATCTCTTAGCCGTCACCCCCTTAATCCCATCTGTTTACTCACTCTGCATCCTTAGGCAGCCACTGATATGCCTTTTATCTATGAATTTACATTTCTAGACATTTCACATGAATGGACCCACATGCTATGTAACCATTACGTTACGGTCTTTTCTTTAACAACATTATTTCAAGGTTTACCCATAGGTGCAGTATGGCTCAGGACATTTTTTTAAAGCCAAATATTATTTCATTATATGGCTGTTGTCTTTTACTTTTAATATTAGACTGCTCCCACTTTGGAGTATCATGAAAAATGAGGCAAAGCACTATTTCTCTTGGTGGAAGTAACGGGTAATAACATTTCCCTAAATTTAAGTGTCTAAAGAATTGCCAGAATCCTTTCCCTGATGCTAAATCATTTTACATTCCTACCAGCAATTATGAGGGTCAAATACCTCCATCTCATCAACATTTGATAACATCTTTTGGTTTGTTTGTTTGTTACAGCCATCCTAGTGCCTTTGGAGTGGGATTTGATGATGGTTTGAATTTGTATTTCCCTAGCAACTAATGAAAATAGCATTTATTCATATGCTAACTTCCATTTCTCTATCTTCTTTGGAGAGATGTCTATTCAGATCCTTTGCCCATTTTAAAACTGAATTACCTGATTTTTGTACTAGTTTTCTATATTTGTGACACAAGTTCCTTATAAGATATAAATTTTCAGAAAGTTACCTTGCGTTTTGCAGTCACCCTCTGACTTTCTTTCTTTTCTTTTCTTTCTTTTCCTTTTTTTTTTTTTTTTTTTTTTTTTTTTTTTGTCTTTTCGAGTCAGGGTTTCTCTGTGTAGCCTTGGCTGTCCTAGACTCACTTTGCAGACCAGGCTGGCCTCGAACTCACAGCGATCCGCCTGCCTCTGCCTCCCGAGTGCCGGGATTAAAGGCGTGCGCCACCACGCCCGGCTCCCTTTGACTTTCTTGATGGTGTAAGTCAGCTACATACATCTGAACCTGAAGGTTGTACCAGTCACAGATGGAAAGTCACGCCACAAGAGCCCTACATAGATAACTGAGAACTTTACCTAAGAGCAGCAGTCATCCAAGTCGGTTTTTTGTTTTCTGTTTTTTCCTTTTCTTCTCCTTTTCAATAGAGGGATTCTCTATGTGGCCCTGGATGTTCTAGAATTCACTCTGTAGACCAGGCTGGTCTCTAACTCAGAGGTCCACCTGCCTCAGCCTCCTGAGAGCTGGGATTAAAGGTGTGTGCTTCCACTGCCCAGCCTAAATTAGCATCATCTATGGGGACACACAAACTTTTATGTTTCCACTGCTTTGTCTATAATGATGTCAGTGCTTTTTCAGATTCATGGCTTGGATTTTGATTATTGTTCTTTCAAGTTTTATTAGTGAGAGGATGACAAAAGGTGGGCATGGTGGCTTATGCCAGTAATCTCACCACTTGGGAGCTAAGGCAGGAGGACGTCATGCATTTATGGCTGGCTAGCCAGGCTACAGAGTGAGACCTAGTCTTTAAAAAAACAGGAAATGACGTTGCCTAGTAAGTCTTACTCACAATGAACTCATATGATTCCTATGTATCTCTGTTTCCATAGCCCAGCCATTTCTTCCTGTTCTTACTAACACTAAATCCCCAAATCTTGAATGTGGGACCAGAGAGCTAAACAAAAAATAAGGCAATCAAAATTTGCCAACAATGCATTCCAAGTGAAAGTAATCTGGGAAAAAGAAATTTCCAAACAAAGACACTTCAAAAGTCCTTAGGTTTTATGATTTCATAAACATTTTTTTTAATTTTAAAAGAAAAGAAATACATACATTCATACATATATACATACATACACACACACACACACACACACACAAATATTTTCAATTCGTCTGAAAGCTGACAAGAACAAAATGCTTAAGATTTTGTTCAAATATAATTCTGAGCAATGAGTCAATTTAGCACTTGGCTTTATACTTTAGGAAGGCAAGACACAGGGCATAGTTAACAAGAAAAGAAATGACATTGAAGGAGAGTTAAGTCAGGGAAGGACAGACCTCCTATTCAGAGTATTGGGAGACAGGGAGTTGACTTGCTTTGTTTTTTCTTCTCAAAGCACACAAATGATGAAAATAAATGAAATACTGTACTTTTATCTCCGGGTAAGATGGATCGGTAAAATCGGTCCTTCTTTTTCTTCTCCTCTGGGTTTGGAGGCAGAGGTTTGGAGCCGTGGTTTAGGGTTCCAGTGTCTTTGCTGCCAGCTCCAATCATAGTGCTGGTGTTTCTCATCGGAGGGGCTGGAGGCTTGTCCTGGATGTCTAAGCCGTTATTTGACATTGTCACCACCAGCAGCAGGAGCTACTAGAATCAAAAGAAAGAACACAATAACATTCATATTATTTTTTATCACAGGTAAATACATATTCTAAACGTTTCAAAATTCAAATTATACAGCCATTCTGCACTCGCCATGAATACTGTCATACTAGCCTCTTCAGTCAGTAGCCCAGATGTAAATCCCCACTGTGTGACAAACACTGCTAAAAAGTCACCAAGATGTTGTTTTTGTCTGCATTCTCTTCCTTCAGAGCCTATAGAAAACAGATACACATACACCATGATATAGTTGAAAAGAAGACACGGACCAGGCAAACTCTCAGTGGGAAATCCAATAACATTTATGAGATGCTGAGAAATCCCATAGCTTCATTGGTTCTGTTCATTTGTCCTCATGAAGGTTAACTAAAACCTCCAGCAGCATTCCATACATTGAGTCTGCTGACAACATGCAACACTGTAACTTTGGGCAAGGTATCTTTCCTTATATAGATGGGGCTACTGCCAACTGTCAGTGAAACTTCTGTTCTTGTAGCTAGCTTTACTGAGACGGAACAGCATTTGCTCATTTACATATTACCTGTGCCCTCTTTCAGGTCACACTAGCAGCGTACTGACCATACGGCCACAAAATTATAGTACTTATATTTCTTGGTCCTTCACAAGAAAGGCGCTGCCCATGTGCCAGTTCTTCTGGATATCCACTCTCCAAAAGTTTATCGTATTCTAAATATACAGTGCTCAGGGCAGTAACCATCCTAATTAATTTACTGGTACTTTGCCCATGCTTTTGGAAAACAATAAATTTTTAAAAGAGGAAAATCCCCACGATATGCCAACAAGTGGTTTTAACAAAAACAGATGCTATTACCTTAAAATGTGTTAACAACAGATAGATATGAATGTGTCTACAGTTTATATTTTCTCCTTATTAATTCATGTAATAGTTAAAAGATGTATCCTTAATTACAACTACTTAGAATACAATTTCCTTGGAGTTAGATACAATAGTGCTTTAGAAATTAAAAGCTTTCCAAAAACTACATAATAATCACCAGGCACTTTTAGAAATATGACTGCTATGGCCCGACAACCATAAACCTATATTTAGTATGTCTAGATTAAAGATAAAATTCTTTATTTTGAAACTAAGTTACCTCAATGCCAGCTAGATTTGAGTACCACTGCTTCAGAAATCAATGCTTTAAAATGCACCAGGTTTGCCACTCTAATCTTTAAAAGGATGAGGCACAGAACTCTGAAAGAACACTGTAGTCAATAAAAGTAATGGCTTTTGTAAACTTGTAAAATTCTATAGGAGTCTCTTAGATAGTCTCTAGTAAATGGAAAACATCTGATTTCCTTCACCCTGATTTTTCCCTCAGTGCTTCGCAAGAGGCCATCAGTGATATTTAAAAACACACCATTTCTTAATTTTTAAATCCTTGGCTGACATGCCAGAATGAAAGCTGAAGAGGCTGTCTCTTATTTGGCCGGGCCCACTTTCCATACTACTACTCCTTTTACTCCCACTTACACACTAGGTACACCATCTTCTTTAACTTTTTTCTTTTCTTTTTCTTTCTTTCTTTCTTTTTCCCTCCCCCTTTTGGTTTTTCAGGACAGGGTTTCTCTGTCTCTTTAAATATGTCATAACTTTCACACTTCCATTCCTTTGCACATGATGTTTCATCTGCCTATCTTTTGAGGATTAATTCTGTTGTTTCTATAGTGCCTTTAGAAAACGTTCTAACCTCCAAAACATCAGGTGCCCCTTCTCTATGTTCCAAGGCAATGTGTTTGTTTCCAGGTTATCACATTTCTTTGTATTGTTATAGTTATTTACAGATATATCTTTCCCAGAGCCATTTTGCCGTCTTTGCAGATCAACAGTGTTTTACCTTTTTAACTTATTGTAGATACATGTTAATATACAGTTTACAAAAAAAATAAGATATATGCTGAGCCTTGAAAGGAATTTATTAGTACAGATAAAATTCAAAGTCCTTTATAGTAGGACATCAATTGGCCCTGCAAACTAAGGCTATACACAGTCTACATTAAATTTATGCCTAAGAAGTCTCTGAACTTGCCAAGTATATATTCTCTGTCTCTCTGTCTCCTCTGTCTCTGTCTCTTTGTTTCTGTCTCTGTCTGTCTGTCTCTCTCTGTCTCTGTGTATCTGTCTGTCTGTCTGTCTCTCTCTCTCTCTCCCTCTCTCGTGTGTGTGCATGTATTAAGTGATAGGGATGTCACTCTGGGCATTATCACTAAGCTACACTACCTGCTAGTTCACCAAATATTCCCTTTTTTGACTGTTTTGTTTTTTGAGACAGGGACTCACTGTGTATGTAGCTCTGGGTGTCCTGGAACTCATTATGTAGACAGGCTAACCTCAAACCCTCAAGAGATTTGCCTGCCTCTGGCTCCTGAATATTGGGATAAAGGTGTGTGCCACCACACCTGGCCCTCATCAAATATTCTTATACACACTAGAAGGAGAGAAAAAGAACAAGGAAAGGGAAGGAGTCAATCTCCATCATGTCATCAATGATGATTCCTCTCTTTACTGATTAAAATCTTTTTGTTTGGTTGGTTGGTGGGTTGGTTTTTTGTTTGTTTGTTTGTTTTGTTTTGTTTTGTTTTGTTTTGTTTTTCATTTTTTTTGGAGGGGTCTTGTTGTTATTTGGTTTTTGTTTGTTTGTTGATTGTTTGTTTTGTTTTTCAAGACAGGATTTCCCTGTGGAGTCCTGGCTATCCTGAAACTCAAACTGTAGACCAGGGTGGCCTAGAACTCAGAGATCCACCTGTCTAAACTTCCTGAGCGCTGGGATTAAAGGTGAGCACCACCAACACCAAGCTCCTTAATTTAACTTATTTTTAAAAATTAATCTTGCCCAACCTTTGGCAAAGCAATTACTCCTTTCTTTTTTGAATAAATGATATCAAAAACAAGGATACCTCTGTTAATCTGAACTGACTGACGGGGTAGGGTTTTTTTTGTTGTTGTTGTTTTTGTTTTAATTTACTTCTTGTAGTTCCACTTCCCAGATATGACTGCCTTTGCTTTCCCTTCCAGCTCTGAGTCAGGTCCCTCAGCTCCTCCAAGAGAGCATCCAGTGTCTTCGTGGGCAATGCCCTCCTACTCTAGGCTGCCAGTTCCAAAATTATACTCTCACAGCTACCTGATACCCAACCAGGCTCTCCCCAGCTCCCAGGTCCTTCAGCCAGCAGCTTCATTATGACCACAGGACAGGATTGTGCCAGGAAAGCGTCACCATAATTTTCTTCATTCTTAGTCATTTTATCATGTTTAAGGGAATTATTAGTGGATAGATTAACCAAAACTCTATTAGAATATAATGTCTGGGCGGAATTTGTGATTTGGGCGAAGACTGAAATCATGGCTGGTGCAGAAAGTGATAGCCAGTTCCAGTTCACTGGTATTAAAAAGTATTTCAACTCTTACACTCGCACAGGTAGAGTGAATTGTGTCCTGGCCACACATGGAAGCACTGCTTTGTTGGTCTTATACTTCAAGTTAAGGTCTAAGAAAACTCCTGCTGTGAAAGCAACATAAATGGATTTTGAAATGTCTGAACTCATCTCTTAAGTCCCATGCCTGAAGAACCTGATGTCAACTCATCATGTAATACTCAATTTGTACAATAACCTGGGGGGAAAAAAAAAGAATATAATGTCTGAAACTCTGTATCACATGATGCCAGCTGGGTCATCCCACCTATATTTGAAAACTTCCAGAAGTAGGATATTTCTAGTCTCAAAAGGCAGCTTAGTCTACCTTTGTTCACCTCACTTGAAAAGAGTTCTCGCTTTAAGTTCTGTCTATCTTATTCTACGTTACATTGATTTGTTTACACACTTGCCTCCCCTTCTCTACACTCAGCTAGACTTGAGACTATGAACCCCTTACGAACAAAGTTTATATCTTAAATATTTCAATCCCCTACTCCATTCCTTGCCAAAAAAAAAAAAAGATATATTGAGCATATGAATTACTAAATATAAGATCAAATGAATAAACAAGAATAATTAATTACTCCTTTCTATACTTAAACACCACCTATTAGAGCTATTCAGAAAACCCTCTCCCTCAGATAGAATTTCAAGTACTTGAAATAACACTTTCAAGACATTCAAAACTATCTTCTCAAAGCTTTACTCCTAGTACCTTCAAAATATATTCACAAAAACTGCATTTTCTTGACCACTGCCCTCTGAGCTCACTTGGACTGAGGGCTCTATCATAGCACTTGGTGCAGTTTCCCCGCAGTCAGCCCTTTTCTGCTATTTCTCCACACGTCTTCTCTGTTTTTACAGTCATTTCCAGCACTTGGGAAGTGAAGATAGGATCCCCAGAAAAACTTGATAAACTAAAAAAAAATGGTGAGCTCCAGGCTCATGGAGAGACCTCAGTAAATAAAGAAGAGAGAAAAAAAATTAACTTCTGGTTTCCACAGGTGAGCTGACATACAAGAACATACATACACCTGTAATTCAAGCACAGAAACAGGAAACTGAAAATTTGAGGTCAGACTATATTACATAGCAAGACTCTATCACAAAGAAAGGAAGGGAAGAAAACAATAAGGGAGGGAATGTTAATTTTAAAATATAAGTTTAAAAAAGAAAAAAGAACTAAAGTGGGACATAGTGGATCATGGTGGGCCTACTGTGCTCTATCTCACATGTAGACAGGGAAAAAATGGCCTTTTCTAAGCAGTTCTGGATCTGGGCAGTAAATGCCTCATATTAAAACAAAACAAAAACAGAAAACATTGTTGATTAAAGAACAAGACTATAAGAGAAACTACAATAAGAAAAGATGCGTTGCCTAAAGGAAAGGGACCAACTGTTATCCATCACATGGAGAATTCTGTGATGTCTTGAGCTCACATGGGGCTTGGGGCTTAGGAAAGCCCTTTACATTTCCCAGTAGGATTGCTGAAATCCTGTGAAACAGTTTCGATAGAGAACCAGCTGGATTACTTAATTTTCACATACAAGATTTCAGCCATCACTTGGAACAGGTATTTTAATAATCATTAACATTAGATCACACATCAGAACTTATAAAAAGCTTAGGAATCTACTTGGTAGGTATCACTTTTCTCATTCTAGGCTCTGCTAGGTGCTGGGACTAGAACATGAAACAAACCCAAAGAAGCATAGTTTCAGAGATGTTGCCAGGCACTCCACAGTGCACACACAGTGAGCACAAGAATCAAGGATCTGAAAAAAATGTTTGTGTGATCACTGCACCACACATCACAGTTACCTTTAGAAGCAAAGGAATAAACTATACAACCTCTAATTTACTTAACTTGTAAAAATATTGGGCTGGAGAGATGGTTCAGAGGTTAAGAGCACTGGCTGCTCTTCTAGAGGTCCTGAGTTCAATTCCCAGCAACCACATGATGGCTCACAACCATCTATAATGAGATCTGGTGCCCTCTTCTGGTGTGCAGGTGTACATGCAGACACATTGTATACATAATAAATAAATCTAAAAAAAAAATCTTTATTACGTTTACTTGTCTCTTTAGTGCATGTGTTCACATGCTCATGCAGTGTCTGCATGCGGATGTCAGAAGAAAATGCATAGGGGAGTGTCTCTTTCACCATGTGGGTCCTGGGGGGTTAAACTCAGGCTTAATAAGTGCCGTTCCCCTCTGACATCTCACCTGTCCTCTAATGCACTTCCTAAATAGTCCCTCAGATCATTATTTAAAATAAAAGAGAGAAAAGAGGAAGGGTGACAGAGATATAGTTCAGTGGTAGACTACTATGCAAGTGACAAATTCAGTTCAGAGCACTGTAAAAAGGAAGGAAGGAAAAAAAATTTTAAAAAAAGGAAGAAAGGAAGGAAGGAAGGAAGGGAGGGAGGGAGGAAGGAAGGAAGGAAGGAAAGAAGGAAGGAAGGAAGAAAAATTGTTAGGAGTTTACAATAAATTAGTCAATAAAACAAAGGAGGGATGGGGAAGCAAAACAACTATTTCACATACGAATTACATTTCTAACTTTGAACAACCCAAAGCAGCTGCAAACTGGCACGGCCAACACTCAGGCCTGAGGAGTACTGTATACCTTTGGTGCTTGGTTATTAGAATCTGATCTTTAATTAAATCGTGCCAAGAGGTTTGCTTTGGCAGGAACCTGGAATGCTGCAGCCTTGAATTTGCTGAGAGATGTCCTTCTAATGCGTCAAAGGCACTCCCACTATGCGGCCTCCAGCCAGCCACTTGCTCTAGTATAGCAACAAGAAAGCAACTGCTGGGGTAGCTGGGAAGAAAACTGTAGGTGGTTCAAAGCTACTTTAATTTCTCATGCTCTGCTGACTCTTATGTAAATACAAACCTACTTTAGAGTTATCATAAGAATTAAAAAACACAAAAGCTTTTAAAAGAGACAGTACCTAGCATGCGCTTAACACAAAAAGATGTCCAACGAATTTTCGTTTCCTCCCCAACTAAACCCACCATTCCATCAGCACGCATTCATGTCCTACCTTTACCTACACTGTTCTATCTGCCTCATATGCCTCAGTGTGTCTGCTTAGCAAACTCCTGTTCATTCCTCAGGGTCCGTTTGGACTCACTTCCTCTAAGAAACCTTTGACGAAGCCTCTTTCTCACTGCCTTCCTTCAAAACTTAACTGCATTGTATACATACCTCTATGAAGCAATGTCAAAATTTCACCTTCACCTCTTGTGGTCACTAGGCAAGGAATAACTATGATTAATTTCTATGTCTCCATGGCCTCTACCCAGCAGAGACATGGAATACCTCAGGAAATGAGCAAGAGCCCACTTTCTAAGCCAATTTGGCTTGGCGGAAAACACAGAAACTGGAAGACTCAAAAGTCAGACAATTCCAAGTCTTCGTTTTAAAGGAATTTAAAACCTATCAGGGTATATAATTTACTAACTTAAATATTGATAAGGGCATAATTCTTGATTATTTTGATATTTTCTCTCTCCCTCCCCCCCCCCCTTGGTTTTGGTTTTTCCAGACAGTGTTTCTCTGTGTGACAGCCCTGGCTGTCCTAGACTTGTAGACCAAGCTGGCCTTGAATTCACAGAGATCCATCTGTCTCTACCTCCCCAAGTGCTGGGATCAAAGCTTATTCTCCTAAAAGTACTCTTTGGTACTAGTTATAATTTGAGATCAAATGAGACAGAGAGCTATGTTGAGAGGCTTTCTAACGTTAAGAGAAATGAGGGGCAACAAAAGTGTGGAAATGGCAGAGATTCAAAAGAAAAGACTTAAAATTCACTGGGCCATGGTGGCGTACACCTGTAAGCCCAGCATTCAGGAGGCAGAGGCAGGCAAATTCTGAGTTCAAGGCCAGCCTGGTCTACGGACCGAGATCCAGGCCAGCTCGGGATACAGAGAGAAACACTCTCTCAAAAAACCAGAGAACAAAACAGCAAAGACTTAAAATTCACTTACTCTTGCCCTGTACTTAGACCACACACACACACACACACACACACACACCCCTTCCTTTTCTTAACACACCTCTCCTAACTCAAACCCTTCTACTATTTTTGTTGGAACTTGCCATTTGTCATTGACTAGCTCCCTTTGGCATATTAGTCTTAAAGAAACCTGCCTATCACCTGAAGAGACTTCTCTAGGTGCAGGCCCCATACCTCCTGCAAAAAAAAAAAAAAAAAAAAAAAAAAAAAAAAAAAAACACCAGGAAGCTGTCTTTTCTTTCACACTCATCCTACAGACTTTACCCTTAATTTCTAGTGCTATTTGCAAACCATTTCTTTACCTCCATCTGGTGAGGGGATGGTTTCTGTGAGTCACCTCTGCTGGCTGCTATCACACTGCCTTGCACTTACAACTCATTCCCTAGTCACTCTCACTCAGTGCCTGATTTGTCTGCCTCTTCACCCCTATCAAAAGTTATCATTGTAGATGAATGACTTCAACAGTCACAGTGATGACTCTGTCAACACCTGGCCACTCCATTTTTTTTTTTTTTTTTTTTACCTCAAGTCCAAGTTAACCAATACCCACGTGATCACACCCAGCGTCTGATCACCAAATATATACAACTTCAATTTATAAGTGAATCATATACACTCTAAACATAATAGCTAACTAGTTCAAGAATTTCTACTTAAAATCTGAAACTTCACTCTGAGCTCCTATAAACTAACTTACCAGACTCTACAATCCTCATCTTGACTTCTCTCCTTGCCTAGTTGTCTCTCAAAATTACCCAAACCCAGAGAAATGACCTAGGGTTAAGGCATCCTGCCAATCTAATGATCTGAGTTTGATCCCTCTGACCCACATGGTATACTCATACACAGAGAGAGAGAGAGAGAGAGACAGACAGACAGAGAGGGAGAGAGGGAGAGAGAGAGAGGGAGAGAGAGAGGGAGGGAGGGGGAGAGAGAGAGGGAGGGGGAGAGAGAGAGGGAGGGGGAGAGAGAGACCTGTCTGCCTTTCCAATTTTTTTTCTTTCCAAAATTTAACCAGTAAAATTCAACTGTCTCCCAAATATCTCTACACTGAAGCAGCACTGTCTCAGAAAACATTATAAAGTCTGGCTAACTGTTTCATTTCAAAGCAATAATTATTCTCCCATATGACACTATGATTTCCCACACCTCTCTCCCTAAATGGACATGCTTATTTTTAATAATCAAAAAGAAATCTGCAGGAAAACTCTATTTTACACCCACAAAACTACAAAGTTCCCTACATATGCAACCATATTCTTTTTGCTTCCAATTATAATGAAGTCATGATGTCATTTTTCCCTTAAAAACTTTCTTTTCCCTATACTCTTTACTTGCCTGACTTCTTCCCTGAAATGACCTTTCAATTACACCAATTTTTCTGTTCCATATATTCAGTCATTTGGTATATTGTCATTTAACAAATAATTTGTTGTGCATTTACAATGTAATAGTACAATTATAGTTGGGTAAAACAAAATTACTATGCTCACAGAAATTATATGTCTCGTATGAGATGCAGACAAAAAATAAAGAATTAAATAAAACAGCACCAAGTACATATGTATGTGTATGTATGGGCTCGTGGTTGATCAGGTCGGGATTTGTTGAGGAAGAAACACTGAAGAACCTGAATGAAATAAAATGACAAAGGCTGGAGAGATGGCTCAGTGGCTAAGAAATGAAGCCAGGTGTGGTGGCGCGCCCCTTTAATCCCAGCCCTCAAGAGGCAGAGGCAGGCAGATCGCTGTGAGTTCAAGGCCAGCCTGGTCTACAAAGCGAGTCCAGGACAGCTAAGGCTACACAGAGAAACCATTTCACGAAAACCCAAAGGAAAAACAAAAACAAAGAAATGAGATGACAGCCAGGTGGTGGTAACTCGTGCCTTTAATCCCAGCACTGGAGAGGCAGAGGCAGGATGATTTGAGTTTTAAGCCAGCTTAGTCTACAGAGTAGTTCCAGGATAGCCAGGGCCACACAGAGAAACCCTCTCTCAAAAAACAAACTATCTAACAAACAAAAAGAGATGACAAATTTTAGATTTAGATTTAGATTAAGCTTTGTCACAGGTGGAAGCAGTCTTGGAGGGCTTTACCCTTGGGGCACCCCATAAATACCTTGTGACAGACTGAGTGGAGCCATCCTGGGCCTGGAATTCAGGAAGCAGACCTGGGAACCCCAACTGGGCTATTGTTTTTCTAATTGACCCTCAACAGGAGAAGGAGACCGCCCTTTTTATGTGACTTAGGCAGGTGAGGAGGAGAGAACAACAGGTTCAGCCCGGGCTTGGGCGGTGTGGAGCTGCGAACTGGCTGGACCAGCACGCGGGCCAGAGAGACACCTAAGGACCCGTCGCGTGGTACGGATACCGGAAGGTTCACTCTTTTGTTCCTTTAACTTTTCTTCCTTCTTGTGTAAGCTAGTTGGGTTGTATAATAAAGTTTAATTGTTAAAAAACAGAGCCAACAAATTCCAGAAGATGATCCTTCTAAGCAGTAAGCAGATAGAGCCATTAAGTACAAATATAGAATATAAAAATACACATACTGGGCACTGGAATAGCAAAAAAAGGTGAGGAAAAAAAATGTGTCAAGACACTGCAATTAAGTGACTAAAGCCACAAATTGTGTGATAGCAACTGCCTAGTTTGTTTACAGCCCTGGGTTTGAGTTCTAACACCAGACAGAAAGCGGGAACAGAGAGAGAGACTGGAAATTAGAGATATAGTCCAACTGTGTGGAGTCTTATAACCACAGTAAGAATCTGTATTGTACAGCAACTGAAGGAAAGCACTGGATTTTTGGGGGGGTGGGTTTTTTCGAGACAGGGTCTCTCTGTGTTAGCCTTGGCTGTCCTGGAGTCACTCTGTAGACCAGGCTGGACTCAAGCTCACATCGATCCACCTGCCTCTGCCTCCAGAGTGCTGGGACTAAAGGTGTGCACCACTACCGCCTGGCAAAAGCACTGGATTTTAAAGCCGTGGTCTGATTTATGTTTTAGACAGGCCACTCCAGCAACAGAGTAGAACAGGCTACAAAGAAGAATAAACGAGAAAACATAAAGAAGTTACAAAAAACAAGGTCAGAACTCACAGCTACACAGAAGACTGGTAGCAGGTAGACAGTAGTTCAAAGGTAAATGTGGCTGGGTAGAGGGGGCTCACACCTTAAATCCCAGCACTCAGGAGGCAGAGGCAGGCAGATGTCTAAGTTCGAGGCCAGCCCGGCCTACAGTATACAGAGTGAGTTCTAGGACAGCCAGGGCTACATAGAGAAGCCCTTGCCTGGAAAAAAAAAAAAGTAAGTATATCTTAAAGGTAAAACCAAGGGGTTTAGAAACTGATGTAGCACAACTAAATGATTCCTTTTACCTGACCCAAGAAATACTGGAATAATATACAAACACTATAGTATCTTACATGTGTGCACATACTCTCCTCTGAAACCAGCATCCTCTTCCAAACACCGCTCTGCCTTTGCTTGCCCTCAGAAGCAGAGCTTCCCACAAGAATTATCTATTAATATTTAAGCACTATCTCTACTACCTTCCCCTCTGTGCCAAGTGGTATCCTTCCTATTTCACCAAAAGTATTCTTGTCAAGATTGACAATCATTTCCATCTTGAAAAATCTAACCATCACCTTTCTGTCCTTACCATGTTCAATTTCTCATCAGCAGTCAATATCATTAACCTCAGTCCTTTTAAATACTTACATTCTCCTTTCCGAGATCCTCTTTCCCGTCTATCTCTTCGCCTTCCCTTCTCCCCTCTGTACACTCTTCCTTCAGTACCTTTCCCACATCCAAGGCTCCAGAGCCCTTTACTCATACCACCCGCTCTCCCCAAGGTGACCTCACCCAGCCC
The DNA here is from genome assembly GCF_903995435.1 of Acomys russatus. Lineage (NCBI taxonomy): Eukaryota > Metazoa > Chordata > Mammalia > Rodentia > Muridae > Acomys > Acomys russatus. Next base: position 49,844,903 of record NC_067143.1, on the reverse strand, counting down.
AAAGGCCTTATTGTTGTTGACACCAAGTTTTTACCTTTTCAGACAGTCTCTTATCTGACAGTCAACTCTACCTACACTCCTGTTAAGCTGCAGGCACAGGTCCTGGTAAGAGTGACAGATGCAGTTGTCTCACAGACTGTTGGACTAAACATGATCAAAGAGGTACTCTTAATTATCACAGCAACTATCACAAATTTTAATTATATTCATTTATTATACATCTCCTTAATAAACAACATCAACTAAATACGTCTTATTTACTAACATATATGCAGTAACTAAAAAGGCACTCAACTAACTCTTAAGTTTTGCAGACCTTGAGTGTGCTCTCAAATGAATGCACAGACTAACAGGAGGAAAAGACACAAAATCCACATAACAATACAAACAGCAAGAGTGCAGAGAGGTGCTACATAAATCCAGAAAAGAGGCCCTATCAGTAAAGAAAGACTTTCTTGAGAGGTTGACTTTAGAGTTTATTTTTGCAGAATAAGAGTAAGTATAGCTATTAAGTATCAACTGTGTAACTTCTTTATTTTTTTAATTAATTAATTTTTTATGTACATTGATATTTTGCCTACATGTATGTCTATGTTTGGATGCCAGATCCCCTGTAAATGGAGTTACAGATAGATGTGAGCTGCCATGTGAGTGCTGGGAACTGAACCTGGGTCTTAAGGAAGGGCAGCCAATACTAAGCTACTGAGCCATCATCTCTCCAGGCTCTTTTTTTTATAAAATTACTTTTAAGCTTTATAATAAACTCTTCAATATAAATATAAATATCTTTCATTTTATATGTGAAACTTAGATAAACAAGAAGGTAATCAGTAACTACTAAAACAAAGACTTGGCCTTATTTACTACTTCCTCTATTTGCCTATTGGTCATAGTCTCCAAAATACAATCTTTTATACTGGCCTCCTACCACCTCTCTGACCTGAATAAAGCACTTGATTTCCAGTTGATCTTCATTTTGAGCATGGAGCTCAATTGTCAATCCTAAAAGCCTTTTCTGTCTATCCCCTCTTTTTCTTTTATTCACCAAGAATTGAGACTCAAATTTTAGACTGCTCAGTTGCATCCTCGGGCTTCTGGGCTATAGCATCTAAGCATTGTCTTAGTGCTTTAAGAACGCGTCCACAAACAATAAGAAGGATATAGGTGAATCACCACACACAGTGTGTTGATGTGTTCATTGCCACACCGGATCCTCACCAGCCCTACAGAGTGTGATGTTCCTATCGGAGGTCAGTCAAGTAAACACCTAGCCTATCTAGTCTCTGGACTCTATCTTGTTCCAGAAATTGAATTTAAGAAAACAGAGAAGAAAAAGGGATCAAATAACTCAGAGAGGGTGTTCAGCAGTGAGTCACCTAAATGGCCTGGAGCCAGAAATGAACAGGGACAAAGTCTGCTTCCTTCCAAGGCACTGAGAATTTGTTTGGCCATGCTGTAATAACCTACTACATGTAAATTTGTTTTCTATCTCAGTAATGTCTACACTCTAGTCCCAAAGACAGAAAAAAACAAGAAAACTCTTTATACACAACATGCACATCATGTCACAAGATAACATGGTCTAAGCAAATTCATACCACAATTGAGGAAGATTTGAGTTTCTAGTCCAGCCCTGTCACTGATTTGCTGACCCTTAGTCTTCCTCTACTGCATCATCATAGCTCCCTGAGCTTCCCTCTACACTACCACATGAGGGTCCACACCCTTGACCTGCATCTGAACACAGCAAATGAATCCAACTCCCTCTTTTAAAGGCACCAGTACACAGCAACCAACACCATAACTAACACAGTATAGACGACTGAGAGAATACTTATTTTTAAAACTACATCTATTTATGTATGTGTGTGCTTGGATAGTGGTGAACACATCCCATGGCTCACTTACCCAGACAACGTGTAGGAGCTGATATCTCCTTCCACCATATGGAACCTATGCTATGGGTCATCATGCTTGGTGCCCTTACCAGCTACAGAGAACATGTCATAATGGATGGGTGTACACAGACACACACACACACACACACACACACACACAACATATTCTAGAAAGTGAGTATCAACAGACATTGCTCATGGGGAGAAAAAAAAAAGACAGAGCAAAAATAAACCACTTCAAAGAGCCTACCATCAGGAGGGGTAAAGAATTAACCTATATGGTTACATATCCTTTAAATACCTTTAGACATCCTATATAGTCTTTCCCTCCACAGCTACCCTTACCCCCAAATAACCTCTATCTTCATACCAAAGCCACCTTCTTCTTCAAAAGAACACTCTCTTGTCCCGAGATTTTACCTTCTCTTCATTCCACAGTGCTTTCACCTCAGCCCCTCACCTCAATGAGGGACTCTCAGTAAGGTCTCTAGCTGTATTCGAACTTCTTCTCCAGCTCAAGCCTTCTATCGTGCTTGTTCCCTTCTGCCATGTTTTACCTTGGCTCTCAAGGAATAAAGATGGGGAAATATATCCAGAAAGAAAAACTACTTATTGGGAAGCCCCAAAACACAGCTTAAGGGCAGTAAAGAGAGAGCCCAGCACTTAGAGAAAATACAAGTTTAGGTCAAAAACAAGCTAGCTGTTTGGCCCTTACAAACATCACAGCAAAGGCCCCTACAAACCAACAACTACTACCTATGAGAAAGCACAATCAAAAATGAGGAGAGACAGACAGAGAGAAAGAGAGACAGAGAAAAGAACAAGAACCCAAAGAAGAGCAATAGGATCCAGGGAAGAAAACAAAAAAAAGAAAAGAAAGAAAGAGAAGAGGAAAAAAGAAAGAAAAACATGGGTTATGGAGGGGAAAGAGATAAGAAAGTGGGACGTATGAGGACAGGGAAAGGAAGAAAGGAAAATGGTGAGGTAGGGAAACAGGTGAGGGGGCAGGCAAGGAAAAAATGACCAGCAGGAGGAGAAAGAAAAAAAGGAAGAGGAAGGCTTGCCAGAGGAAATGCATAGCTCCTCTGAAACCAAGATGAGAAAGAAGGTCCAACATAGGTTAGTAGTATTTCTACTTCTTGGTGCCAGACAATAAAGGAAGGAAGTAGAGTGATTGAGACACTACACAGTCTCAAGGTCTGCCGTTTAACAGCGGTGCTCCGGAAGACAAGCTGGTTTATAGCAGTGGTCTAAGTATCAAAGAATTGGCCAGTTCAGAGAAAATATTAGCATGCTTTCACCTCACCCCACCTTCCTATACTCAACACACCTACACCTACCCCCAACACAAGCATCAGCATTTCCAGCCTGCCTTGCCCTGAAATCACTGGATCTAAACAGACCAGCAGGATGCCTAAGAGAAGGCTGGCTCCTCAGCCTCTATCTAGCTCACTTTTCCAAGATAATCTGACAGCCTTGGAAAGCCACAGTTACAAACAGAATGTTAAATCCTTCTCTTCAAATAAGGGAACTGAGGCTCACAGAGACTGCCTAGTCTACACTAGGTCTCCAACCAGAGAACAGCACCCGTGGTCCCAGTAAGACCGCAGCTAAACCAAGGCACAGAAAACATCACCCCGCCACCAAGCAGAAGCGTGCTTACAAAGGAGTGGGGCCCCTGAGGCATGCAGTTCCCCAAAAATCCAGCTTTCCCTTCATAATCTTTCCTAGCCAGAGATCTAATTCCAGCACAGGCCTAGCCCTGAGTGGGCTTATCTCAAGATTCCACCCTCCGGCCCTTCCCTCGTGAAGCGCCCATAAGGTAAATAGAATGCAATGCTCTTCCCACTCCCTTCTCCGGAAGGCAGCAAGTCACCCCCTTAGCTCAGCCTAGCTGTGTCAGGCCCAGGAAAGGCCAGCATTACCTGGCGTGGGGTGACAGGCCCAGCATCTCTGATGATCTTGTGTATCTGTCGCAGAGCCGCACCGCACCTCTCCCTGCTCAGCAGTTGGGACAAAGCCTGGGCTGAACCAGCCCGACAGGCTGGATTCGGCTGGGCTCAGCAGCGCAGCCACCCAGCCCCCGAGGCGCAGCACACTCAGGCCCTCGTAGGGCGGCAGCAAAGACACAGCAGCTCAGTGAAGAGAGAAAGGGAGGGGAAGGAGGCGGGGATAGCGCTGACCCCGCCCCCTTCTTTCGGAGCCGGCACTGAGGGGCGGGAAACAACTACATTCCCAATGTTCTGGTTGTCTCTGCTGTTTTCACAACCCTAGCTCCAATAAGAGGTAAGAAGTGGCAGGCAGGCTTTTCAGAGTAGTGGTTCTCAACCTTTCTAACGCTGCGACCCTTTAACACAGTTCCTCATGTTGTGGTGACCCCCCCACACACACACAAATCATAAAATTACTTTCACTGCTACTTCATAACTGTAATTTTGCTACTGTTTTGAATCGTAGTGTAAATATCTGATATTTCCAATGGTCTTAGGACCTGTGAAAGGGTCTTCAACAACCCCGAGAGGTCGTGACCCACAGGTTGAGAAAAGCTGTCCCAGAGCCTGGCAGAGACCTCTTGAGCCCTAGGGTCAGTAAGAAAACCACCTGTCCTCTGTACCTTAGTTTTGCAGCCGGGTATTGAGTCTTTCCTAGACCTCCTTAATCAGATTCAAGGTTCATTCAGATTAGAATGGAGGGAGGGGGATCTATCTCTTCTGCTGACTCTCTAAAAGGTGCCCATGAAAAATACTAGGTGGCCCTCACACCAGCCACCCTCTCCTTTGGACAAAGAAAGTTCAGCAGCACTACCATTTAAGGGTTATTTATTGTATACGACTCGGTACTTTACAAACCTGTATCTATTTCACAGCCTTATGAAGTAATCCTTACACCAATTCAAGGGTGTCAGAATTGGGGAACTAGGAGAATGTGACCTCAGATTTTTTTGTTTGTTTATTTTGAAGACAGGGTTTCTCTTGTAGTCCTGGCTGTCCTGGCCTCACTTTGTAGACCAGTCTGGCCTCAAACTCACAGAGATCCTCCTGCCTCTGCCTCCCTGAGTGCTGGGATTAAAGGTATGCATCACCACTCCTGACTACCTCAGAATTTATTTAGCACCTGCTAGATACCAGTCACTATGACAGAACTGGAGCTGGACAACATATTAAAAAACTAACTCTGGTCAGGCACAGGGGCGCACACCTGCAATCCCAGCACTCAGGGAGGCAGAGGCAGGCGGATCTCGGTGAGTTCAAGGCGAGGCTGCTCTACCAAGGGAGTCCAGGACAGCCAAGGCTACACAGAGAAACCTCGTCTCCAAAACAAACCAACAAAAACCTAACTAACTCTGGACTGTCCCTCTTAATCTATGGTGCCTCCTGAGGACTGAAATGATAAAAATGTTTCTTCGCATATTTCCAGATATTCCCAGGAGACATTATCTCTCATCACTCACCACACTCACCAAACTCATCCCTTGCCTTTGAGAAACATGACTGGAGTCAAGTTGTGCAGATTTTATCTTCCAGGTCATAATTAATGAATTTAGAGATTTTTAAATTATTTATATGTCTTTATCTGGCATGGTGTGTGGGTGGCACATGTGTGCTATGGTATGTATGTGGAGATGGATCAGTTTTCTCCTTCTACCATATGCGTCCTAGGGCTCAAATCAGGTTGTCAGGCTTGGTGCCATCTCACCTGCTCCAAAGTTTCAACAACAGAAGGGCTCTGGAAAAACAGAATGACAAAAACTGACATTTTTTAAAAAGAGCTGTGGTCAATGGAAAGTAATATGGGCCAGATCACAACTAACAATCTTTTAGAGCTAGGGGCAACAGAAAGCAGAAGACTACTAATTTAGATGGGTGTCTAAGACAAAATAACACATTCTAAAGAGACTGCTTGAAAGCAGCACAGCAGACCAGGTATAAGACAGGAAGCAGTGGGTAAGAAAATACAGTGACTTCTCCAGGGTCACACACCCAGTAAATGACATTACCATGAATATAGGTCTGACTCCTAAGCCTACGTTTCTTTTCAGTCCTCTTACTTGTTTTGTTACTACAAATAATTGCCAGTCTTATACTAACTCCAAAGTGTGGGTGACCAGCATGAAACCTGACTTGTACCACATGCAGCCATCTTCCCTGACAGATGTCTGCACCTACACTCAGTGTGCACAAATTCGTCTAACCGCAGAGGAAGAGCTCTATACAGAAAGGACTCAGCTCTTTTGTTATTCGCCCTTCCCAGGTCCTGAGTACTTAAGAGTATTTGGGAAAGGAGATGGAAATTTCTGCATTAAAAAAAGAACTGGCCAGTTGGTCGGTGGTGGCACACACCTGTAATCCCAGCACTCGGGAGGCAGAGGCAGGCAGATCTCTGTGAGTTCGAGGCCAGCCTGGTCTACAAGTGAGTCCAGGACAGCCAATGCTATACAGAGAAACCTGTCTCGAAAAAAAAAAAAAAAAAAAAAAAAAAAAAAAAAAAGGAGGATAAGGAGGAAGAAAGAAGGAGGAGGAGAAGAAGAAGAAGAAGAAGAAGAAGACGATGACGACGACCTGGGACCAGTAAAGTGATCAGAAGGTAAAGGTAAAGTCACTAGTGGGCAAGACTGACCAGGGTTCCATCTTTGGGACACAGAGTAAAGAGAACCAACTCCTTCCTACATGTTTTTCTCTGGTGTCCACATACACATCATGATATATAATAAATCCCCTCTCCCTTTCTCTCTCTCTCTCTCTCTCTCTCTCTCTCTCTCTCTCTCTCTCTCTCTCACACACACACACACACACACACACACACACACACACACACACACTACTGGAGAGATGGCTCAGCAGCTATAGCATTTTTAAAAATATTTTATTTTATTTTTTATTAATTTATTCAGATTACAACTCAATTGTTATCCCATCACATGTATCCTCCCGTTCCTCCCTCCCTCCCACTTTCATCTTATTTCGTAGATAACTAGCACATGCAATCAAATGCTGTCACCCCCTCCACTTTGCCCCCCTCACTTTCAGTACTGATATACCTTTCCATAAAGGGTAGGAAGAAAGGGGAGGGAATTATGTAATGAATTTTAATTAAGTTTTTAAAAATAAGAAAAAACTGAAATATTTATTGACCCTAAAACAAACCCTCAGCTCCCTCTGATGACACACGGGAACTGAAGCAGGGAGGCATGCTGATAGGAGGCCAACAGTTTTATTAATTACTGAAGACTAGGCTCATGATCAAGGATGAAAAGGGATGCCAGGTGTGGTGGTGCACACCTACAACTCTAGCACTCAGTCAGGATACGCAGATAAGGGAAACACTGGGAGTCTGAGGCCAGCCAGGGATACAGAGTGACATCTTGCCTCTAAAGCAAACAATAAGAAGGGAAGGGAAAAAAAGCAGAACTGAATGAGGTAGGAGGAGGAACTTTAAAGATGAGGCTCTATATTTGAAAGCAGAAATTAAATCAAGGTAACGTATGACTTACTGAAATCTACATGAGTTGGCAGTTGTGTGCAGTAACTTTTTACATTTATTATGTAGCCCTTTAATTTACAAAGTAAATAATTGACAAATTATCCTTATAAGCTGTGGACCTTGGACAGCAATGTTTTGTCTATGGAGTCTTCTTAGACCTAACTAGGCCCTTTTAGGTCACACATCTGGCCTATGCAGACAAATGAACATGTATCACCTGTTCACTCTATTATAAAAGCTAATAAAACTGGGTTTGTTTAGAGACTACCACTTTCAACCTAACTGTTTATGTACTTAACTGCATACTATGACTGTAGGGTTTGAACTGGTTTTCCTTTGCAACCACAAACGATTTTAAACATTTGCTGAATGGAAATTATAATCTTCTGATACCACAACTAAATATATGAGAAGTCAACAATGGAAATTTTGGTATAAAATAACCATGTAATGTGCCATTCTTTCTTGAAGTAATAAGATGGAAAGCCTACTAAGGACACTTTCTGAAATAAGGAAGAGTATAAAATAAATAAGTAAATAAATAATAAAATAAGAATAATAGATTTCAAAATATTTTAAGGAGTATAGAAACACAAGACCAAGAAACAAATAAGCTAAAGTCATCATACTACCAATTTTATTTTATTTTGGTTTTTTGAGACAGAGTTTCTCTGTAACAGCCTTAGCTGTCCTGGACTTGCTCTGTAGACCAGACTCACTACCAATTTTAAAACTATATTATAAAACCTTGTATGGTGGCACATGCCTATCATCCCAGCAATCAGGAGGCTATGTAATGGCACACAACCCTAACTCCAACTCATGGAAGGTGGAGGCAGGAGGACCATCAAAGACATCCTTGGCTATACAGTACAGATTCAAGAAATCCTGAAGCCAGTGTGGTGGCACATGCCTTTAATCTCAGCACTCAGGAGGCAGAGACAGGAGGATCTCTATGAATTAGAGGCCAGCCTGATCTATAAAGTGAGTCCGAGACAGCCAAGGCTACACAGAGAACCCTGTCTCAAAAAACAAAAAACAAAAGAAATTCTGTATAAAAACAAACAAGCAAACAAAAGAAACAAATGAAAAAAAGTAAAAATCTATTTGGCATCAGCCAATCACGAAGTCACATAAATCAAAATATACTTGCAACAAAGCCAAGAAGAGAGAAGGGAAACACAAATTACATCTGCAAAGTGAGGGAAAGTCTCATGGAAGAGGTAGCGTTTGGGCTGAGTGTTCACCACACTTTGGCTCTAGAACTTACCCAAAGGTCCATGTGTTAAAGGCCTGGTCCTCAGCTTGGTGCTGTTGGAAAGAGGTGGGGACCTTAACCGGCAGGGCCTAGTAGGAGATTTTAGTGGCACGAGAAATGATGGGATCCAGCCCATTCTTCCTCCTCTACAATTCACTCCCTGACATGATACGCTGCCTCACCAAAGGCCCAAAGGGAACAAAGCTTCAAAACTATAAGCCAAGACAAACTTTTCTCTTTAGGATTTATCTCAGGTATGTGACAGTGAAGGAAAGCTGACCTCCCAGTATTAATGAAGAGGAAGAAATTTTCATAGACAACGGTATTGAGATTTCCTACAGGGCTCCAAAGAGAAGAGCATGACTTCTGTTTAAGAAACAGTGTGGTCATTCATTCTTGAGTGGTGACTGAATGATGAGACTGTTTATGTTCTACATACAAGGTACATGTACTATATACAAGGTACTTTTTATGCAAAGATCATAAGACCTAGTTCTTACTCCCCAGCAGCAAATAGTTGTGAGGACTAGAGACAAAGCTGTGCCATCAGACATATCAGGTCCAAAGTCTCTTCCTCTTCCAGTTATCTCCCTACTGCAATAAATGGCATATTTGCTCTTTCAGTAACTATGGTAGTTACGGTTGTCCCTGCTGCTACCAAATACCTGACAAGAGAGAACTTAGAGGAGAAAGGATTTATTTTAACTCACATTTTCCGGATGCAAGAGGAATGGAAGCTAGGGCTCTAGCCTTGGCTGCCAGAGCTTGCTGCTGGTCACATCTCAGAGACTAGTCACACTGCACCAGCAGACAAGGATCACTAAGCTCTGTGGTAGGGCATGCTGGTAGGATGTGCTGAAGACGTGCTGGCAAGAGGGTCAGGAGGCTGAAACCGGGGCCAGGCTATAAACTGTAAGCCTGCCCCTTAGTGGCCAGCCCAGCCTTGCCTCATCTCTTAAAGGTTTCACAACCTACCAAAGCAGAGCCACCAGCTGAGAGGCAAGGGTTGAATGAGGCTATAGGAAATGTTTCATACGCAATTCACAAGGCTACTAAGCCAAAGGTCTGCTCCATCTTTGACTCCACTTTTACTACATAAAACTCTACCCTATCAACTAATGCTGTGAACAGAAGAAATAGTCCTCCTAGGGAAGAGAACATCAACTGGTTATCTAATACCAAATGGTAAGCCCTGAAAATATAAGTATAGTAACATTATACAAACTGAGCAGGTTGTATTTGAGGCCATCGCAGCCATCAACCACCTTCCTCCTTGAATAAAGAACTTTAATTTTTACATCTTAGATTACTGTTGGGTTTTCTACTTCATACAGGTACAAATACTTCTAGTCTAAAGCAGCAAAATACATAGAAATCATGACAAAAAGATATTTTTAGTAGAAACACCTATTCCTCATTAGTCACTGGTTCCTCACTTATTATTGTAATTATTACTGTTTGTAGCCACTGGTCCCTAAACATAAGTGAATTCTTCTTATTACCATTAGATTACAGAAGCTATGAGTAGCCATGAAAGAATTAATAAGCATACTTTATCATTTTTTATATTCCCAACAAGTCCTTTAAACAAAACATTCAGAAAATAAACATTAACACCTATGCTTTAAATGATGTTCACAATATTTATGCATATAAATGTATGTATATAACATATTACTCAGGTAATAAGAAAACTGTAGCATACTACCAACTTCCCATGCTAAAAGTAGTCATTACAATTCAGGGCCAGATTTTGCTCTGAAAAAACTGGAAGTCGAGCTAAAACTTCCACACTACCCAAACACTCACTGTTAGATAAAGCACACCATTCTGTTAAGAGACAAATATAATCGATTAAAGTGGGAGCTAGGAATTTTTGCAAAAGGCCAAATATTTAAGGCTTTGCAAATTACATCATCTCTGTCTCAGCTACTCAACTCTACCTTCTTTGAATAAAGGTAGCCACAGACAATATATAAATGAACAACGTAGCTGTAATCCAATAAAAGTTTTATGACAAAACCAGACAACATGTCAGATATGTCCCAGCGGCCAAAGCCAAGGATTCTTTGGTTAGTGGTAGGCCTAGATGACTAAGTAGAAAATGAATCACAAACTATGGAAATGAAGGGAGAAAGGGTTGAGACTAAACTTTCAGGAAAAAGCACAAAGCTACACTGAAAAATAACTAGTCTAATGAAGAAACTACTGCAGCTACTTCAGCTCACTAGATTCTAGACTTGGGACCACAGCTTCATCTCCACTGCAACAGCCACAATGCCAGAAATGTAACCTTACAAGGACGGATGCTCCTGTCTCTACCTCTAGACGAAACTTGGCATCCGTTACTCTATCACTTAGGTCCTTAAGTTCTATACGTGAGCTGTAGGCATATTAGGCCAGTAAAACCTAGGTCACCGCTTGTGCCTCAGAAAAACCTATACTCACAACATGAAATACACGCCACACTCTCCCCTACAAGCACATGCGCGCGCACAAACACACACACACACACACACCACACACACACACACACACACACACACACACACACACACACACACATAATAAATGAACACATGTTTTTTAATTAAAATGTAAAAAATCACCTTTAGAGGCCAGGAACATGACTTAGAAGAGTGCATGTTACCCAAGTTCAGATACCTAGCACTCACATGAAACACAGAAGCAGCACCATATATGCATCTGAAATCACAGCACTAGAAGCTGGTGAGGGACAGAGACAAGTAGATCCCTGGAGCTCATTGGCCAACCAGTCTAGCCAGATTGATGAATTCTACCTTCTGTGAGAGACCCTGTCTCTTTAAGAAAGACAGCAACTGAAGAAGACTCAAACAGCTACCTGTGGCCTCCACACTCGCATGTCCATTTATTTATTCATGCAAATGTACACACACACACACACACACACACTTGCCCTGTTACCTTCATCTTACAAATGTGACAAATGAGACACAGAAAGCTTAACACTTGACAAAGACTAGAACCCTAATAAATACCACAACTTGAAACAGAATCTGCTCCATCATGTTATATAGATTTCTGTGCTACTTCCCAACTATTGAAAACAAACTTTTACTCCTCCTTAGTTTCAAATACCACTAGACAGCCATCTTGAGTAAGGAACATTTTCTTGTCCCTTAGAATGAATTGCAACAAGAGCCAAATAGGTAAAGATGAACACCTTGACCCCATTCCTGTGGAGACAGAAATTTTATAATCTCAAATTTTACAAAACAACAACAAAAACAAAAAACCTTGACTGGGAGGCCAGTCCTGCTGGTGCTAATTTTAGTCCCATCACTCTCGAGGCAGACGCAGGTGGATCTCTGTGAGTTTGAGGCCAGCCAGGAGTGATACTCTGTCTCAAAAAACAAAATGAAACAAACAACAAAAACCCTTGAGTGGAAATACAAACGTGAACAGTCCATTCTTTACTAGTCACTGCTATAATCACAAAACACCATTGATTAGGCATAGAAACGCCAAAGTTCCAACTTAGGATGGAAAAGACAAGGGCCTGAAGGAGCGGATGCCCAAGTCGGAAAGATTCAACATGATGCTATGGTTGGAAGAAGTGGGCTAACCGGTACGCACTAAAGTGAGTTCCCTCTTCCTTCTCAGACACTTCCACCATCCTGCAAGAAACCCAGCCTAGATTGCTTCCTTTTTCCATACCAGAACAATTCAAATTAAGTCACTGAGAAAGTCTACATTCCCTCTTCACCTAAGTGCCTCTGCAAACAGACTGAATGGTAGACTGGCTTTCAGGTGTCACATGGTGATAGAATGTGGGGCTTCAGGCAAATGAACAGACCTTTTCTTTCTTTCTTTCTTTCTTTCTTTCTTTCTTTCTTTCTTTCTTTCTTTCTTTCTTTCGTTTTTCGAGACAGGGTTTCTCTGTGTAGCCTTGGCTGTCCTGAACTCTCTTTGCAGACCAGGCTGGCCTCGAACTCACAGTGATCTGCCTGCCTTTGCCTCCCTAGTGCTAGGATTAAAGGTGTGCACCACCATGCCTGACTAGGGGACAGACATTTTGATAGAGTGACATGCCTGTTATTTGCAGCTTTAAATACCCATATGCTCATGGCCAGGAATTTATTTTTGTTTTTTGTTGTTGTTGTTGTTTGTTTTGGGGTTTTGTTGTTGTTTTGTTTTGTTTTGTTTTAGTATGAAAGTATAAGAAAAAATATTAAGAATGCATTTAGAATTTTAAAAGGCAGAGAACAGTGTGAATAGGTACTCTCAAAAAGAGCTCTGGCACAAGACAGACATTAGATCCTGTGTGCCTAGGGTCCTGCACTTCAAAGCTTCCCACAGCTCAGTTAGGGATAAGAATGGACCTCAAATGAAAGCAACAGATTCATCACTACAGCAGTTTTACTACCCAAAATTTGTTCTCTCCACAAGTCCCATCAGCCTTCCTAAGTATCTGCTAGATTCAGTGCCTGTATTGAGTACAATGAAGGAGCAGACAGTTAATCAGAAGCAACATGTGTGTGTAGAATCAATCACAAAAACACAAAGAAAGTAGAAAGTACTTCAGCACACGTAGGGAACTGGGCATTAACCCTGACTACCAAAAGCAGAAAGGCTTTTTCAAGTATCTCCCTCCCCTCAGAATGTTCTCCTCAGAGTACTGAGGTTCAAATGAGTCGGTGATAATTTGAAAAGAAAAGTTTGATAAAAAATAAAACGATGAGGATCTGCAGCACAGTAGCTGCTGTGGGATGGTGAATGAGCCATTACTCCAAGATCACACAGCCACATAATAAAGCTAAGAGTAAAGCTGAGGCCAGACTCTAAGGCCCTTACTCAGCATTTATCAACCTGTAGATCAGGGTCAAAGGACCCTTTCACAGGGATCACCTAAGATCATTGGAAAACAAGGATATTTATATTACAATTCATAATAGCAGCAAAGTTACAGTTATGAAGTAGCAATGAACATAATTTTATGACTGGGGGGTACCACAACATGAGGAGCTGGATTAAAGGGCCACACCATTAGGAAGTTGAGAACCACTGCATATTCCCTTTATGCTAGATAGAGCTTAAGGGATACCAAGAAAAATCTATTTTTTCCTTTTCCCCACCTCCGACACCCCCCTCCCCCCCGCCGAGACAGGGATTCTCTGTGTAATCCTGGCTATACTAGAACTCTCTTTGTAGATCAGACTGGCCTCAAACTCACAGAGATCCGCCTGCCTCTGCCTCCCGAGTGCTGGGATTAAATGTGCACATCACCACACCCAGCTGAGAAATCCTTTCATAAAGATGATAAGCTTATATATCTGGTACTTATAAGCTTATATATGCTGGGATTATACAGAAGAAAGGAGAAGGCCATAAAGCTCCAACTGAGTCAAAGTACCTTCTAAGCTTCTTTTTGGTGATGTTTACCAGATATTAGTTTCTTTTGGCATTTGGTGAGGAAGAACTTAGCAAATGGTTCTCCCATTTCAGAGGAAAAAGGATTCACCTATTAGGTACAAAGCTTAATGACCCCAGATTTTCCTTCAAGGCTAGAACATGGCTCTGCAATTCTGAAGGTCCTTGTCCCTGTGTTGGTCCAGTCCTTTGAGTGTCCAAATACTTAGTGACTAAATTAGTTTTAGACCAATTGTCTCCTCCAGTGTTTAGAAATGTTCAGGCTGTGGAGATAAGTTAGAACTGCCAACAAGAACAAACTTTATCCTTCCTTAAAAAGGACCCATACGGCCCATAAGGTAAAGATCTTTTTTCAAAAGAAGAACAGAGCAACGGAGGAAAAGATTTCTTTGCCAAAAGGAAGTTAAAATATAAAACAAGGAATAGACTTGGAAGTTGAATCCAGTTTTGATTCTTGACTCTGATGTGGTTATGTTTCTCTGATCTGCACATTTTAGTCTATCAAATGGGGATAAATAACTAATAATGTTTATTATGCAAACAATACAATGAAGGCCTAGAAAGAGTCAGGTATGGTTACATAAACCTATAACTCAGCACTGAAGGGGGAAATGAAGAAAGATTGCTGCCTAGCCAAAAACAAAAAGCAAAACAAACAACAAACAAAAAAAGGGTAGCTCCAGGCTTAATAAGAGACCCTGTCTCAAAGGAATAGAGCCCAGAGCAATAAAGGATGGCTGGCATCATCTGGCCTCCACACATGCACCAACATAAGTGCCGCTCTAACACACACACTACATGGTACATGGTTTCATTTACAGGCAATGGCCAATGTAGGTCAATCAAATATGCACAAACAAAATAATAAATTAATAATTGCCTAAGTCTAGGACAATGGAAACATGAAAGATTAAGAATGAACACTAATAGGTTTCTCATAAGATGGCCAAATATTCTAAAACTAGATGGCAGCACTGGTTGTATGAACAACTCTGAATAAACTAAAATAACACTCAATTGGTTATACTTTAGGCGAAGTTTATGGTGTGTAAATTCTATCTTATTAAAGCCATTAGAAGCTGGGGGTGTGACTCAATTGGTAAAGTGCTTGCCTAGATTCATGAAATCCTAGGCCCCATCCTCAGAACTACACAAAACCAAACGTGATGACTATTCTTGAAATATCAGCAGGGCTGGAGAAATGGCTCAGAGGTTAAGAACACTAGCTGTTCTTCCAAAGGTCCTGAGTTCAATTCCCAGCAACCACATGGCGGCTCATAGCCATCTGGTGCCCTCTGCTCACATACAGACCGAATACTGTATAAATAAATAAATCTGAAAAATAAATAAATAAATAAATAAATTTGTTTTTAAAAGAAACAAAAAGAAATATCAGCATTTGGGAAATAAAGACAGGAGGATCAGAAGCTCAAGGTCATCCTGGTCTAGTGAGTTGAGGCCACCCTGGGCTACATGAGATACTTTACATACAAATTACATGAGACACTTCTTTCTCTTGATAGGCATCTCTTGTCACTAGCATTAATAACCAAAAACACTGAAACTGAAAGATAAAAACATCTCACTTTATTTAAGTAGCTTTGTGGCTCTTCTGCATAAGTCAGAGAAAACAAGCAGCTTTCCCAACTTACTATGACGGGTAAGAAAGCTTTAAAGTGTATGCATTCACACAATCAGTCCTGACCACATCCCCCTTACCAGCAAAAAACTTTACTCAGGTGTGAGGGTGAGTGTCTTCACAGCACTCAGAAGATAGAGGCAGGCAGATTTTTGTGAGTTAGAGGCCAGTCTGGTCATCACACAAGTTCCAGGCCAGCCAAAAGTACACAGTGAATCTTTTTTAAAAGCTTTCTTCCCTATAAACTGACTTTCTGTTTTGGCTGGGGCGCTTTGACCACTATGTCACCACTGAAATAGGAAGTAGCTGTCAGGAATAGTAGCTGTAACATGACTTCCAGCTCTGGGTTGGCAGGAACAGCACAGCTTCCCTGGTCCTTCGGAGATATTTATTCTGTGGTCGGAGAGTGTACTAGGAGGACATTATTTATGAGCAAACAAAAAATGGAAAAAGAGAAAAGAACCACTGTTTATCGCTTTTGTTAAAGGAAAACTAAGCCAACAGCATAAAATCATTTAGATCTAGTCATGACAAACATACACATAGCAAGCAGCTTGTGGTCAGGGCCCAAGGACAGGAAAAAAAAAAAAAATCACAACTTGTCCCAAACTACTACCTAATTGCTATATAATCTTGACTAAATCAACCTCTGTCGATCACTTTCTTTCCCAAGTGCTTACTGAGATTTCAGTATCTTCACAAATAAGGCCAACTACTGCACACAAAAGTCTTTGTATAACAAAATTGTCTCTGTGCTGAAGCAGGATATTAAAAAAAAAAAAAAAAATACTCCAATTATAACATAATTATAACTTGTGTCCCACAGCCAGCACAAATCAGTTAGATGTGGAAATTTTACCAACAAATCCCAGATTACACACCAGAAGTAGCTTCTCTCAGCTCTCCTTCCAACACAAACAGGGGCAGGGTTCAGTATTTCTTTGTCGCCTTACTACCCAGTTCAGCTGAGGGTCAGTCCTAAAAGGACAAGATGTGCAGTGAATGCAAGCCAGCTCAAGCAGTTACCAAGTATCTCACTATGGAGCCCTGGATGTCCTGACACTCCCTCTGAAGACCAGGTTGGTCCTGAACTCGGAGATCAGCACTAATCCAGAGCGCTGGGATTAAAAGCATGCACACCACTGCCAGGCTTCTTTCTCAGTTTCTTAAACCACAACTGGAGATAATACTGGTACTTCCTGGGAGGAAAAAATAGAGAAAAGTACTCTGAAAACTAAAATGTTCTATTAGGTGAACAAGACTGAAGCCTTAGAAACCAAGCCTCTACCCCAATGTGCTATCAATGCTTAGCAACCGGAATACAACAAAATCTATAAACCCCTAACAATATCAGAACCATCTCATAGATTGAGTGTAAAGATTAAATCAGATAACTTACAGGTAAGGCACTTAGAGCAGTTCTTAACATACTTCTACAACACTAGCACCTATTAATTCATTTATCCTTTCTTTCCCTCTATTTTCTTATATATAAAACTGTGGTAATAGTACTTAACTCAGGATTATGAAGTGGATTAAACCAGTTATTATAATTAAGGCCTAGAACAGTGGTTGGCACACAGTAAATACTATAAGAGATTATATTAATAGTATCTTTATCTTCTAGTTAGCCTTGTTAACTTACATACAGAGAATATTGGGTCAGTAATAGCTGATTTTGTCCCATGATGACATTTAGCAGTATCTAGACATTTCAGATTGTCATGACTTTGTGGGGTAAGTGGTATATTGGCTTCTAGTAGGTAGATGACCTAAACATCTTATAACGGAGCTGGGGAGATGCTAATTGCACAAAGAGCTTTCCACACAAGTATGAGGACCTGAGTTCAGATCTCCAGCAGCCAGGTAAAGGCCGGGCATAGCGGCACAAACCTGTAATCCCAGAACTGGGTAGTGAAAGACAAGAGAAATCCCTATGGCTTACTGACTAGCTCCAGGTTCAGTGAAAGACTCTGTCTGAAAAATAAGATGGGTGGAGCTGGAGAGACGGCTCAGCCATTCCAAGCACTTGTTGCTCTTGCAGAGGAGCAATCATCTCTAACCCCAGCCCCACGGAATTCAACAGACACCTGGTAAACACACAAGCAAGCAGATAAAACACAGTAAGGTAAATTTTTTTTAAGTTTTGTTTGGTTTAATAAAGAGAGTGAAGAACAACAGAGGAAGATACCCACAGCCTCCATATGTACACACATAGTAAGCATACCTATGCACACACATGAATATAACACAAACAATTTTTTTAATCCTATTATTAGCAGGAATGTTCTACATCCACCCAACAGAGAACCCTACTACCTAAAACAGCAAAACCTGAAGCTGAGAAATGAACATAGATTAAACACAACTGTAAAAGCCAGCACTCAGAAGGCGAAAGGATCATGAGTTCAAGATCTATACATAAAGCAAGTCAAACCGAAATTCTACCTTCTGTCCACCTCTGAAGTGTTTTAACACATGACTCTAACCTTCCATCCCTTACTAAATGGGGATACACATTTTAGAGCTCCCTTTAACAAAACTCAGAATGCACAAGAAATTCACAAAAGAACAAATACGTGTGGGAGAACAGCTATTCTCTTCTCCTGTGCCCAGGCGACTGCTTTTTCCAGGAGCTAACACAAAAATGTCTCAGGTATCTTCCAAGGTCTCTCTCTTTCCCTCTTCCTCTTTCCAGCATTCCACAGGCTGAAAATCAAGATCTAGTCCCTTCATCAGCAAACAGACACTAGTAGCCTCTTTGCTCACACTCAGAGCTGCCCTTGAGCTGCAGTCTGGCCTGTGGACCAGAAAGGCTTTCCTCCTTACCTTGCCCAGGGGTCCCCGTCATGCAGAGCTACACCCACCTGCTAGTCCTTCTCAAGGTTAGGCAGACGTTCTGCTTGAAAAGTGTAGCCTGGGTTGGACAATGCGAACTCATTTCCTTTTCCCAGCTTACAGGAATGAACTGGGCTCAGGGAGGGGCCAAAGGCAAGTTGTAACAGCTTACTTTGGACTTTCTCCCCAGGAAGTGGCTTGAAGAGAGAAAAAGAGTGTGGGTATCTGAGCGGGAGAAAACACGGAGAATGGGCTTTTGAGAGTGACCACCACAGACAGGTACTTCTCA
Source organism: Acomys russatus (assembly GCF_903995435.1). NCBI lineage: Eukaryota > Metazoa > Chordata > Mammalia > Rodentia > Muridae > Acomys > Acomys russatus. The sequence goes on along the minus strand of NC_067143.1, from coordinate 49,826,088 downwards.
CAGCTAGTTTTTGCCAGTATTTCAAAGAGAAATGCCTCATTACTCAGGGGGGAAAAAAGAAAAATATTAAGCAAGTACTCATTATGTGCCAGCCACTGTCATAAACTTGCTTCAGTCGATCTTCACAAGCAACTTCTAAGGTACTATTTATCCTAATTTCAGAGATGAAGAAAATGAGGGTGAGGGAGGTAGCTAACTTGCCTTTAGGTCACTCATACAATAAGTTACAGCTGAAATTTATTCCTATACTTCTTAAGCACCAGAAAGGAAATGATAATTAATTTCATGTGCCAACCTGACTGGTCACAGGCTGCCCCAGATTAAACATTATATTGTTGGTGCGTCTGTGGGTGTTTCCAAGATGACATTAGCGTCTGAATCAGTGGACTCAGCAAAGTGCCCTCTGCACTAGACAGGCATTGTCCAGTCTTTTTAGGACCTGTATGAAACAAAAACTGAATGAAGGAGGAATTCACTCGTTTTGCTTCCTGCCTGCCAGCCTGAAAGGAGATGTGTCCTCTCTTCTTTCAGCCATTAGAAAAAGATTTATAGCATCAGCTGCCCTAATTCATAGACCTCCAGACACAGACTGATAAATGTCTGGGTTTCCGGGGTTCCTAGCTTGAATGTAGCATCCTCCATAATTGTAAGAGCCAAAGACTCGTAATAAATATTTGAAGGAGAACATCCACTAATACAGCTTTCAACTACTTCCCTAGACTACAGAAGGGGTGTTTTGGTTTTACTGAGGCATGTCTCACTCTCTAACCCAGCATGGCCTGGAGTTTACTATGTAGCTCAGGCTCACCTCAACTCACCACAATCCTCCTGTATCCGCCTCCTGAGTGCTTGGGACATAGGCATACCCAGTGGAGTGATTTTTCTTTGTTTGTTTCTGGAGATAGGGTCTCTATATATAGCCCAGGCTGTCCTGGAAATCATTACGTAGAACAGCCTGGTGTCAAACTCAGAAATCTGCCTGCCTCTTCTTCCCAGGTGCTAAGATTAAAGGTCTGTGTCACCACTCCAGACTTCCACTGGAAACTCTATTTTTGTTGTTGTCATTTGTTTGTTTGTTTGTTTGAGACACGGTTTCTCTGTGTAGAAGAGCCCTGGCTATCCTAGACTGGCTTTGTAGACCAGGTTGCCCTTGAACTTACAAAGACCCACCTGCCTCTGCCTCCTAAGTGCTGGGATTAAAGGAGTGGGCCTTGTTTATCTCCCAAATCCTTAAAACTTAATGTTAACAAAAACCTTAACCATTGATTCACTTAGGTCTGCCACATGTTAAATGATGGAATCTCTATACAATGGGGGAAGGGAAATACAGCCTACATGTGGAGGTCAGAAGACAAATCAAGTCATCAGGTTTGCAGCAAGCAACTCTACGTGCTGAGCCATTTTATCAGCCTAATACTTAACCTTTTTAAAGACAATTTCTGTCTTCTTTGAATTTTAATTCTATTTGCTGTCTATATTACATAGCAAACAATTCCATAAGCCTTGTTTTAACTACCTGTGAATCAGAAGATGTGTTCCAAGCTCTGATAGGTCTTTAAGAAAAAAAAGGAGGAAAAAAAGAAAGACCTAAAACTGAGCATAGAGGCTCAATCCTGTAATTCCAACACCTGAGGGGCAGAGGCAGAAGAAAGGCCTACAGGCTGACGACATAGTGAAACTCTGTCTAGGAAAAAAAATCAAGAGAGAGAAAAAGAGGGGGAGGGAAGAGTTGAGGGACAAAGAGAGGAAGAGGAATTGGGCAATCTTTTCCCTGAAAGAGTTTCCTAAACTGTTGACACCACCCCACAATAAGAACACATTTTCCTTTGAGCCCTAGAACACACCTATTATGCATGCACAAGCACACATGCAAATCTAAATGTAAAACTGCAACAAAGCTTCACAGAACAGTCAATGTTCATCTGGGGGTCAGTAGCTCCAGCTGTGAATCTCCTGATGCTCAAGGGCTAGAATTACAGCACTACAGTTGACCTCTTTATGTATATACATATAAAACCCCCTGAGTCTGAGGCCAGCCTGGTCTACAAAGTGAGTTCCCGGACAGCCAGGGCCATGGGAAGGGGGATATGTTAGGGAGCAAAAGGAGAAAATCCAGTGACTGAGTTTTCTGACCTATGTCTGGAAGTTGGAATTTCCCATGTTTTTGCATTAGTGAGAATATAGTATTTTGTTTATGCCTAAAGCAGCCTATAAACTATATGTGATCCATAAATGCTTGTAGGTAAAAGTCTTTAGCTTCTCTTCTAAAGTTGGAAAACAACCTGGTATTTTTAGGATGAAATCTACACTAGATGGTGTTTTGTTCTGCTTTGTTCCGCTGTTTTGCAATGAACACATGGCCTTACACATGCTAAATAAGTGCTCTGAGCTGTATTCCCACTCCTATTGTTGGGCTTTAATAGACTCTGTCATATCTGACAGAAGTCTCAAGGTACACAGGCCACATGGTGTTTAATGACAGTTTCAGAGACTGCTAACAGCTTCTTTAGAAGTGTCCATGGGGGGAAAAAAATGCAAGAACTGCTTCTAGAAGCAAGAATTCTAACCGCATTGTATCAAAAATTGTCTAGTATGGCCTTGAGTTATTCATCTACAAAACAGTAGTAGCAAGGCTATATAATCAGTAAGTGTCCTTATTACTAAATTGAGGGGAAATGAAAAAATAAATTTATGTAAAACAATCTTTGCAAAGATAAGGATGCTCTGAAATTCTACAACTAAACCTCTTGCTCTCTACCTTGCATGGTACTTTCAGCTAGAGGCCGAATGGAAAAGTTGAAACCGATGGCTGCTTAACAAGCATCATTTCGTCTGTCTGGGCCTGCTTCCTCATGTGAGAGGCCAGTGGTTAGAAGGCATAGAAGTGTGAATTTTCATTTTCAGAGACAAAACTCCCAGCCATGAGAATGAGCGCCAATAGCAGCACAATTCACTACTGTGGAAGAGTGTAAGCAGATGCTGGGAACTATTTGGTAAAAACCATACAGAGTGAATCTCAGCATAATGAAGTAAAGGCTGTGATAAATGCCAATTTGGGGAAATTATTCTAGATTTAAATTTTTCCAGTTCTCTTGGACCACAACAGTTGAAAGGCTAGCCTTTAACAGACTATGCCGGGGATAGGGGAAGACCTAAAGGTTTTCCATTCCTTTGTATTCCTCTCTCTCCTTTCTATGTCTCTACCCCAACACAATTTGATTGACTTGCCTTCTTTTTCTTTTCAGGGCTCTTTTTCTTGAATTATATATATAAGAAAATAGGGGTTAAATTATCAAGAAGAGCTAGGTATATTAGCAGGTAAGTACCTAGATCCACACCAGAGAAAGCATCTAAAGAGAGTAGGAATAGTTAGTTACTGCTCTATCCAACACTAGGCAGCCAGGAGCTTCTCAGGCTACATAGATAAAGGACCCTCAGACAGAAGGTAGGAACCCAGTATAGATATTTACTAGCCACAGACACCCACACTACTATAAGCTGCCCTTGTCACTGGAGAACCAGGTATTTATACGCTGACCTGCCTGCTGCCTCTACTAGATGACTGTGAGCCATCTGTTGACTGAGCAATTCCAAAGACAAACTGCCAGTTCAAACTGTGAATGTATGTCTGACAAGACTATACATTTTATCAAGTACTGATTTTGCTACTTTGGCATAAACTATTTTTAAGTTTTTATTTAGCACCTATCCAAAAGTCACAGAGATATATGAAAGAAAATAGCAAATCTAGTAGGCACTTAGTATGGGAGTAAGTGCAGGCGTTCGTTATCACCTTTATTTTTCTTTAAATATTTTATTTAATTTTAATTTATGTGCATGTGTTGGTGTAGGAGTGTCAGGTCTTGGGGTTACAGACAGTTGTGAGCTGCCATATAGGTGCTGGGAACTGAACCAGGGTCCTTTGGAAGAGCAGGCAATGCTCTTAACCACTGAGCCATCTCTCCAGCTCCTCACCTTTAATTTTCACAGTAATGCCTAGGTTACAAAATAGATAAACAGAAGACATGGAATTTCTCCTATCTCTACTGATTCTAAGTCCAACTCTCCTTCTACCAAACCATTATTTTCTAGGTTTCTATTCCAAAACAGAATTTTCCTGGAAAGTAAGAAAACAGAGAATGGGGTAGGGGATACCACATTAGTTTCATCCAGCTGTTTTCTATAGTAAGGGAAATAGCAATAAGCACTGTCGCCATAAAAAATAAAAGATCTAGCTGGAGAGATGGCTCAGCAGTTAAAAGCACTGGCTGCTCTTACAAAGGACCTAGGTTCAGTTCCCAGCACCCACATGACCACCAGAGGGGTCAAGGACACCACAAAAACAAAACAAACAACAACAACTAAAACACAGAATCAACTAACCTGGGCTTCTAGGGATTCACAAAGAATCAACTTACAACTTACAATCAGGGAACCTTCACTGGTCTGACCTAGGCTTGGTCTTCTTGTGGGATTCCTAACAGTGGAAGCAGAAACTGTCTCTGACTCTTTTGGCTGCTTTTGGGACCCTTTTCCTCCCACTGAACTGCCTCACCAAGCCCTAATGGGGGGCTGTACCTCGTCATATAGCGATTTGATATGCCATGTTTAGTTGATATCCCTGGGAGGCCTGCTCTTTTCTGAAGGGAAACAGAGGAGGAGCAGATCCAGGGAAAGGGGAGGTTGGAGGAAGCAACTGGGAGGAGAGAAGGGAGGGGAAACTGTGGTCCAGATGCAACATATAAAAGAAGAAAAATAAGTAAGTTTGAGAGAGAGAATCTCCTAAATCGTTAAAGGCAACTGCGTTGCTCCCTTGCCTTGTCCCCCTTCCCCTCCTCCACCCAGAAGGCCTGTTCCATTCCCTCTGTCATTCCAAGGAAGGTGTTTACCCCTCAAGACCTGGATTCCGATCCCTGAAGAAGTGCACCACTTTAGGGACAGGAGAAATATTCATTGACAACTAATGTCTGTCTGCCAGCACTATTTAAAATAAATAAATAAACAAAAATTCTTGAAAGAGAGAGGAAGAAGAGAAGAAAAAGTAGGTTTCTTAAGGATCATCTAGTGCACTACCCTGTTGCTGTATCTACAGAAAAAAAAAAAGAAGAGGGTACTTTCACAACCCACTCTGTAGCATCAAAAAACCAACCCCTTTTTTTCTTCTGAAAACTTCAAGACTTCTAATCACTACAGCCAGCTAATTCCAAAAAAATTTTTTAAAGCTTCAAAGTCTCTTTCCAATCAGATCTTCCAATAACCTTAACATTTAAACAAGCAAAAGTAGAATTACTGTGTTTGAAACTGAGATGAATTAAGTCCACTTCCTCAGTTTCTTCCCACTTCCCAAATTTAGCCAGTACCTGTGAGAATCGCCTTCAAAGCCCTGACACTCTAGCTCGATGTGTTGAAGTCAGAGTCGCACGGTGAATCAATGCCAAACTGGAACGCAAGCCCACCCTGACCTCAGCCCACCCTGACCTCAGCCCACCCTGACCTCAGGCCAGCCTGTTCCATCTCCTCACACTTCTCCTTTAAGACGATCAGACAAAAAATAAATAAAAATAAAAAAATAAATAAATAAAAAAAGACGATCAGACAACAAATGACACCAGTTTTTATAAGCACTACAGACAAGTACAGTTCCTTCAGCTAATTTTCTCTGCAAAAAAAAGGTAAAATGTTCAGACTAGTAAGAATAATTTTGAAGCCAGCCGTGATGGCAAATGCACTCAGGAGGCAGAGGCAGGAGGACAGCCTGGTCTACACAGAAACCCTGTCTTCAAAAACCAACAAAACAAAAAGAATTATTTCACCAGATAATACCTAACAGCAAAGAAATCCTTGGTGCTTCCAACTCTCACTAGTGTCCTGTTGTTTGTAGAAACAGACATAACTATGCTATTAACTTAGAAAGATCCTTAGTAGATAAATGAGACCCAGGAGGCTTCTGAAAGATGAATCCCTGTTCCCTGCATCCCCAGAAGCCATCACTTAAAGACATATGGGAATTCTCCCCCTATCTACCAAGCCTGGAAAATGGAACAGAATCAGAGCTCACTTATTAAGGTTTGTTCCTTTATGAGTGTTGTAGATAGCCTGGGTCTCAAAGTCAGAAGTAATCTTCACCCACCTAGAGAAGGGTTGGCCCGTGTGACTACAGTGATACACAGCCCAAGTGATGGCACGGCCCTTGCAAAGCCAGATGGTAACAGGCACTAGGCCTCTACCTTGGCTGTTCTCGCTCAGATTGCCTCCTTGGGGGAACCAGCGGCATTCACTATCATCTCATTCGTTCTCATGAATTCTCATCTCATTTTGGCAACTCTGGATATAAATCCAACTCATCTTTCCTTTAACTTATTTTGCAGTTGGCTTCTAATTCAAGTTGACACATTAAAAACATATTTACCCATGTTCCCTCCCAAAGTCATGTTAAAATGACATTTTAAAATATACATAAGGTACAAAATCAAGAGATTTTAGCAAATGTTTAGAATAAAGATAGAATGGAGGAATTATGACTAAAGAACAACTGAGGCTATAGTCTAGAATCTTATCAGGTCTCTGGGCAGCAGAGGTGTGTGCTTCCTGGACAGACAACAGGAATAAGTCACCTAAAATCACTACATCAAAACACATGAAGAAAAAGGCCTAGAAAACAGAAGGAACCTGCTTTAACAGAAACCTGAACCCAGGCAGCATTTTTATTACCTTTCTACACAACACCAGGTAGTCCGCTTAAGAGACTGCAGACTGAATCAACGGGCCATGCCACAAAGCCAGGAGGCTGAGCTGTTTCTCAAGGTCTACCTTTTAGCAACCAATTTCACAAAGGTGCTTCCTCGCTGGACCCTTTGGTGAGAGCTCAAGCTGCTGAGGTAAGAACCTCATGTTCCAACTGTCTGATTCTACAGCACGGAAAATGTAGGTTACTGGCACCTGACTTTAAAAAAAAAAAAAAAAAAAGTGACAAAGCTTGGGGGCAAAACAGAAGCACAAACTGTTTCAAGTTCAAAGCTGAGTTCATGTACCTTGCCCTTGGTAGTGAGAAGCAGCTTTTCATCTCTTTTTTAGAACGGAACATGCCCAAAGGTTGGTGGTGTTACATCTGCTAATCAGCTAAGCAATCATTTTAAAATGCCAAATTATAGGACTGCCCACAATTCCAAATAGGACACTAAAGATTCCAGGGCAGTTTCTTAATATGGCTATCAGGTATGTGCTATGCCTATTTGCCTCTCCATTTCAACTTGATCCCATTTGGACTCCTGTCTATATAAATTAAATAAAATTATACACTCAATCTCTGTATTCACAGGAAGATTGCTGAATTAGGAATCACAAGGAGAGTTCCCTAGTTATCATTCAAGCATGGAGTCAGCAAACCTAGCTTATCAGTTATGAGGTTGTAGACCTCTTTATCTCTCAGGGCCACAGTGATATCATATGTAAAGGGGACATAATATCCACATCAGTGACCACTGTGAAGATTAAATGAAAGTATTTATTGGGAGCTTACAAGCAATAAGGCTTAGCATATGGTGTTTCTTCATTATTGATCACCTGATAAATAGTAGTACCTCTAACCTTAGAAGGGTTTATTGTCCTAAGAAAATGTTTAGGAGCAGACAGGATATAAGAATGATTATAATACACAGTACAATAAATGCTGTCATTTATAAAGAAAAATGTCCCCTCTGTAAATGAGAAGCTCTTATCTCCTGGTAAGGAACTTAGGCTTTCTCTTCCTCTTTGGGGACAAGTCTTGACTTGATGGGCTTTTCGTGCAACCAGGTTTGAGGAAGGTGCTTCTACCACTTCCTGAGGCCTTGCAAAACTCAACCTCAAAAGGGAACACAAGCCCACACGGAAACAGTTAAAAAGCAAATGAATAAATAAATATATATAAAAAAAAAAAAAAAAAAAACAAAGCAAGCAATGAATTCGAAATTTAAACAGTGGGCTAAAGAGAGAGGCAAAGGGGGCTGTAGAACATCTCTGTTACCATAATGGAGGAAGTAAGCAAGAGCATTATCTAATTATCCGAGTTCTCAATGCCAAAAAGAATATCCTGTTCATCACTTATGTGCATAAGAATGAAAACCAGAGAGGGCACTGAGCAGGGAAAGCTGGACTTGAAACGACATAACACCCCACAGCTCAGGTAGGCTTTTTTTCATCTTCAATTTTTAGAAAACAACCCAATGAAAGAATACTATTTTTCCTAATAGATCTTTTTTTGTAGGTGGTGGTGGCGACAAAGCACCTGCCATACTACCCAAGTGATCGACCCTTGAGCTATACCTTCTTCTTCGAGACTGATCTCACTAAATTGTCCAGACTGGCTCGAAAATCCTGGGGTCCAGCAAACCTCCTGCCTCAGCCTCCTGAGTAGATGGGACAATAAGTATGCATTACCTTGCCCAGTAGTATTTTTCTTTTTAAGTTATTTATTTTTTAATTGTATGTGCACTGATGTTTTGCCTGCATGTATGTCTGTGAGATGGAGCCAGATCTTGGAGTTACAGACCGCTATGACCTGTCATGTGGGTGCTGGGAACTGAACCTAGGTCCTTTGGAAGAGAAGTGAGTGCTCTTAACCACTGAGCCAACTCTCCAGCCCCCAACCCAGGAGTATTTGTGTGTGTGTGTGAATGAGTGAATTAATTAATTTGTATGCGTGTGTGTGTGTGTGTGTGTGTGTGTGTGTGTGTGTGTGTATACACATGTACCAGGGAAAGCATGTGCCACAGGCTACATGGGAGGTCACAGAATAACTTTTAGGAGTTAATTCTCTCTTTTACTTTGTTGAGACAAGGTCTCTCTTTTTTCTATCACTAAAGTATATACTCCACGCTAGCTGGCCTGTGAGCTTCCAGCTGATCCTCCTGTTTCTGCCTCCCATCTTGATACAGGAATGCTGGAATTACAGATGGTATCTAGATTTTTACATGAGATCCAGGATCCAGGAATCAACTCAGGCTATCAGGCTTAGTTAGATATGATTTTACCCACTGAGCTCTCTCCCTGGCCCCTGCTAAGATCTTCTTGTTGTTGTTGTTGTTGTTGTTGTTGTTGTTGTTGTTGTTGTTGTTGTTTTCCAAGACAAGGTTTCTCTGTATAGCTTTGGCTGTCCTAGACTCACTTTGAAGACCAAACTGGCCTGGAACTCACAGAGATCCGCCTGTCTCTGCCTCCCTGAGCGCTGGGATTACAGGCGTGCGCCATCACACCCAGCTTCACCGCTAAGATCTTTAAAGCACTGTATTTGTGATGTTTATGCTAGTTATCCTTGTAGGTTTTCTGGACTAATTAATGTTTTCTTTTCTAGTACCATGGCTTATACATCCATACAAAGCACGCGCGCGCACACACACACACACACACACACACACACACACACACACACACGGGCAGGGAGAGACAGAGTATGAGTAGAGGCGGGGTGTTAGCTCACCCTGAGGAACTAAGAATGAAGCTCAGTAGGCAAAATGGCTGCTCAATATCCCATAAACTAGATGTGGTGGCACATGTCTGTAATCCCAACACTAAAGCAGTGGAGACCAAAGAATCAGTGATATGGAGACGAGCCTAAGCTACATGAGATCCTGTCTCCATATACACAAAAATTCATGGTGAAGATTTGTGCTTTCCCAGGTAAATAACATGAACTAGTATACTCACTAGCTTTTGACACAAGTTAGAGTCATCTGGGAAGAGTGGACCTCAAATGAAAAAATAATGCCTCCATCAAACTGGACTGTGCGAAAGTCTATGGGGTTATTTTGTTGATTAATGACTGATGTAGAAGGGGCCACTGTGAACAGTGACACCTTGGTTAGGTGGCCCTTGGTGCTATAAGAAAGCAAGCTCAGCCAGGCAGTGGTGGTGCATGCCTTTCTTTAATCCCAGCACTCGGCATAGGCAGGTGGATCGCTGTGAGTTCAAGGCCACCCTGGTCTACAAATCGAGTCCAAGGACAGAGAAACCCTGTCTCAAAAAAAAAAAAAAGAAAGAAAGAAAGAAAGCTCAGTGGGGAGGTGATGGCACACATCTCTAATGCCACCCTCAGGAAGAGGCAGGTGAATCTCTGAGTTTTAGGACAGCCTCTCCAGAATTAAACTCAACAAAAGAGTAAGAGCACAGTGTTTATCAGTGGTAGAATGTTTGCACAGCATGGATAAGGTCTTGGGTTCGATCCTCCACACTGCAAAAAACAGCTGAAGCTCAGAGAGCTGAATCAGCAGAGTCACTAGCCATGCATGCCTGGCAACCTGGCTGGATGTGGTGGCATGCGTTTATAACTCCAGCACTCCTACAGCAAGATGGGAAGAATGGACAGGGTGCTCACCCAGAAACTCACAGGCTAGCTAGCCCTGCGTAGAGCAGTAGCGCCGTAGATATAGACAGAAGCTGAAAACCAAGTCTACGAGTCATCCTTATCTCTGAGTTCTATGCACATGCACACCTTGGTATGTATGAGCACCCCCACCCCCTACCCAGAAAAAAAACACAAATAAATAAATAATGTAAAACCATAGAAATATAAGTACTGTTATCGCTAATGTTTTAAAGGAGTAATTCTGAGAAAATAGAACTGTCTTCTAAGAAATTTTCAAACACTATCGCACGCCAGGTATCATTTTAAATGCTTTTTTACAGATTTAATAAAGCTCTACTCCCAACACTTTGTCATTTGAGGAAGATAGCACAATTAGGAAGGCCAGACTCACCTTTATCTTGTTCTAAGACCCTAATTCAAGAGATACTCCCCACATGGTATTCACAGAGGAGGGGGGAAATATTTGTGAAGCCACAGAATATAGAGAAGAATCCAAACAAATAAGCTTTGCAAATTTCCCCCTAATTTATTACCAAGATCATATACTTTTTCCAGTAACTCTCCCCTACTCACCTCTTCAACAAACCTAAACGTAAAATATACAACTGAATCTATTTGGAGGGAATCTTCATTTCCTTCTAGCGGCTCCTATCTCCGGAACATGCAGGAACCGCTGTACACTTTCCTCTTACTGCTCTGCCTTTTGTTATGGGGTTTCTTCATGAACCCAGCAACAGGAAGAAGATGCACTGCTTTCCCCTACATTTACTCCTACCAACGTCCTGAAAACAGTCTCATAAGAGAAGTACTATTAAGCCGAGCGTGGTGGCGCATGCCTTTAATCCCAGCACTCGGGAGGCAGAGGCAGGCGGATCGCTGTGAGTTCGAGGCCAGCCTGGTCTACAAAGTGAGTCCAGGATGGCCAAGGCTACACAGAGAAACCCTGTCTCGAAAAACCAAAAAAAAAAAAAAAAAAAAAGAGAGAGAGAGAGAGAGAAGTACTATTGTCCAAGGAGAACTTGGAAAAAATAAGTAAATAAGCCAAGTTCACAAAAATTAGGTGACATTCCCAAAATCGGACACTAAATAGTGAGAAAGCTAAAACTTATACACAAATTGGCCACCTCTACCCTAAAGCCACCATTTTTCTACTGCACTTCACACTATATTACAGTAATAGCCTTCTGAGTCAGTTTCAAGACACAGCAGCTTAATCTCATTTTACAATAGAGGAAACTGGTAAAGGAAGTAATACCATTGTCTCAGATCTGTCTGTCATCAATGAGTGGCAGAGCTATGATTCATATGCAGACAGGCCTCATGCCTCCAAAGCGGGGCTCTTTCTGCTACCTCACCTTTCCTCTTATACCATGCCCTGAAGGAATCTAATAGAAATGTACTCAACATGAACACACAAGTACCAAAATGTGGCCTTGACGCCGACTTCTTACATAAGAAAAAAAATCAAGTGTTTCTTCTCTTAGCCCATTTTTTCATCCATAAAATTAATGTTTGATTAGACAGCCCCAAAGTCTGGTCATCTAAGTTTTAATTAGTATCAACAAATTTACAAGAAGCAGTTTCTTTGGTTTCCTTTCCACAAAGCTACATTCTAAAAGGAAAATAACAACAGTGATTTTATTTACAGCATAAAGCGTTCTATACTACACTTTACTACTACTACATGAAATTACACATTTAATTCCATGCCTTTTTTTTTTCCTCAAATACCACAAACAAAGATCACATACCATCCAGTAGCCCACCCAGTGCTAAAATATCTAACATTAAGTGTATATGAGGGTAAGAATTTGTCCTTAGAGAGGTAGCAGGACCCTTTGTCTCTCTGCTAGATTTGCACTTCTAATCACTAGCTAATTTCTCTTCCTAGGTTAAGTATTCAGCTCTGCTTCATATAACAACATTTTGTGGGGTTCTTTAATGCTTACACCTCCCTTCCAACCCACCTACCCTAGACAGGAGATAAAAGCAGTTAATGCGAACAGGAGAAGTAAACCTTTTTAGACTCAGTTCCTTGGAGCAATTCCCCTGGCATAGTAGTCAGCAGGATTCCAGCAGACCTGTTAAGGAGCAGCAACCAGAACCCAGAACCTTGAAGCATTTGCTGGAGCAGTTCTCTCTAGGAGCTTCTCAAAGTGGAGTGATGAACAGCCAAGACCAAAGAGCCCTGCCTCCTGTTTAGGGCGTGTGTGCGTGCGTGCGTGTGTGTGTGTGTGTGTGTGTGTGCGTGTGTGTGTGTGTGTGTGTGTGTGTGTGTGTGTGTGTGTGTGTGCACATATATATACATATACATATATATTGTTTCACATCTCATACTTGAGATCAAAACAAAACATGTTTACATCCTCTACAACAGTGTGATAACATAAGCCAAGGAATCTACATATGACTTTTGATAAAATAACATGGTTAAAACAAAAATTGTGGGGCTGAAAAGATGGCTCAGTGCTTAAGAGCACTAGCTGCTCTTCCAGAGGACTCAGGTTCAACTCCCAGAACCTACATGGTGGCTCATAACCATCTGTAACTCCAGTTCTAGGATCTGAAGCCTTCTTCCAGCCTCTGTGAGTACCAGGCATATATATGGTACACAGACACAGATGCAGGTAAAATACCCATAAATAAAATAAAATATTTTTTTAATTATGTTTAACCCCAGAAGTGAATTTTTTTTCTGCCAATATATAGAAAAGAGGAAGTAGCAAGATACTTAAAATTTTTGGGTAAATTCCTTCTGTTTTAGTTCCATTAAATATAGGTATGTAAGAATCCAGGCTGGGCGAGGTGGCGCACTCCTTTAATCCCAGCACTTGGTAGGCAGAGGCAGGCGGATTGCTGTGAGTTCGAGGCCAGTCTGGTCTACAAAGTGAGTCCAGGACAGCCAAGGCTACAGAGAGAAACCTTGTCTCGAAAAACAAAAACAAAAAATCCAAATCAATTCTAAACACCTTTTCCATTTATAACCTAGTAAATATTCTATATTACAAAATGTGAAATATGTAAGGGATAAAAATTTGGAGGAATGGGTATAGTGGCACAAATTAAAAAGGAATGAGATATAATGCTGAGGCAGAACATTAAAAATGTATGGTCCCATCACCCCTAATACATATTAGTTGTAAGAGAAGAAAGAAACCTCTACATCCCTATGACAACTGAATTAAATAATTCACCTAACACCAAAGACTAAGGCTGCAGAGACAGAATGCGTGTTCATACAGCTAAGCCAAAGCTAACTGGAGAATCTGATCAAGGGCCCAAGACCTGAAATAACCACTGAGGATCAGGAAATAATCTTGAATCTTGATAGGAAAGACGCTATAGATCCCAGCTACCAGACGGCTAACACAGAAAAACAGTGAGTTTGAAGCCATGCTGGGCAATGTAGTGAGACCTTATCTCAAGAAAAGAAAAAGAGGGCATTAGGATGGCTCAGTGGGGAAAGATGCTTGCTGATAAGACTAATAAGGTGAGTCTGATCCCTAGAGAAAGTACATGTTATCCATTCAAGTCTCTCAGTTTCCTCATTTCCTCTGATTATAGAAAAAGAGTTTAAAGATGAATGAGATAAAGAGCCCAGGATGAAAATTTAACCACATGCCTCCAAAATCACAAGTTCAACCTTACCCCTATCATATTCTGTCTCCTTCATCATACAAGTCCTCAGATATACACTATCTACTTTATATTTCACAAGTTTATAAAATACACACTCAGTATCCATCATGAATTGGTCCCTTATCCACCATTACAATTTTGAAACTGGTAATTGTCAGCCTACCTAGCAATCTGGCTGTCCTGGCCTCTCTTTGTAGACCAGGATGGCCTCCAACTCTCAAGGATGGCCTCCCAAGTGTTGGGACTGAAGGTGTGCACCGCCACCACCCGGTGTCTCCCTCCTTCTTAAGAGAGTCCTCACATTTAATCATCCCTCATCAGTAGCAGCCATGCAATCTGAATCACATGGAGAATTTATAAAAACAAATTTAGGCCCCACATGAGAAGTTTTTTTCTTAGATCTGGGATGTGGTTCAAAAATTACCATTTTGCTAGGCACAATAGCCCACACCTAAATCTGAGCACTCCGGGGGCAGGGGCAGACGGAGGCAGAAGCAGCATGATACAGAGTTTTAGCTCAGAGAGTAATCCTTAACTACATGGCAAGAATTTAGAGCCAGCCTGAGCAATGTTGAGACCCTGTCTCAAAATACCAAAAGCAAGGGGGAAAAAATTACCAGGTGACCACTTTTGCAAACCACACTATCCTCAGGGAAAGGTGATCTGATCTCCAACTAAGAGATTATATAAGCAAATCAGGTCTGTTAACCCCAGTCTCTTGACCAGTACTTAATTCCTAAGTAGTGATAAAGTTTAACCCACTAGCATGTACTATGTCCCTGGAAATGTATAATTCAAGAGATAGGCAAATCTTTAGGAGATTTGAGGGGGGGGGGGGTCACTTTAGGAAGCTGAAAAGATGGCTCAATAGTTAAGAATGTTTGTTCTTACAGAGGACCCTGGACCAATTCCCAGCACTAGAACAACCTAGTGGCTAACTATAAGTATTCATAATCTACTCCCCAATACACACACACACACACACAGAGAGAGAGAGAGAGAGAGACAGAGAGACAGAGAGAGAGACAGAGAGAGAGAGAAGAGGAGAGGAGAGAGAAACAAAAGAAGTTATCTTCTCAATTGCTCCAATCAGCCAGCTTACAAAACCAACATAGGGACAAAGGTAACACAAGCATGATATAAACTTCAACATAATTTATAAAAAATTTAAGTAAGATTTTTGTACTAATAGAATTTGAGATTTGGTACTAGAAAAATGCACTGGCACCTGAATGCTCTCTATAACCAATTTGTAAGGAAAACAACGACAATGCAATATCTAAACCTAGATGTTATTTAGAAAACACTCCTTAAAGAAAATTCATTGAGCTGGCCATGCTGGCACAAGCCTTTAATCCCAGTATTTGGGAGACAAAGGCAGGTGAATCTCTGTGAGTTCAAGGCTAGCCTGGTCTACATAGTGAATTCCAGGCCAACCAAGGACAAATAAATCCTGAAAAGGAAGGAAGAAAGGAAGGAAGGAAGGAGGGAAGGAAGGAGGGAAGGAAGGAAAGGAGACGGAGGGGGTTGAAAAGAATGAAGAAAGAAAAGAGAAAAAAGAACTATGTATTAAGCATGTATAACTACACTAAAAACTGCTCTATAAAATGATAGGGATACAGCTCAGTTGGTAGTGGGCCTGCTTAGCATACAAAGCCCTGGGTTTAATCCCCAGAATCACATAGCCTGAGCATGGTGTTGAGTACTGTAATCGCAGCACTTGCTAAAGGCAGGAAGATCCTTGGCTACACAGTGAATTCAAGAGCAGCCCAAGCTACATGAGACTACACAAAACAAAACAAAAAGTAATTTTTTCTACACACTAAGGATACTTCAGGGTAGCAAGGAGACAAGAGTCTGGACTTCACAAAGCTTGACTCCTAACTAAAGGAGACTTTAGACAAAAGGTTTCGAGCGCAGATCTATAAATTAAAGCAGTGTTGTTTAAGATTATTCCAGCTGCTTCTTTAACCTGGAATGATGGCCAGCATTTGTTGAGCATTTGTTGTGTATCAAAATCTGCTAAGGGGTACATTGTGTAACTACAATTTTTGTGATCCTAATGCAAACCTACTAGGCAGGTACAATTGGCACAATTTTAAGGGTAAAGGAACTGAAACCACTGAGTTTAGCATTCCCATCCCTCCCCGTCAGGAAATGGCAGCGTCACAGCCTTCAGAGTTAGGTCAGGGGCAGATGTTTAACTGCTACACAATACAGAGAGAATACAATTTAAATCAGACATCTTTGTTGAAGTATGAGATATGGGATAAATTCGGCATGACCCCTCTCTGGTTTTTTTGTTTTGTTCTGTTCTGTTATATTTCTTTTTACATAAAACGAGAAGTTAAGCTCTCCAGATCCAAACTGCATGTTCAGCTTATGGTTTCTATGGTTTCAGAAACAGTATGAAAAAAAAGGGTTTTAGGTGTCTAGTCCAACTGCTAGTGAAAGATAATTTTGAAGGCTGCTACTATGGAGCTCTTACCCACCGACTGGGACCAAGTGTGCCCATGGCTTCATTAAGGGGCACATTAGCATTACATTAATTGATAGAAACAGCTGTAGCACAAACCTCCAGCAGATAGAAGGCCAAAGGCACAGAGAACAAAGGGAGAGTGGGAAAGCAATGATTGGCTGACCTGGCACTGGCTAGGTCAGTCAAGGCTTTTGGTCCCTCTGCATTTCTAAGTTCTCATGAATGTGGATGTCCAGGCTGCGGCCCAAAGCCTTTCTCATTTCCATCTCAATATCCAGGGAGAATTACAATGAGGCCAAGAGCTACTAAGGCAAAGAGCAGATTCTAGCACATACTGGGCAGGAACAAAAGGAAGAGGTTTTCCATTTGGACCTAAAAAAACGTTTAACAGTCAGTCAGTCTACCACACACTGGACCAAATCCCTTCAGTTATTTCTCACTTCATCCTTGGTCACTACGCACAGGATATAACCAATAAAGCATAGTCCCGGTCTGAGAACTGTAGCTAATAGAGCCATCAAATACTAGAGAGATTGTAGTTATCCAAGGATAACTAGTACCCAAAATTCTCACTTCAAGTTAACCAGAATTTCCAGTATACTTCCCTCCCCTTGCCAAAAAAAAAAAAGAAAAAGAAAAAAGAAAGAAAGAAAGAAAAAGAAGGGTTTTAATTATCAAGATAAATTAAAGCCAATTTTTCATCATAATTACTAAAATTTAAGTTATAACTGCCACTAACAAAAATCTTAAAGGTCATCTGTCAAATCATATTTAGTTCCCAGAATATGGGCTACAACGTATGCTGGCTCCACCGTCATTTACTCAGGGCACAAAATTTTACTGAACACCTACTATATACCAGGGTCAAGAACAGCAACAGGTGACAGACAAGGAAACTCACTTTTTATTTTCAAGAACAGTCAAGTTCCTGTTATAATTCCAGCACTTGAGAGGTAAAGACAGAGGGCTCAAGCTCAAGGCCATTGCTGGCTACACAGCCAGTTAAAGGCAGCCTAAGCTACACAAGACCCTGTCTCAAAAAACAAACAAAAAACTACCTCATTCTCTTTTAAGTAGCCACAGTTTAAAGACAGGAGTCTCTGGAGCTTAGGTTCCAGTAGGGCAGACGGCCATTAATCAAATGAAACCACAGAATAGCAAATGAGTATGTTTCTGTGAAAACAAGTGATTTGAATACTAAAAGTGTCTAGTGGTAAAATAATACAAATGCCTAGAGTTTATTTGGAAATGCTTCAAAATAATATGGATATGAATAGTTTTGGGTGGACAGGCATGTAATAGTCAAGTACAGTGAAATATCACAGAATTTAAGTAATAGGCTAGATATATGGGAACTGTGTATAATAGTTTCCTCCAAGATTGAAACATTCCATCTTGTAGGACCCTCCTAAAAGAGGAAGGTAAGTGTCTTAGTTAGGGTTTTATTGCTGTGAAGGGACACCACAACCAAGGCAACTCTTGTAAAGGAAAACATTTCATTGGAGCTGGCTTACAGTTTCAGAGGTTTAATCCATGATGGTCATGGCAGGAAAGTATGGCAGCATCCAGGCAGTCGTGGTGCTGGAGAAGGAGCTGAGAGTTCCACCTCTTGATCTGAAGGCAGCTGAAAGGGACTGTATCTTCCACACTGGGCAGAGCTTGAGCATAGGAGACCTCAAGCCTGCCCACACAGTGACATACTTCCTCCAACAAGGCCACACCTCCTAATAATGCCATTCAACACAGAGTCCATGGAGGCCCATAATGATTCAAACCACCACAGTAAATTACTCAAAATAGATTCAGGAAGTCCCTGAAACTGATCAGATTTACTGAGCTCCTCCCTGCAGGAATAAGCAATAAAAGCTTAGAGTTCCCCTCAACAGAATAAGCTAAGCAGCAAAAGCAAGTCGAGCTACAAGGAAGACCCTCAGACAAACCCAGTTGCAAAGATGACTATCAGACCAGCTGTCTGGAAAAGCAGAAACCAGCCAAGCTGCCTGGAAGAGGTTCAGACCAGAGTCACTTGGAATGGACACTCTACAATCCACTGAGCTGTCCTGCAGGCTGTGCAGTGTGCTTCAGGTTTCTCAGCTTTTGGGCCTTGGTGATGCTGCTGTCTTTTAGTCATTTCTGCCCCTTTACCAATATTCCTGTAAGTAACTAGTGGTTATTCAGGCACAAGGGCATCTTAGCAGTCAGGAACCAAGGAATACCACAAAGTCACACCATGCAAAGCAAACCTCACACAAGAGATTCAGTGGGGAGAAACACACAATGGCATTGCTTCTGACAGCAGAGGCTGCTTGGAGAGGAAGGCTTTCAATAGGGTTTTTGGAACATGCGGTTAAAGGGGAAAGTATGGAACTATAGGAAGCTCTGGGTCAAGCCAAATGCAGGGTGTTTTTCCTTTGTCCTGTGTCTTAGGCTGGGAATCAAGTCAGGGGGAAGGTGTTCTTTCCTTGACCCTTTACCCTACACTAACCCCAATAAAATGTTTTGGCTCATCAAGTTGGACCTTGGTGGTATCTGAACTTTGTTCTGTTTTGGGGTCCCTATCTGGGGTGAAGAGACATGAGTTGTGTCTCCACAGGACAGGAGCTCAAGAACATATATATAACATATATACTTATGTATGCCTTTACAAATCCATGTGTGTGTAAGTAAAATTTCTACACTGCTGAAAACTTGGACTTTGGAAAGCATATCATTATGGATTTTTCCACTATGTCTACCTGGCTTTTTGTTTACTTTTATGTTACTACCTACCATATGGGTAACAGCTTCAGTTATTCCAGCAAAGTCTATACTGAGGAGCTGGGAGTATAGCTCAGTGGTAGAGCAAGTGTTTAAGGCACTGGGTTCAATTACCAGAACTAAAGAAAATTACTGGTAACAAAACAAACCCCTCAGATATGGGCTAATCATCTAATTCCAGGAGAAATAATAATAATTGAAAGAAAATATAACAAAATAGTAATTCTCCAAGTGATAGAAAGAATCAAAAATGTGTCCAACTATAACAAATCCTTCATCACTTATGCCCCAATCTGAAAAAAAAAAAGAAAAAGAAATTGGTTTGGTTTGGTTTGGTTTTTTAAACACAGGGTCTCTCTACGTAGCCCTAGCTGGCCTGGAACTAGATACCAAGCTGGCCTTAAATTTACCTGTCTTTGCCTCTCAAGTGCTCAAAAAAGCAAATAAACAAATTTAGCAAATAAAATAAAAATGGGGAAGGGCTTTGGTAAAGACACTAAAAGTGGAAGAGTAATTAGCTGACAGTATTTTAGCGTATTGGATCCTGATTAGCAACTCCAATGGGGGAGGGAAGAGCTTGGAGGTTAAGGAGAATTCTAAGAAATGCCCACAGAGCATGAGTCAAAGGAACTTTAAGCTTGAGTGTTATAGGCCATGACAATAATTCCAGCACTTGGGAGATGAAAGCAAGAAAATTGTAGATACATGAAACCCTGTCTCAAAATAAAGTAAAAAATTAAAAATCACAGACAGAAGGCTTGAACCACAAACTCCCAACTAAGATCTAATGCCAGCCAAGCACTTTGTAGCTTACAAATTGCACATACACGCGCTGCTTGCCTGATCCTCGAACTCTATAAAGGTGTAAGTGCAATGAAAGAGGATGCAGAGAAAGGACCAAGTTTAAAAGCCAGACTGATCTGGCTTCCAATCTTAGCTATGCTGTACATAGCCTCAGGCAATTCAATTAACCTCCCTGTTTTCTCTTCTATAAAATGGAGATAAAACAGCACCTGCCCTCGCTAATCCAGAGGACTGTTCAAAGAACAAAGCAAAGCCATACTATAGTGGAAGTACCTTGTGTATCACACAAAGGGCTTTCATCATCTGGCTGCTGGCTGGCTGGCTGCTCTCGCCACTGCCTACACTCAGCTCCATCCTCCACACATACATCCTAAACTACTCAGTACTCACCCAAAAATCTTTTTAATTTTCTGAACCTAACTGCTCTTTCAGAAAGGTCTTTTCTCTCCCCTTTCCACAATCCCTGTACTATTCGCCTCTGCTCATATTTCAGACCTCATCTGCAGTGTCACGTCCTTTAACATGGCTCGCCAAGCCGCCCCCTTTTCAAGTGGAGTAGATTCCTTTCTCGTGTCACATAGCACCGGCACATATCTTCACATATAATTTTTGTCTCAATATAATGTAATTGTCTATATATACAGGTCTGTTTTCCCTAGACAATGCCTAATACATAATGTGATTAACAAATGAGTGAACTTCAAATAAATCACTCATTTTCGTGTAAGAAGTACATAAGTCATTTACAAATGATATTATATTTGCAACCATTTTGCATATTAGAATCATCTATAAATGTTTAACTAAACAAGGCTCATTAGCACAGCCAGTAGGTAGAGGCATAAGAATCAGAAATTCCAAGTCATCACTACTGCATAGCTGGAGGCCACCATGAGCCACATTAGACCCTATCTTTGTTGTTGCTGTTTGTTTTTCAAGACATGGCTTCTCTGGGTAGACTTTGCTGTTGTAGACTTGATTTGTAGACCAAGATGACCTCAAACTCACAGTGATCCGCCTGCCTCTGTCTCCCTCAGTGCTGGGATTAAAGTCGTGCGCCACCAGGCCTGGCTTAGACCCTATCTTTAAAACACACACAGACACACAGACACACACACACACAGGGGGGAGGAGTGGGGAACAAGACAGTAAATCTTGAGTAGTAATTCAAATATAATCAAACAGGATCAAAATTTTAAAAGCCTCTATCTACATATAAATTATAACTCTATCACTTGATTTTCTTACAAATCAAAATCTCGCAATTCATTTTCACAAACATAAATTTAACTTTTACTACAACTATATGAATTAAAAGTTTCTTCTCTTAAAAAAAAAAAAAAAAAAAGTTTCTTCTCTTTTCCAATGAAGAAACAGAGATTTAAGTAAGTATCTAAGTTGTTTTTTGTGTAACTTAAAATTTGGTACTCTCCTTTTTATACCCAATTCCTTCCCCTGAAAGTGAGAGAAATGTTGCAGCAGCACACAAAGAACTATGAAGACAAAGCTTTAAATCAGGAAGATACAAGCCTCAGCTTTGTGGGAACCAGGTGGAAATAAGGAAAGTTGAGCCTGAAGATCCATGACGCACAGACAGAAGACGGTGCATTGGCATTACCATTTACCATAACAAACGTTTCAAAAGGCATTTCTATAAGAGAACAAGCATCCTTGCCACCCCTACCTGGAATCTGCCCGGCCAGAAAGGGAAACAGAAATTTGAGAGGACTGGAAACAGAAAAGGAAAGAATGAAGAAAGCTCCATAAATAAGAATGGTTTCCCAAGGCTACATGCAAATTACTTAACCCTGACTCCAAGAGTATGAGCCAAGGCATAATGGACTTTAAAACTTAAGACTTGGATCGATTTTAGAGAATTAATCAATACCACACAAAATCATATTAATGAGGGGCTTGAGAGATGGCTCAGAAATTAAGAGCACATGTAGAAGAACCTAGCCTGGGTTAGGTTCCTAGCACTCACACAGGAGTCCCAGCAAGCTGAAACTCTAGTTCTAGGGAATCTGAATGCCTCCTCTGGCCTTTTTCAGGCATCAGGCACACCTGTAGTGCACATGCAGGCAAAACACGCATATACATAAACTAAAAATACTTTTGAAACAAAGAAAAACTACTCTAAAATATAATGATCCATTATTATTATTAAAAAATAATAAATCATAAGTAATGTGGAATTAAAGAAACAGCTAGTTCTTCCTAGATTCATTACAAGATCCTTGACAAGGAATAATCTGGTTGGTTGGTTGGTTGGTTGGTTGGTTGGTTGACCGGGTGGCTGGTTAGTTGCTTGGTTGGTTGGTTGTTGGTTGGAGGCTGCCTTCAAAGGCATTATGTAGCCAAAGAGGGCCCTGACCTTCCGATCCTCCTGCCTCTGCCTCTGGAGTGGCATACATCATCATACCTGGCTTCATGTGGTGCTGGAGATCAAACCCAAGTTTTCACATATTCTAGGCAAGCACGCTACTAACTGAGCTACATCCCAGCCTGCAAGGGATACTCTGGAGGGTCATAAAACATGCATGACAACAAAAACAGAAATGTGAAAAAATTCTTTAAAGCCGGGCATGGTAGCACACGCCTTTTAATCCCAGCACTCAGGAGGGAGAGGCAGGCAGATCACTGTGAATTCAAGGCCAGCCTCGTCTACAAAGTGAGTCCAGGACAGACAAGGCTACACAGAGAAACCCTGTCTCAAAAAAACCAAAAAAAAAGAAAGAAAGAAAAAAGAAAAAATTATTTAAAAAGTGAAAAAGCAGAGGATAAATGCTATATTCAAGCTGCTATCACAAAAATTCCATCAGCAATTTTTTTTTTCTCTAGCTCAAACTGTTCTTTGGTTAGGATTTTCTTAGGGGTAAGAAACTAAAGTTAAGACACAACCTAAAAGGATGTTTCTAGTGTTCCAGAATCTAGATGGATAGAATTCAAAGAATCTACACAATAGTGACAAAAGTAAGATACTATACCTAGAATTTTAAAAGGTGCTTCACATCAATACTCAGGCATTTGCTGATGATGTGCTTTGTAAGCAAACCAACATTTCCATGATCCTCAGTCTCTTAACTCACAAAATGGGAATACAGCTACTGTAAAAACTGAAGAAAATGACACCCAGCAAAGAACTTTTTCCCACAGGACTGATTAACAGTAAATGACAGTAAATTTGTCTTTATCAATCCTCCTACTGCACACACACACACACACACACACACACACACACACACAAAGAGAAATTCTTATTTTAACTCCAACAGCTATATTTATTTGAAAAAATATTCCTATACCCCCATGCATAAAAATTCAAGCAGCCTAGGGGCTGAAGAGATGGCTCAGCCATTGCAGGTCAGGCTTACAACCAAAATTCAAGCAGCCTAGAAACTGAAAATGGCTCATGGCTGCTGGGGTTGGGTGGATATGGACTGGAACTGAGGTGCGTCATTTACGTGCAGCAAAGATTTGAGCAAGTGTGTTTCCTTTACCGCTAAAAAAGCTCTGCTTCTTATCTCTGAGATTCCAGCATTATCAAACATAGTTACTCTGAGGGTTGGGATTGAAAAAAACCCACCTCTCACTTGCTGTAATTTAAAAACACTGGCCACCACTCCCACCTTCAAAATGATTTTTGAAGTACGTTTATTAAAATGATACTTCCTTAACAACCTATCATAAATTTAGGAGGGAGGGTCACAAAGGCAGCTTTCTCTCACCTTTAAGATTCTTCTAGATTTGCAAATTGGGATGTGACTACTCTTTACTGAAGCTATTCTTCAACAAAGCCCCAATGTAGCGGCCAGCAGTAAACAGGACTAAGTCATATGATTCTTTTAACAAACATTTGGATGTCTGTTAGTTGTAGTTAGTCACTCGTCTAGGCACTAAGCTCAAAGCAATGAGCTTGAACAGAGCAATCTTCCAGCCCTCAGGAAGCTTTCCTTCTATTGGCAAAAGGTAGACTGAAGGGAGGAGGTGTGACCGGAAAGGAAGGCCAAGGTCTAGATACTATTAAGGAAGAAAAAGAGGAAGGGAGAGAGGGAGGAAATGTGGGAAAAGGGAGGACAGGGTGCTGGTTTTACAACAAACAAAACAGATCTTTAAACTCTGTAACAATTCCTCAGCCTTAATAAGCATCAGGATCATTTGGAGGGCCTAATAAAGCAGACTTCTTGGCCCCGACCCTAATTCCTTTTATCTTGTAGGTTTGGGATGAGACTCATTAATATAGTGACAAATTCCCAGATTGTGCTGCTACTGCTGGTACAAGGACCACACTTTTGACAACTAATTGTTCCATCCAAAGGATTAGGTAACCTAGCTCATGAGCCTGACAGGACTTCTTTCTTTCTCTCATTCACATAGTTACTTATTCAAACACTTATTCAAAGTACCAGGAACATTGCTAGACACTAAATCTAAACATAGCTTGACCTCAAGTAAGTCACAGACAGGCCTAGTGGCACAGGACTGTAACCCCAGCTACTCAGAAGCTAGACACAGAAGGATTCCAAGTTCAAGGACTGCCTGGGCTATACATGGAGCACAAAGGCCTGCCTCAGCAATTTAGGAAGGCCCTGTCTCAAAAGAAAAAATAGAGCTAATGAGATTGGTCAACAGGTTTAAAAAAAAAAACAAAAAACCTGCTTTAATGAGCATGCCTAATGAGTTCCACCTCTGAAACTCACTGTGAAAAGAGAACAAATCAACTCCTGAAAGCTGTCCTCTGATAGCCACAACAAACATCCCACTAACACTCACATGCAATGAAAATAGATAAATTTAAAAATATAGAGCTGACAAGATGATTCATCAAGAAAAGGTGCTTGCCTCCAAGCCTGACGACCCAAGTCTGATCCCCAGGAAGAAGAGAACCAATTCCCAAAAGGTGCCCTCTGAGCTTCATATAAGCCATTCCCTGTCTGCACACACAACACAAGAAATAAAATGTAAAAAAAAAAAACAGAGCTCTAGGTTCAGCCTTCAACATGTTAAAAAAAAAAAGACTGACAGGCAGCTGAATCTAGTGGTCTCCCAGTTAGGAAGCTGAAGAAGGTATAGGTTATTGTAAGTTTGAGTTCAAGATCCCTCCTGTCCCAAATTTTTAAAATGTTCAGTGTAAAAGGGTCTGGGGATATAACTCAGCAGTTATATCCCTAATACATTCTCCTTAACCTCCCTAGTATCCCTAGTTATATCCCTAGTACCACACACACACAAAAGCAAAGAAAAAAGAAAAGAGCAGGCTAAAGGGAAAAAAAAAGTGCAGACTCAAATAATTTAATTGCAACTGATTGCTAAAAGAAGATTACAAAAATTCTAGACTGATGAGCCAGAAGATGGAAGAGCAATTCATCCCAGGAGAGGAAAGGGGGGAAGACCGGCTATTTCTCAGAGCTCTCTACAGGCAAGTAAGGAGTAGAAAGTAGCACTCCAGGCAAAGCTGCTCCGGGAAGAGAGATGAGAAAGAGGGGGTGGAGGACCCCGAAACAAAGTTTGAGGCTGCATTAAAGCAGGCAATGATCTGGTCTCCAGCTTATTTCGTACTAAAAAAGTCTGGAGTTCATCCTTCACCTGTGAAAAGAGGGGGGTGAAGGTAGGAAGCACTGATATAACCAGATTTTGTTTTACAAAGTCCCTTCAAAGTGTACAGCTCCCTGCAAACGCAGCGCAAGGCCTCAGAACAGGTATTCAGAAAATATATATTGAGTTGAACTAGATAAGCTTTGACTCATGTGAATTCTTACAGATGAGGGGCCAGTCACTTTCCCTAGGGACTTGCTTTGGCCAGGACAAGACTTGTAAGACAGGTCCAGCAACCTCAATTACTGCACACTATTCCCTGTACAACTGGAGTCCCCCAGAGGGCCTTCGTTGTTTACGAGTCTACCTCACCCACTAAACTTTGAGCTCTTGGTCTTATGAGCAAAGACCGACTGTATTGATACGCTTGAAATCCACCCTGACCTTAGCAGGCAGCTTGAAACATTGTAGCACTCCAGATTCTAGTAGCAATGTTGGATAAACAGATGAATAAATACGCAAATTGATCAGGCCAAACCGCGAGTTCATGCAGTAGGTAAGACTATGAATAAGCTCCAGGGAATGTTGCAGAGACCGAGCTGCCAAAACTCTTTGAGAGCTGGCTTCTAGTTTAGGTGGGATGTGTTCCTGTGTGCATGATTAAGGTTTCCAAATGGCATGTCTTACAAGTGCAGACAGAAGAAATCTCGGTGGACCTCTGGAAGCCCCAATGGGCCAGCAAAAATTCCACAGTGGGGAGGATTCTTCAGTGGACTCTTGAAAGCTGAATGGATGATTGCTAGCTAGCTGCTTATTTCTGAAGCTTAAAAGCAAACTCCAGGAACTTTTAAGTCTGGGAGTGACTTATTTCAAGGTCACATAGGAAGGAGGTGACGCCTCAGGCATCTGGTACTGCTGAACTCCTGTTTTCCTCCTGACTGAATTGTGAGACCCTTAAACATAAGGGACAAGTTTTTCTCAAGAACGATTCTTAAAATAAAAGTAGTAACTTGATCACTAACCTTTCTTTTACCTTTCACCGTTCTGGAAATATCTTAAAGGGTAAGATAATTATCCAAGGGGGTTAACATAAGAAACTTAGGTTACAAGACTTTTTTTTTTTAAGTTATGCAGTAATTGTCAAGTATTCTTCCAAAAACACTCACACTCATGTTAAAATATCAGAGACAGTGATGGTTGAAATAATTCTGTCTTTTGAAATAGAATAATAATGGGCGTGGGGGGAAAAAAATCAAAGCCCTATGATTCTCATTCTCCTTTTTAAGTCTTCGCGAAGTTTCCAAGTTACGGGGTACTCCTGGTGTGGGGGAGGGGCGGCACAAGTCATTTACTACCAGTCTTTATTTTTTCAAGGCGATGAACCCGAAAAGTGATTTCCAAACCGGGACCGACCACGGAGAATAAACCCCGCACTGCTTTACAAAGCGTTTGCATCGCGGGCCAGTTTTAGCGTCCCAAAGCCTCCAAGTTCGAGAAGGAATCAGTCCGGACAAGACCTGTGGGCTCTCCCCTCCTCCCCCCCACCAGCGCCTGCCCTCAGGGGTCCCCGGTGCCCCGGCTTCGGGAACCCGCGGTCGCATCGCGGCTGGCACAGGGGGCCTTTGTTGGCCCGAAGGGAGCGGTCGGCCTCGCGGGGCGGCGCCCGCCTCTGCTCACCTGGCCCCCCTGCGCCCCCTCCTCCTCCTCCCCCAGCCCCGCGCCCTCTCCCGGCCGCCTCACCTTTTGCGCTCGCTCCGCTCCTCCTCCTTCTCCTCCTGACGGCGGTGGCCGAGCCCGGAGGGAGCACCGGAGTGCGCGCGGGGTCCGCCCCGCGTTCTCCTCACGCCGCTCGCTCGCGCCGGGTTCCTTCAGGCCCGGGCTCTGCAGGGCGGGACGCTGCGGGCCGCGGAGAGCGAGCAGAAGGCGCGCCGGGACTGCGAAGGGGGCGGGGTGCGCTCGCTGAGGGGAGCGTTCCCTGAGGAGACTGTGGAGAGCGCGGGCTCTGAAGGGGGCACAGGCGAGTGCGGAGAGCCGAGGGCGGCAGAGAGGGCCCCGCGCAGCCCAGAGGTGAAGCGGCGCGGGAAGGTGTAGGGAACCGGTGAGGCGCGCCCACCGAGCCGCAGTACCTTCTGCCCTAGTAGCAGCCTTGCTATTGTATGCAGCCCCGCTGGCTGCCGCCGCGCCCTGCGGCCCCGCCCCGGCCACGCCTCCTCCGGCTTGGGCCCGCCCCCTCAGTCCGGCCTCCGCCCCCCGCAGGTGGGAGGGGGCGGGAGAGCAGGACAGACCCACGTGAACCAGGCGGACACAGCCAAGGGGGAGAGGCGGAACGCAGGATGACGTCACCGGGCGCTCGCCGCCGGAGGCTAGGGAATCACCTGGCTGCCGCGTGACGTCATGGGAGCCGGGAATGGGCCGCGAGCCCGCGCGTGTTCTCCCGCTTTGAAGCGGCGGTTTTCCGTGAAATTTTGGATGCTACATAAGATGGTTAGTGTATAGTCAGGGTGGGACGCGGATAGCCCGTTGACTACAAAGCACCATGGCATCCCCTAGCTCATCGCCAAGAGCTGAAAGTGGCGTGGTGGCTCACGCCTGTAATCCCAGCACTCTGGGAGACAGGCAGGTGAATCTGTATATTCAAAGGCCAGCCTGGTCTACAGTGTGTCGAGGACAGCCAAGGCTACACAGAGAAACCCAGTCTCTAAAAAACAAACAAACAAACAAACAAACAAAAAAACCTCAGATCTCAGGTGATCTCCAACACAGACATCTACTCTTCTGTTTGTCTTGGGGTTGGAGGTCTGAGCAGAGTTAGGGTAAGGGCGGGGCAAGAAATACTGGAGACCTTTGAGCTATACTGAACTCGGGTGGGGGAATAAAGTAGGCTCCTTTTCTCGTTTTTCTCCCACCACCGAGGCTACTTTTTGACGCAAACCTTTTTCCTGAACTCAAACTCCGTTATTTTTTTTCAATACCTGTAAAACAGCATTTATTACTTGTATGTCCTGCTGTACCTCAAATTCAGTACGTCCAAACCAAGATAATATTTCTCTGACCTGAAACTCAGAGCCTTATTTCACACCCCAGATGTCCAAGACTTTGAATTCTTAGCCCATAATTTCTTAATAAGTAGCACCTGGCTATCCTACTGGCCTCCCTAAGCTTAATAGTAGCAGTAGCAGTAGTAGTAATAATAATAATAATAATAATAATAATAATAATAATAATAATAATAATAATAACAACAGCAGCTGCAGTTTAGCATGCATTATCCTTGAAATAATAGGTATGTCTGGTGACCTTTTCCCTTCCTGTTCTCAGCCAATGGACCACCATTCAGCAGCCCTCGGATTGTATCCTCATTCTCAACATTCATTTCAAATTGGACTCCCAGCTTAAAAATTCTGAAGGAAAAAAAAAAAAAAGTCAAACCCTTGCCCTGCTCTCTTTTCACCATCACCTGGGCAACCAAAGCAACCTTTGGTCTCTCCAAGTCTAACCCATTATGCTCAGTGGTCTCCAGAGGAGCTTTACAAAGCTACAACAAAGCTGATGATCTCCTTTCCCTGTTTAAACAGTCTGAGAGGCCATATTGCTTTTAGGATAAAGTCCAAACTTTACCTGACACAGCACCTACAGGCTGGCTGTGTATACACGCCTTTGCAGCTTCATCTCGCACTCCAGCCACAGAAGAATACTACCTAACATTTAAAAATATTCTTCCTACCAGGGAGCCCTTCCTTCCTTCCTTATCTGACTGGAAAACACCTATTCGTCCTACAAAGTGAAACTCCAATATTACATTCATCTGGGACTCTGACTAATATTTCTAAGGTTCCCTGAACTTAATATTATAACCCTTCTACACCTACCTATTTCCCCTCCCTGCCCCTTTCTTTCCTTTATGATTCCTGGTTGGCCTAGAACTTGTGACCTATATCTTTATTTATTTATTGCCTAAGCGTTTTGCCTTCATACATATATGTGCATGTCTGATGTCTTCATCAGATCCCCTGGAATTGGACTTAGCAGAGGTTGTGGGTGCTGGGAACTGAACCCAGGTCCTCTGCAGGAACAAGTGCACTTAACCACTGAGCTATCTCTCCAGCACCCTGGCCTAGAGCTTGCAACAGTCCTCCTGCCTCAACCTCTGAAGTACACCAACTCACCTGGCTCTTTCATCCCAAGCAGTGCAAGGTGTGGTAACTAGAACTGTGCATCTGACTCCATCAATTCCACAGAGCATATTCCCATCTGTATCTCCCACACTTGATGCATACTATCAATCAATCTGTTAAAAATATATTTAATAACCTGGGTGGTGCCATGGGCCTTTAATCTTGGCATTCAAGAGGCAGAGGCAGGCAAATCTCTGTGAGATCCAGAGACCCTGTATCCAAAAAAAAAAAAAAAAAAAATGTACTTAATAAACCAGGCACGGTGGCACATGCCTGTAATCCCAGCCCTCAAGGAGGCAGAGGCAGGTGGATCGCTGTGAGCTCGAGGCCAGCCTGGTCTACAAAGCAAGTCCAGGCCAGCCAAGGCTACACAGAGAAACCCTGTCTTGAAAAACCCAAAATAAAAAGTGTACTTAATGTTTCCTGTGTGCTGGGGACTGTTCTGAGCACTTCCCTAACGCTGTCTCCCTACACAACCCTCTAACAACCCTTTGAGGTTCCCTGCTGTTCCTCTTTCCCTTTGATGAGGAAACTGAGGCATACACACAGAGTGTAAGTTATCCTGGAAATCTACACTATCTTTGCACTGTCTCCACAGCAGGCTATTACACAGCAGAGAAACCCTGGCTCAGAGAAAACACACACACACACACACACACACACACACACACACACACACACACACCAAATAAACAAACAAAAATAGTAGCTCCTCCAAAATGTTATTATTCTGACCATTGGAAACAGTAAATGCGGTTCCCTCCGTAACAAGGCCCTTTACAGGTGTGATTGAATAAGGACTTTGAGATCAGAGCTGCTCTGCTCTTGAAAGCAGATTCCAAAAGATGGAAAAATAAATGCAAGAGGAGTCTTCCACTGCATCCTTCAGGAAGGAGCTCAGCCCTCCAGGCACCTTGGTTTCAACCCACCACGTACACCATTTTGGATTTCTGAACTAAGTCCCCGTAAAGTTTTGAGTGTGCATTGTTCTAGGCCATTACACATGCTAATCTGTTCCCTAGTCAAAAGAAATTAATCTCTAATCAAGGGTAGGGCTCATCTGTGTTAATAAAGTGGAGGGGGTGCCAGCTAAAGGTTGTAGCCATCCAAACGTGTCCACCCCAATTGTTGGATACCGCTTGCTATGCTGTCCCTACCACCCTGCCAAAGCCAATAATCAAAACATTCCTCACACACCAGTACACTGCATTTCTCCGTTTGCTTTTAAGACTGGATCTTGCTGTATAGCCCAGAGGTAGCCCCAACAGAATGCCACTTTCAACATTGTCTGCTCTTCCAGTCGCCAAAGAAGACTGCTGTTTTTCAATCTAACATGGACATTTTCTGGATTTCACATTATGTCCTGAATTGATAGGCAAATGAGTGACCGGAGACTAAAATTCTCTTCGAGACTCTCAAAATTGCTAACCAAACACAACCAACTACACTGTCCCTGTATCACTCAAGTACTTCAGCATGCTCTTAGCAGCGCTAAAATTTCTCCAAAAGGAATGAAAACCAATACATACATTGGCAGGAAATTCTTAGATATTATAATGGTGTATGCCCTGTAGAGCTCAGTACTGTTTGATTAAAAATTCGATCATTTAATATTTAATTTATCTGAATAGGAAAGCTTTTGTGCTGGCTAGTTTTACATCAACTTGACATAGCTGGAGTCAATCAGTCAAGAAATTGTGAAGGCCTTCAGAAGATCCTGCTGTAAATAGAGCATTTTCTTAATTAGTGACCAATAGGAGAAAGCCCAGTGCCTTGTGGGTTGGGCCACTCCTGGGCAGGTGGTCCTGGGTTCTGTAAGAAAGAGTAAGGAAGACATGGAGAGCAACCCAGTAAGCAGCGCCCCTCTGTGACCTCTGCATCAGCTCCCCGCCCCCGGCCCCGCCCCCGGCCCCGCCCCCTGGTCCCTACCCTGTTTGAGTTCCTGTCCTGACTTCCCTTCAGTGATAGACTATGATGTGGAAGTGTAAGCCAAAGAAACCCTTTCCTCCCCCAACTTCCGTTTGGCCCTTGTGTTTTGTCACAGTAATAAAAACCAAGACTAGGACAGCTTTCATTTTCTTTCTTATTACAAGGACAAATGAACAAAAATTCAAGAACCCCTTTGCTAAGCTGGGGCTATGACAGGACTTATTTTTAATTTTTTATGTGTATTTATTTAGTGTGTGTATGCATGGGCACATATACAATACTGAGCATGTGGAGGCCGGAGGACAACATACAAGAATCAGTTCTTGGGCTGGAGAGATGGCTCAGCAATTAAGAGCACCAGCTGCTCTTCCAAAGGTCCTGAGTTCAATCCCATCAACCACATGGTGGCTCACACCCATCTATAATGAGATCTGGTGCCCTGTTCTGGTGTGCAGGTGTACATGCAGGCAAGAACACTGTATACATAATCAATAAATAAATCTTTTTTTTAAAAAAGTCAGTTCTCTCCTTCTCCCACATGGGTTCCATACATCAATTCAGGTCATCAGGCTTGCTGGCAAGCATGCTTACCCACTGGGCCATCATCTCAGTACCTAGGGCATGATTTAAGGTGTTCCTTCCACATACACTTCCAATCTGGCATCAGGCTAAGAGCCTTAGCCATTATGACAGAAGAGTGTGCCAGGGGCTCATCGCTACTCAGCTACCAACAATGGGACCCTTATTGCCATCTGATCAGTGACTACTGAGTTCCAGAATTCTATCCTAAGTTCAGAGCCATTTTAGGTGCCAATTATTCTCAGTTTCCTCGAAAAAAAATCAGAGCCTGTGATAAATACTTGGAAGCAAGTTGTTCGCTGAGGACAGATCCCAGAAAACAGGAGTGGTGTGAGAAAGAGGGAAAGCCAATAGGAAGTGTGTGGGAACCTCGGAGAAACACGCAGAGGGCTTTCCCCGGAAGAGACCATCTGAAAGCAGAGCCTTATCTAGGGCAGGAATCCTTATCGCCTAAGGGTTGCCCCCAGGCTCTTGATGTTCCTGGACTTGATGGCTTTGTTTGCGGGTCATCCCACAATCTGACTCCAGAGAAGTCCCTGCAGGAAGTGTGTGGTGGTCAGCAGCCTAGAGAGAGTTGAATTGTCCAAGGCTGCAGCTGAAATCAGAGGTGGGCTCAGGGAATGCAATGCCAGAAGAGTCTGCAGAACACTGCCTAGGTTTCATTTCTAGGTTCATCTTATAAATCAAGTTTAGTAGATAATGCCAATCTTGTTTACACTTCCATCTGAAAGGTGTGCAAAAATTTTTTAAGATTTATTTATTTATTTATTATGTATACAATGTTCTGCCTGCATGTACACCTGCACACCAGAAGAGGGCACCAGATTTCATTATAGATGGTTGTGAGCCACCATGTGGTTGCTAGGAATTGAACTCAGAACCTCTGGAAGAACAGATAGTGCTTTTAACCTCTGAGCCATCTCTCCAGCCCAAGGTATGTGAAGTTTAATTACTCCACAACCTCAACAACTTGGGATTAGCAGTCTTTACTATTTTATTTATTACAGGAAGTACATAGTGTGATGGTGTATTTTTGCTTTAATTCATATTTTGATTACTAAGTAGCTGAACACCTGTGCATAGTAAGTGTGTAGTTGCCTGTGTGCTTTTTGCTGTCTGCTTCGCTTCATTGGTTGCTTGACTGATTGGATTTGAGTCAGGGTCTCACTATGCAGATCTGGTTGGTCTGGAATTGGCTATCTAAACCAGCTGCCCTTGAATGCAGATCCACCTGCCTTTGCCTCCCAAATAAGTAGGCATGTCTTGTGAGTTAGTGCTCCCCTTTATACCGCTGAATAAACAGTATTGCATTTTACATATGTATCACAATCTGTTTATCTATTTAACTATCAACAGACATTTCAAGTATTGGGCTACTTAAATAAAGCCATAATGATTCCTCAAGTACATATGTCTTTTGTTTTATTAACTAAACACATGGAAGTAGTATAGGTTTGTTGTAGGATAAGCAACTGCTTGGCATCATAAGAAACTGCCACACTGTTCTTCAAAATAGCTGTAGAATTTAGTGTGCTTCCAGTAGATTTCCATTACTCCTTGAGCACTTCCTTTTTGGTTATAGACTTTCCTACTTTTTCTGATCTAGTCCTTAAACTGCCGTTTCTATAGAAGACTTTGATGCCTTTCAGTGAAGAACGGCGTCTACGTACCAAAGTCTAGGTGAGCTCATTATAAAGGATACAGCTGTTCCTGAGTCTCCTCTGTGGGAATAGAACCATCCATGGTCCAGCCAAACGGCTCAGCAGGTAAGAGCACGAGCTGCCAAGGCTGACAACCTAGCACCTAGAACCCACATAGCAGAAGGAGAGAATTGACTTGTTAAAAGTTGTCCCCTGACCTCCACAGGTCTTCTGTGGGGAGTGCACACACACACACACACACACACATACACTCACATGCGCACACACTCACACATATACTCACATGCACGTACACACACTCACATGCACACATACTCACATGCACACACACACTTACGTGCACACACACACACACACACACACACACACACACACACACACACACTAAAATAAATAAGTAAATAAAACACTAGTTCTTCTGGCCTTTAAGAAGCATGCTTCCATGAGTTCTGAGGCTGCGAGGAAGTGATTCCTGCTGTAATCCGAGGGAGCTCGGAAGCCTCTGAAGACAGCGCAGCTCACTAGACTCATGCTGCAGCCATCACCCAAGACCTGCCACACAGAAACCGTGAGACTAAACAAGCGTGTCTCAAGCTGCGTTTGTGGTGATTTCTAACTAATAAATATAAAATATTATGGAGAGCAGGGAGGGAAGAACTCTGGAGGGAAAGTCTACTTCCTAATAGGGTCTTCTCTTTCTTCCTCCTTCCTCTTTCCATAAAAGCAGATGTGGGATGTGGAGCTGAAGCAGCTCATGTGAGAAGAAGCCAAGAAAATCACAAAGATTTTCAACGAAATGCTTCAGAGTCATCAACCCGAGACCAGGCTCCATTATCCTCTTCCAGTCACTCTGCTAAGGCAAAGAGCACTGGTTTGGTAGCTGTGGTTTCTCAGGAGCCTTTTACTTGTAGCCAGGTGCTGCTCTTCAGTGCTTCGAGTTTCTGGTATAGGCTTCACTCTGTTTGATTTTTTATGTTTTTTTGTTTTTGTTTTTTGTTTTTTTGTTTTGTTTTGTTTTGTTTTTCACTGCTGCTCCTTAAACATGGCAAGTCAAATCTGCTAGATCCCTCATAATGGGACTGCTAATAGTCACTCTAGGAGATGGAGTAAGAGGGTCACAAGAACCTCACACATTCCTCCCCTGGGACTCCAGTCACCACACCCTCTGGCCGAAGCTGACTTATTCTTAGACATGCTCAAGAACATGAGGTAGAAAATTGAGGGACGGGTAATTTTTTGGGTGCTGCTGCCAGCCTCAGAGTCACTAAGGCTCCAATCCCAAGAATCTCATTTGTTCACCGGGCTAGACTTGTTTTGGTCTTTTGGCTCATTCCCTATGTAAGATGGATGATCGTTTCTGTGACGTCTCCCTGGGAAAGCCACAAAACTGTAAAATGGTGCCACCACTGTGGAAAACTACAAAAATGTTTTCTTCAAGAGTTAAAAACCAAAAATGCTGGCCATGGTAGCACTTTAATCCCAGCACTCAGGAGGCAGAGGCAGGAGGACCTCTGTGAATTTGAGGCCAGCTTACAAAGTGAGTCTAGGACAGCCAAAGCCACACAAAGAAACTACATTACAACAAATACACACACACACACACACACACATATATATATATACACACACACATAAAAGCAATACCCAAAGATACCCAGTGTCAGCCTCAGGTCTGCGTGCACACACATGTTCACATGTACCATCACAAGCATGCGCACGCACGCGCACACACACACACACCCCACACACACATACACACCCCCCACATACACGTCCGTCTACTTGAAGTCCCATCACTTAGGAGAATGAGGCAACAAGATCAATGAGTTTGAGGGCAGCCTGGGCTACATAGCATATTTGAGGCCAGTGTGGGCTACAATATTAGGCCTTGTCTTAAAGCAAAAGTTTTAAGTAAGATTACCATATGACTCAAATGTTGTTTTTGTTTTTTATAATTTCTTTATTTTTAGTGCATTGATGTTTTGCCTGCATGTATGTCTGTGTAAGGGTGTTATATCCTAGAGTTACAGACATTTGTGAACTGCCATGTGGGTACTGGGATTGAACCCGGGTCCTCTGGAAGAGTAGTCAGTGCTCTTAACCACTGAACCATCTCTCCAGCGCCTCAAATGTTGTTTTTAAACAAAATCCCAAATGTTCAAATTTACCTATAAAGACTCAAGAATCAGATGCTGGGGTGAAAACCTACTAGCTCAGAGAGACAGAGAAAGCACCCAGGTGACCTTCCTACTCAGCCCATGTCCCAGAAAAAAAAGCCCTCCACTCCATACTGTCTTAGAAACCATTCAAACTAAAAGCAAACAAACAAAACAAAAGCAAAACTTTCAAACTGAATGTCCCTCCTGTCTACTTCCTGTGAGTCTCTCTATCCATCTTCCAGACTTCCTTTCACTCTCTGTGGTATTTTCCCATGTTTACTCCCTGTCAACTGGTTGCTAGCTCCACCTCTTGGCCTATTTACTAATGGTTGACTTTATTTAATCCTGTTTACAGAAAGCTCTTGAATTAAAGGTGAATGCTAAGGCTGTGTCATACCACAACTACAATAAACAGAAAGTTCTTAAATTAAAGGTATGTGCTAGGGCTGAGCCGCTAGCAGCTAGAGACAGGTTTTTCCAGTACACAATCTTAGGGGGTTCATAGTGTGATCAAATATACTGCATTAGCCAAGCATTCTACTTTTGGAAGCTGCAAACAGAGACTCAAGGAGGCGTCCGTAGACCCATGTTCATAGCAGCACTACTCACAGTAACCCAAGGGTATCTGCAGCGATTTGAATAAGAATGGCTTATATAGGTTTATGTGTTTGAATCCTTGGTCCCCAGCTAGTGGAACTGTTTCAGAAGGATTAGGAGGCGTGGCCCTGTTGGAAGAGGTGTGTGACTTTGAAACCTCAAAGCCCATGCCAGGCCAAGTCTCTCTCTCTGCCTCTAACTTGTGGATAAGATGTAAGCTCCCAGCATCTGCTCCAGAGCCATGCCTGCTTGCCTGCTGCCATGTTTCCCACCGTGATGCCATGGATTCACCCTCTGAAACTATAAGCACGTCCCCTCCCATTAAATGCTGTCTTTTATAAGTTGCCTTGGTCGTAGTGTCTCTTCACAGCAATAAAACAGTAATTAAGACAGATTTCATTCAGAGGATCCACCCACGTATTCATCAAAGGATAACTGGCAAAGCAATACTACTAGAATACTACTCAGCCTTAAAAAGGAAGGTGGAAAGATAGCTTTGTGGGTAAAAGTGCTTGTCATCAGCTGGCCAACCTGAGCTTGGTTCCCCAGAACCCACATGTAAGGAAGGAGAAAAATCTCAGTTTCCAAAAGTTGTCCTCCGACCTCTACATGTGTGCTGTGGCATGCACATCCCTCAACACCCACATACATACAACATAAATAAATAATTGTAATAAAACGTTTAACATTTTTTAAAGGAAGAAAATCCAGACATATGCTAAACTATGAATGAACTTGGCAACATTATACTACATAAAATAAGCCTGTCCCGCCTCCTCCCCCCCAAAAAAGCCCAAGTTCTACAGGATTTCACCAGTGCAAGTAGTCAGATTCTTTGGGACAGACAAGCCAATAGTGGTTGTCAGGCTTGGGAGAAAAGAGATGGAGAGCTTTTAATGGATACACAGGTTCAGTGTTAAAGGCAATATAACCACCACAGGTAGGTGGTGTGGCCCTGTAACAATGTGGTTGATACCACAGAGCTGTGTACTGGAACCAGTAAGTGCTGTTTTATCTTCCTTGTGTTTTACTACAGTTGATGTTGCTGTCTGTCTGTTTGTTTGTTTGTTTGTTTTGAGTGAATGGGTTTATAAGCCCTTTCATGACAACAGGTTTTTCAGAGAGAAGGAAGGATACATGGCTGCTCCAAGGCATTGCCCTCCTGTCAAGGCAGCAGACTAGGAGGAAGGGAAGGCAGTGCAGGAGATGAGGCATTTGGCCAATGCCTGATGACTCCTTCTCAGACTGGCCTGGAACCTCAAGAGCTGGGAAATAGGCCCTGGGAACTGAGGAGGGTGGGTCCAAGCATCTATTGTCCCCCCCTTCCCATTTTTTGAGACAGAGTCCCTCTATGTTGCCTTGGCTGACCTAGAACTCTCTGTGACTCCCTATGTAGACCAGGTTGGCCTCAAACTCACAGAGGTCCTCCTGAGTGCTGGAATTAAAGGGGTGTACCACCATGCCCAGCTAATATTTGTGTCTTTTAAACTGTAAAACATATTTTACTATTTTTAAATCATGTGTGATTGTGTTCATCTATGTGTGAATCTATGGGTGTGAGTACGGTGCCTACAGAATACAGAAGAAGGTGCCAAATCCCCTGGAGTTAAAGTTCCAGATGTCTGTAAGCTACCCAGCGTGAGCTACCCAGCGTGAGCTACCCAGTGTGAGCTACCCAGCGTGAGCTACCCAGCGGAACTACCCAGCGGAGCTACCTAGTGTGGACACTGGCAACTGAACTCTGCTTCCTGCGAGGCAGTACTTGCTTTTAACCTCTGAGCTATCTTTCAAGTTCCTAAACTTTTTTTTTTAAGTTAGTATCTTTTTTTTTTAACTAGAAATAATTTTGGTGAAAAGGGTGGTTAAAATACCCTAGACTGGGGCCAGGGAGATGGTTTAATAAAATTGCTTGCTGCAAAGGCATGAAGATCTGGGTTCAAAGGTCAACATCCACATAAAAAGCCAATGCTGACACACACTCATTTGTGATTTTAAAATATTTATTTGTTTAACTTAAAATCCTGTGTGTGAAGGGTATGTACTTCCTTTTTTTTTTTTTTTTTTTTAGGTTTTTTGAGATAGAGTTTCTCTGTGTAACAATCCTGGCTTTTCTGGACTCGCTTTTGTAGACCAGGCTGGCCTCGAACTCACAGAGATCCACCTGCCTCTGCCTCCCAAATGCTGGGATTAAAGGCGTGCACCACAATGCCTGGCTGAAACATCTATATTTTAATCCTTCCAGACACAGAGTTAATGTGGTCTCTCTATGTAGCCTTGGCATTACATGTCTTTGAAGCCGGCGATTGTGAGAGAGCCTTGAGTCACACAGTCCCCCTTCCTCCTCTTTCCAGAAGCACTAAACCAAATTCTTGTCTTTGCTCCATACAAAGCAGTTGCCAGTCCTCTGGGTGTGTGTCTGCTGAATCTTTGTCTGGCCATTTTTCAGGGTCTTCACAAAGACCGCTTTCTCCTGATGACATACTTTGGTATCAACCTTTAAGACAAAGTGTTGGGGGATGCAGAGATGGCTCAGCAGCTAAGAGCACTGACTGCTTTTCCAGAGGATCCGGATTCTATTCCTAGCACCCACATGACAGCTCACAAGCACCAATAACCCCAGTTCCTGGAGGCACAATGCCCTCTTCTAGCCTCT
This sequence comes from Acomys russatus, assembly GCF_903995435.1. Classification (NCBI taxonomy): domain Eukaryota; kingdom Metazoa; phylum Chordata; class Mammalia; order Rodentia; family Muridae; genus Acomys; species Acomys russatus. Next base: position 49,786,779 of record NC_067143.1, on the reverse strand, counting down.
GAGGATGCCAAACACGTGCATAGTACCTAGACATGTGCGGGCAAAATACCCATACACATAAAATAAAAGTAAACAAATCTAAGATTTTGTTTTGTTTTGTTGTTTGTTGTTTGTTTGTTTTTTGTTTTTGTTTTTGTTTGTTTGTTTGTTTTTGAGACAGGGTTTCTCTTGTAGTCCTGGCTGTCCTAGACTCACTTTGTAGACCAGGCTGGCCTGGAACTCAGAGTGATCCGCCTGCTTCTGCCTCCTGAGTGCTGGGATTAAAGGCATGTGCCACCACCACCCGGCCCTCTAAGATGTTTTTAAAGATTAAGTTTTCTTTGTCACAAAAATATTTACATAGTAGAGAATCTAGTATATATAGGTGCAATTTCTTATTTTTATGTCTTTGGTTTTCAACCAATAAATATTTATGCTAAGTGTATAGATGTCTACCAATACTCTATATCAAGAATTTTCCTGTGCCATTAAGGACTTAATAAATGTTTATTCTTCTTAGCCAGCATAGAATACACATTTTGAAATGAACCTTTTATCATTGACCACTTAGTTTGTTTCCTAGTTTCATGAATAATGGTAGACACATCATGCTGTCTAAACGTCTCATCATTTCCTTGGGACCAATTCTAAAGGAATTTCAAGTTTTATCATAAGGAAAATACAGGAAGAAATATATCACCCCCTGCCTTAGGAGACTTCATGTGCTCCCTAACCACTCCGGATGGCAGCCAGCTGGGAGAGGCTTCCCACATCTTACAGCAGAGCCAAACACCTCCTGTTTCTTCCAATCGCTCTTCTTTGGCTGCCCTGACTGGCCTTTGCACTGGCCAACAACTGCCTTGCTCTGACACACAGGAGCCAATCAACCCCTAAGATGGGGCAGAGTGTTTGCTGGGATTGTATGAAAAGAGAGTACGCAGGGCCAGTTTAAAAGGGAGAGCCAATGGGAGGGAGGGAAGAATGGGACGATACAAGGGATGGGATAACAATTGAGATGTAATATAAATAAATAAATAAATAAATAAATAAATAAATAAATGGGAGAGCCACCAAGATAAGAAAGTCAGGACTAATCATGACCAAGTTTTCTTTTCAAAGCACTTTTTTTTTTTTTTTTTTAACTTCCCTTTAACTATCTTAATGAACATGTGCAATTTACAACAGAAAAAGTTAACTCACTGAGAAAAACAACAACATGGGTTTCTCAGATTTGGCATGAGACCGGAGATTATCTGGTTCCGGGAAAAGCGGCTGTGAGTTTTCTGGCTCTGCCATACTGCCCACAGATTCCTGGCTGGCTCAGAATGAGGCTGCTCCTGAGTCACTGAAAGAAATGATTATTGATTCCCTCTAGGGACACCAGAGACCACCCGCTGAGAACCCATTGTCCAAGAGACAAACTGTTGACGCACTGCCTGGACATCTGAGCAGGCAGAGTGGACCAGCGATAACACCAGCTGCTCCAGCATGACCACGCTATCTCAGGAGGTGTCAGGGTGCACACTGGAGGCCCCTGTCCTGGAAGGGGTTGTGGTGATTCATGTAGAAGGCAGGGAAGCAGTTCTCAGACCCTTTGATCCCAGGATTCCTCTGCTAAAGACTACAAATACCGCTGTTCGTGTGGGTTCTAGCATTCAAGAGTCACCACATGGGAAGTTCAAGCCAAAAAGGCTTTTACACCTTTAATCCCGGCACTCAGGAGGCAGAGGCAGGGGGATCACTGTGAGTTCAAGGCCAGCCTGATCTACAAAGAAAGTCCAGGACAGCCAAGGCTACCACAGAGAGACCCTGTCTTGAAAAACAAAAAACAACAACAAAACAAAAAACAACAACAAACAAAAAACAACAAAAGGCTTTTACATATGTTTTAACTTATTTTTTAAAAATACCTATTACATCCTTTGTAATTACTAATATTAGTGAGAGAGAGAGAGGAGAGAGAGAAACAGAGACAGACAGAGAGAGAGAGAGAGAGACAGAGACAGAGACAGAGAGACAAAGAGAGAGAGAACTGAGTTTATTTTTAAAATCGTGAGATCTTTTCACTGTCTGGACTACTAACATTGCCACTGCGTTCTTACATCTGCTTCCACACTTGGCTCTGTTGCAAGTCTAGTGAAAATGAAAATGCATTCTTTGATGTGTTGTTGGAAAAGGAAGGGATATTTTATCTGCCTTTCCAGACAAGTGTGGACATTCTTTTAATGCTTTATTTAAATTTGACCAGGAGAGAGTATTTTGTTTGGTTGGTTACTTTGTCACTGTTGCTGTGATAAGAGCTTTCTATGTAGCCCAGGCTAGCCTGGAGCTCTCAAGCTTCCTGTCTCAGCCTCCCTACTGGCTGGGTTCCTGGCCAGTTACTGTGGTACAGTGTACATTGGTAACCATTCTTTTTTGTTTGTTTGTTTTGTTTTGTTTTTGTTTTTTGAGACAGGGTTTCTCTGTGTAGCCTTGGCTGTCCTGGACTCATTGTAGACCAGGCTGGCCTCGAACTCACAGGGATCCACCTGCCTCTGCCTTCCAAGTGCTGGGATTAAAGGCATGTGCCACCACCGCCCAGCACATTGGTAACCATTCTTTAAATGGACTTCTCCGTTATGCTGAGGTTGTCTTAGGATTCTGCAACTGTGTTGTTTCTGTTCTTGGCAATTGTCGTTTGTGTGGCAACACTGATGCAGTTCCCTTCCCTTTAAGGATGGGGACTGCCACACCTGTTTCTATGTTGTCTCCCCACTCACCTGTTGGTGAGAACGCTTCCGTACTTTACATAAGCAACGGTAAGGAATAGGATGGGCTGGAGATGGGGCTGGAGCTATGACTCAGCAGTGCAGAGCAAGACTTTCTATTGCTCTTGCAAAGGACCAGAGTTTGGTCCCCAGGACCCTGGACAAGCTGCTCACAGCTGCCTGTAACTCCAGCTCTGCGGGAATCTGATACCTTCCTCTTCTTCTGGCTTCCAAAGGCACCTGAAACTACATGTATATGCATACCCCGCATCCCATAATTTTTGAAAACTAATAAAACAAATCTTAACGTTTTGTGAGCCCGGCGTGGGGGTGCACACCTTTAATCCCAGCACTCAGGAGGCAGAGGAAGACAGATCTCTGTGAGTTCGAGGCCAGTTTAGTCTATAGAACACTCAGTCCAGGGCAGCACTACACACTGAAACTCTGTCTTGTACACACACACACACACACACAATAATAAAAATAAAAAATAAAACTGCTGTAATAGAAGTAATGCCAGTTCTGAAGGGACAGGGCGGAGGCAAAGGAACCAGCCTGACCTTCACAAGACTACAAGACCTGCTGTCCAAGCAGAGACTGAAGGGCAGAGTGGATAGGAGCTGGTCAGGAAAAGAGTAGTAGCAATGGAGTGACTCCAGTATCAAGGCCTGGGGCTGAAGAAAAAGCATGGCTAGGGTTCCCTCCAGGTGTGAGCAGTAAAGGGAAAGTAGAGAAACAGTCAGGAGCTGGCAGTGCAGAACACTTAGGACAGGACAGGTCCTGTGTTGAGCCTCTGTCATCAGCCCAGGTCCTCAAATCCGCTAGGCAGGCATGGCCACTGCCGCCCTCACTGCTGACCGCGGTGTGCCCGATCCATTTAAGCACACACTCAGGCAAAACTGTGCGTGCTGAGGGCCAGACGCTGCTCTTAGTGGTTCAAATGAAGCAGTAAGATTTAATCCCAGTAATGACATGGGGCTTGGTTCCTGTAATTCTCCCCATTTTAGAGTTAGAAAAAGTGAGGTGCACAGGGGACTAAAGTACATTGTCCAAAATGGTGCTAATAAATTGGAACTTGAGCTTAGTTTTCAGCAGCTATAGCTGCCAATACTCTGCTTGAGACCTGAGGACACGAGGGGGGATTGGAACTTCCGTGTAGCTGGACCATTGGGCAGCATTAAGCAGAAAGTGGGTAATTGTTGTTTGCACTTTATAATCATATCTGCTCCTGCGTGTATGAAAAACAGCTGATTCGAGCCGGGCGTGGTGGCGCACGCCTTTAATCCCAGCACTCGGGAGGCAGAGGCAGGCGGATCGCTGTGAGTTCGAGGCCAACCTGGTCTACAAAGTGAGTCCAGGATGGCCAAGGTTACACAGAGAAACCCTGTCTCCAAAAACCAAAAAAAAAGAAAAACAGCTGATTCTTCTTGGAGTTAACAACACCTATCTCAAGAGGCTGCCACCGTAAGCAAATGTGATGCTGCCACCCAGCCACCTTATAAAGTGAATGTTTATTGATTGCCTAGCTTTGCTTGGTTCAATACCAAAGTAATTTTCAATCCTTACATGGGAATCATTACCTCCCTCTTACAAGATTTGGTGATGCTCTGGAAAGAATGGGAACAGTATAGCTGTGTGCTAATAAACGTGCTCTCTACAGGTGGAAGCTCCCTTATTGGCAGTTCTTATTTTGTTTCCAGAATAAATACTTTGACTGTAGTTGATGCCAGACATTCAAGAATTTAATAACTGGCAGGCAGGATTGCAGAGAATTTAGCACTCCTGGGTGTCTGATTCATGCACTAAAGCTCAGAGCAGCTAAGATTCTTACTCAATGGTTTAACGAAGGCCTTTTCTCTGTTTCTCCTCAGGTGTGTGGTTTGAATAAGAATGGCCCCCATAGGCTCATATGCTCATCAGGGAGTGGCACATGTGTAAGGATTAGGAGGTGTGGCCTTGTTGGAGGAAGTGTGTCATTGGAGGTAGGCTTTGAGATTTTGGATGCCCAAGCCAGGCACCAGGCACCATGATTCTGGAGTGTTCTCTCTCTCTCTCTCTCTCTCTCTCTCTCTCTCTCTCTCTCTCTCTCTCTCTCTCTCTCTGTCTCTCTCTCTCTCTCTCTCCCCTGCCTCCGGCACCATGTCTGCCTACATGCTGCCATGTTTCCCACCATGATGACAACGGGCTAAACCTCTGAATTGTAAGGCAACTTCAATTAAATGTTTTCTTTTATAAGAGTTGCCTTGGTAAGCCGGGTGTAGTGACACATGCCTTTAATCCCAGCACTCGGGAGGCAGAGGCAGGCGGATAGCTGTGAGTTCAAGACCAGCCTGGTTTACAAAGTGAGTCTAGGACAGTCAAGGCTACACAGGGAAACCCTGTCTGGAAAAACAAAACAACAACAACAACAACAACAACAAAAAAGAGTTGCCTTGGTCATGGTGTCTCTTCTCAGCAATAGAACACTGACTAAGGCACCAAGTAAAAGAGTCCTTTAATGAGTTTTCAAGCTAGAGACATAGCTCAGGTGGCAGAGTGCCCACCTTGCATGCAGGAAGCTTTCGTTTGGACGTGATAGTGCACATCTGTACTTCTAAACCTGGGGAGATGGAGGGAGAAGGATTAAGAGTTAAAGGTCATTATTGGCTTCATAGCAAATTCATCAGGATACATGAGAAACTCTGTCAAAGCAAATTATTTTTAATGAACTATGGAAGGATCTCAATTTTACATCAATCAGGCCCTAAAAATTCATAATTGTTAAACTTTTATTTTCACTAGTTATCTAATGAATTTGGCCACTACTGGACTGTAGCATTTATAAACAAATGGTGGGATGTTGCTGGATTTTGTTCACAAACGTCAATTTCAGTGACTCCACTAAGAAGGCTCGGTGCCAGAACAGTCTTGGCAACCCGCAACTACCTCCCATACTCAGACACAGACAGGGACAGCCTTAGCTTGAGGAGCAGACTCTGCTGGCAGAGCACCAAATCCTGGCTATTGTCTTGGTTTGTTGTGATTTTTTTCTTTCTTTTCTTTCCTTTTTACTTCTTTGAAATAAAGTCTCACTATGTAGCCCAGGTTGGTCTGGAACTCACCCTGTAGACCAGACTAGCCTCAGACTCACAGAGATCTGCCTGTCCCTGCCTCTGAGTGTTGAGATTATACGTGGGAGTTAACACACCCAGCTTCTGTTATGATTTTAGATTGACGAAAGCATGTCATTTCCTGGTTGGTGGGTGGACCTTTTCTTGTTTCCACATAGGACACCAGTGTATTAATATGCACATAATTAAACTCAGGTTTCTACAATAGGGGGACATTTGATTTCATGGAAATGAATTATAAACAGTATTGTGAGCTAATTAAATAGCACTACTGTCCTGGTAGCTAGCAACATTGCTACAAAAGTGTCAGCACACAAACAAAATTTAGAGAGATAATCCATTTCAGAAGCTAGTAAAGGCTAACCAGGCAGATGTTCTTATGCACTTTTCTGAAAACCCTTCGGAAAGGAGAGGCCTAGACATGCGTGCTGGATGTTGGAGTCATCAGCATCTGAGATGGATAAGCCCTGTGCCAGGGAGGACGGACACCAGCATGTTTTCTGTGTGAGGCTGTGTCCTGGGGGCTTTATGACTCAGTGTGGAAGCTCATGGGCTTACCATGGTGACATCTCAATAAACCCACTGGGACGATCCTATGTTAAAAACGTACTAGAGACCCCTGACCTACTGAATACTCTAGCTCAGCCCTGCCCACTTCCAACATGCTAGGGCCTCTGACAAGCTGCCATGGGGCACAATCACCAAACACAAGGCCTATTTCCTATTTTATAATAAAGTGTTAAATATCTCAAGTCAGTTACTGAATACCCACCCATATTTCAAAACTGCTGGTAAAGTAGGAACTGTGGTCCAGCAATTATTTGCCTTCAGGGTCTCATGGTAGGAGTGGCTTGGCATGACAAGATAGGACCACACTCTGTGGTCCTGGGAAAGATCACAGCTCAAAAATTTTAGTATGTTTCTGCTTTCTCACCATCATGAAGTCAAAAAACTCAAACTGTTATAAATTGGAAAACATTATTATTATTATTATTATTATTATTATTATTACTGTCATGGTTTTTTATTATCATCATGTCTTTTTGGTCTCACTTTATAGCCCTAGATGGCCTAAAACTCACTATTTAACCCAGTTTCTCCATCTCTCTCTCTCTCTCTCTCTCTCTCTCTCTCTCTCTCTCTCTCTCACACACACACACACACACACACACACACACACACACACACACACACGCGCAGTTTTCTTTCTTGAAGAAAACAAGTTTGTGGAGAACACCTTAAGAGAAGAGCAATTCTGACAGCTTGCGGGTGTCTCCCTGCCCATTGCACCACCTGCCCCCAGCTGTCTTATTCTTATCTGGTCCTGACTTTCCAGTAGCTTGCCTGAGGACCTGCAGTCTGAAACAGAGCCTGGTGACTCCGGCACCTTCTTGCCTTGTTGACTGAAGCTTGCAGGCCTGGCACAGGCCCCTTCCTGGCCCTGGAAGCACCGCGTCAACGTGGCTGCGTGGCCATATGTTCCCACATATGTTTCCGGAATCTTGCAAAGGTGAAACCGTTCCATCACAATCAATGAAGATCACTTCTGATTCCCACTGAAATGGTTCTGCATGTACGATGGCACTGAAATGACTACAGACTTTGCAGTGCCCTGCCAAGGGGGAAGTTGAGTTGAGGATACCTTGAATTTTGATTGAGCTGGAGATTGAATATAGTCGTAGACATAGGCACAGATGATACAGGGCTGCGTTTCCCTTTTTTCTTTCCTCTCACTCTGTAGCCCAGGTTGTCCTGGGACTCACTACTACGTAGTTGCATGCTGGCCTCACCGTGATAACCCTGCCTAATCTCCCTAGTGCTGGGATTCCAGGGATGAGCCACAGAGCCTGGCGGAGTAGGGTGAATTTTGTGGTTCACAGTAACTACCGCATATAGTTACCACTGGTCCTTCCAGGTCGGCAACAGCATCCAAGACCATTCACACTGCCCACCGCACCAACAGAACCAGCCCTGACAAGACAGTGGGAAGCCATTGATGCCAACCAATGTCCAATCTGAGTGTATCCTACTGTGCCTGGGACAACAGGAGTGAGGGCAGTGGGAAAAATCAAAGAGTTAGTCTGTGGGAAATCCTTCCAATTCTTCCAGCCTTCAAATATATAAAATTATAATGGGGAGGAGTTGTAACTCACTGGCAGTGGGTGGAAACACAGGCCCTCTTATGCCAAAAGGATGCTCAGTAATGCAGCATTCGTTCAGGTTTTTGCCCTTTTATGGTGGTGGTGGTGGTTGTTTTGCATGGGGTGTTTTTGTTTGCTTGTGTGTTAGCATTTTCCATAGTGAGCAGAGATGGGGGCAACCATTACATTTGGAAAATCTGAGAGCCAGGTTTAAAGGACAGTGCTAAACTAGGCATGGCCACTCAGAGCTGTAAGTGTAGCTCGCAGGAGGTCAAGGCATGCAGGTTGAAGGACCTTGAGCTACGTTGTGAGTTCCAAGGCAGCCCGGGCTTCAGAGTGAGATCTTGTCTCCAAAATAAAAACAAAACAAAAAGATAGTCCTAGTTCCTTTTCTTTAAACTTTTTCCTTTTTAAGACAGAGTCTCCTGTACCCTAGGCTAGCCTCCAACCTACTATACGTAGTAGAGGATGACCCTGGGTTTCTTTCTGATCCTTATGCCTGCCTCTACCTCCCAGGTGCTGCTGGGTATGAAACCCAGGACATGTTCTCTACCAACTGTGCTACTCCCTGCCAAATTCTTTGTTGTTGTTGTTGTTTTGTTTTGTTTTGTTTTGTTTTGTTTTTCGAGACAGAGTCTTTCTGTGCTAACCTTGGCTGTCCTTGAGTCACTTTGTAGACCAGGCTGGCCTCAAACTCACAGCGATCCGCCTGCCTCTGCTTCCCTAGTGCTGGGGTTAAAGGCGTGTGCCACCACATCTGCCTGCAAATCCTCTTTCTTGCAAAGCCATCTGGGCCTGCCCAAAGGAAGGCTAATGCACTTAGGTGCTGGGGAAAGGCCTGTGGGGATTCTATCTAGTTTGCACATTCATAACAAAGCCAGATTCACTCACAGATCCAAAATTAAATCTGCAGTCCCTGCAAGCACATCCTAGTAACACATCTCCTGAAAACCTGCCTCGCCCTGCTCCTCAAAGCTGACCTCCTCACCGCTTCCTCCTCAGCCTAGACAAGGACTAATTAGGACCAGCCTTCTCCTCTTTACTATGGAGGGCCTCACATTAGGCAGTCTGGACCAGACACTCTCTACCAATTTAAATCCTTTATTTGTTTGGGAGCCACCACTTGACTTGTTTGGAGCTGTGTCTCCTATCTATCTCAAGCAGATGTCCTAATTGTCACTGTCGAGGTCCAGTGACACACACTGGTGGCTAGACCTTCTATACGTGTGAAGGGAGTTAGGAAATTTGAGTGTGAAGGCTACAGCCGTAGCTATGTGCCTCCTAATAACCTGCCTTTTTTTTTTTTTTTAAAGGACAACATCATGTGTGACCTAGGCTGGCTTCCAATGTACTGAGGAAGGATAACATGAAATCTTGGTCCTCTACCTCTCCAGTGCTGAGGTTATGAGTATACAAGGTTTTTTTTTTTTTTAAGTGTACAAGGTTAAAACCTGCCCCATTTATGCAGGACTTCCTACCTCTGAGTAAATACCAACTGAGTTATAACCCCAGCCCCAAATCTATCATGTTAAAAAAAAAAATCTTTTTTTTTTAAGTATTTGTTTCTTTTTGTTGTTGTTATGTATTTATGCATACAGTGCACATCAGATCATATTATAGATGGTTGTGAGCCACCATGTGCTTGTTGGGAATTGAACTCAGGACCTCTGGAAGAGCAGTCAGTGCTCTTAACCGGTGAGCCATCTCTCCAGCTCCCCCTCCCCCCCAAAAAAAACTTTTACTATTTATTTACTGGGCAGGTTAAGGGCAACTTTTCGGAGTTGGTTTTCTCCATCTACCACATATGTTCTGAGGATTGAACTCAGATAGTCAGACTTGGTGCCATATGCCTTTACCCACTGAGTCATCTCTGACCCCATGTGGTGATTTGACTTAAAACGGCACCCATAGGCCCACAGGAAATGGCTCATTAGGAGATGGGGGCTTATTGGAGTAGGTGTGGCTTTGTTGGAGGAAGTGCATCACTGGGGGTGGGCTCTGAGGTTTCAGAAGCTCAAGTCAAGCCTAATGGCTCACTCTCTCTTCCTGCTGCCTGCGGATCTAAATGTAGAACGCTCAGCTTCCTCTCCAGCACCACGTCTGCCTGTACACTACCATGTTTCCCACCATGACGCTAACGGATAAACCTCAGCACTGTAAGGCTGCCCCAGTCAAATGCTTTCCTTTATAAGAGTGGTTGCAATCACAGTGTCTCTTCACAGCAATAAAACCCTAAGACTCCCTGGACCCATCATATTTTACGATTAACCTTCCAAGAGTCTATTAGGCCCCTTCCTTGAAGTTTGCAGAGGTGAACTTCAGAGGAAGTGCTGCAGTTTTCCTGAGGTGTGTCCGCTGCCCTCACCAGGCCCCTCCTCCTCCACACCCACAGTCCAGAGAGCACTGCCAGCACTCAGAAGAGTGAGCGAGGTGCAAAGACGTGACAAACATCAGCACCACATTTTTAATTTAAAAGAACTGGGTCAGTCACAGATCTGAACAGCAGTGCAACACAGCTGCTTTCAATTTTTTTTTCCCTTCTTCCTGACAACAAGGTCTAATTATAAGCCGCGAGAACAACTAAATCAGAACTGTGCATGTGGTCACAACACTCGCGTCATCTTTGGCAGGTGGCTTTTACTTTGACCGAACAGTTCCTAATCAGAATGGAGGCAGTCACCAATTTGACTTCGAAACAGAGTCCCACATCCTTAGTGTTTGCAGTCCGAGCTATGCATAACAAGATAAAGTCATGCACTCCCCGCCACCATGCCAACCCAAAAACAAAGCCTGGTTGCTTCCGATGGCTCTCCCTTTGGCAAGAACTGGGGCTTTCCCTTCAGGGCACTATGACTCCTGGAGGAGGCCGTGTCTCCTCAGCTTCTACTCTGAGGCTTACAGGAGTTGACGCTGCTCCATGAAGAATGAGATAGGAATAATAGCCCAAGCACCCAGTGCCAAGAAGCTCGTTCCCAGGAGCCTCCGGACGTTGTGGGCAGTGGGCAGTCCGCCCACCGCAGCATGAAGGAAGGTTGGCCACTGAAGCGGTTCTCCTTTCTGGTTCCTGCTCCGTCCAACCTGGCCTCCTCCTCTCTCCCCACTTCCCATTTCTCGCGTTTCTGCCGTTGGTGGTGAATTCCAGCCCCACTCTCTTCTCCTCCTTACCCAGCCTGGTCCCTCTGAGAAGGGAAGCCTCTGTCTTTGCAGACCAAACTTTTCTCTCTGGCAGTATTCCCAGCCTTTGTAGATGGATGACTCACGTCCCTGAGTGTAGGCAGGAGTGCGGATTCCAGCTTCCGCTAAGGATGAAATTAACAGGCTTGAAGACTACAGTGGTACCACGGGGCATGGTGACGGAGATGTGATTGCATGTCCCCTCCAAGATCCCCTTATTACCCCCACTTTTCTGGTGAGGAAATTGCAACTCAAGACCACTGTGTAATTTTACCAAAGTCAAATGGCCAGTGTGTGGTGGAGCCATGATGTGAACCCACTTGGGGTGGGGAGGGGGGACAGTTTGTGCGAATCCCAGACCCTGCTCCTTATCCCCTCCTCCAATCAGAACCTGCTTCTCTTAAAACTGTGCCCATGGCCCCCTTTAAGGTTCAGGACAAAAACACTTTCATGACTAAGCATAGGAAAGTTACGGTGCTGGAGAGATGGCTCAGCGGTTAAGAGCACTTGTTGCTCTTCCACAGGTCCTGAGTTCAATTCCCAGCACTCACATGGTGGCTCACAACCATCTGTAATACCATCTGGGGCCCTCTTCTGGTGTGCATGAAGACAGTGTGCTCATATACACAAACTAAATAAATCAATCAAAGAAAAGAAGGAAGGAAGGAAGGAAAGAAGGAAGAGAAAATTGTCCCTAAAACAAGGCTCTGCACTGGTGCCCCTCAGGCCCTGAGGACGTTAATCGAACACTGAGGATTTAAATGACATAATGGTGTCAGTGTCTAAAGATGTTTTCAGAAGCTTCCGTTTCCATTTGTGATCCTCCTGGGCTCACCTCAGAGCCAGGAGACAAATAGTCATGTGCTTGCCCGTGCCTTCTAGGGGCGCAGACTCTCACTCATCTGTGTTCGAAGCCACCAACTTAGGATCAACTAAGCACATGTCAATTAGCGCCACTCATTAGCGACCCCCTATCCCCTAGGTAACATTTGATGGGGGCAGGTTCTCACTACATAGACCAGGATGGCCTCAAACTCCCAGAAATCCACCTTCCTCTTCTTCCCAAATGCTGGGATTAAAGGTGAACACCACCATACCCGGTATGGTGACTGGCTTTTATTTTTTTTATTATACTAGGTTATGCAAGCCTTTTTCATGTACACACACACACACACACACACACACACACACACACACACAGAGATCCTTGAGCCGATTTAGCCCTAGAACTCACTGCTCTCCCCTTCCTCACCCTCCCATTTCTCATCCTGTATTTCTCCTTGGGTAGTTTTGCTTCGATACCTTCAAGTCATTGTGTGATGTATGGTTTTATGAATCTATAAAGTGTAGGATCCACAAACGAGAGAAAACATACAACACTTGTCCTTCTGACACTGACTTTGTTTGCTTATCTCCAGTGGCCTCCATTTTTTTTTTTCTACAAACGACATAACTATTCTTCCTTATAACTGAGAACGGTCCCATTGTGCATGTACATTTTCTTTAGCCATCCCTCCATTGTTGGGCAGCCAGGCTGGCTCCACACCTGCTGTGAACCGAACTAAGGAAACACTGATGTCCAGGGATCTCCAGGATGTGCTGACTCAGACCTTGGATAAATATCCAGATATTGCTGGCTCACGCACGTGACAAATCTATTTCCAGCATTTTGAGGAACCTTCCCAGTTCACATTCCCGCCAGCAGTGGGTGAGGATTCCCTTCTGCTAAACAATGGAGGCCAGTGTGTGCTGTTTGTTCTTGGAGGCTGCAGTTCTGACTGGGGTGGGATGGGATCTCAACGCAGTTTCTACATTCTGCCATTGACTTTACAAGCAGCACCTCGCTTACCCATGATAATTCTGCAAGGTGGGCAGTTGTCATCTCTGGTTTGTGGATGCACACTGTACAGCTCTGAGACGCAAAGTCACATGTCACTGATGAGTGGCAGAGCTGCTATGTAATGCTGGCTGTTGGTTCACGGAGAATCACAGCTGAGCTGGATTCCGGAGGAAGCATTTTAGTGAGGAAAACACGACAAAAAAGATCTCATTTACCCATGTAACAACGTCGCTCCTAGCAACAGGCAGGCGATGGAGAGCAGGGTCCATTACTCAAGGTCATACTCAGGTCTCTTTGCCGTCTACAGTCCCTGCTCCCTGCACCCTGTGCGCAGCCGCTGCTACACACCCCGCTGCCATGGAGGACGCTGTCTCCACAATTAAATCTCTTAGAAACTGTGAGCACCCCCTCCCATAATATAGGCGTGATGGCTGTATAAATCCACCAATTGTTTTTAGTTGAATTTCATAGTGTGTGCCTGGAGAACGCTGGTTTGTTAATAGGCATCGCTGCCTCCCCGTGAGCTCACACCTCAGCCCCAAGTTCACTTCTCCATGCCTCATTTTGCTCATTTGCAAAGTGGGCTGTTCTAAGGATACAGAAGCTGTATAGAGGCTCAGAGGCCACCCCACCCCAAGCACGTTCAAGGATGTTTGCCTGAAGGCGTGGGACTCACTGCCAGTTAGCTCATGACTTGGTTACTCGAAGGAACTCTCAGCTTCCCTGTTGTCCTAGCCAGGGTTCTCTGAAGGAACATAATTTGTAGAATGAATGTATATAAGTTTTAGAAATTCATAGTATATAATGAACATATATGGTAGTTACTAGAATGGCTTACAGGCTGTGATCAGGCTAGTTCAAAGATGGCTGTCTACCAATGGAAGGCCCAAGAATCTACTAACTGTTCAGTGGACAAGGCTGGATGTCTCAGCTGGTCTCAAGAGAGAGAAAGCTTTCTTTCTCCATACCTATTATATAGGCTGCCAGCAGGAGTGGCCCCAGATTAAAGGTGGATCTTTCCATCTCCAAAAATCTGGATTAAAAGTGGGTCTGCCCACTTCACATAATTTAATTAAGAAAAAAAAAAAAAAATCCCAGGCTGGAGAGATGGCTTAGAGGTTAAGAGCACTAGCTGCTCTTCCTAAAGGTCCTGAGTTCAATTCCCAGCAGCCACATGGTAAGTCACCAACCACCTATAATGAGATCTTCTGGTCTACACGTGTACATGCAGGCAAAACACTATATACATAATAAATAAATAAATCTTTTAAAAAAGAAAAAGAAAATCCCTCACAGATGTGCCCAGCCATTTGGGTTTTAGTTCATTCCAGATATAGTCAAGTTGACAACCAAAAACAGCCCTTCTCACCTACATTATGGGGCTCACAGTTTCCAAGAGATTTGGTAGTAGGAACAGCTTCCTCCGTGGCAGTGGGGCGGGTAGGAGCGGCTGTTCACAGGGTGCAGGAGCAGGACTGTAGACTGCAGAGAGACTTGAGTATGACCTTCAAAGGTCCATCCCCAGTGACCTACTCCTGCCAGCCAGGCCCAGCTTCCTCAAGGCTGCACAGCCTTCAAAATAGCACCCCAAGCTCAGGCCTAAGCATTCAAGACACACCAAAAGCCAGGGGACCTGAGTTTAAACCCCAAATCTATATCTGAACTGGATAACCTTGGCTATGATCTTTAACTTCTCCACGCCTTTTTTTTTTTTTTTTTCATTCCTAAAATGGAAACAATTTATCTCCCGAGGTAGCTGTAAGAATTATATATAGTAGTAAACCCAGGCGTGGTGGAGCACTCCTGTAATCCCAGCACTCAGGGAGGCAGAGGCCAGCCTGGTCTACAAAAGCTGTAGGCTCCAGGATAGCCAAGGATACACAGAGAACTCCCCTCGCCCCCCCCCCAAATATTATGGTAGTGTATACAAGATGCTTAGAATAGCAGCTGGGACTTGTTCAGCACTCTGTCATTATTCTATGGTCACTGCCTCTTTAACTGTGACCTGCAAGACAGAGCTGCCTTTCTGTTCTGTCTGGCAGGACAGCAACGTGACTAGAGCAGATGAGCCAATGGCACAAATGTGCCTGAACAAGGCAGCCACAGGCCATGCCACTAAAGACTTTGCCTAGAAATGACACCAGCCAAATTCAAACAAGCTAGACAAACAATTTATTCTTGCTCCTGGTTTAAAATCTAGATGGCAAATCTTACTTTGGGCCACCATAACCAAAAGCTCATATAGTTTAAGGGAGGCTGTTTCTTCCTAGCATTGGCAGTATCTCCATTTTGTTGGTTCTCCACAAGTAGGCCACTCTACCATGGACTCCTTAAGTCATTGGTTCTCAACCTTCCTAACGCCAGGACCCTTTAACACAGTTCCTCGTGTTGTGGTTACCCCAAGCGATAGAATTATTTTGTTGCGGGGCTGAAGAGATAGCAGAGATGGCTCAGTGGTTAAGAGCACTGACTGCTCTTCCAGTGGTCCTGAGTTCAATTCCCAGCAACCACATGGTGGCTCACAACCATCTGTAATGTGATCTGATCATACTGTATACATAATAAATAAAATCTTAAAAAAAAAAAAAGAATTATCTTGTTGCTACTTCATAACTGTAATTCTACTACAGTTAGGAATCATTTGTTTTTGTTTTTGTTTTTTCGAGACAGGGTTTTTCTGTGTAGTCTTGGCTGTCCTGGACTCGAACTCACAGTGATCCACTTGCCTCTGCCTCCCATGTGCCTCTCATGAATCGTAATGTGAATATCCAGGATATCTAATATGTAACCCCTGGGAAAGGATCCGTCAACCCCCGAAGAGATTACCCCCACAGGTTGAGATCTGCTGCCTCCGAAGGTCGCATGAGCAAATTCAATGGAAAACAAACAACCTTTCCTCATAAAGATTAGCTCACAGGAATTCTGACAAGTCCAATTTGTGTTTCGTGCTTAAATGCTAAGGGCCAGGAAATGGAGTGATCTGATTGGCTAGCTCTGCCTGCCTGTTGAGAAAAGAAGGAGGGGCCTATGCAGCCATGGACTTCTCCAAAAGAAAGGTTGCCCTATGACAAAGAAGAGGAGAACAAAATGCTGAGCAGGCAAATGTGACAAATGTCCTGACAGGCCAAAGCTGATCATCAAGCCCCGAGTCCTAATCACCCCAGAAAATAAGAACATGCCCAGTTGCACTCGGTCTTTAAAGGAAAAAAGATATCTTAGCACTGGCCAGATGTCCTCATAACCTGCATCCAGTTCCCAGAGTGGCAGGAGAGAGGCGACCCCTGAAAAATGTTCTCTGTTGCACATGCGCTGTGACACGCATGCGCCTGCACTCACACACACACACACACACACACACACACACACACACACACGTAGTGTGCAGACAGTCTTCCAAGAACCTCAGCCTTTCCAAGGAATTATTTTACATTTCAATGATTTCCACATGAGGCTTCTTCCTTAAGCCCAAAATAAGGCCCTCTGGGTCTGGGGAGTGAACCTCGGCCTCACTCTTGTTCAGGCTATGACCTACCCTAGGTAATTTTCTTCCACTGCAGAAATGAAACATAACAAGGTAAATTCTTCATCCTGTAACTCCACTTCCAGGTTTTTCTTTTCTTTTTTCCTTTCCTTTCCTTCTTTCTTTCTTTCTTTTTTTTTTTTAAGAAGGAGTGTCAATACGGAAGTGTATGGAATGGGAAGAAAATTACAGTTGATGCTTGCCTACCCCAGGAGGGCGGTTACACACTGGTCATGTTTCCTTTCTCTGAATGTTCTAATTGTGGGAGTGGAGAGGGAAGATGAGAGGAGAGGAGGAAGAAGAGAAGTGTTTCAGTTACTCACAGTATCAGAAACTATTCCCCCAGTGAATCAGCAGTGGCCGGGAGTGTGAGTCACATTTCTTAGATGCAGAGCACAGGCAGCTGCTCGGCAGTCTACTTGCTGGGCTGAGGTGCCACCTCAGGTGTGGGCTTGAGAAGCGAGAAGCGCGAGAGACTCTCACGGCTCCCAGCACCCATTTCTCCCATGAGCTCATCATCTCAGGTGTGATCACTGTGGCCAGATGTGCTCAGTGCAGTGGTTGATGAAGATGGAGAGAAAGCAGGTGACAAGAGCTATGGTCCTTCTGTTTGTTCTGTTGCTATCAGGGATCCAGCTAAATTGTGGAGCAGAACCTCTCTGTTCAGTCTCTCCCACACTTGCATCTTTTTCTTTCTTTCTTTCTTTCTTTTTTATTTTTGTTGTTGTTGTTGTTTTGTTTTTGAGACAGAGTTTCTTTCTCTGTGTAGCCCTGGCTGTCCTGGAGCTCCATTTGTAGACCAGGCTAGCTTTGAACCCACAGAAATTCTTCTGCTTCGGCCGCCTAAATCCTGGGATTAAAGGCATGTGCCACCACACCTGGCTTCTATTTTCCATTTAAAATTTTTTAATGTGTTTTATTACGGTGTGTGCACATGTTAAGGGGAGGATTCACGCTGGGTGTGGTGGCGTACGCCTTTTAGGGTCAGAGGAGAACTCAGTGGAGTCAGTTCTTTCCTTCCACCTTTATAAGAGTTCCGAGGATCAAATTCAAGATTTCAGGATTTCATAGCAAGCACCTTTACCTGCTTAGCTATCTAGCTGGCCCCACACTGCTATTTTATTAAGAAATTTTCAATCAACAAAATTAGAAAGGATTATAAAAAAAATACTTATCAGCCATTTTCAACGCTTACCAGGACTGCCACACGTGCACATCTAGTTTATCTGGGTAGACTTTGTTTTGCTTTGTTTGGTTTTGTTTGAGACACAGTTTCCCTGTGTAATAGCCCTGGCTGACCTGAACTCGCTTCATAGACCAGGCTGGCCTCGAACTCACAGCGATCCGCCTGCCTCTGTCTCCCGAGTGCTGGGATTAAAGGTGTGCACCACCACGCCCAGCTCTGGATAGACATTTTAAAGTGACCCCAGGCCTCCTGTTACTCCTCCCCGATACTTCCCATGCAGCTATTCCTACATAATCCCAGTCAGTAAACACGGAATAGGAATGGTGACACTTCCTCCAGCCCATCTAGTGCATAGCTTTTGGCTTCCTGCAACCTAAAGAAATGCCCTTTTATGACTGTTTTGTTAAAATCAGGATACAAACAAGGGTTCTTGTATGCACTTGATAATTATGTCTTTTTTTTTTTTTGGTTTTTTGAGACAGCGTTTCTCTGTAGCCTTTGCTGTCCTAGACTCACTTTGTAGACCAGGCTGGCCTCAAACTCACAGCAATCCACCTGCCTCTGCTTCCCAAGTGCTGGTATTAAAGGCGTGCGCCACCACACTCGGCTGATAATTATGTCTTTTGAATTTTTATTTTTATTTATTTATCGCGTGTGTTTGTGTGTGTGTGTGTGTGTGTGTGTGTGTGTGTGTGTGATGAGCCACATGTGAATGTGGCTATCAGAGGACAACTCTATGGAGTGAGGTCACCCCTTCCACCTTTCTGTGGCTCAGGGAACTGAACCCAAGTGCTCAGCAGGTGTGGCAAGCATCTTCACCTGACGAGCTATCTCCCCAGCCTTGGGTTTTGAATTTTAAAATCTAGGACAATTTCCCCCTATTCCACTACATCTTTTTGTATATTTGTTTCTTCTTATGATGTTGACTTGTTGATTACGCTCTTTCAGTTGTTTCATAGGCCCTCCTAGACTCTGAATTTATCCATTTGTGTCCTTGCGGTGTCACTTAACCATGAGCCTCTGGGGCTGAGAATGTACCTCCTGGCTGAAGCACTCTCCTAGTGATTTCCCAGCTTTAACCCTCGGGACCTCTGTAGGAGTGGCAAGAAACAAGGACAGATAAGAGAATGAGTGACTCTACCATGGCATAGGCTGTGTTGGGAAAGAGGCTTGCAGTGTGGAGATTTCCAGTCCAAGAAACCAGAGAGCCTGCTATGAGGCTGTAGGCAAGGGTATAAGGCAGGAGAGAAAGAAGGAAGGTACTGAAAGATTTTATACAGTCTGTCCAGATTGCCTAGGGGCCTAAAGAAATATAGGCAGCAAGAAGGCCTCTCGCGATTTCCTGCACCTGGAACAGCCGGAAGTCAGCGCAAGCCTACATCATCAATGATGTCACCTTACTGATCTCATTTCTAACAGACAATGGAAGAATTTCTTCTTGCCCAAACCTCTCAGTGGTTTGAACCAGAAGCTTTACAGTAGGATGATGGGAGAGCCGCAAGGACAAAGGCCAATTGTTGGCAATTGTTGGCCTCCCCTGAGCAGCCAGTGGTTTACAAAGCGATCTTTCTAAGGAGTCTGCCTGGGACTGATTGTACCACGCATGCCAGGTGTTCTTACATAAGTAACGCGCGGGGCGCACTCCGTTGGCTTCCCCCAGCCCCAGCCCCCCCACCACCACTTTTTGAACCGATCTTTCTCCTGAATCAGCCTCTCTAAAAATCTCCAGGACAACAGGAGGGGAAAGTGAGCTTTTTCGACTCCCTTTCTTTCCTCATCCACCTTTTCATGGCTGCCATCCACTGGGATTTCTTTTGAGAGGAGGTTTTATTGCTTTATTCTTTCAGGGTCCTGGCTTTTCACAAAGAAAACCAGGGCTCCCATTTATCTCATCCAGCCCGCTGCTGCATTCAGCCTTGACAACAGCCTGCAGTGTTAGATCCTCCAACGAGGCAGACAGGCAGAAGACAGCCTGACTTTCCCCACCGAGGCTGATTTTTTTTTCCTAAATCAGTTCACATTTCAGTGCGTGTTTTGTAAGCAGTGGTACCAGAAAAGACGGCCCCTCTCAGTAGGCACCTTAGAAACATACAAAAAGTCAACAGTACTGAGGTCTTAGTATAAAACAGAACTAAGCAAAATCCCTCAGTACGTCGTAGAGGGACCTTAGAACCAGACTAATCCTGTTAGTACCCTTTGACCCAAGAATTCTGCTCTTGGATTCTAGCTCATATAAATACCCACAGCTGGAAGCAAATGCATATGAGTGAAATTTATGAAACCATGTCTACAGAGCCATATGAACGGACATAAAAAGAGACGCACTAAGGCGGTGTTAGGTCCTGCTGCAGGGCGTGGCTGGCACGCTCTGCCCTCTACCTAGGGGTGGGGCGTCCCCTCTCCGAGAGACCCTTCACTGTATAACCCAGACATTTTGGTTCCGTGGCACCCTTTTACCCCCTTTCACACTTCTTTCTCTTCTTCCCTTCCAACTCCCAGCGCGCGCTCTCGCTCGCTCTCCCCCCCCCCCCCCCATGCTACTTCCAAAAAACCTGCGTTTATATATTATAGCTTCGTCGCCATTGGCTGATTCCGATTATTTAATCAGTCGGCAGGAAGGACGTGACTCAGTTGGTAAAATCAGTTAAGCACTTGCCTTCCAAGTGTGAGGACCTGAGTGTGCTTCCCCAGTACCATGTAAAAATGCCAACCGTGGTGGCATGCACCTGTGACCAGCACTGGGAAGGCAGAGGCAGGAGGATTGCTGGGGCTCCTTGGTTACCCAGTTAGCCGATTCCGTGAGCTCCAGGCCAATGAAAGACCCTGTGGACAGCTTTGCCCTCTGGCCCCCATACACACACACATACACACACACACACACACTCAGCAAGATATCAAAAGGAAATTTCAGAACAATAAATAAGATTCCATTTGGTGGGATCAAATGATGGTAGCACATGCCTTTGATCCCACCACTTAGGGAGGCAGAGGCAGGGAGGGGGATCTCTGAGTTAAAGGCCAGCCTGGCCTCCAGAGTGAGTTCTAGGACAGCCAGGGCTACGCAGGAAAATTCTTTTGTCTTGAAGGGGTTAAAAAAAAAAAAAAAAAAAAAAAAAAAAAACCAAGGAACCCTTTTTTGTTTTAAAAATATACATGATTACAGATACATATGCTGGTGTGTATTTAAAGACTGCGAAAAGTCTGGAAAGATACAGGCTAAAGTTTTAATTTAAGCAGATTCTTCCCCTAGAGAGAAGATTGGGAAGTGTGGCGAGGGAAATTTCGCCTCGGCTTCATATACTTCGATATATCTATCTTCATACTGTGTAAGTCATGCTGCACACTCCTAGCCTGCGCTGTGCACTTCCCATGTGGAGTCATTTGTTTCCTCAACATCCTGAAACAGGGAGTACCACACCTGGACCCCACACTCGTGCTCCGGAAGCCAGAGACTTTCCCAGAGTACTGTGCTGGGTAAAGAGCGGAGCTGGAAGTCAAAACGGACCTGTGTGGTTGCAAAGCTGCAGCTCTTCCCACTGACCCGGGGACAGGCCCTGCAGCGGGGTCCTGGCTCTGCAGCTGATTAACACCTGCCCCTCTCACTTAGGTTTTAAATTTTCCACAGTGGAAAATTTCAAGCATACACAAAAGAGGAAGGAACACTATCACGAATCGATAGTTGTTTTAATGTTCTATTATTTCTTTATTCTCCCACATAAATTAAATTTTTTTTTTGCCTTGATTATTTTGTGGGGATGAGTGCATAGTGCTTATGCACGTGGGTGGAACACACGGTTGGAGCATGTGGGTGGAGCACGCAGGTGGGGCATGCAGGTGGAGCATATGGGTGGAGCACATGGGTGGAGCCTGTGGATGGAGGAGGACCCAGTCTCCTCTTCCTTCACTCTCCAGCTGCTGCTCCGAGGTAGGACCTCTCCCTGAACCTGGATCTCAGCTCTGCTGCAGCCAGCAAGTCCCAGTGTCTTCCTGTCTCCATAGTTGTCTTTAGATTTCTATTGTGGTGATAAACAAGCAAACAAACAAACAAACCACCATGACCAAAAAGCAAGCTTCAGCTTACATATCCCCATCACTGTGAAGGGAAGTCAGAACAGGAACTCCAGGCAGGAACCTGGAGGCAGGAGCTGATGATACAGAGGCCGTGGAGAAGTGCTGCTTACAGGTTTGCTGTGGGTGCCTTGCTCAGCCTGCTTTCTTGTAGAACCCAGGACCATCTGCTCAAGGGCGGCACCACCTATTGTAAACTGGCACCTCTCATATCAATCATCAAACCAAGAAAATGCCCTACAGGCTTGTCCACAGGCTAGTCTCGTGGGGTCTTTTTTTCCCAGCTGAGTCTCTGTCTTCTCAATTGATGTTAGCTTGTGTTACAAAAAACAAAACAAAACACCAGCTAACCAGGACACAGGTGTTTGCAGGCACACCTGGCTTACTGCATGCGCGCTGGAAGGCTCAGTCAGAGCAGGCACTCTCAGCTCTGAGTCACCTCTCCAGCCCCTCCCACACACATTTTATAGGAAATACTTTAAAGCAAATTCAAGATATGTCATCCTAAATATTTCAATGTCCAAAAGGTGGAAAATATTTTTTTAAAAACCCCACAGCTACAATGCCAGTATTATTCATACTAACATAACAAAAACCCCTCAAAATTACCTAGTAGCCAACCCATGCACACTTTTGTCAAAATAGTACCTATTTTATCTGTTCGCATTTTTGGCTGTAAAGTCTTTAAGTCTCCTCAAATTCCCTGTTGACTTTTCTTCAGGCCACTGATTTACTGTTGGCAATTTCCTGTCGATCATCGCCTGTAGGTGGGTGTGCACACCTTTAGTCCCCACACTCCTGAGGCGGAGACAGGAACTTTGAACTCAAGGTGACTCTGGTCTACAGAGTGATTTCCAGAACAACCAGGACTACACAGAAAAAACCCTGTCTCTGCCAGGTGGTAGCAGCGCACACCTTTAATCCCAGCACTTGGGAGGCAGAGGCAGGTGGATCCCTGTGAGTTTGAGGCCAGTCTGGTCTACAAAGGGAGTCCAGGACAGCCAAGGCTACACAGAGAAACCCTGTCTCAAAACAACAGAACAGAGTAAAGTCATTGTCCACACTGAAAAATTCTCCCAGCATTCCCTCTACCTATACTCTAGTTCCACCCTCCCAGCCTTCTTCCTCTGTTTTACAATTTCAAAACCCAGTCTCCTCTAGCTGTGAACCCCAAAGCACTCATTTCTAGTCCCTTTGACACAGACCATTCAGCACCCCTTTGCTTTGTCCTACCCAGCAGTGCCTAGAAATTAGTCTGCAATATCAAAACAATCATGCCAGGTGGTCAAACTAATGTTTTCTCGTCAGCAGCTACATTTCCACTTCCGGGGCAGTGAAGGGTCACCCAACATAAAGGGTCACTGCCTGTTATAAGAATTGCCACACAGCCGGGCGTGGTGACACAGGCCTTAATTAATCCCAGCACTCGGGAGGCAGAGGCAGGTGGATTGCTGTGAATTCGAGGCTATAAAGCGAATCCAAGACAGCCAAGGTTACACAAAGAAACCCTATCTCAATAAATAAATAAATAAATAAATAAAAATAATAAATAAATAAATAAAAGAATTGCCACACAAACCACTGGAGCACCAAATCTCTGTGAGATATGGATGGTTTAATAGAATGCCACATCCCAAGACTGACCATGGCCAGAGACACAGTGGACTCAGGAACTTAACTGCTTCTAAGGCAGGCTTTTTCTTAGAAAAACCCATAATCAGGTAACAACCAGGTAACCAGGTGGGAAGCAAGGGGAGCGCAGCATTACATCATTTGACTGGCTAAACACAAGAAGAATCCGTTTTGTTCTGAGCAGTGTCCACGCAGCTAGACATAGCATTTTAAGCTGATTGGCTAGGATATAGGCTTGGAGATTTTCCAGTTTCCCACCACTCCAAAAGAAGGGAACATAGCAGGATGTTGTGGTACATTTATCTTTATCTCATACATATGTTTATCTTTAACTCAAGCAGAACATGCATTTATCATCTGTTATTTTATCCTAAGCAGCAAGTATTGAACTATCCTGAACGTAGGGCCTGAGAACTTGAACTTAATTTCACCTTATGCTCAAAATGGAGACTGGTAGGCAAAATGGCTTTGACGTGCTAAAGGCAACAGCAGACGTTAACAGAGGAGCCACAGGTATGCTAGGAACTAAAGTAGGTCTCAATGGAAGCGCTAAAGAATTTAAGCAGGTTCAGCAGATTACTGCACACTGGCACCTTCACCCCAAAACACAGCCTGGCACCCTTCAGAATGAAGACCAAGGACGCAGGCAGAAGTGTCCCCTACATTAGATGAGGCATAGCTAGCTGACAGATGTGACAGGATCTGTGATCTAATGGTAATACACAGGGGAGCCCCTGCAAGGCCTGTATAGATTCTTCTGGCCTCTTGGTAGCATCCTTCACTTCTGGGTATTGGGCAGGATTCCTTCTGGGATAGGAGTCTTTTGACCTACAGTCAAACGATGTACACCAAAGAATTTCTTTGTGGCAACCCTCACACAGAAATGTGACGGGGATTTAGAACAACATTCTTGGCTCCTGTGGGGGGCCGTGCACTGTGTCACTCGGGAACCTGGCATGGAACTAGAGAGAGGTTTGGGTGTGTCCAAATCCCGGAAATCTCGATCTTGAGTTTGGCAGGAGTGAGGACCAGTCCCTCCCTGTTCTGCGCCTGCATGCCCTGGGCACGTAGCCTCTGTAGCCTCTGTAGCCTTGACCCCCTACCTCTGTAATCACTGTAGCCTGGCACCTGAAATTCCTCTCCATGCAAATGCAGCATCACCAGCCCCAACCAATGATATGAGCCCACTCTGGAATCCCTTCCCACTCGCCCAAGGTAAACACACACCCCTTATCCATTCCGAATAAAGGGACATAAGCTGTTTCAGTGATTATCACCTGAGAGTTTCTGAGGTAAAAGACTGTAACACTTGAAGAACTGCTTTGAAGACGGCTTTGTCTCCTTGGCTAGGCTTCGGTGATCGGACCCTCTGGCCTCTATCGCCCATGAAAAGTATAACACTGAGAACTTTGGAGAAGGACTTTGCCCCTCCGCATAGCCCCGCCCCCCGCCTGTCCCCCACCTCACCCCCTCCCCCGTGCCGGGATCCTGCGGACCCCAGCAGTTTGGGCTCCTCTTGCCTCATCCTTTCCAGCCTGGTGTGCAGCAGCGCCTGAACCCCCAACCCTGACCAAGGGAAGAAGCCAACTGAGGAACCACAACGTCTATGCTTAGCCTTAGGGAAAAGAAGTGCGCTGTGGTTTTCGCGTTTGTTTTGTTTTTCTCTGCAGTGCCTTGCTGGTCCTAGGCAGGCGCTTGACCGCTGAACTGTACGCCCAGCCCTTGGCTTTTGTTAGAAGGGTCTAGTTTTGTAATTTGAGCTAGCTGTGGACTCTGGGGCTCCTCCACCTCAGCCTGTTGAGGGCTGGCATCACAAAATAAAGACTAAACAGTCTGTGACGCACCTTGGGGAAGAGGAATTCTGCTTTCTCCAGCTTGCCTCAGGAGAAGCGGACGGATAATCAGAAAGGTTTCTTTTTCAGGCCACATCTGAAACCTTCAGATTGAGGCGTCCTTTCCTTTTTCTTTTTCCCCTGCACTGGGGTTTGAATCTAGAGCTTTATACGTGTCAGCCAAGTGCTCTACCACGGAGCTTCTTCTGCAGCTCTCTTTTCACTGTATTGTTTGAGTCGAGGTATCACTATGTAGTCCTGTCGGCCCAGAACTCACTATATAGACCAGGCTGTCCTGGAATTTGTGGAGAGCTGCGTGCTCCCTGAGTGCACAGGTGTGCATCATCAAAAAATGCCAGCTTTTTTTGGTTTTGTTTTTGTTTTTTCTTTTCTTTTCTTTTTTTTTTGGGGGGGGGGGTTCGAGACAGGGTTTCTCTGTGTAGCCTTGGCCATCCTGGACTCACTTTGTAGACCAGGCTGGCCTCGAACTCACAGCTATCCGCCTGCCTCTGCCTCCCGAGTGGTGGGATTAAAGGCGTGCGTCACCACGCCCGGCTTGTTTTTGTTTTTTCAAGACAGCGTTTCTCTGTGTAATAGCCTTTGCTGACCTGGACTTGCTTTATAGACAAGGCTGGCCTCGAACTCACAGAGATCTTCCTGCCTCTGCTTCCTGAGTGCTGGGATTAAAAGCATGTGCCACCATGGCTGGCTAGCTCCGGGTTTGTTTGTTTGTTTGTTTGTTTGTTTGTTTGTTTTTTACTCTTTATTTTGAGAAAGGGTTTTCCAGGCTGGCACATACTGAGGATTGAGCGAGAAAGAGGTATCTATTCTTTCTGCTCTTACTCAATACAGTGCTTCAAGTCTTAGAGTGAAAAAGGCAAGAGACAAAAATAAGAGACACACAAAAGGACAGGAAGAAGCCAAATCAACTTTCTTTGCAGACAGAATGATCTTGTAATTTAGAGTTCAAGGTGGAGGGAGCTCTGTGAGTTCGAGGCCAGCCTGGTCTACAAAGTAAATCCAGGACAGCTAGGGCTACACAGAGAAACCCTGTCTCGAAAAACCAAATAATAAGAATAAGAATTAGGATAAGAATAAAGATAATAATAATAAGAAGGAGGAGGAAGAGGAAGAGGAGGAGGAGAATTTAGAGTCTAGCTAATGTGGTTGGCTCAGCTGTGACTCCAGCACTTAGGAGTGAGAGCAGGGAGACCAGCAGCTGGAGCCATCCTGAGCAGCACAGGCCAGCTGAGACTCTGACCCTAAAACCAAACCAAATTAAAACAAAGAACCTAAGGACTCCATCAGAAAACGAACTAGAAAACACGTTTAACCAAATAGCAGAATACAAAGGCCGGCACATAGAGAAACCAGTAGCTTTTCTAAATAATCATGAACTAGCTGAGAAATAAATCAGGAAGAAGCTCCCATTCACACATTGAAAACCAAAAACAACACACACACACACACACACACACACACACACACACACACACACCAGGGCCCGGGAGTCGGCTCAGTGGTTTTTGCTCTTCCAGAGGACCTGGGTGTGTTCCCAGCACCTACACAGGGACTCACAACCATCTGTAACCCCAGTCTCTGTGGGGGGATTCAATGCCTTCTTCTGGCCTACAAGAGCACCAACAGGCATGTGGTACACAGTCATATATGCAGGCTAAACACTCATACACATAAAATAATAAAATAAGCAACACACGAACAAACACCCACCAAGGAGGCAAAGCCTGTGACAGTGAGAACTTTGAAGCACCCAGGAAAGGGTTTGAAGACACGGCAAGGGCTCTTTGAAAAGAACTCCAGCACCGCAGAAAATAACCCCAAGAACCGACAAGTGGAGTTATATGAAATCTAAAAGCTTTCTGAAAAGCAAAGGAAACAATCTGCAGCCAGGATGGAAGAAAGTCTTCTTAAAAGGAAGGCGGGGCTGGGCGTGGTGGTGGCGCACACATGTAATCCCAGCACTTTGGGAAGCAGAGGCAGCAGATCGCTGTGAGTTCGAGGCCGGCCTGGTCTACAAAGTGAGTACAGGACAGCTAAGGCTGCACAGAGAAACCCTGTATCAAAAACAAAACCAAAACAAAAGGAAAAAAGTCCAAAAAACAAACAACCAAACCAAAAAGAAAAAAGGAGAAAAAGTTCTATGTTTGACAGGAACCACAACCCTCCGAAGAGCCCAAACTCACAGGCAGGGCACATGTGTGTCAAATCCAGGGCCCCAGGCTCAAACCCCAGCATCAAAAAAACAAAAATAACAACCACCGCCTCAAAAGAATTATAGACTTAAATGCAAAGCCTTAAGGCGTGGATGTCCTAGAGAAAAAGCGAGGGGGGCAGCCACAGCATCAGTCTGGCTGTGGTCTCTTAGGCAGGACCTCAAAACACAGAGAGTAGAAACAAGTGTAACTAAGGCAAACTGAGTGGCTTCTGTGCAGCTAAGGAAACATCAACAGAGTGAGAGGCAACCAGAGGAGGAGAAGAAGCCTTTTCATGTCATAAACGTGATAAGGTGTGAAGCTCCAAAATACATAAATAATTCCAACCAAGTAACAAATTTGAAAACTAGTAACCCGTTTTTTAAAATGAACAAAGGCCCTGAACAGATATTTCTCCAAAGAAAATACACAAAGTGGCCAACAAACATATGAAAAGAAAGAAAGAAAGAGAAAATGGTTAGCATCTCTGAATTTCTGTGAAGTGCAAATCAAAACCACAGAGCCTTTCAGGATGCTATCATGAAAGGAAAAATAAATAAATAAATAATTGGTAGAGAGAATGTGGACAAAAGAGAAACTTTTGAATCTTGTTGGTAGAAACGCAGAGTGTTCCCCCTGTTACGGAAAACAGAAGGCAGGTTCCTCAAAAGGTTAAAAATAGGACAGCTGCTATTATTCAGTAATCCCACTTCTGCATATGACTCCAAAGGCACCGAGGTCAGGGTCTTGAAGAGACATTTGAAGTCCTGTGTTCACTGTGGCATTGTTTATAACAGCCAAGACACAAAACTACCTAAGTGTCATCAGACCCCGATGGATAGAGACATAGGACTTATACACATGTTCTTAAATACTATGGAGTGAAAACTTAAAATAGAGGCTGGAGGGATGACTCACATTTAAAAGCATTTGTCAGCCAGGCTTGGTGACGCACACCTGTAATCCCAGCACTCAGGGAGGCAGAGGCAGGAGGATCCTGTAAGTTCTACAAAGTGAGTCCAGGACAGCCAAGGCTACACAGAGGAACACTGTCTAGAAAAACCCAAATAAAGAAATAAAATAAATAACAAAATAAAATAAAAGCATTTGTTGCTCCCGTAGAGGACTCGGGTTCAGTTTCCAGCACCTATAGTGTGGCTCACAATCAGCCATAACTCTGGTTTTAGGGCATCTGTTGGCCTCTTCCGCCCTCTGCAGGCACCGGGCAGGCATGTTGTACAGGCAACATATAGTTGTGCAGGCAAACTACTCATGCTTATAAAATAAAATGGATACAATTTAAAAGCATTAAAATTTGTTGAGTGAAGTGGCTCATGCATTTAATCCCAGCAATGGAGAGGCGGAGGCACGGGGATCTCTATGAGTTCGAGGCCAATCTGGTCAGCACAGGGAGTTCCAGGACAGCCATGGTTATAAACCGAGACTATCTCAAAACAAAATAAAAAGCAGAAGCAAAAAAGTAAAAAATATAAAATCTCACGCTAAGGATTTACAATTGGACTGTAAATACGAATGGTATGAATTAGAGTAGAAATAATTATACAGGCTATGAGACAAGGTAATTTTATTTTTTTTTAAATTGTCTTTGATATTCTAATCACAGCCATTGATCGATATAAATAAGTATAATCGCTGGGCGTGGTGGCGCACGCCTTTAATCCCAGCACTCGGGAGGCAGAGGCAGGCGGATCGCTGTGAGTTCGAGGCCAGCCTGGTCTACAAAGTGAGTCCAGGATGGCCAAGGCTACACAGAGAAACCCTGTCTTGAAAAACCAAAAAAAAAAAAAAAAAAAAAAAGTATAATCAGAGCTCTAAATCCAGTCCTGAGCTACATAAGACCCTGCTTTGATAAAAGAAAAAGTAAAAAGTAAAAAAAAGGGGGGGGGGCAAGAAAAGGAAGTCTTTGGGTAAGAGTACCTGAAAGGAAATTTCAAGATGAAATTTATGTGGCACATGACAAGAGGGGAGCATGACTCCAGCTGTCTTTGGAAGCCTGGTAGGAGCCCCATAGCTGAGGTGGGTTTGTGGTTAGGGAGCTCTGCATTCAGAATCTAGCTTTACCCACTCACTTACTACTGGTGAGTCCTTGGTCAAGGTATATAAGCTCGAATGCCCAACTTCCTCGTTGGTAAAAGGGAAATGTCCATGGGCTATCACATAGCTGTTCATATGCTGGAAGTCACAACAGGCATTTAAAGCAGGCAGACGGCCCCCTGTCCAGCAGGCAGGTTATAGTCTGCACTTGCTAGTTCCTTTGTGTGGCTATAACTGCTGTGTGAAAGTGGACAGACCTGAGACTGAATTCACCATCAGGTTTTTCATGACTCCACTGATTTTCTGACTGCTGAGTGGAGTCACAGGGACCACGCATCATAGGCTCCAATAATGTATGTCTGTGTGCATTTGGGAGGCAGAGGCAGGCGGATCACTGTGAATTCAAGGCCAGTTTGGTCTACAAAGAGAGTCCAGGACAGTCAAGGCTACACAGAGAAACCTTCTCTCAAAAGAAAAAGAAAGAAAGAAAGAAAGAAAGAAAGAAAGAAAAAAACTAAGATCAGGAAGTATATGGCTAATCCTCTCTATTTATAGTTAATTTTAAAATATCTTTAAATTTTATCTTTTTAATTCTTTGACAATCATACATTTACATAAAGTACTTTCTCGAATCCCTCCCCTATGTCTGCTGACCTCTTTCATCTTTCCTCTCCTATTTTTGAGGCTTTTTGTTTTGTTTTGCTTTGGGTCTTGTGACACACTGAGTTTAGTTACGGTTGTGTGCATGAGCATGGGGTGGGGGCTATGGACCATGAGCAACTTACAGAGGCAATGCCACTGAAAACAACAACAACTCGCTGTCCCAAATCCTTTTAAATTTCCTTTAAGATTTATTTCTTTTATTTTATGTATATGAATATTCTGTCTGCACACGTGTCTGTGTACCACGCGAGTGCCTGGTGCCAGAGGAGGTCAGAAAAGGGGATCAGATCCTCTGGAATCGGAGTTACAGACCATTGCGAGCAACCATTGGGTGCTGGGAACCCAGGGCCCCCTCTGAGCCATCTCTCCAATCTGGGTGAGTGAGTGAGTGAGAAACAGGCTCTCACTGTGGAACTCTGGCTGGCCTGAAACCTGCTATATAGACCAAGCTGGCCTTGAGCTCACAGAATGCTTCTTGCCTTTACCCGCCCCCACACACCCATGAGTGCTGGGATTAAAGGCTTGTGCCTCCACATTCAGCTCTGTTTTGTTTTGTTTTTTTAATTAGAGAAAGTAGATACTGCTTAGCAAAGTGTCCCATTTATGGCCTTGGAAAAAAAGGAAATGTTTACACATACTGGTCTCCAGGTCTTTGTGGTCTGTTGAAAATGCTAACTGCCTGCTGGCCCTCCCTGCCCCTTTAGGTCTGAGGTTGAGCTTGGCAGGGGTGCAGTGTGGCTGGCTTCCTCTCTGTCTTGATCCCCTAGAGTGCACAATTCTTAGATTCAGAAGAAGAGGGCAGTGGGCGGAACAGCCTGGAGTGGCCCAGCATCCAGGGCACCAGCAACATCCCTCAGTCTCAAAGCTGTGACAGCCCTCCCTAGGCCCAGGTGCACTAAATTTCGGAGGCTACAAGGTGGCAGTGTCACATAAAATCAAAGGCAGTGTTCTCAGTAAAACCGTGCAAACAGAAGAGGTTCCCCGAACACATGAGGATCCTGACCACCGGCCTCTGGCTGGACAGAATGTTCCAGTGGCGATGCTGCAGGGAAAAGCCTGGCTTTGTATTGTAGAGAGGAGGAAAATTCCTACAGCAGTTAGGCGCAGCTCACTCGGAACTAAGGGTATCGACTGCCACCTAGCGGTTAACTCGCGGAAGACTATTTCCACCAAAGCAAGCCCAGAAGTTTCTGTTCACATTTCAGCAACTCCTGGGAGGCCAGGCTCCCCGTCTCAGGGCAAAACACTAAATGCTAGTGTCTTAGTAGTGCAGTCCTAGCACTCTCCTACAGCTCTAACTGCTAGAGAGAAATGCAGCACGAGGAAGCTCCCCTGAGACTGTGGGGGATGTTTGTCTTAACTTCTAAAACTATTGTGTCGTTAAGTTTTTATATGAATGGGTGTTTTGCCTGTATGCATGTCTCGTGTACCAGATGTGTGCCTGGTACCCACAGAGGCCAGAAAGAGGGCATCTGATCTTTTGAAACTGGAGTTACAGAAGATTGTGACCTGCTTTGTAGGTGCTGGGAATCAACCCAGGCCCTCTGTAAGAGTAGCCAGCGCTCTTAACTGCCGAGCTATCTCTCCAGCTGCTGTGTGTGTGTGTGTGTGTGTGTGTGTGTGTGTGTGTGTGTGTGTGTTAGTGTTAGAATTGAACCCAAGGCCCAGTAATACTGGCACCTCCCTATCCCTGAGTTGAGAACTCACCGCCCTAGAGCTGGTTCTTGACGGCCTATAAAATGGGGAAGGCGGATGGCGCTGAAGGCAGCCAAAGAACATGGGTTTTCAGAGTACAACAGCCTTTTTTTTTTTGGTTTTTTGAGACAGGGTTTCTCTGTGTAGCCTTGGCTGTCCTGGACCCACTTTGTAGACCAGGCTGGCCTTGAACTCACAGCAATCCACCTGCCTCTGCCTCCCGAGTGCTGGGATTAAAGGCGTGCGCCACCGAGCACTGCACTAGCTAGCTTCTCAGGCGGCTGCTGGACTCCCTGGCCAGGGGCTTCCACCTCTTGCTTCCTCTTTGTCCTTTGCACGAGCCTCACACCTCCCACGAATGTTGTTGGATGGGTTGGGACTAACGTGCTCTGGGGTTTACTCAGGGTTTGGCACATGATAAGCACTGGAGTTGCAGCTTGTACTTACTGCTGTGACTTAGACAAAGGGTGGAGCTGGCAGGGGGCACGGCAGTGAGCCAGGGGCTACTAGGTGTGCCAAGAGAGCCCGAGCTCTGAGGCAGCCATCTTTTGTTTGAGTTTACCAGACAAGCCATAGCCACCCTCTGATCCTCTTGAATGTACAGTGAGCATGTTGGTCTAGACTCTAGAGGGTTTTTCACCTACCCTGCATGCATAGTAGATCTGTTAGGGCAGTAGTTCTCAAGCTGTGGGTCACCATCCCCTTTGGGGGCCCACATACCTGATATCCTGCAGATCTGATATTTACATTTTGATTGATAGCAGTAGCAAAGTTACAGTTACAAAGTAGCAACAAAATAACCTTATGGTTGAGGGTCACCACAACATGAGGAACTGTATTAAAGGATCCCAGCATTAGGAAGGTTGAAAACAGCTGTTCTAGGGAGTCTTAAACTCCAACAAAGGGAGGGAATATAGCTCAGTGGGAGAGCAAATGCCTGGTACAAATAAGGCCACAGCTTCAATCCCCAGCACCAAAAAGCCCCCCCCCCCCGAAAAAAAAACCCTAATTATCCTCTCACACACCATACCAGCTAAATCAGAGCCTCTGGGACCAGGACCATAGGTGCCAGACTTTTTGAAGCTTCCAAGATAATTACAAAGTATATCCTGCTGGGGTCCCGAGGAAACTGCACAAAGCACACAGACACCGATTTCGGTCAGTTATAGATGGTTATTGAAACGCACACCTCAAGGCTGATCACGATCAGGAACACAGAGAAGACGCGAGAGCCCAACTGTGACATGGAGTGTTTCTCAGAGTTAGCTTATAAAGGCAAAAACTGCAATTGGCTCCTACAGGGGTGTGTGCGGGTGTATGTTGGAGCAGGGTGGTCAGCCCTGATGGAAATTATTTTTGCTAACTAGACAAACAGTTCTAGGCGTCCTTGAAACTGTGCCTGGCAGCTGGAGGCAGCTGTGCTTATGGTTGGGGGATTTCCAGGAACAACAGGGCCATAGAGTTTGTCATTGAACGTAAGCATAGTTTATGGTCAACCTGACCTTATACAGAGATTCTTTTATGGCAGCAACAAGATGAGATAATGTGGCTTGGAGGACGTGAAACAAAAACGGCTGTAGTTAAGATGAAAGGAGCAGGCCTCAACGTTCCAAGGCTGAGAAGCAGGAGGTGAATAATCTCTGAAGGTTCTCTAGAGTGGATGTAAACATGTTTTTGTTTTGATCCCAAGTGTGGGATGGGAAACAGACTTGTGTAAGGGTGTGCGGTGTTTTTCTGCTGAAAACAGACTTGTGAGAGAACAGATGATGTTTGTCCACTGGAAAAGGAACCACTTGCAGGGGACGTGGTCTCTGCCAACTGATAAACATCGCAGTACAGACTCAAGATACACACACACACACACACACACACACACACACACACACACACACACACACACACACACACACACACACACACACATATATATATATATATATATATATATATATATATATATATATATATATATGCCCAAACAAGGGCGGGGGGCTTTTTGGTCTTGGCTGTTCATCACTCCACTCTGAGATGCTCCAGAGAACACACGAAGAAGGTTCCAGGTTCTGGCTGCTGCTCCGGGTTCCAGTCACTTTTGCTGAATTGCTGGTCCACTGTTTAACAGGGCTGCTGGAATCCTGCTGACTACTCTGCCAATGGAATTGGTCCGAGGAACTGAGTCTAAAAAGGTTTTCTTCTCCTGTGCCCATTAACCGCTTTTCTCTCCTGTCTAGGCTAGGTGGGTTAAAGGGGAGGTATAAGCATTAAAGATCCCCAAATAAAGTAGATTTGGAAAAGTTCAAAGCCTACAGCTCTCAAGTGATAGAAAAGACAATAAACAATAATCATATGAATAATTATTCTAGAAGTATAATTGTTTGTAGGTGAAGTCAGGCACGTCACCTACAGCTCTGAGTGTGATGCGCAGCATTTCCAATTAACCTCCTGGTGGGAATTAAACTAAAAGTGTGAGTGTATACGTGTGCGCACACACACATGTGCACACTGTGGTGCATGTGGGGAGATCAGAAAACAGCTCTGTGGAGTCTGTTCTCTCCTTTCACTTTTTTTTTTTTTTTTTTTTGGTTTTTCGAGACAGGGTTTCTCTGTGTAGCCTGCCTCTGCCTCCCGAGTGCTGGGATTAAAGGCGTGCGCCACCACGCCCGGCTCTCTCCTTTCACTTTTATGATCACTTAGGAGATCAAACTCAGGCAGCCAAGCTTTAAAGGCAAGGGTAGTCCCACACCGAACCATCTCTCAAAGGATAGGAATTTTACAGAAAACATAGATTTTTTTTTCCTTTGCTAGGTACTCTGTCTCTAAGTGTGGAAGCGCTCAGTGTTCAGGCCTCTCTGACACCCAGAATGGAGAGTCTATCAGTCTCACATGACACTGGAAGAAATTTGTGTTCTGTTTTGTCTTGCTTGCTTGGTGTCAAATGTCAAGAACCTAAAACTTACAAATGTATGAAATATTTCTGTGAACTTAGAGAGGAACTGTAAGTCTATTATTTCAGAACAAGTATTTCTAGTTAAACCTCAGCTTCTAGTTAAAACTTGCATGACGTTGTTCGTTGGTTTTCTCGCTGTCATTTGAGAACCTTTGGAGATTATTCTACCTACTGTGTCTCAACCTTGGGTTACTTTGAGGTCATGTGGGAAGCTTCAAAAAGTGGCCCGTAAGGTCCTGGTCCCAGAGGCTCTGATTTTGCATGTATGGGATGTGAGAAAATAATTAGTTTTTTGGCTTTTCAGTGCTGGAAATTGAAGCTATGGCCTATGGCGCCTTCTCTCCCACTGAGCTGTATTCCCTCCCTTCCTTCCCTTCCTAATGCTATAACCCTTTAATGCAGTTCCTTATGTTGTGGTGACCCCCCAGCCATAAAATTATTTTGTTATTACTTCATAACTGTAATTTCCATAAATGAGCAATAACTGATACATTTTTAATATTGTTTTGTTGTTGTTATTTTGGCTTTTTAAAAAGATTTATTTTGTGTGTGTGTGTGTGTGTGTGTGTGTGTGTCTGTCTGTCTGTCTGTCTGTCTGTTTGTCTGGGTGCATGTAAGTGCAAGGACAGTCAGATGCCAGAAGAGGGTGTTAGCTTCCCTGCAGCTGGTAATACAGGCGATTATGAGATGCCCAGTGTAGGTGCTGGGAGCCAAACTGCAGTCTTCTGCAAGAGTACCAAATGTAAGCCAGGCAGTGGTGGCGCATGCCTTTAATCCCAGCAGGTTGATCTCTGTGAGTTCAAGGCCAGCCCGGTTTACAGAGTTCCAGGACAGCCAGAGATTTACAGAGAAGCCCTGTCTTGAAAAAAGAAAAGAGAGCCGGGCGTGGTGGCGCACGCCTTTAATCCCAGCACTCGGGAGGCAGAGGCAGGCGGATCGCTGTGAGTTCGAGGCCAGCCTGGTCTACAAAGTGAGTCCAGGATGGCCAAGGCTACACAGAGAAACCCTGTCTTGAAAAACCAAAAAAAAAAAAAAAGAAAAGAAAAGAAAGAGTACCAAACTCTCTTGATTGTTGCGCCATCTTTCTGGCCTTTTTTGGCTTTTTGAAGCAAGGTCTTGTTACGTGCCCCTGGCTGGCCTGGAACTCCTTATGTAGACCAGGCTAACCTGGTAGCATTCCTTTGGCCTCTGCTTCCTAAATGCTGGGGCTACAGCTTTGTATCACCACACCCAGTTTATTAAGTATGTTTGTATATGTATGTATGTATGTGTGTGTATATATATATATATACATATATATATGTATATATATATACTTTTTTTTTTTTAATTTTTTAAGTATAAGCCAGGCAGTGGTGGTGCATGCCTTTAATCCCAGCACTCAGGAGGCAGAGGCAGGTGGATCGATATAAGTTCGAGGCCAGCCTGGTCGACAAAGTGAGTCCAGGACAGCCAAGACTACACAGAGAAACCCTGTCTCGAGGGGGGAAATAAAATGTGGCCATTGAAAGAATGAGTGTAAGGTGCTGCCACCTTGTGGTAGAATGTGCCACACACAGTCCTACCTAGTAAGACTGACATGAAATCCAGCCCTGGGGCCTGCCACTCTGCCTATTGTTTCACAAACATAAAATAAAAGGAATTGTGTCAGCAGCAGGAGAAATACAAGCTATCAAGACACAACAATAATGCTTTGTTTTCCTTCCGTTGTGTGCATACCCGTTGTCAAGTTACTTTCTGAGGGCTGCAAATTTATTTAAAAAACTGTGTGTGTGTGTGTGTGTGTGTGTGTGGTGTGTGTGCACTCATGGCACAGCATGTGTGTGGAGGTTAAAGGACAACTTTTTGGAGCCATTTCTCTCCTTTCATGGATGACAGGGATCAACTTGGGTCACCAGTTTACCGGTTTTGAGGCAAGCCCTTTATCTGCTGAGCCATCTTGTGAGCCCAGAGGGTTTGTTTTGCTTTGTTTTACCGGGGACAATACTTATCTCATGGTATTATGCAGTGGTTTGGTTTTGCTTCTTTAAATGCTATGAGTCACACCCAGGGCCTTATAGGCAAGTGCTTTACCACTAAGGGGCACCCCAACCCTCTTAGTGTTCTTATAAAGATAAAAGACATATGTAGAGTCTGGGAAATTGTAGGCACGTGATAAATGTGGGCAGCGGTCTCTCCCTCCGCATCTGTGCTGTGAACACTCCTGCTGGGTTTCCTAAGCTTTCCCGGTTCTAAGGGTACTGGGTGCTAGTTCCCCTGGGGTCTGTTCATGTCATGTCACATCCATGATGCTTTCATGCGTTCCCTGGTGGACCACAGGGACCAACTTTCTGGTCTCAATGTTCCCCACACTTTTCCTTGCTCTTTCCCACCTCCCAGCCCCCTCTCTTTGCTGCTCCCTTGGCCTGGGAGGCCCCTCACTTGTCCACAGTCTACTCCCTGCTTCTACAGACCTCTATTTCAGTGCCTCCTTACCTTCAAGTGCTCTTGGTGTTCCAAACGACTGCAAAATAGCCCCGACACACAACCCACCAATCACCTTCTAGCCACTAAAGTAGTCAGTTTTTAGAACAAAACACAAAGGCCCCCATCCCTGACCTTAGCGGTGTATCTTTCCCTGTCCTCCAGAGAGTCCCTTTTTTTCTGTTATCACTGTGTTTTTACAACTTTTTGTTTGTTTTTTGAGACAGGTTCTCAGTTCAGCATCTTGGCTGGCCTTGAACTTACAGGGATCTCCTCTGCTCCTGCCTCCAGGATTGTTGACGTGTGCCAGCAAGCTTGGCCTCTTTTGTACTCTATTTTAACTTTCTGGTTGTTCTTGTACAGTATAAAAGAGCAAGATGATCATTGCTGTTGTTTCACTGAAGCTACAAGGTCTTAGGTAGGAATGTCACTCTGAAAGGAGGGTGACTTCCTGACCCTGAAAATATGAAGATTGATTTAGTTGATAAAAAAATATTCAATCTCGGTTAATTAACTAAAGCAGCATTTCTCAATCTGTGGGTCGAGACCCCTTTGGGATCAAAGGAGCTTATCACAGGGGTCACCCAAGACCATTGGAAAACACAGATATTTAGCATTATGATTCGCAACAGTGGCAAAATAAAAGTTATGAAATAGCAACAAAAGTTGGGGGTCTGCACAACATGAGGGACTGTATTAAAGGGTCGCAGCATCAGGAGGGCTGAGAGCCACTGGACTAAAGGGTTATGTCGTAAGCATGCCATACCAGAGATACAGACAAGTACATCTGAGTCTCTCCACAATGTCAGAACTCATTGAATAACTCTAAATGCACAGGTTTTTGTTGGTTTTGTTGGCTACAACTTCCCTTGATAGCTGGCCATCGGCAAACCAAAATTCTTTTTTTTTTTTTTTTTTTTTTCCAAAATTCTTTTATTCCGTCATTTATTTAGTTATTTTTGAACCAGAGTCTTGGGTAGCCGAAGATGACTTTCAACTTCTGCTATTCCTGCTTCAAGATCTGGGATTACAGCTGTACACCACACCTGTAATACTCGATATTAATTACGACTACTAAGTCCCAAGCCACGCATGAAACATCACAGTAATTGTATCTATAGCTGTGTATACACATAGGTTATAGAATAGGCTGCACAGGGGTTAGAGGGGCCTCAGTTCACCAAACGGGCCTTACTAGAAGCGGAGGGGACAACTGATACATGTGGTCACAGGAGTGGTTGGCTAAGATACTCCCCAACCCAGCAGGAGCTCTCTTAGTAGCATACAAAGCGACAAAGCTGAGCTGTCCAGAGACAGAACCATGGAGGACAGGTACAGGACTAGGTCCAGACAGATGAAAGGGTCAAGTGGACAGACAGCTGTACTAGGGTGGTTGCATCAAGCAGGGGATACCAAGCTGAGGCGAAGTTTGGGGCCGTAAGAAGTCCTGTGCCTGTCAGTCCCTGGACACCCCCTGCACCAAGCGGTCAGATGACAGTGTGATGGGGCTGTTGCCATTGTGGTGTTAGGTGTCCCCTTTTTATAGCCTCCAAGGTGTTCTAGCTTCTGTCAGACTGCTATGCTTGATAAGTTCTAGAGCCTGGTTTTTCTGACCCGGTTCTAAAGGCTTAAACTTAAGGGTATTGTGTGTGCGCACGCCTGTGTGAATATGTGCCCTGTGTGTTCAGGTGCCCCCGGAGGGCAGAAGAGGGTGTGTGAGTCCCTAGAACTGGGGCTACAGGCAGTGTGAGCTCTTCACCACTGAGCCATGTCTCCAGCTCTCTGATATGGTTTTAATATGCCCATGTGCTAATATGTTCACACTTCACTGCCTTTATACTTGACATCTCTTAAGAATAAATTATTAAGCCGGGCGTGGTGGCGCAAGCCTTTAATCCCAGCACTTGGGAGGCAGAGGCAGGAGTTCGAGGCCAGCCTGGTCTACATAATAGTTCCAGGACAGCCAGAGTTACATAACAGAAAGACTCTGTCCAAAAGGAAAAAAAAAAGTTTAAATTGTTAGGGGCTAGAACGATGGCTCGGTAGTTAAGCACACTTCCTGTTCTTGCTGAGGGTGTAGGCTTACTTCCCAGCACCCACATGCAAGAGGCTTCCAACCATCCATAGCTCCAACTCCAGGGGACCTGTCACCTTATTTGGGCCCCACATGCACGCGGTGCACTTACAGGCAGACAAACATTCATATGCATAAAATAAAAATAAATATTTTAAAGAAAGAATTATCGGTCTATGCTTCATGGTTGGTGCTGGACAGGCCTGTGAACAGGAGATACAGGGCTGTTTACATCTCTATTTGCACTCAAAATGGAGCCAAATAGAGCTTGTAAAATGCAGCCACTGAGGGCAAAGCAAGCCTGAAAGCCACTGGTTTACACAATACGGAGTAACTCAGAGCAGGGCACAGCCTAATCTTCAGTTTATTTTGTCCAATGTCCACTGAAGGACAATGTGTGTTACAATGATTTTTAAATCCGTACCAAAGTCCAAAAGACAGATTTTCTATACGGCTCTCACTATCAAAAGTGACTTATTAGCAGAGGAGGAAATGGGTACACTGGATTAATCCTCAATCCAGTTCCAATAGTGGGCACTGGTGGAAGGGCTACCCTCACAGGACTGGTTTTAAAGCAATCTCTCCAGACAGCAGTGCCTAAAAAAGCGGCCTTAACTTACCTTAACCTTTTGCTTCCTTTAACTTACCTTTTGCTCAGGCCTAGACCAGGCAAGAGAAAGAGCTTCATTTCTCTACATGAATTGTATTTTATGAAGTACTTTTTCTATTGGCCCCACAGAAATCTTAGCGTTAAAAGAGAATTTCAGTTGGGCGTGGTGGCGCATGCCTTTAATCCCGGTGAAAAAAAAAAAGAGCGTAAAGATCAGAACCGGAGAAGTGCTTTCACACAGAAGGGAGCCCAAACCAGCCGGTGCCTGCCTCAAGTGCCCTATCTCGAAATTGCTTGCTTTAACACCAGAGCGGAGCCTTCTGAGCTAACATCTCCCTAACAAGCAACAGGTACTACAAAAGGCCTATCTGACAAAGTTCTTTTTAAAAACAGATTTAAAGAGAGAAGGAGATTTAGCCTTACCAGAGATAGCGTTACCTAGCAACCGACCCGCCCCATTGGGGAGAACAAAAGAAGTTAAGCATTGGGTGGTCTAGGCGCGCTTTTCTGCTTAAAGGATGTTGAGAGGATAAAAGGCCCCAAGGTCGCCCCCTGAGACCTTCAATTTGGGGGAATCGGGTGCGACCCAGCTCGGAGCTGAATTAAAGATTCCTCTTGCATTTTACAGCGGTTTCGTGTGTTTTCTGGTTCTTTTTTTTGGGGGGGGGGGGTGAGGTTGGGTGCAGCAAATCTGGGCCTAACACAGGCACTTGGGAGGCAGAGGCAGACTGATCGCTGTGAGTTCGAGGCCAGCCTGGTCCCCCAGGACAGCCAAGGTTACACAGAGAAACAGAGAAACCCTGTCTTGAAAAACAAACAAACAAACAAACAAACAGGCATTTTCCTTCAAATTTGAGGCAACACTCCTACCTTGGCCACCAGCATGAGAGTGTAGCAGGTGTGAGCTACAACCTGGGAATTTTCATTAGGTTATAAAAGGGTAAGTTGAGACCAGGAAATAAAAGCGGACTGTGAAGCTCCTGCTCACCATCCTCCCCTACCTCAGCTCGATGAAATATGAAATATGAGTGATAAAGCCATGTGGGACAAGACTGAGGCAAGATGGTGTCTGGCTATTTGGAGCCTCAAACTAAGGCAGGCGTGGATGGCAACATGGCATCAACTCAGCACATAAGGTCAGAGGCACCTCAGAGTTCTCTCCAACTCCTCACTGGCTGTGGGCCTCTCCCCGGCCCCAACCCCCGTGGTGGTGAGTC
This sequence comes from Acomys russatus, assembly GCF_903995435.1. NCBI lineage: Eukaryota > Metazoa > Chordata > Mammalia > Rodentia > Muridae > Acomys > Acomys russatus. The sequence continues at coordinate 49,745,613 of NC_067143.1, read as the reverse complement.
GTGGGGAGTGTGGTGTTGGCGTGGACTCTTGGACTCAGGTTGTCAAAAGATGCAGTTTCAATTTCAAGCTGCCACTCATTAATACTTCTTGCTCTGTGCTAGACTCTGTGCTGAGGAGTTTGCACGGTTTCTGAAACCTATCAGGTGGGGCCCATTGTCAGCGGCGGGGTGTGGGAGGAGGCACAACTCCACATTCGGTGATAGAGAAGTCCGACGGTTCTTTCCAGAGACTTCTCTTAGACCAAGCTGGATTTGGGGGGTGAGGTGGAAGTTGGGGGGGGGGGTTCTCTATGTAGACCAGGCTGGCCTTGAACTCACAGAGACCTGCCCACGTTTGCTGATTCTACTACACGAGCTCAGATCTGGGATTCTTAACTTCGGTGCAGAAAAGAACTTCAGAATGAGTTGGTATGAAGCAAGTTTGAGTTTATAAATAAGAGAATTTGTTTACATACAGACTTAAGTTCGGGAAGCAAGAGAAATGCACTGGGTGGGGGAGGTGCGGAGGTGGGGGGGGGATGGAGGGGGGAAACAGCAGACAACCAGCTGTGGGTGTGGGCTCGTCCATGTCTCGGTCACAACCACGTTCATTTTAGAGGCTCTCAGAATTCTCTTGCTCAAAGTTTCTAAGAGCTCCTTCCTTACATACACACACACACACACACACTTTCGGTAAATATGATTATAGAGTGGTTCGGGAGATGTCTTGGACAGGCTCACAATCTGATGAAGCAAAACCCTGAGTCACAAAGGTTATGCAAGGGAGATAAAAATATGTCTTTCACTAAATGGAGTTTCTCATGAAATAACTAGAAAATTGTAGGAGAAAGGTTATATTTGCTTAATCCTTAAGTATGCTGCATCCCTATTTTTACAGTCTTTTTTTTTCTTTTCCTTTCTTTTGTGTGTGTGTGTCTCTGTGTGTGTGTAACAAAAACAGGACCTCACAGCGTACTGTTACATTATAACAACATAAAGGCCACTGAAACAGTAAGAGTAGATGTTTTAGACTGTGTTCCCACCAGGGGACACCTTTAAAAACATTGTATGCCTTCTCAATCTCTCCTGCCCTTGTACATTTCTAGTTTGGAGCAGAGTGCTTTTTTTTTTTTTTTTCTAGACAGGGTCTGGCTGTCTTGGACTTGCTTTGTAGACCAGGCTGGCCTCGAAATCACAGCGATCTGCCTGCCTCTTTCTCCTGAGTGAGTGCTATCTCCTTTTAGCATGATCCTCCCCAACTGTTTTCTTGACTTTATTCTATAATGGATCCTGTAATCTGAGGTTCGTGTACTCACCAAAGACCTGCATGCACCCACTCGTCTGCATAGGCACTGGCTGGCACTCCCTCTTCACATTCTGGGCCTGGCCATGGCACGCCACGGTGGCGGTCACAAAGACCACGAGAAGGAAGGTCGCCACAGAGAGCAACTTTTGGAACTATTTTAACATTTTATTTGAAATATCTCACGGGCAAACTTCACAACCGATGTTAATTTTGCTGGAATTCCTGCCTCTCAACTGGTATGAGACTCCAGGCTTGCATCCTCCCAAGAGACCAGTTAACTCCTGTCTTTCCATCTCAGGGTGACGCAGGACTCCGGCAAGCCAACCTTTCCAAGGGTCTACTCTGGGTTTCCTCCCCACACTGGACATCATGGCAAATAAGCAAACAATGATTTCTTAGTATCTTAATATCTCGTGGCGAAGATAACAAAGCGTTATAAACTCAGAGGACTTCATGCCTAAAACCCACCAGCTGCAGGCAAAAGCTTCAACAGGAAAAGGACCCTGAGTTTGATACCCGGAGCCCACCTCGCGGAAGGAGAGAACTTCCGCAGGTGGCTCCTGGGCCACACACGAGATGGGGCACAGTGCCTCCATAAATGTATTTATATATAAGTATAAAAATAAATAGATAATTAAGTAACTAAATAAATGCATGCAAGAATCAACATCCAAAGTTCGGAAATAGTGGTGATGGCTGGATAATAGAGTGAATATAATTAACGTCAATTTTACACGCAAAACGAATATATATTTCCCACACACACATACAAAAAGTTTAGGGGTGAGTGAAGAAAAGCAAAGTTCTAGCCCCTGTCGCACAGGTCAAACCGGTTCTCACGCCCACTCTTAGTCGATCACAGTTCCTTCCCTGAGGGGCACCCCCTCGCTCCTCAACCTCAGTCTGTCCATTAGAAAGAACCAGGGTGGTTGCAGAGATGACCTTTGGGGCTCCGTGGAGTACGGTTTCCGGAGTGCGCAAAGTTCAAGGTGGCGTTCCCAAGCCATGCTCCTGTGCAACAGGCGCTGCCACCAGCGCCATGGCGGGGGCTGGGGGTGGGAGGGGGGTCTTAGGCTCCCGGTTGAGTCACGGGAGTCCAGCGCTCCGGCCCCGTGCGCGTGCGCAGTGGTCTCGGGCCGCGGCCCCAGGCTGAGAAAGGCGGCGGAAGGCGAGTACACGTAGGGCTCTGCTGACCGTTGCCCCCTCCGCCAGTGCCCAGGGACAGCTTCATCGCCGCCTCGCCTCCCCTTCCCCTCCCCTCCCCGGCTCAGGTCACATCTGCACAGCGCAGCCGGGGAGGGGAGGAGCCCTCCAGCGCGGCACCCCAGCTCTAGGCAGCTTGGCCCGCCCTGAGGGGCGTGGGAGGGCGGGGCCGCGGACTTCGGACTCCAGCCCCCTTCGCTCTTCTTTCCCTGACGCCCTGAGCCATCCCCGGCGGTGAGGGAGCCATGTCCACGCTACTGGGGCTCCGGCCCGAGGTGCAGGACACCTGCATCTCGTTGGGGCTTATGCTGTTGGTCGTGCTGTTAATGGGGCTGGCTCGCGTGATCGCCCGGCAACAGCTGCACAGGCCCACGGCCCACGCCTTCGTCCTGGAGTTTCTAGCCACCTTCCAGCTCTGCTACTGCACCCACGAGCTCCAACTGCTGAGCGAGCAGGACCCTGCGCACCCCACTTGGACGCTGACACTGATCTACTTCTTTTCCTTGGTGCATGGCCTGACCCTGGTGGGCACAGCTAGCAACCCTTGCGGCGTGATGATGCAGATGATTCTGGGGGGTATGTCCCCCGAGACCGGTGCCATGAGGTTGTTGGCTCAGCTGGTTAGCGCCCTGTGTAGCAGGTACTGCATAAGCGCCCTGTGGAGCCTGAGTCTGACCAAGTACCACTTCAACGAGAGGAGCTTAGCTTGCAAGAATCCCATCCACACCGACATGTCCAAAGCGATCATCACAGAGGCCATCTGCTCCTTTATTTTCCACAGCGCTCTGCTGCACTTCCAGGAGGTCCGCACCAAGCTTCGCATCCACCTGCTGGCTGCACTCATCACCTTTTTGGCCTATGCAGGTTTGTCATTCCCACAAAACACTTGGCAGTCCCGAGCCTCTATGACTTAAGGTTCTAAGCTCTTTACAACTGAGCCCCCTACTCCAATGTGATGCAAATACTTGCACCCTCCCCCGCCACCGATTATTCTAACAGTCTTGCAGCCAGTGCCTAGAGGTTGGACCAGCGTACATATCTTCATTCAGTGCTATTTTGAACACCCAGAGAAAGGAGACACTCCGGTGCCGAAACTAAGATCCTGGTAGATTACTGCCAAGGGCTTAGGTAGCCTCCAAAGGGATTGTTTTAAGCGTTAGAAAGGCAGCTTATCAGTTACGGCTCTCATATCAAAGTGGTGTAGATTGCTTCTGACACTCTTACTGAGAAGTAAGCCGGCCTAGAGGTTCCTTCTAGCTTACGGTGCCTGATTGGTTAGTAGTTAACAGCGGGGAGTAGAAATTCTGTAGTTGCATTTCCTACCTTTTCCCTAAAATTTACTCGTCATGTTTATTTATGTTGAGTTGCGCGTGGACGTTTAAGTAGACTATCGTGAAAGGTGTGTTTCAAAATCAAAATTTGCTTAAGATGCTCTTTAAAACAATTCTCAGTTGGGGATGGTGGCACATGCTTGTAACCCCAGCAGAGGTGCAAGGACAATGTCAAGATCCAGGCCAGACAGTACTAAGTAAACACTGAAGCCCTGTCTAAGGAAAACAAAACAAAAGCCAAAAGAAAAAAAAACAAAAAACAAAAGTCCAAGCCGGGCGTGGTGGCGCACGCCTTTAATCCCAGCACTCGGGAGGCAGAGGCTGGCGGATCGCTGTGAGTTCGAGGCCAGCCTGGTCTACAAAGTAAGTCCAGGATGGCCAAGGCTACACAGAGAAACCCTGTCTCAAAAAAAAAAAAAAAACAAAAGTCCAAAAGTTTTATTTACTTATTTGCCTTGATGAAGCTCAGCTGCAGTAGGAATTCAAAAAATTGTTTAGTGATAAAATGTGCCTTTTAAAAGACCGTGTCATTTAAAATAATGAAATACTTTTACTGAAATTATAAAAATATGTTTTAGAGGCCTGAATATAATAAAGGAAACATAGTAATAGTCTTCTACCCATTAAAAGTGAAACTGGGTAGTGTAGCTCAGCGGTATAAAGAGCTTGCCCAGCATTCACTAGGTTCTGGGTTCAATCCCAGGTACGACAAATAAAATTCATCGAAACACAGTAGACTTCAGGTGTGTGTTGGACTTCCTAGGGTAACATAAAAGACTTCACAGGTTTCCCTTCTTTGAATCTAGTACTAGTTTTTTAGTAGACACACATGAAAACACATCGTGTGAGGTAAGAGAGGAGGGCACGTGCGTGTTTGAGAGCCCAGTGCTATGCATGGGCAGTGTTAACGCCACAGTTCTATAGTCCTCAGTTAAAGCAGCAGAGCTGGGCAGGTGACGCATGATGTAATACTGGCCCTGGAGAGGTAGAGGCAGGAGGATTACGGTCATCTTTTGCTACATACTGGGTTTGAGGCCAGTTTGGGCTACATGGGACCCTGTCTCTAAAAACAAATACACAGAAAATAAAGATCTGAGATGGTTTTATAGTAATAATAAGAAAACCCACTAATGACACCTGGATCTCTCTCCTCCTGAATTACTCCTCCTGTCTCTCCTGATTGTTGTGAAGTTCGCATTCTTCCTGTGTTTTTATGCTTTTAGGATCGAGTTATGATTCCATAAATAATGTGTATACTATTAACTATTCCTGGGCTCGGGATGCAGTTCGGGATGCACTTGCCCATGCTGTGCTGTGCGCACATGGCCCTGAGATCTCACAAGGGCTAAAACTGCCACTCAAAAGAGAAACAAAATTACACTTGGAGTTATTCATAAGTAAAAGGCAAGTGAAGAACTCTGGAATGTCAGCTTAAGAGCTCTGAAACGCTGCCGGTTCCTTGAAATGTGAACACTCAGGGGACACCAATCTCTGATACAGGGCATCTCAACTATCGTTTTTCAAATCTCTGGAGGAGCTTTTAAGATAGACCCACTCTGGTGCAGACACTAGCGTCCACCTGCTGTGGGAAAGAGCCGAGGCAGTGGCACGGTTTAACGTTCTCCCCAGGTGATCCTATTACGAAGCCACGCGGGGAACACTGTTCTAGAGTCCAGACCTGCCTTGTTTAACTCCGCAGCCACTAGCTCCATGTGCCTACTTAGATTTAAATGAAAGCTTCAGCACTCTCCAGGCAGTAGTCACATTTCACACGCACTCATCACATTGTACTGTAGCTGGCGGCCACAGGACTGGACAGGGCTTGAAACCACAGGGGTGGAATCAGATACACAACTGCTTATAAAGTTCACAGATTCACAATCTATGCTGTATGCATCTTCCCTGCCTTTCTACCAACATAAGGGAGATAAGAGTATTCCCTGAGTACCTGCTATAGACCAAAGCACTTTGCTAAGAGATTCATGGGCTATCTTAGTTCTTGCAATTAGCCCCGATGAGCGCCTGATTATTCGTCCCATTTCAAGTGCAGCAAGTGACACGCAGGAGTGAAATGGCTTGCCTTTTAGGTTGCAGACAATCCAGGCTGGAACCATGGCTCACACTGCTGAGTGTCAGTCAGTTTTAATGTCATGTATTTATCAACACTTCTGCAGTGTGTTTCTCGAGAGTTACAAAAGCACACATGATAGCCTACTACTTGGTTATACAAGGGAATGAAGCTCTGACACACACCACATGGATGGACATTATGTTAAGCAAAAGAAGCTTCACAAAAAGGCAGGGGGCGGGGTGGGGCCAAATATTGTATGACTCCTCTTCCGAGAAATACATAAAGCAAGCAAATTCAAAGAGTAAGAAAGTAAATAGAAGTTACTAGAACAGGGGACAAGGAAAGACGGGGTGGGGATGTATTATTGAGTAGGATGGAAAACACTGGGAAACTTTCAGGGGCTGGAATAGTTTTGGGGAAAGATGGTGCTGACGCCAGACAGCGCTCTCAATACAAGGGAGAGCAAATGGCATACTCTATGACATGGTGTGATGAGAATCTAACATTTTAATGATTATACGGGTCTGTTGCCGATAAACCCTTAACCCTGGATTAAACAGGTTTCTGATTTTAAGATCTTACAGAGACATCGCTTTGCTCCTATGCAGTGTGAAGCTCCAAGAGGAGCGTGTGGAACAGGCTTTGCGGGCCCTTCTTGTCTAGAGTGCATAGCCCAAGGGAACCCACCCGGGAAATGGCCACACTTCAACTTACCATCCCTAGTACCTTCCAGATGATAATAAGTCCTAACTGTTGCAGAGAGAATGGACTGCCTTGGACTACTTGAATGCCTGGGAGAGATTTGAGCAGCACAGCTACTATCTCATAGAATTGTATATATATTTTTTTTTTTTTGTGGTTGGAAACTAAGCCTGTGGCCTAGTGCATACTAAACACATGATTTGTCGGGCACTGAATTTTCATATGTAAGCAGAGGCCACTGACATGGCTACTCATTATGTAATTATCGTCTTTCCTAACAAAAGCTCTGTCGGTAAGCAGAGCTATAACCTTTTTTTTTTTTTTTTTAAGATGGAGTCTTTTTTGCTATGTTATTTATCTAGGCTCCTCTTAAACGCAATTGATCCTTCCAAGCTTCCCTTTTCTAAAAAAAACAAGTTAAACTTTATCTACTCCGTATGTGTATGTGAGGTGGGACTGGGGTATGTGTGAAGGTCGGAGGACAAGTTCAGAGAGTCAGATCCCCCCCACTTCCACCATGTGGGTCCCTCCGATTGAACTCAGGTTGTCCAGCGTGTATCTTAAGCTTTGGAGCCATCTTGCTGGCCCCACCTCTGCTTCCTGAACAGTTGGGGTTCCAGGCATGCAAAACCAGGCCTGGAATTGTTGAGCTATAAGCTATTAATTAAGACTGTAAGCAAATCTTGCTTAATTTAAGTTTTGGGAGAATTTACTTTAATGATTAAGGTAATTGAGAACTGCATTCATTTTCTGTGCATAATTAGTTTTTTTTTTTTTGAGACAGGGTTTCTCTGTGTAGCCTTGGCTGTCCTGGACTCGCTTTGTAGACCAGACTGGCCTCGAACTCACAGAGATCCACTTGCCTCTGCTTCATATAGGGCTGGGATTACAGGCATGCGCCATTGCACCTGGCTCCGTAACTAGATATTTTAAAATGTTATCTTAGACACGTAGGTTGTCTTTATTGTACTGCATGTGTAGAACTTTAAACTATGCGCTGACTATGACACAATGCCTGGATCCACCTTCACACAGTAAGCTATGAGGAGAGGTGAGACGTGCTCTCCAGAGTCTATAAACTGGCCTCGGACTCACAAAGACCCATCTGCTTCTGCCTCCCAGTGTGCTGGGGTTTACAGGTGTGTGACACCATGCCCGGCCCTCAGGCTTTAAACTCTGAGTTTTTAAGCTTTGCTTAATCCTTAAACCTTCTTGTAAATCACACCATTTGAGAAATGGAGCTTAGAAAGCCACAGGGTGAATGAGCCGCGGCAAAGCAGCTAACCAGGACTGTCTCCTGGGAAGCCAATGCCGTCCTCAGACTGTGGTCTGTCCCTTTCCTGTAGAACTGTTGAAAAACAGAACAAACCCCATTAACTTTGCTTCCTTCTAGCTTTCACTTATTTATTGAACACCTAGGAATATTTTATAAAACTGTTCATGTGAACATAAAAGCATCACATCTACTCCGTGTTTTGTTTTTTTAAGACAGGGTTTCTCTGTGTAGTCCTGTCTGTCCTAGATTCCCTTTGTAGACCAGGCTGGCCTCAGGCTCACAGCAATCTGCCTGCCTCTGCCTCCCAGTGCTGGGATTAAAGGTGTGCCACCGCGCCCAGCTTCTCCATGTCTTTTTGTTTGTTTGGGTTTTTTTTTATGTTGTTGTATGTTTGTTCAAGATAGGGTCTCTCTGTGTAACCTTGGCTGTCCTGGACTTGCTTTGTAGACCAGGCTGGCCTCGAACTCACAGAGATCTGCCTGCCTCTGCCTTCCCACTGCTTTATATCATCTGCACAGTAATGGGGTCAAAAGCTAAGCACCCTTGCTCACACCTGGCTGCCGGTGCTTATCATCTGGGGCACCGTGTTCCCCTCCATGTGGACTCTCATCCTCTAGCAGCCTAGAGCACTGCTTAGAGGTTCAGGGCATTGTTCCAAGTGGACAAAAAAGTAGGGGTTCCAAAGCATTCAGAGCTCAGCATGACCTATGCTACGCTGTGTCAATTCACGTCACAGAACCAACCCATATTCAAGGGAGGGATGCCATGGTCCTAGCAGTGCCCACGAGGCTCTGATGAGCAGGGGTGCTGCGAGGATTAGAGGACAGGTTTTAGGATATGAGACTTCATGGCGTTGGACCTAACAGTCCTCATAGGCCATGGCCTACAGTACTGAAGTAAATGAGTCACGAGAGCAATGGCTCAGACCGTGCCCAGGGCACTTGCACGGCCATACATCACACCACTACAAAGATCTGGAAGTCTTTATCTTCCTGCCCATGGTGTTTAGTACAAGGGGACTCACTTTACCTTTTGTTTTGTTTTTGTGGAAACATAAGTGGCCAGCCCACTCTCCTTCCCTCTTCACACTGACCCCACGAGTGTTTATTTTTCTTTTTTTTTTTTTTAAATATAACTTTGTAAATGCTCCATAAAAATACTGTTCTTCCTAGTCAACCACAGGTATTGCAATAGAACAGTAACTGCTTTGTCTTTGCTCTATAAAATGTGAAAAGATTATCACACAGGATAAGATAGACAAGGCTCCTAAGTATCACAAAAGCCAGTATCAAATGCTCACAGTGGGGGTGAAGCTAGGGACCTGGTGGGCTGGCAGCCTTGGCTGGGCGCCTCCTCCCCTGGTCCTGCTGGGGGCACAGCTTAGGGCACTTCACCTTTCTCCACACAAGGGCATCTTGGCTGGAAAGGCAGCCAACTTTTCTAACCCAATGGGCAGCACCTGCCCCTCGAAGCACCGATGGCCCAGTGCCGCTGGCCAGGACCCAGTGGCCCTGCTTGATGACAAGGGGCCAGCTAGCCAGGATCCCAGCCCTGGCAGTTCTGAGACCTGCTCCCCCTGTGTGAAATTCTACATGGTGCAGTGAGGTGCGATCCTGTGCAGGTGCCAGGGCAGGGAGGGCAACAGCCCTATGCCTTGAGGCGGGAGTGTGTCGTCTATCTCAGACTTGAGGCAGGTGGCTAGGCTGTGCCTCAGTTCTCGGAGAGGGACAGAGCCAGGGCAGCCTGGAAGGGAGCTTCTTGGTCGATGCTGTGGTCCACGAAGGTATCACAGGAGAACTTGTGCTGGTGCAGCAAATGCTGCAAGAAGTTGGCGCTTTTGTAGCTGGGGTCCCCCCCTGGGCATTGCTGAGCAGATGGGACACACTCCACCGTTGGGGTCACTTCGGTGACTCTCCACATGGCGTTTCGCCAGCTCTTGCTGATCCAGACTTCTGCCAATCAAGCACTTCTCCTGAATGCTAATGGTAGCCAAATCTCGTTAGGTTTAACATCCCAGGGAGTGTGATGTTCTCAGATGGCATCATGCATTGCTTATAACTGCTGTGGTTGGCGTGAGCAGTAACTCCACTGTCAGGCTGCTATGCTCAGCCATTGGTGGATTTCGTCCACTGCTCAGTAGCTTCCGCTCAACACTGCTCTGTTGTTCTCTGCCTGGGAAATCTCATTAGGTAAATCCCAGGACAGGCTCTTAATTCCCAACTGCACTTTCTCATCAAGACAGCTAACATGCTACAGATGTCTGTGTCAGACGCTATGTGAGTGAAGAGGCTTCCATCTGGAAGAACTGACAGAAATGTTACCATCTTGGGGTACTTCATAGGTATTTGCAAAGACACTGCCACAGCTCTGGGGAGTAGTGTTGGTTAGCCATCTGGCCTTCCTTGTTGGCTGTGAGGTCAGAACCGTAAACCTCTAGGCTTTGTAGTGATGGGACTGAATGCTTTTTGTTTCTGACATATGTGTCCATGTATGTGTGTGAAGAAGCCAGAGGCCGTGGAGCATGCTTTCACCACTTTCCACTCTGTACCCTTGAGACACAGTCTCTCACTGAATCTGCAGAGGGCCATTTGGCTAGGCTGGCCGGCCAGTGAGCTTCCAGGACACACCTGTCTCCACCCACTGCTGCAGTTACGAGCACATGCAGCCATGCCCATCTGGGGACGTGAACTCATATCTTCATAATCCCACAGCAAGCGCCCTTGCCCTCCAAGCTATCTCCTCAGCCCTCATTTCTTAATTTTTATAATTGCTTTCTTAAGTTCTGCCACTTGTAAGGAGTACAAGTGAATCCAGTACTAATGGTTTGGTCTATTTTGCTCTTCCTTTTAATACAAAGGCATGCGTGTACTCTCAGGAGGGTCCTGGGCTTCTGTGTTCATTTTAACTAAGTCTTCATTTTAGCCTTTTCTTTTTAACCTATTTCTGTCTCACCTTTGTGGCTCTTACAGGAGGAAGCCTTACAGGAGCGCTGTTCAACCCAGCCCTGGCACTTTCACTGCATTTCCCGTGCTTTGATGAATCTTTCTATCAGTTCTTTGCAGTATATTGGCTTGCTCCTTCTCTAGGTAAGCGTATTTTTATTTATTATGTCTGACAGGTAAGGGTATCTTCAAAATCAATTATCTTATGTGTAGAGTGTTTTGCACACCCAAGTATGCACTGTATGTGTGCCCAGTGCCCTTGGATACCCAGGAGCTGCAGTCACAGATGGGTGTGAGCTGCTGTGTGGGTGCTGGGAATTGAAACCAATTTTTCTGAAGAGCAACCAGTGCTCTTAACTACCAAGCCATCTCTCCAGCCCCCAAGATTAGGATATTATAGGATATTATAAAATTTTTTAAAAAATGTGATACACGGGCTGGAGAGATGGCTCAGCGGTTAAGAGCACTGCCTGCTCTTCCAAATGGACCCGGGTTCAATTCCCAGCACCCACATGGCAGCTCACAACTGTCTGTAAAGCCAAGAGCTGACACCCTCACACCAAGGCACATAAATTAAATTAAATAAAAAATATTTTTAAAAAAATGTGATACACAAGAATATCACTGTAACAATTTCTAAAGCCAGAGAATAAGGTGGGGGAGGAGGAAAGGGAAAGAAAGAAAGAAAGAAAGAAAGAAAGAAAGAAAGAAAGAAAGAAAGAGAGAGAAAAAGAAAAACGTGGTTAACATGCTTGGAAAGCACTTTTATGTTGCGCAGCATCCTTTGAAGCTGTGTGTGTCCATGTGGAGGCTGGAGGCTGATTTTGGGGTCTATAGCTATTTTGAAGATAGGGTCTTTCACTGATCCTGGGGCTCCCCTGTTTGGTTAGATGGGCTGGCCAGTGAGCTCCAGGCTCTATCCATCTCTGCCCCTACTTCCAAGTGCTGGGGTTACAAGGCATATGCTGCCGGGGCCATCTTTTACATGGGGGCTGGGAGCATATTCAGGTCTCCACGCCTGAGCAGCAGGCACTGATCCACTGAGCCAGCTCCCCAGTTCCTGCAGCTGCGCTTTGGATCAGAGCTGCAGGTACAGTTTATGGCTTCCTAGTAGGTGGGGGCAGTAAGAGTAATTGCTTCCATTCAAATATAATCTCTAGTTGGGCCTGCTGTGCAGCCTGAAACTCTAGTTACTCAAGAGGCTGAGGCAGGAGGGCTACAAGTATAAGGCTGACTTGGGCTACAATGCAATTTTAAGTCCAGCCTGGCCTGCCCCCCCCCCCAAAGGAATGGGTACAGTTCAGTGGTAGAAAACTTGCCTAGCACACACAAGTTCTTGGGTTCTAGCTCTGGTACCACAATTATTATTATTATTATTTTTTAGTAGCCAAGGATGTGACTCTGTTGGGAGACGGCTTGCCCTGCCCTGGGTTCATCCCCAGCCCTGCATAAAGCTGGGGATGGTGGAAGCTGCCTGTAGTCTCAGCACCTGGGAGGTGTAACAGGAGTTTCAGTACATCCTCAACTACACAGGGAGTTTAGACCAGCCCAGGCTACACCAGATGTTCCTTAAAATAATAAAAGCAATCAATCAATCTTTTTTTTTTTTTTTGCTAAATAAGCTCCCTCCCTCCAATTTGTGAATTCCAAACCAAATGTTAGCTAATCATTTAGGCTGCTTTTCTTTTGACAGGGTTTCTCTGTGTAGCCTTGACCATCCTGGACTCACTTTGTAGACCAGGCTGGCCTCGAACTCACAGCGATCCGCCTGCCTCTGCCTCCCGAGTGCTGGGATTAAAGGCGTGCGCCACCACGCCCGGCTTCAGGCTGCTTTTCTTTTCAAGTTTTCCATAATTTTCAGTCAGAACAAATAGAGTTAAAAATAGGAGAGCTAGGCAGATGGCTCCATGTATAAGAGCAATTGCTCTGCAAAATACAAGGACCTGAGTTAGAATTCCCAGCATGCGTGTAAAAAAAAGTACACCTGTAATTCAAGAAGTAGAAACAATGGAGTCAGGATTTCCAGGTCAGTTTCAACAGAAGTTCAAGGCCAACCAGGGCCACCTGAGACTCCAACACCTACATCAGCTAGAGAAATGGCTTTGCCTTTCAGAGTAGTTTAGGGCCTTGTTGAACTTTCTTCTCCTTCTGTTTTGGAAACTTCTGAGGACAAGTTTGAGAATGCCTCAAGAAGGATAGGATACCTGATATTTGATACGTTGTTGTGGTAATCGTAAGTGGTAACTCTTACTTTACTGCTCTTGACGGACTAGTGGCCTCCATTTTATGTCAGACACCAATTTGGAGTCAGCTACCTCCAGTTTCAGCTGACTTTAAACTTCTTTTTATGACGCCTTCAGAATGTCTCCTGCTATATAGTAGATAGCATTTCTTGCACCATTTGTCTTAACTTTGGGAGATTTATGTGGGAAAAAAAACCCCAACATTAGATTATCAAAAAACATTTTAACTAAAAATAATGCTGTTTTTAAAAATTATAATGGATTTGATAAAAAGTATTATCAAAAAGTTATAAAGGACCTGTGCTGGCTAGTTTTATGTCAACTTGACACAAATTATAATTATCTAAGAGGAGGGAGACTCCATTGACAAAATACCTCCCTAAGACTGAGCTTGTAGACAAGCCTGTAAAGCATTTTCTTAATGAGTGACTGGAGGAGGGGCGGGGGAGGACCCAGCCCACTGTGGGTGGTGTCATCCTTGGGCTGGTGGCCCTGGGTTCTTTAAGAAAGCAGGCTGAACAAGCCACAAGACGTGAGGCAGCAAGTAGCGGCCTCCACGGCCTCAGCATCAGCTCCTGCCTCCAGGTTCCTGCCCTGCTTGAGTTCCTGGTGTGGTAGTTTAATAGGCTGCTTTCCTTATTTGTCGCAGAGCGTCCTGTGCAATAACCCTGCAGTCAACCCAGCCCCTAAATGACTCCCAAGTCCCATTCACACTAATGAGATCTAGATCAGGATGGGGCTGTGGCTAAGAGCTTGCTTAGTATGTTGCTGGAGGTTCCTTCCCTAGTACCCGAAAAACAAAAACTCTTTTTTAAAGGGGGATTAAATAACATAACTATAATCATAACATGTACTTTATATGTCATCATCATTTATGTTACCAGCATTTCTTGGTTTTTAGTCACCAGCTAAATAAAATGGATAAAATACCTATACAATACAAAATAAATTATAAAAATTTTAAAAAAAGGAATGAAGACTTGGGCTTGGAGGTGTTATTCAGTGGTGACGGCTTGTCTACTGTGTACAGAGGCTGAACTTGAGTCTCAGCATTGCAAAAACAACAAACACAAAAATGAAGCATTACCAATATACATGTAACTTTTTTTTTTTTTAACAATTTTATATTTAAAGACTCAAACACTGGTTTTATGTGATACATCTATTAAAACCCACTATGTGGGACACGTGAAGAAAGAGAAAGAGCCTAACCTGTGTTTGAACATTCCAAGAGAGCTGCTAAGGTATCCCTCCCTTGGTCTCCAGAGATTTTTCTTTCCCTTAATCTATGTTTGCCCTACTTTAAAACAACCACAGAAACACCACAATGCGGTGAGCTGCTGCCTCCCAAGCTGTCTTTGAGGCAGGGAGGAAGCCCTGTCACTTTACAGAGGAACAAATGACCCAAGCCCAGGGCGGAAGTAAAACTTCTAACACTTGGTTCAGGGCCATTCAAAGCTGCTGTGCCCGCCCCTATTCTCACTAAGCACGAAATCACTTTAAGGATCAAAGAGAACCGGAAAGTGGCAATCTTATTTATTTATTTAGACCCAGGCGGTCATTATCACCTTCCCAGAGACCTTGGGTTTACTTTCCTGTCTTTTGTCTTTCAGGTGTATTGTTGATGATCCTGACGTTCAGTTTTTTCCTTCCATGGCTGCATAACAACCAAATGACCAATAAAAAGGAGTAACTACCCCCTAAAGACTCAAACTAAGTCACAGGACAGCCAAGCTGTACGTGACAGATCCGATCACCTTTCAAACTCTGGCTGCACTGCACTGTTTCGACTTCCTCTGTGGAAGGTGTCTTACTGTTTTCACTACCTGGACTTAAAATTACTGTGAAAATGAGGTAGCCTGTATTTCTCAGTTAAGACTTGTCCTTCTGAGTGATGGTACTTAATGCTGCTAGAAAAGCCTCATTCATTAAACTGCTATAAGTCCCAAGTGATTATTAACTGTGATGGAAACCAAGTGAGTACAAAGTTAATTGGGGGAGGGCCACTGGTTGGGCAGGACCAAAGAAGTTCTGCATAAGAAACGTCAGAGTTAAACTGTCTCACTTAAGGCTCAAGAAGGTGCTTTCCAGCCACAACTTCTGAGTGGCTGAAAAAACTCAGTGATGGCGTCTTTCAGTAGAAAAGTTGGTTTGGGAAATACCTTTCATATCCACTCATCCTCAAGACGGTTCCCATTGCTTTGACACAGGGTCTCATGTGTAGCCTGGCTGGCCTGAAGCTTCCTATGTGGACCAGGGTGGCCTCAAAAGTGCAGTGAACCGTTTGCCTCTGATCCCAAGTGCTGGGATTACAAGGGTGTGCTGCCACAACCAGGGTTTTGTTGTTGTTATTTGTTTGTTTGTCTGTTTGGGCTTTTTGAGACAGGGTTTCTCTGTGTAGCCTTGACCATCCTGGACTCACTTTGTAGACCAGGCTGGCCTCGAACTCACAGCGATCCGCCTGCCTCTGCCTCCCGAGTGCTGGGATTAAAGGCGTGCGCCACCACGCCCGGCCCTTTTGCTGCTGTTTTTTAAAGGTTTTTTGAGACAGGGTTTTTCTGTGTAACAGTCCTGATTGTCCTGCCCTGGCTTTTGTAGACCAGGCTGGCCTCGAACTCACAATGATCCATCTGCCTCAGCCTCCGGAGTGCTGGGATTTAAAGGCGTGCACCACCAAGCCCAGCAAGCTTTCATTTTTATTTGGAGGTAAGGACTCTTAAGATGTAGCCCAGGCTGGCCTTAAGCTCACCATCTTCCTGAGTGCTGGGATCATAAGTATGTACTACGACAAGTGCCTCGGGCTTCCTAGATTTTAAATATATCCTAATACCTAAATTATTTAAGTAAACAATTTCAGCCAAACTGTCTTAATAGAATACACACGCTGCTAAGATCTGATCTTTTCACTTTCTCAATTGCACTTGAAGCTACCTGGAGAAGCAGATAGGTTTTCTTTCTGTTGCTTTATTTTTGTAATGATACTCTGAAATGCTCAGTAACCACTAATGACAAAATGTGGAAACGGATTTTTATCCTCCATTTTACAAAATCAGATGCTAAGCCTAGAGGTGTGCTTTGTGACTCCCCCAGTGCCAGAGGCAAATGCAATGCTTTACACTTCCATGTCAGTAACAAATTCTTTTCTCTCATCACTGTCTGGAGGAACAGGTTCTAAGAAAACATTAAATTCTTTGTATTGAATTTAGAAACCCAGTATTTTCACTTTTCTCTTTTTGTGTGTGTGTGAGTGCATGTATGTATATGTGCATGTATGTGCAGGTATGCAAGGAAGTCAGACAGGGCACTGGGCCCCTAGATCTGGAGTTACAGGTGGGTATGAGCTGCCATGTGGGTACGGGGAACCAAACTTAGGCCCTCCCGAAGAACAGCAAGCACTCTTAACTGCTGAGCCATCTCTTTAGTCCTTACTGGTACTTTTTGAAGTTTAAGAAGCCTTCAGCTTTTCTTCACTGCAGGCCTTATTATTTTAGTCCAAATTTGTTCGCTTAAGTTTTTGTTTCACTAGTTTGTGTGTAAAATGCATGGGTGAGTGCATGCTATGGCACGCACATGAGGATGAGAGGGCGTTTCCTGGCGCCGGCTCTCTCCGTATTTACTTGGGTTTTGGTGATGGAACTTGGGTTGCCTTTTTTCCTCTGGGGCATCTTGATGGATTGAAGTCTCATTACAAAAATTCCAGGCCATGCAAGTTATGCACATCCCTTGACCACAAAACCAGTTTTTAAAAGAGCAGAAGGGGGCAGCCGGGCGTGGTGGCGCATGCCTTTAATCCCAGCACACGGGAGGCAGAGGCAGGCGGATCGCTGTGAGTTCGAGGCCAGCCTGGTCTACAAAGTGAGTCCAGGATGGCCAAGGCTACACAGAGAAACCCTGTCTCGAAAAACCAAAAAAAAAAAAAAAAAGAGCAGAAGGGGAATGAGATATGATTTGCATGAGTAACAATGAAAGTTCTTTGGCTAAGGTGCCAGTCACATAAGCACTGCCTGTTGATGAGCTTACAGATGGTGGCTGGGCAGTGCCACAAGTAACCATATTTTCTGGCATAGAAGATGACCCTTAACTTTTCCAGTTAAAATACAGAGTTTGCAGCCTGAGTCTGCTGCACAGGGTGTGTGTTTCAAGATGGGTAGTCTTATACGGCAAGTATACTCCATACTCTGTATTTTAACTGGAAAGTTTAAAGTTGGGGGGTCGTCTTATACACTGGAAAATACTGTAAGCCATTAGAGGACCAGAAGCTTTGTCACATACTGATACCTATCATAACAGTACTTAAATGAGAGACTTCAGAACTGTGACTGCATGACCAAATGCCTGTGCTCTCAAGCCCCCCTCCCCCAGTGATTTATTTCCTCTAGAAGTGTGCACCCCTAAACCTGCCTCCAAATAAAATCTAAGAGGACTCAAAGGCATGACACCGTAAGTGACTGTCAAGTATGGAAGTACCTAATGGACTGCTTTTAACAGAAGTAGCAGTGAGGGTAGCTTCTATCAGGCCTGTCTATATTAAAAACAAAACAAAACAAAACACTTTCACTCTTTTTTTTTTTTTTTAAACAGAAACTCATAGTTTTGGCTTCTCTTCAAATTTGAGGCCTGAATTCCAATCTGGCAACATTATGGAATAGTGACTGCTCCCTTTAAAGTCCTTCCTTGCCTTCCAAAAATGAAGCCGAGTTTTCTTTAGTTTCATGGCTTTTCACAGAACACAGAAAGTAATCTATTTCACTACCGTGAAGATGCTCGACCTCTGAAATCCAACAGTGACTGTGAGTTTGTGTCCTCAGATCCTGCTCTTTGCCCTGCATTCCTCTCAGGGTGGCACTTTTCTCTCCTACTTCATGCCCAGTGGGCCTTGAGGTGGAGTTTCCTGTCTTCAATGCTGCTTGTTGCTTGTGTTCTTCTAAGAACTTTTTTTTTTTTTTTTTTTTAAGATTTTATTTTGGTAAAGGTTTAGGACATACAGCCTTCTGGGAAATAATGTCACTGGGGTGGGCTCTGAGAGAACATAGACCAGCCCTGCTTCTGTCTTACTCTCTGTTGTGCATTTGTGCTTCTTGCTCCTGCCACGTCTGCCACTTGCCATAATGGACTTGTGTGTGTGTGTGTGTGTATGCCATGTGTGCAGGTGCCTGTGGAGGCCAGAAGAGGACAGTTGAGTCCTCTGGTGCTGGAGTTCCGGGCAGCTCTGTGCTCAGGTCCCCTGGAAGAGCAGTATGTGCTCTTAGCCACAGAGCCACCTCCTTTTAAGCTGCTAGTTCCCGCTTTGTGCAAGACTACTCTACTTGTGTCTTAGCAACTGGAACCCACAAAAGGATCCTTCCATTGTCTTGGCTGTCTCTTCTTTGGACAGTTTTGTCTTTTGCTATGTCTGAGTTCCACCTTAGCTACAAGCTTGTCATTACCAGTAAACAAAACCTATGTCCTCAAATAATCTTCTAGCCTCCATTTCTTTCTTTTTTTTTTTTAACATTTTTAAAATTTTTATTTATTTATTTATTTATTATGTATACAATGTTTTGCTTGCATGTACCCCTGCAGGCTAGAAGAGGGCACCAGATGTCATTATAGATGGTTATGAACCACCACGTGGTTGCTGGGAATTGAACTCAGGACCTCTGGAAGAGCAGTCAGTGCTCCTAACTGCTGAGCCATCGCTCCAGCCCCTCTAGCCTCCATTTCTAACCTTTTCCAGCTCCCTCACTAGGCTAGTACTTCATCTCCAACGATCTCAGATACTTATGGAGCTTAAGCCATTTGGACACTCATTGTCACTAACATGCCTGCTACACCCTTAACTCCCTTCCCCTCTTACCGTACTAACACACACCGTAAGTACAATGTAACCCAGTGCAACTGTGTGCTTGTTCTATGTGCAACAGAACACAATGCCAACTTATTTTTCCTATCAAAACACACACATACACACACACACACACACACACACACACACACACACACACACACATACAATTTTGGATTGACACTGGCAGTAGATGACATACATCACTCATAAGGCAGCATCTGTCAATCCTTCCTGTGCCAATCCAGTATGGATCCATTATAAAAGCAGAAAGGGGCCAGATGATTTCTGCTTTTTTACAACTTACACAGACACACACAGACAAGGACATGGACAGCTAAAATATATTGAATCTTGAATGTGGTAAACTCAAAGACAAGTCCACAATTAAGAAAGCAGTCTAGCCAGGCATGGTGACACATGCCTTTAATCCCAGCACTTGGGAGGCAGAGGCAGGGGGATTGCTGTGAGTTCGAGGCCAGCCTGGTCTAAAAAGTGAGTCCAGGACAGCCAAGGCTAACACAGAAAGACCCTGTCTCAAAAAACCAAACCCAAAACCAAACCAAACCAAGGAAGGCAGTCTAACATCAGCAAAGGAGTCACACTACGTAGCCACTCCTGGTCCCTAACTTTATGGTTCTGGTTTATTTTAGCTTTCCTGTCCAATTTTCTCCCGCTGACTTTTTGAGAGTGCTGCTGAGGATGAACCCAGGTTTCGTGCATGCTAGGCAACCTACACCTAACAGCTTCTTTCCTGCTTAAGCTAGCTACATCTGGATGGATTTGGCGCTGGAATTTTGTTAAGAGTTTTATGAAAAGTGCTGCACTCTCTTCATGATGAGCAGCTTAGCTGTCTGCCCTCTACACAGTGCGCTTGGATTGTGTAACCGAAAAGGATTTGCTTTTCGTCACGACCTCTCAGCCATTCGTTGCTCCTACTGATATGACCAATACAACCAGCTGGCACTGGAACTAGGCACTCCGGTGCACAAGCAGCAACCTGCAGGTCCGACAAAGAAAGCAGTCTCAGGTTTCTTAGACGTATCCTAATCCCAGTGGTGCGTTCCAGTTCCAGCTTCTCTTCAGGAAGTCAGCATGGGGGCTGGGATGCAGCTCAGCTGCCAGTGTCCGCTACCACGCAAAGGGCCCCTAGTTTGATCCTTAGGCCCACAAGGGACAGGTGTGGTGGCACATATCAGTGATCCCAGCCTTAGGAGGTGGAGGAAGGAGGATGTAAAGTTCATGGTCATCCTCAACTACATGGCAAATTCGAGCCCAGTCTGGGTTTCATGAGATCCTGCCCTCAAAATATAGATATATGAAAGTCAGCATTAACCTTGCCAGTAACAAACAGCTACCGAGCTACTTTCTAGGCACTGTTGTGACCAGCACTTTATGTATACTAACGATTAATCTCTAAAACAACCCTAAACAATTCCAGGCAGTAGCAATTAACCCTGTATAAGCTTTTATTTAGCTCCTTAGTCCTCAAGCTACTGCTTTTTTATTGTTTTGTCTTTGTGTTTTTGTGTTTTTCAAGACAGGGTTTCTCTGTGTAGCCTTGGCTGTCCTGGACTCACTTTGTAGACCAGGCTGGCCTCGAACTCACAGTGATCCGCCTGCCTCTGCCTCCCGAGTGCTGGGACTAAAGGTGTGCGCCACCATGCCCAGCAAGCTACTGATTTTTTATTTTAATTAATTTTTTTCAAGACAGGGTTTCTCTGTATAGTCCTGGATGTCCTGGACTTGCTTTGTAGACTATGCTGGCCTTGGAACTCAGAGAACCGCTTGCCTCTGCCTCCCTGAGTGCTGGAATTATAGGCATGGGCCACCACACCGAGTTGCTAAGTGCCTTTTTTAAAAGGCAGAGAGTCAGATTACATGGTCCAGGCTAGCCTCAAAGTCCTGATCCTCTTGCCTCCACCTTCCAAGTGCTGGGATTACACCTCTGTGCCTAGTCTGACTTCTCATTTGGAATTAAGTCTTCCAACTAGACACTAGATGATGTGTACAGGTTGTACCTGTATGTAAGTTTGTGCACCAAATGTATGCAGTGCCTTCAAAGGCCAGAAGAGGGTGTCAGATCCCCTGGAAGAGCAGCCAGTGCTCTTAAATGCTAAGGCATTCCCCAACCCCTGTATGTTTGTTTGTAATGATAGAACTGAAGACAAAACTAAGCCTACTTTTGGGGGCACTTCAGTGGAAGGAAGAATGCCTGAGATCATGCAAACAGGACAGTTCCAGTAGCACTAAAGCTAAGCCTGAAAATGAAAATATAAAAGCTAAAATAGAAGCGGTAAATGTTGGCTTGCTGATAACTACCAATTACTTTACTTTTTTGAAACAGGGTCTCACTAAGTAGCCCAGGCTGGTCTGGAACTCACAGAGATCCACCTGCCTCTGCTCCTGAGTTTCATTTTTAAGTAATCTGACTTGACTTTGCCCTCCCAAGGCTATGGGTAGAATAGTCTAGCATCACAGCACAATAGTTAAATTGGGATGCCTGGTCCCTGCCTTGATGACTGCATTCCCTAACGGCCAACACAGCAAATCCCACAGAAAGAAGAGTTCATACTCAGTGAAATTTCTACTATCAACCCATGAGAAAGTCTTGGCCCCTACTGAAGGAGCACACTCCTAGGATAAAATTACAGGTGGTATTTAGATCAACAGCAGAGAAACTTGTAGAAGAGTTTGTACTTAGTACCAGCCGCTGGTAGGCACTAAGGCTGTACTGTGTTTTGGGAAATAGATTTTAAAACCACAGTTCAATGTCCTTGTAACCTTAAGGGAGTCCTCTCTCTAGAACTCAGTGCCTCCCCCTATGAAGTGGGTGACGAGGGCGGCACTGCCACCTCTGGGAGCTGTTACTGCTGTCACACACCAGATATGGGAAGAATCCGGGGCAGTGGCTGCTACTGAAGAGGCCTCAGAAACTTTTAATTTTCTGTCACCTGAATTAGTCTAATAAATTCAGAACATTGGAAAGCCCTGTTTAAAAAGATAAAGAAAGGGGAATTTTGGGGCTTATTTTGTAGGATGAAAAACTTAGTGAAAAACCTCCGCAAACGACACTGGGCAGAGGCTATCAGCACCATCCAGCTGCTAATGAGGCTACAGCTCCAAATCACTCATGCAACCTTCTTTCAAAGGGCACAGAAAGTCCAGGTACATGTATTTAATGCCAAGACTTAGGAGGCAGAGGCAGAGGCAGGTGAAGCTCTGTGAGTTCTAGACCAGCCAGAGATACATAATGTCTCAGAAACAAAAAGAGAGGCATGTATCTAGAACTATATGAACACCCAGGTGCTTACAGAATACTATACAGCAAGGGCTGAAAAACTTAAAAACTACTGCTGATCCCGGCAGTATAAGCAATTATTTAAATGTTTTAAGAGTCTCACCTTACGAAGACTTGCTAGAAGCTTACACATTTTATTAACTTCATGCTCCCAACAAACGAACTAAAACTGGGCTGGGGAGGCCACTCCGTCTATAAAGTGCCTTCCGTGCAAACATAAGAAGCCGAGTTTGGGCCCTGGCACGTGGTGTCTATAATTCTAGTGTTGAGAGGAGCAGTGTGAATGGAGGAGCAGGAGCCAGAAGACAGAGGATCCCTGGAGTTTGTGGTCAGCCAGTCTGCCCTAATGGCAGCCTCTGGTGTGCGTGTGTGTGTGTGCGCGCGCGCGCGCACACACACACACACACACACACACACACACACACGAATGTAGATACGTGCCTATGGTGGAGGCCAGAGCTGGTGGATGCTGTGGAGCTACAGTGGGAGCTAATGTGGGTCCTCTGCCAAAGCTCTTAACTGCTGAGGCCCTCTATAGTCCCCTACTATTAATGTTTCCTTCATGTATTTATGTGATACTTAGCTGGGGAGGCCTTGAGTTTCTGAGCATCTTGCCGCCACCTCTTGAGGATTTACAGGTATATACAACCAGGCCAAGTTTATAACGTGTAGGGACTAAGCCCAGGGCTTCATGGGATTCTCCTGGCTCTGCCATTACAGCAGCTGTGAGCTGCCCAATATAGATGCAGAGAACTGAACTCAGGTCCTCTGAAAGAGCAGCAAGGGCTGGGCAGAGAGATGGCTCAGCAGTTCAGAATACTTGCTGCTCCAGTAGAGGACCCAGGGTTGGGGTTCCTAGCATCCTAATGGCAGTTCACAAATATCTGTGACTCCAGGTCCAGTGGTTTCAACACCCTCTTCAGATTTCCACAGGCACCAGGCACACGCATGATGTACACACATACACACAGGCAAAGCACACATGCATATAAATTTTTAAAATCTTAATATTTTTCTCATTAATGGTTTTAGTCAAGAATAAAACTACAGTGATATAGAAAACCTAGATTTATTTGTTAACTATTACAAAGACAAAACATCATTAAGTACTCTGTAGATTTCATTACAGATTATTTATTCTGTGATGGAAGGCTAACAGAAGAGGGTAGACAGTCATGGACCTAACCTGGGAGAACGTAACAGCAGCCGGAAATGAGGAGGAGCTGAAGCTAGCACAGAAGCGCTGTGTCATGGCAAGGTGTGGCCGGGATCTTCCCCAGAGGTGACCAAGCGTCAGCTTGAATTAACTTGAGCGCCAGTAAAGGACCCACGCCTCTGTGGGAAATGCTGGCGGATGCTCCCTCTTTACTTTTTGTCTCAGGGATAAGAGAGTTCCTTTAAGTCCCACACAGACATCTAAGGGTCAGCATCTCTTGTTTTCACCCAATCTACACACAGTATAAGCCCTGTACATTTCCCCACACAGGCCTCCCAGCTGACAGATTAGAGGCCCACTCAGAAGATAGCTAGATGCAGGAAGTTTGGGGGCAAATAAGAAACTACAAATATCTGCTCAGTTAATTCACCTTTGTTAATAAAGGTCACAGTCTCCTCTGCTGGTGAAAGCTTGCTTTTTCATTATAGTTTGTCTTGAGAAATGAGTTTTGGAGAAGGAAAAAGCCTTTCACCAGCCACACTCTGGAGCTCTTGCCTACAGTTCTGAGCAGAATCTGAAAGACAAAGGGTTATTATTACTAATAGTCATTATTTAGTGAAGCTCTGTAGGATTCCAGGCTTATTACATTATTTCGAAATCAGGTCAACTACTCAGATGAACATGCATAAAACTTATGAATACAGTATTTGTTTGCCACTAAGCAAAAAGAATGAAACAAGCAGAAAACAAACCAGCAGCTCATTAGAAAATCTGTAGCAATTTTTATAGGTATTTCACCATTATAAAGAATGCAATAATCTTCGCAAAGGACTGCAATAGCATCCCACTGTGTAACCATTAGTGATGTGCCAAGTGAGTTTCTCATGATGGCTGCAAACAGAATGATAATCTGCCCCCCTGCCCCGCCCCCCCCCCCCCCCCGCTTTTTAAGACTGAGCTGCCTCTGCCTCCTGAGTGCTGGGATTAAAGGCATGTACCCACACACCCAGCCTGAATGATAATCTCTTAACAGTGACTGGCAGCCCCTCCCCTCCCAAAAGCAGCTACCAAGAACGGGATGAGAAGTAGTGAAGGTGACATAACTGGGAGCAGGTGGTTCTCCATGAAGTACAAAGATGACATTAGTGACATCTGGAACTGTGAGAGCTGAAAACTAACCGAGCACCAGTGTGAGGCACTGAGGCTAGCGGAGAAGACGCTACTAACCAAGAAACACATGGTAGAAGCAAGGGTACAAGGAAGGAGAATATTTATGAAATACATCTCTTTCATAAATCACAGACTCACAGAATTCTCTGAGGTTACTTTTTTTTTTTTAAGATTTATTTATTTATCATATATACAGTGTTTTGCCTGCATGTACACCAGAAGAGGGCACCAGATTTCAGTATAGATGGTTGTGAGCCACCATGTGGTTGCTGGGAATTGAACTCAGGACCTCTGGAAGAGCTGACAGTGCTCTTAACCTCTGAGCCATTGCTCCAGCCCCTGAGGTTACTTTTTTGATAGCTATATTAGAGGAAAAGAGACCTGATGTCATCATTCATAGTTTTATAACTGTAATAATTTGGAAACACTGGAATTTTTAAAAATTGTATTTGTTTTATGTGTATGGGTATTTTGCCTGCATGTCTGTGTACCATGTGCATGCAGTGCCTGTGGAGGTCAGAAGAGGACATCGGATCCTCCTGGACTGGACTTACAGCCAGATGTTTTTAAGTGCTCCTAACAAATAAGCCATTTCTGCAGCCTAAACACTGGAATTTTAAAGGTTCATTTCGAATATAGGACAGAACAAGTGAAAAGCTCAAATTTCCAAGTAGATAAAAAGACAATGATCAGCCAGGTGTGGTGGCGCACGCCTTTAATCCCAGCACTTGGGAGGCAGAGGCAGGCAGATCGCTGTGAGTTCAAGGCCAGCCTGGTCTACAGAGTGAGTCCAGGACAGCCAAAGCTACACAGAGAAACCCTGTCTTGAAAAACAAAACAGAAAACCAATTAACCAACCAAAAAAAGACAGTATCACTTAAGGTTCTGAATGGAATCTCTACCAGAACAAAACAAGGAACAAAGAGATTTTCCCCCTTCTCAGTGCTGAGGACAGACTGGATGGAGGGGTTGGAGCGTGCTAGGCAAGCTCTTAACACTGAGTCACAATCACAGCTCCTGAAACATTTGCCACAGCAGGAAACAGTGAGGGTATTCACCACATACGTAGATTGGTGGTCACAGAGACAAGTCAAACTATTATATGTTTCTGTCTTGCTCTGCTACAATATGTGCTTTAATAAAATGAAAGGGCCTGGAGAGCTGTGGTTAAAGGGTTGGGAGACAGTAAGTATTCAGAAGGAAGGAAGGAAGGAAGGAAGGAAGGCAGGCAGGCAGGCAGATAGACAACAGTTTACAAAGAAAGGACTCTGTAGCTGCTAGTCCTGGACCTTGGATACCTAACAAAGTTCAGCCTAACACTCACACTGGGAAAGGGAAGTACATTTCTCAGGGTTCAGAGTAGCAAATACTCAGGGACACACTTAAGGCAAAGCTCACCAGAACGTGCCAGGAAACAAAACTGGCAGAGAACCAGTATGCCAGCCATGAAGGGCAGACAGGAAAAAACTTAGGGAAACAATGGCTGTTGGGTGATTGTACATCGTCTGGACAAATCATCCGTGACCATTAAGGTATACAGGACATCTGTCCCCTAATGCTCCCAGAAAAGGGGACTGTCTTAAGCTCAGCCTGAGTTACTTTATTAAACTGAAAAGCAGTAAGGTGAAGCAAACTATAAACAGAGCTCGACTAACACAATGAGAAACGTGACTCAAGAGCAGACCAAGTCATGCCAACAGGGAGATCTGTTTTTCAACAGACGGCTGCCACTAATTGCTAAGTTCGCTTATTCTTTGTTGTCTCTGTCTCCCTTCTCAGTGTAGTGACCAGCAGATGTTAAACCACTGGGTTTACAAACACAACATTTATAAACAAATACAATGTTTACAAACTTTGATTTCTTAGGGCAAAAATCATGTAATTTACAGTAATCAGAGATGGGTAACAGTTTTTCAAACTGCTAACTTTATAGAATTCCCTTGAATTATTACTTTTTAAAAATCAATCATTTCGCAGTATTTTCACGTTCTGTGACAAAAGACAGAATAAACTACTCACTGTACAGCAGCATAAATCATCTTCAGTGATCAACATCTGCATCCTCAAACTGCCCAGCAACAGTTGGTGTGGTGTCCACCTCCATGCCATCTGAACACAAAGGGATTGCACTTCAGAGGAGCACACTCAACAGGGACGCCAGTGTCCTCCACTGGCAAGAATTAACATGTAACACTGGGCATGGTGGTGCCTGCCTTTAGCCCCAGCACCTGGGAGGCAGCCAGGCAGAGCTCTCTGAGTTTGAGGCCAGCCTAGTTTATGCAGTTAAGTTCCAA
The DNA here is from genome assembly GCF_903995435.1 of Acomys russatus. Taxonomy (NCBI): domain Eukaryota; kingdom Metazoa; phylum Chordata; class Mammalia; order Rodentia; family Muridae; genus Acomys; species Acomys russatus. The sequence goes on along the minus strand of NC_067143.1, from coordinate 49,718,815 downwards.
GCTACAAGTGAAACCCAATCTTAAAAAATAAAATAAGGGCTGGAGCAATGGCTCAGAGGTTAAGAGCACTGACTGTTCTTCCAGAGGTCCTGAGTTCAGTTCCCAGCAACCACATGGTGGCTCACAACCATCTATAATGTGATCTAATGCCCTCTTCTGGCTTACAGGTGTACATGCAGGGAGAGCACTGTATACATAATAATAAATAAATAAATCTTTGAGAAAAAAAAAAAAAAAAACAAACAAACAAACCAAAAACAAAAAAATAAAATAAAAATAAAGCCTGGATTTGAAGCTTTGGGCATTTTGTCTTGTTTTTGAAACAGGGTCTAATGTAGTCCAGTCTGTTCTCAGTTCCTGACCTCTGTCCCCCATGTGATAGGATTACAGGGATGTACCACCATGCCAGGCTATCTCGCAGCTCCAATTCTACTCTTTCTATTTTGAAAACTAAATACCTGAAAAGAGACTGAAAGGAAAATGATAGCTGTGGATTTAAGTCTAGTTAAAATCAGTGCATAACACCTAACATTTACTTTGTAAAGTCACAACATCAAACACACACACACACACACACACACACACACACACACACACACACACACACACACGCAAAGAGCCCACAAATCCTAGGTGGGAGTCAATTTATTATCTTTCCTTCCTTTTTTTCTTTAAAAAAAAAAAAAAAAAAAAATTGGCATGTTTTGCTAAGTAGCCTAGGCTGGCTCAGATTCCCTTGTAGTTCAGGCTCACCTCTCAAGGGCTAGAGTGACAAATATATGCCACCATGTCTGGCTGGTAGGAATTTTCAAATTTATCAACTGTTCATTCTTCACAGAACTATGTAAAGTATGTACTGTTAGACAAATATAAGGCACAGCATAGGAAAAAAAAACAACAACAAACCAGCAGCAGAATTTTATCTCATTATCATCATCTCATGAAAAAGGTGTGGAATGGCAGCTGAAGAGCTGGTTCAGCAGTTAAGAACACTGGCTACTTTTTCAGAGGACCCAGGGTTTAATTCCCAGCACCCACGTGGCAGATCACAACTTTCTGTAATTTTAGTTCCAAGGATCTGACACCCTCTTCTGGCTTCTAAGGGCATCAGCCACAAAAGTGGAGCACAGATACACATTAAAAAAAAAGTGTGGGAAGACAGAAACATTTACAGCTGCTTTCTTTACTTTCTCACTCTATTTGCCTAAAGCCCCCTGGCATCGAACACGCAGACATGTGAATATTACATGCTTGGATGGGACAATCACATGAGCTTACTAGTCTGAGACTAGCATGGGCAATATAGTAAGATACAATTGTTGCCCCCACCAATATCCCACCAATACTCCAAGAACCCAGGCCAATATATCGTATGCATGGAGATACCAATCACAGGCTTATGAGAAAAACGAAAGTGCATCAACACAAAAAAAACTAAAGCCACTTCAAGAATATCCTGTAGCCATTAAAAATAACAAGTATCAAGATGTTACCAGAACATAAAATATTAATATATACTAAACACATATGACAGTGGCAGGCATATTATTTTTGCTGTATAATGGCTTATTTAATACTCTTGCCACTTATCAGCTGTTTGTCCTCAAGCAATGAAGTCTTTCTGCACTTCAGCTGTCTGATGTGTAAAATGGAGACCAAAAACTTATCCAACAAAGTGTTTAGAAGAATTAAATGAGTGAATATGCTGGAGATGGTGGTGCACACCTTTGGTCCCAGCACTAGAGAGGCAGAGGCAGGTGGATCTGAGTTCAAGACCAGCCTGGTTGGTAGAGACACGAGAGAGCGAGAGAGAGAGAGAGCAAGAGAGCGAGAGAGGGAGAGGGAGAGGGAGAGGGAGAGGGAGAGGGAGAGAGAGAGAGAGAGAGAGAGAGAGAGAGAGAGAGAGAGAGAGAGAGAGAGAGAGTGTGTGTGAGAGTGTATGTGTTCCAGATAGCGAAAGCTACATCGAGAAACCCTGTCTCAAAACATAACAAGACAGTAAATATATATAAATACGTTTTAAATCCAGGTGTGGCACATCAGCTTAAGGTTAGAGGGTACAGTACTGCTGACAAGAGGCAAACGACGTCATCCTTTCAGAACTGAAACTGTGTAACGGAGGCTGGAGAAATGAATCAGCAGGCCAAAGTGCTGGCTCTGCAAGCACGATAACCTCGGCCGGCTCCTGTCATGGACCTGGGTCCTAGCTATGTAGCACTGAATGTGGTAGCTCTAGCATTCCCATAGTGAGATGGACATGGGAGGCAAAGATGGGGGAATCACCTCCCAAGCTTAAAGACCAGCTAGCCCAGAGTATGCAAAATAGAAGCAGAAAGAGACCCTGCCTCAACAATGTGGAAAGCAAGCACTAACTCCAAGTTGCCCTTTGATAGCCACACATGTACCACTATCCCATGTGCACATCCTCCTCCTCCCTCTCCTGCCATTAAATAAAAAAATAATGAAGATAGAAAAAAGAGCCTGCTGCTGCATACTACATCCCTGAGTGACGGAACATGGGGGAAAATCAAGCTGACACCAACCTAGTAGCTTCGTCTCTCTGGTTCGCTTTCATAATTCTGGACAGTGCTATCCACATTACCAGAGGAGAAAAGTAATTAGCAGTCTTGCTACAGTAAGTACTGGCCTGGCAAGAAAGGCCCCTGGTGCAATAATGTTAAAGGAGGAACCATTCTTTCTGACCGGATGTCAAACAAGATGGAACTAATGCCTGGTACTATTAACTGGACCACGAGCTTGTGGATGGGTAGGTGATAGGCCCTAGCGATCAGTCTACTACCATGTTGCTAAATAGGCATAGTCAATTCTCTCCTCTCACCACGTAGGTTCCAGAGAGCACTTTTATGTGCTGAGCATCTTGCTGGTCCTATACCATTTGTATAGCTGACACGGTTTTGGAGGTGTGGGTGAACAGGAGGCAAAACAAACAGCAACAAAAACACTCCCATTCAAAACAAAAAACAAAAAGCAACAAAACCACTCTCATTCTTGTGATTCTACATGCGCTTTCTATACTTCAAAGTTTTGTTATCTTCCAGTTTCCAAGAGGAAATATCATTTCTTTCAGGTTTCCCTCATAGCCATTTGTTTACTCTGAGGAGAAAGAGCACTCACCTTCATAATCTCTTACTGAATCTTCTGTTCGGACTCCTGCCATGTTATACTGGCTGCTCACGGACTGCGAAAGCATTCCTTCTAATCGCTCCAATGTGGCTTGCCCTTCTGCGGTTAAATGCGACAGTCCTTCTTCATAGGTATAAAATGTAGGGATGTCCCCCTGTCCCTGTTCTAAACAAACAGAAAGCTTTATTATACAACAGGTGGGAGAAAAGATGGATAATAAATAATGTATCGCTGAAGAAGTACAGGCTTCCAGGAAGATTTCCAGTATTTATTGATGAGGCCATTATTCAAAAGAATTCAAAAATGAAAAGAAAAAAAAAAAGTCCCTGTTCTCTAGGATGAGAAAACACGTAGAAGATAATAAAGTAGTAAATAGTAGTTTCCAGAAAATGGACTTGTGAATCACCAGAAAGACAAGAGGGTGTTTCTAAAATCAACGAGTCCCTTACAAAGGAACACAAATTCATTTGATACTGAACAGATTTTGAATTAACTTATGTTCTGTTTTAAAAATCAGAAAAATCAAGTTGGGCAGTGGTGGTGCCTACCTTTAGTCCCAGCACTCAGGAAGCGGAGGCAGGCAAATCTCTGGGTTCAAGGCCAGCCTGGTCTACAGAGCAAGTTCCAGGACAGCCAGGGCTACACAGAGAAACTCTGTTCCAACAAAACATAACATCTAAAAAATGTAAAAAGGACAAAATAAAACCACTTAAAAAATCTGTAAGAATGTTAGGTGTGGTGGCACATGTCTTTAATCCCAGCACTCGGGAGGCAGAGGCAGGCAGATCACTGAGTTCAAGGCCAGCCTAGTCTACAAAGCGAGTTCAGGACAGCCAATACAACACAGAGAAACCCTGTCTAAAACAAACAAACAAACAAACAAAAACTCTAAGGAGTACATATTCATGTGTGTGAAGAATAATCCCGGAAATGGGTATTCTCAGGCCAGGAACTGGATTCCTATGTAGGAAAGGCCTTTACATACCCAGACTGGTCCCGAGAGGAAATGAAAAAAAGAACAGTTTGTGCCTTAGACTATAGTCTATCAGGCAAGTCAATGTATTCTGGTCTGGAATGGCAAGAAGAAATATTCATAAATAAATGAAGTGTGGTTCTGGGGATAAAGTAAATTGCACTGGCTGTACACTATTTTTATTTTTGGGTTTTTTTGTTTTGTTTTGTTTTTCAACCCAGGGTTTCTCTGTGTAGCCTTAGCTGTCCTGGACTCACTTTGTAGACCAGGCTAGCCTCGAACTCACAGAGATCCACCTGCTTCTGCCTCCTGGGATTTAATCCTGCTGGGATTAAAGGTGTGCACCACTGCCGCCCAGCTGTATGCTATTTTTAAAAAATGTGTTGAATAAAGTGTATCAACAGGACTCTAGAGAGATGATCCAGTGGCTTAAAAACATTTGCTGTTCTTTTTGCTTGCTTGTTTATTTTGTTTTTGTTCTTCGTGACAGGGTTTCTCTGTGTAGCCTTGGCTGTCCTGGACTCCCTTTGTAGACCAGACTGACCTTGAACTCAGAGCAATCTACCTGCCTCTGTATTCTGAGTGCTGAGATTAAAGAGTGTGCACCACCATGGCCGGCACATTTGCTGTTCTTACAGAGGAGTGCAGCTTGGTTCCCAGCACCCGCTGGCAGTTCACAACTGTAATTCTAGTTCTGGGGGTTCCAATACCCTTTTCTGGCCTCTGAGAGCACTAGGCACAGATGTGGTACACACATACAAATCCAAGCACAACACTCATACACATAAACAAATTTAAAAAACAATTTTAAAGAGATGCAGATGAACAGACTCTCAATGGGTAGGGAATGGGAACAGCCAACTCAGCCTAAAGCAAGCTCCTGACTACCCACCTCCTAGCTGTCGCTTTCTTTCCTGTTTCTGTTGTCCATTCCCACCCCTAATAATGCTGTTGTTTGAGACTGGGAAATACATTCGCTTTCTCAATTTGTCCGCTGCAAGGGCCCAGAAATCTTACACTGGTTACTTTATGGAGATACAAAAACTTAAAATATTGTGCCCTTAGTACAAGTGCATGCTTAGAACGAAACACTAACACCAGTATTAAGACCCAAGTCACTAACCATGGGCTTCCACATCGTATTCTTCTCCATCATAGTCATCCGAGTCGTCATCCTCAGGGTCTGGATGCAAGGCCTGGCACTCACACATAGCACTGAACATCGCCTCCACTAAAAGACATTAAATTGTAACTAATATTTTTTTCCCCAGTGAACCACATAGTTTTAGAATAAATATAACCACCACTGCACAGCCTATTCCAAAGTACCTGAGACAATGAGTAAGTCACAAATTAAGAGTTCAGGACATTATGAGATCTCTTCACGGGCGGTTTAATTTAAGGAAAAAGGTCAAGCCAGGTGTTGTGGCTCATGTCTTTGATCACAGCACTCAGGAGACAGAAACAAATGGATTTCTCTGAGTTAGAGTCCAGCCTGATCTACATAGTAAGTTCTAGGATGGCCAAGACTATAGAGACACCCTGGTTTGTTCCTATTGTTGTTTTGTTTTTAAATGAAAGAGAAAAGGAAATTAAAAAAAAGGTCAGAGTTGTTGGTCACGCTGCTGATTAGGATAAAGCCCCTGTCACATGCCAGGGCACTTTGTAACGCCTCAGCACTTTCAACTTTGGAAGTAGAAGTGCTTCTAACAGGTGAGATTCAGTCAGCAACAATAAAACTAACCAGAATCCTCCTTGCACAAAATACATGGGGTACCATGCTGTTTACAGTATTCTTACTATATTTACAGTATGTGACATTACTAAGTACCTGCTCCTCAATGATTTAAAGGAGATTAAAATGAAGATAAAACAATAGAACGGAGGCAACCACAGAGAAGGTGAGCGGTGTGTGTGCATCGATGGGAGACAGGAACACACAGAGATCGTGTCACAACACTCACATGCTGACTTATCACTGGGCACAAATCTAAACTCAGTAATGGGTTCAATATCATCACCACTGTCTTCCTCATCTTCATCAGAGAGAGCTTCTTTTGATTCTTCTACAAAAGGAATGAAAACAATCTTTTTAGACATTAAACTTTTTTTAAGGCTTTACTTACGTGTGCCTGAATAAGCTTATGTGTACAGTATGCAAGCAGGAGGCAGAAGAGGCCATCAGATGAGTCACGGAACGTGGGTCCCTGGAACCCTAACTCTGGTCCTCTGAGAGAGCAGCAGGAGCCTGAACTGCTGGTCCATCTCTCCAGTCTCAAGGAATAAACATTTTTAAATATTTACCTGAAATTTTTAAAGAGACTGAAACTAGATCCTGATAGTGTGTACCTAAAATACTTGAACTTGAGAAGAAACAAATATGTACATAAACATTTTAGTAAAAGGCTAGGAATTTATTGGTATATCTGAATGCTGCAATTCAGCTTTTCTGATGGTTTTTCAGAGTTGGGAAGGTACTCAGCAGCACAGGACTTGTAACCCCTGCAAGTGCAGCACTAACAGATGAGACCACCTCAACTTCATGAAAGCTAACTGACCAACAGATAACACACACACCCTGGGGCTGAAATCACAGTTTAGTGGCAGAATAGTCATTTTGCACAGGAGGTTCTCGGTTCAAGTCCCTGCACTGGAAAAATGAACAAACAGTGCTATATACGTACCAACAGATATATTTTAAAGAGGAACTAGATGAAAAAGCTAGTCATAGAATATATAATACCATTTACATTAAACATTTAAACATAAAACCATTACATTGCTGGGCGTGGTGGCGCACGCCTTTAATCCCAGCACTTGGGAGGCAGAGGCAGGTGGATCGCTGAGTTTGAGACCAGCCTAGTCTTCAAATCGAGTCCAGGAGCAAAGGCAACACAGAGAGACCCTGTCTCAAAAAACCAACAAAACAAACAAACAAATGATGGACTGATGAGGTGGCTCAGCAGGTAGAAGCACTTGCTGCTTCAGGCAGACGACGCTGAGTTGGACCCCCAGAGCCCATTTAAAGGTGGAAAGAACCAACTCCACAAAGTCAGTCTGGGCTGCACATGTACACGCACATACACACACCACAGACAAATACAAACACACATTGAGCCAGGTGTAGATGTGGTGGAGCACACCCACAGTCCAGCCACTCAGGAGGGAGATGGAGGAAGAGTCAAAGTTAGATGCCAACTGAGGCAATATAGCTAGACCATCTCAAAATTACACACACACACACACACACACACACACACACACACACACACACACACGGCTGGGGATACAACTCAGTGGTAGACTGCATGCCTAGCAATGTTCAAAGCCCTGAGTTCCAATCCCTAGCCATGGCAAAGAAGAAAAAAATAAACTTTTATATTTAAAGTTAGCATTAAAGGAAAACTTAAATCATCCATGCAGATGAAGAAAAACATTAACACTTGTTAATGCAGTAAATCTACTTGCAGGAGTGTCAGTTTTTCATCACTGTGACAACATACTGAGCATTCCACAGAAAGGAGAAGAAGTGATGTTTGCCCCACTGCAGTCCCGGTGGAGGGCATGAGATGAGGCAGAGCTGCTTCCTTCATGGCAGCCAGGAAGCAGAGTGCAGAAAAGGAAGAGAGGGAGGGAACGTGAACATCAGGGTTTCTCTGTGTAGCCTTGGCGGTCCTGGAGTTACTTTGTAGACCAGGCTGGCCTTGAACTCACAGAGGTCCGCCTCCTGAGTACTGGGATTAAAGCTGTGCGCCACCATGCCTGGCTTTTTTTGTTTTGTTTTGTTTATTTTGTTTTGTGTTTTGTTTTTTTTGAGACAGGGTCTCTCACTGAAGCTAGAGCTCATAGTTTTGTGAGATTAGCTGGTCATCAGACCCTGGGATCTGCCTGTCTCTGATCCTGCAGAGCTGGGGTAAAAGGCAGTTTCTACACGGGTGCTGGGAATGCAAATCCAGGTCTTTGTACTTATACAGGTAAGAACTGAACCCACCCAGCGTCTATACTGTAGAAATATTCACTATTTAAATTCTCTTTTTGTTTTGTTTTATTTTTAATATTTTATTTAATTTTATTTATGTCTGTTCGTGTGGGAATGTCAGATCTTGGAGTTACAGACAGTTGTGAGCTGCCATGTGGGTGGTGGGAATTGAACCTGGGTCCTTTGGAAGAGCAGGCAGTGCTCTTAACCACTGAGCCATCTCTCCAGCCCCACTATTTAAATTTACTTACAGTCTTAGGAACCTACTTTAAGGCCATGAATAGAAAGAAATGCAGGAAACTGTTGGTATTGTCAGTAAAGCCCTTAGCTAGTATACGTGAGGCCCCAGGTTGAAGCCTCAGCATGAACAGAAGCCAAAAGCATCCGGCTCCTGACAGAAGGAGGCTCACCACACAGTGAAGGTTAGTCATCAGCCTGTGCTGCTACCAGGAATTAGGAGACCCTTTAGGAGATGAGGCCATGTGGAAAGTGAGACCAGCATAATCCTCTAGAGATTGTGTTTTTTAGTGAAACGGAGACTCATGAGAAAATGACTTGCCTGGCAAGTAAGGCACAGCTCACTTCCTGTGGGTGCTTGATCCTTGTACCTAGTGCTGCTGAATACCTACCTCACCACACTTGCTGGAGAAGCACCTTTGCTCAGCGCCAATGCTGGACACTCTTTAGGGACATTACACAACACCATGCATTTTGGTTTTGGTGGTGGAGCTTGAATTAGGGCTTCACAGATGCTAAACATGTATTATTACATCATGGAGCCAACCCCCAGCTCCAACACACCAGCATTTGGGATTGATTGACATGAGTATTTTTAAAGTTTTGCATTTCAAACAACCCCTAATTGTCTTGTTTAAAGCTATGGTTAGGCTCTTGAGTGTTGCTCAAAGGCCCATACATTAAAAGTCTAGTCACCAGCCCATGGGGGGAGCAGGAGGGGGAATCTTTAGACGATGAGGATCTAGGCTTAAGCTCAAAGGGGATGGGGCCTCCGGGCCTTCTACGCTTTGCTTCCTGGCGGTCATAACGTGAACAGGCCTTCTGTTTACTACCTCAAAGTCTCAAGCATGTGCTCTTGCCTGATGCGCTGCTCCAGCACAGGTCCAAGGGAATAGGGCTACATGAGAATGGGCTAAAATCTGTGACTCAAGCCAAAACAAACTCCTTATTAAATTGATAATCTAAGGTCTTTGTCATAGCAACAGTACGCTGATTAGCAATTATAAAACTCGTAATTGCGGAGCTGGAGAGATGGCTCAGCGGTTAAGAGCACTGTCTGTTCTTCCAGAGGTCCTGAGTTCAATTCCCAGCAACCACATGGTGGCTCACAACCATCTATGCCTTCTAATGCCCTCTTCTGGTATACAGGTGTACATGCAGATAGACCATATACATAAAATAAATAAATAAAATCATTTAAAAAAATAAAAATAAAACTCGTAATTGCATTTACTTAGTGTTATGATTGGAGTCTAAAATGTCCCCACAGCCACATGTTTTGAACCCGTTGCCCAGCCTTGAAGGCTCTACCCACCCCTGGTTGTGGTTCTACTCTGGACTCTCCCCCCCCCCCCCAGACAGGGTTTTTCCGTGTTAGCCTTGGCTGTCCTGAACTCACTTTGTAGACCAGGCTGGCCTCGAACTCACAGCGATCCACCTGCCTCTGCCTCCCAAGTGCTGGGATTAAAGGCGTGTGCCACCACACCTGGCTCTACTCTGGACTCTTATTCCTAGTCCTCTGCCAAGTGGACAGCTACTGCCTGCCGTGTGTTCTCCACCACAAAGGACCGAGGCATCTCTGAAATTGGGAGCCAAAACCAAAAACCCTTTACCTTCTTCTGTCAAGTGAGAGGACTTTGTACTCCAAAAGGTCTGAAGAACTTTTAACATTTCCTTACCCTGTTTCAAATTTCATTATATTTTCATCTATCTTTGAATATTTTCCAAGAGCAAGAATTTGAAATCTTATAGTGAGAATGGTTTTGGAAAGCTGGATTAGTTAATATTAATAAGGTATGGCTTGCTAGAGCTCTAAAAATTAGTAACTAGTGCTCAAAACTAAATATAGGTGATTATATCTGGAGCCAAGAGAAAACTTCAATTTGAAGGTGTAGAAACAAATGAAATAGGAGTGTTTGTTATACATGATTTCAGAGAAAAGCTACTATTGTCTTAAAATTAACAATGTCCTCATATTTTCATCAGCAATAAAACTTGGGAACTCTAATGCAGGGCTTCTGAGCCGCAACACTACTGACATTTGTACTGCATCATTTTCACTGTGGGGGATCTGGCACCTATTAGATCCCAGTAGCACCCCTCCTTCGCCGGGGAAAAGTTCACTGACCAACATCAGCACAGAAAGGAAGGAGCGGAAACACTTTAAATTCTCCCCACCCACCTATTGAGAACCACTACTGTAACAAAATAAAAACAATTCTGGAGAACACCTGTAATCCCAGCACTCAGGAGGCACAGGCAGGTGGGTCTGTAAGTTTGAGGCCAGCCTGGTCTACAAAGCCCGAGAGCCAACTCAGTGGTTAAGAGTGCTGCTGCGTGTGTTGGTGAGTGAGAACAGCTCCCGTAAGCTTGTGTGCTTCAGTCCTCAGTTGGAGGAACTGTTGGGAAGGATCAGGAGGCGTGGCCTTGTGGAAGAACTGTGTCTCTGGGGACAGGCTTTGAGGTTTCACAACACCCCTGCCATTCCACTGTACTTCTCTGCCTTCTCTTGTGGGTTGGGATGTGCACTCTCAGCTGCTCTGCCGCCATGCCACAGACTCTAACCATCTGCAACTTTAAGTCCAATTAAACACTTTTTATCTTTAGTTGCTGGTCATGGTGCTTTGGCACAGAAATAGAAGAGCAGCTAAAACACAGCTCTAGAAGTTCAGTTCTTGAAGTAATTCCATCTCTAAGGAATCTAATGCCCTCTTCTGTCTTCTGCAGGCACCCACACACATGGCATATATTCACACAGACAAACACGCATACAAGCAGTCTGTACCTCCAGTTCTAGGAGATCTTACGCCCTTTTCTGACTTCTGCTGGCACCAGTCACACACATTGCACACAGACATAAATGCAGGGGAAACCCTTGCCCAAATACACATCCTTTTAGATAAATAAAAACTATTCTGTCTTAAAATTCTAGAAAGGCAGAATATATTGGTACTTTTAGAAGGAGAGGGAAAGAGCAGTTAAGACATCCAATATTAACAGAAGGCTTCTATGTACAAATATATAAAAATAAAAGCCGGGCACATACAAAACCAATGGCCATTAAAAGAAATTCAAATGGTCAAATTACTTTAGATAATTAATTTAGCTTAATATGCTATTATCCACTATGGGTCAATGGCTTCAAATCGACATTGATTATTATCAAAGACTGCTGCTTAGATAGGAAAGGTGGTGTACACCTAAAGTAGCTGAGATGAGGACTGTTAATCAAAGCCAGGAGTTCAGGGCCAACCTGAGCAACTGTAAGACTTCATCTCAAACAAACATTGCCTTTAAACATATACTTTGCTATGAAAGGAAGCACTAAGCTAAGTTATAGCATACATACCTCCGTATCTGGCATTCACCATAACATACAAATGTTCTCGAGGATAAGCATTTGGGTCCCTGGAAATTGCATGTAAACTAATGGTGGGGTATTCCAGTGAGAATCCTAATCCAGAACCATCTAACCAAGACAGGCGGCTGAAAAACATGTTTTAGGCAAATCATTTTTAAAAATTAAATCGTAATTTAATATCTCAAAGTTCATAAAGGTTCAATCTGAACATTTTTATGCACAGCAAGAAATTTAAGCTTATTGACAATATTAGAAATATTCCTAAAATAAGGAAATTTAGTAACAAGAACTGAACTTTCTCTTCTATGGTTTCTTTTTCTCTAGCTATAAATTCAAAAAGATTTGCGAGGCAACTCTTTTCAGGCCCTCTGTGGCCACTGGTGGAGGCCAGAGGAGAGCACCAGATTCTTAACACTCTTCTTGCTTTACTGCCTCCACATTCCAAGTGCTGGGACTACAAGGCTGTAACACATGCCCAGCTTCATCCTACTTCTGTACAGAGAGCCCTGGCAAGCTGACCATGGCTCACAGCTATGACATGAGCTGATTTAGGACAAGTGCCAGAAATCTGAGGCTAACCTGGAATTCACTAATTCCAGGCTGGTCTGGGCTACAAGACAGTCCAGGTCTCAAAACCAACCAACCAAACAGACAAACAAACCAAACCAACCCCCCAAAACAAAAAGGAAACAAAACACAACTTAGGTGCCAACATACACCTTTAATCCTAGCACTTAGAAGGCAGAGGCAGGTAGATCTCTGTGTGTTCAAAGCCCATCTGGTCTACATAGCAGTTCCAGGTCAGTCAAGGCTACACAGTAACGCCCTGTCTAAAATAACAACAAAAACAATCTTCCTTTAGGCAGGAGCAATGATAGAGTAGCATTCTAAAACCATCCATGGTCGGTTTAAGACGACACTAAATCCTATGCCTCAGGAACTCCCCACCTCTAAGGAAAGCAATGTCTAATGGTATAACCCAAGTGTGTAACACAACCCTCAGCAACAGCATTACCAAAAGCAAAGGCGTATGTTAGACTGTGGTGGTAAGTGTGCAACTCTAAACACACGATGATGATGATGATGATTAAGACAAGGTCTCTCGGGCTGGAGAGATGGCTCAGTGGTTAAGGGCACCACCTGCTCTTCCAGAGGTCCTGAGTTCAATTCCCAGCAACCACATGTTGGCTCACAACCATCTATAGTGTTATCTGATGCCCTCTTCTGCAGACAAAGCACTCATATGCAATAAATAAATCTTAAAAAAAAAAAAGACAGGGTCTCTCTGTACAGCCCTGGCTGGCCTCAAACGCAGAGACAGATCCGCTCGGGCGCTGGGATTAAAGGTGTGTGCTATCATTGTCTGGCCATACTATGACTATTCAATGGTATAATTAAAAGTTAAAAGCAAGAAAAGACGCAGTTGTCGGGAAGAACTCCACCCATTAGGCTTATTTGAAGGGAAAAAGAGGGTTAAGGTGACAAAGTTTAAATAGCAAAGTAATAAAAGTTTGAAGAATTGTTTCATCCCCACTGCTTCGATAGGAAGATTTTTTATGTGAGTGACTGCGCTGCACACACCTTTCCCACTTACTGTTCTTCTCTTAGTGCTCATGGGTGCCAATAGCCCAAGCAAACCATGTTCCTTTCTCCGCTCCAAAATCTACTGACATGAACACAGTTCAGAATGGAGAACCCCAGATTTACAAGGCCAAAATAATTTCAAGTACTCAGAGCCACATAACCATTATTAATTCCATTGGGCAGTGGGAAAAGTTGGCATCTAAATCGAATCAGTGCCTGGCAAATTATGGCCTTTGGTTTAAAGGCCAAAATTGTTCTGTGGCATTCCTAAGGATGACGGCACGTTGTCTCAGCACAGCGCTCCTACGGGCTCTGAGAAGTGCAAAGAAATGGGTTTGACACTTGAAGCCACTTACTTGACTTTAAGTTCTACTTTTTAAAAAGTCTCTCCTAAAAAAAAAACAAAAAACAAAAAACAAAAACCTCTCCTCACATATTCTAGAAGGAAAAGACTCCAAAACCAAAATATATAATTAGCTATGACCAATCATAAAAACCAAAACCACATGTGTCATTAATGTAAGGACAAGAACTACAAGCGCAGTAAACAAAGTTACCAAACGTTTTGTTGGCCAGGCATGGTGCTGCACCCCTTTAATCCCAGCACTTGGGAGGCAGAGAAGATGGATCACTGTGAGTTCGAAGCCAGCCTGCCCTACAAAGTGAGTCCAGGACAGCCAAGGTTAACATAGAAACCCTGTCTTGAAAAACCGAAACCAAAATCAGCCAAACAAACGAACAATAACAAAATCCAATGTTTTGTTAAACTCTGATACTTGCCGGGCGTGGTGGCTCACGCCTTTAATCCCAGCACTCGGGAGGCAGAGGCAGGCGGATCGCTGTGAGTTCAAGGCCAGCCTGGTCTACAAAGCGAGTCCAGGACAGCCAAGGCTACACAGAGAAACCCTGTCTCGAAAAACCAAAAAAAAAAAAAAATAAAAAAAATAAACTCTGATACTTACAAATAAGTACCATCAGTGCCTTTTATTTCTGGTTAAGTGTTAAAAACAGCACTGGAAGGTAAAAGAGACCTTGAATCTGAGCTGACTTAATTAATTTAAAAATAATTTGGGGATGAAATACAAAAAAAACCATGTTTCTAAGCTCAAAGTACCTGTTTTTAATTTAAGTACAAATTTTACCCATCGTGAGCTACTCGTGCCCTTTTATCCTTCTTATTTGGATAATCACTTACCTTCTTATAAAAACAAAGCTCTGTAGTCTGGAGAGAAAATAGTGCTCAAGGCACTTGCTTCTCTTTGTAGAGGACCATGGTTCAATTTTCAGTGCCTACATGGTAGCTCACAATAAGTCCAGAGCATGCAATGCCTTCTTCTGACCTCAGCGGACACCAGACACACATGTGGTACACACATACATGCAGGCAAAACATTCACGCACGGAATAAAATAAGTCTGAAAACAAAACAGCTCCTAAACTCTGAAAATGAGCCCAGGAGTTCTGTATCTCTAAAGACACGTGCAGGAAGCTATTTCCTTAGAGCCAACTTCAAGACCCTTTCTCTCTGGATTCTGTCCTGAAAATTAATTTTAAAGTTAAAAAAAAAAAAAAAGAATTATTTATTAGGTATACAGTGCTCTGCCTGCAGGTATATTTAAAATAAGATTATACAATGAGATATACTTTCTGCATATGGTAACTATGTGGTTGTCCTTGGTCTTCTGAGGAAGATGCTAAGGTATTTACATGTGAAGTTAAAAGATGTCTGCAACTCTCAAACAGCTCAAAGAAGAAGGCAAAATGTTAACTATTAACGATTCTTGCTTAAAAATTTAGATTAACTGGGTGTGGTGGCACACACCTTTAGAACCAACACTCAAGAGAGGTGAGGCAGTCAGATTTCTGTGAGTTCGAGGCCAGCCTGATCTACAAAGGGAGTACAGACCAACCAAGACGATACAGAGAAACCCTGTCTCAGAAAAACAAACAAATAAATTAGATTGAAGTATATGAGAGTTTTGCCACATGTATGTGCACTATATGTGCCTGGTGCCCACAGAGGTCAGAGAGGGTGGCAGATGTCCTGGGACTGAAGTTAGAAACCATGATGAGCCACATGTGCAAAGTGAGCCGGAGTCCTCTTCAAGAACAACAAATGCTCTTAAATACCGAGCCATTTCTCCAGCCTTCAATTAATCAATCTTTATAAAAGTATACAGGTATTAACAACACTTGTATCTTTTCAGCTTTAAAATTTCCAAAATGCAAAATCATATACAAGACTCCCCCACAAGAGAATTATAGAAAAACCACCAGTATGGTGGCAGCACGCACCTTTATTCTCAGCACTCGGGAGGCAGAGGCAGGAGGATCTCTTTGAGTTCCAGGTGAGTCAGGACTAGAGACCTTTTCTTAAGTAAAACCAACAACCAAAACTCATTTTACATAATGTGATGGCTGTTGTTGGTTGTCAACTTGACTATAACTGGAATTAACTGAAATCTAAAAATGGCAGGCACACCAGTGAGGGATTTTTCCCACTCCTTACTTTGAAGTAAGAAGATCCCCCTTTAATCCAGATCTTGAGGCAGGAAGACACATGCCTTTAATCCAGGACTTGAGGTGGAATCCCAGAGTCTACTACAGATCCGCTGAGACACCCAGCCTCTTGGACTGAGCAACTTCTGGATTTTTGGACTTTCCATTCATAGTAGCCATCACTGGACGTGCTGGACGACAGCCTGAAGGCATTCTAGAAAGTCTTCTCTCTCTCTCTCTCTCTCTCTCTCTCTCTCTCTCTCTCTCTCTCTCTCTCTCTCTCACACACACACACACACACACACACACACACACACACACACAACAAAGACAGATGGTGGTGGGTCATGCCTACTACTGAGTCCGGGGTATAAAAGTGCTAAACAAAGCAAAACCAAACAACTCTTCCTTTAAGTAATCCTGACAGTGAACAAAGCCTGGGTGTTTAGCCACTAACCAGAAATATGAGGGAAAGCAAGTTTGAGGTGAAAGGGGTGATGAGTTTGTTGGTGTGTGTGCAGAGTAGTTGAGAGAGAGAGGGAGGGCGGAAGAGAGGGAGGGTGGGTAATTCATTCTCTAGGTTCTGTTACTTTGGAGAACCCTGACTAATACACATGGATAAATAAAAAGGATCTTGTCAAAGTTAGGAATGGGTCTGTGTTCCATACTCCATGCATAAAAGAAATTGTTGCTGAGATCACCAATGATTTGACTGCTAATACTCAACAGATGTTTTCCAGTTTAATCTCTGACAGCTGATTCCCTTCAGTCTTTTCTCAAAAGACTCACCATTTATTTATTTATTTATTTGGTCTTTTTTTGAGACAGGGTTTCTCTTTGTAGCCTTGGCTGTCCTGTACTCACTTTATAGACCAGTCTGGCCTCGAACTCATAGTGCTGCTGCCTCCAGAGTGCTGGGATTAAAGGCATGAGCCACTACGCCCAGCCCCTCTTTAAGATTTATTTATTTATTAAGTATACAGTTTTTTGCTTGCATGTACCCTGCACACCAAAAGCAGGCATCAGATCTCATTATAGATGGTTGTGAGCCACCATGTGGTTGCTGGGAATTAAACTCAGGACTTTTGGAAGAGCAGGCAGTGCTCTTAACCTCTGAGCCATCTCTCCAGCCCCAAGACTCACCTCTTAATGCAAGTGTATCTCCAAGGCCTTCTCCTTGGCCCTCTCTTCTGGTTTACCTAGTCTACTCCCATGAGTGTGTTAACACCTACTCATTTCCAAATCTCCCTCCTAAGATACAAACTCAGAAGCCCAACTACTCTGCACACATACCAACCAAACTCATCGCCCACTTCAGCCCAAACTTGCTTTCCCTCAAGTATGTACTTCCGGTCAGTGTCTAACCATCCAGGCTTTGTCCTACTTTTACACCCCGGATTCTGTAGTAGACACAATCTTCGTCCCTAAGAAATTTGTTCCCAGTGCCATCGTAGTGAATAGCAGAAGGGACTCTTGAGTGTAATTAAAGTAACTAATCAAGTGACAGCGAAATAATGGAGCCAACTTGGATTTTCTAGCCAGGCCCAATGTCCTAACATGAGCTCTTAAAAGAAGATAGATTTCCTCTTAAGGACAGGAAGGTAGGTGTGTGTGTGTGTGTGTGTGTGTGTGTGTGTGTGTTGCCTATTTTGTTAAGTATAAAGTGCTGCAGTCAGTCGAATTTCCTCTTAAAGACAGGAAGGTGTGTGTGTGTGTGTGTGTGTGTGTGTGTGTGTGTGTGTGTGTGTGTGTGTGTTGCCTATTTTGTTAAGTACAAAGTGCTGCAGGTAGTCGAATAAAAGAATTCTTTCCAGGACCCACACATTCAGGAGTTGGGTTCCACTGGTTAAGACCCCGCCCTGCCCTGGGCGTGGTGTTATATGCCTTTAATCTCAGCACTCGGGAGGCAGAGGCAGGCGGATCGCTGTGAGTTCGAGGCCAGCCTGGTCTACAAAGTGAGTCCAGGGGAGGGAGGGAGGGAAGGAGGAAAAGAGGGAGAGAGGGAATAAAAAAGACCCCGCCCTGTGTGGGCCCAAAGATGCTCCTTTTCCCCACCCACACCTAAAACAGAAAATCCAAGCTCATTAACCAAACCTCCTAAACCCTTCACAATCGCCTCTTAACTCCATAGTCCACGCAGGGAAACCATCTAGCTCACAAGATCATTCAGAAAGCCAGGCACATTCAAAACTCACCGAAGCTCTGCAAACACAGAACTAAACGTGACCCTGCGCCAGGCCTCCAGCACAAATCGTTAAGGAGAAACATCATCTAGAGAACAGATCAAGCTGAGCTCGGTAGAAGGGGCCCCCACTCAGGCCCCATACTAACAACGTCGGCCGGCGACCCCGTCCCCCCACCGCAGCATCCCGAGGTCGCGCCTTAGGGAGAAAGACGCCCCCGAGGGAGGCCTGCCCCGGAGCCAGAGAACCCTACCTCTCCGCAATGTAAAGGGTGCCGGTGCCAAGCCCCTTCCCGTTCAGCACAGCCTCGGTGTCCGGCTGCTGCAGACGGAGCCCGTCTGTCGACCCAGGAGGCGGGAAGCTTTTGAGGAAGCTCATTGCTGGTGAAAGCATAGTTCTACACGACTAGAGAAAGCCGAGCACCGCAATCCCGGCTCTCAACGAGCTACCCCGGAAGCAGTACCATATCCCGGAAGAACAATTTCCTGCGCGCTAGACATGCCGTACTGTGGACCATAGAGATGGGACGCTCTAGGCCAACAGAGGACCGGAGTGAGCCGGCTGGCTTTTGTCACGTGGTACTGTTTCCCTTCTCCCGCTCCTCTGAGGAGGCTTAGAATAACTGAATGTTTTCTCTATGGTTCTACTTCAAGGTCGTCACAACCCTGAAAGAGAATATATGAAGAATACGGTGCCTCTCCCGACAAAAAGCGGGAACGGCGCCTAGGCACCAGGAAGAAGATGCACAGAAATAGAAACCGCACTCACCTGGAGGGCAGAAGTCTCCGGGTTGGGTGCACGATTCTCCCCTGCTCCTGCCTCATCGGGCCTGTCATCCTTGGCTTTACACAGCCATTCACTGTCAGACAGTTCGAGCGCCCCATCCCCAAGCGTCAGCCCATGGGAGCACAAAGAGGGTACTTTAATTGATCGACAGCGCGCCAATTCAGTCAAAGGACAGAGTCCATGGGAAAGGTAGCCAGCCATTGATCGGAAACTCTTGCCTCACCTGCTCGCTAGGCTCCAAAGAGTGGGAGCAGTGAGAACGTACAGGTTTAGCAAACAGAAACCAGTAACCGAGGGCTACCTGCCACACAGCGTAAGCACTTTTACCTTTTATTTCTTCGTGGGTTCTTTTTGTTCGTTGTTTTTGAGACAGGGCTTCCCTATGCAGCCCAGGCTGGCCTCCAGTACATAATCGACCTACGCCTTACTCTGGGGTACTAGAACTATTACAGGCATGCATCACCACACTGCACAATTCATTTTTCCTTCTTTTTTTTTAATAATTAAAAAAAAAAAGATTTCTTTCTTGATTATGTATACAGTGCTCTGTCTGCACGTACACCTACATGTGAGAAGCGGGCATCAGATCCCATTATAGATGGTTGTGAGCCACCATGTGGTTGCTGGGAATTGAACCCAGGACCTCTGGAGGCGCAGTCAGTCAGTACTCTTAACTTCTGAGCCATCTCTCCAGCCCCATTTTTTTTCTTTATGTTAAATAATATGAATAAGTTTTCTATTATTGACCCCCCCCCTTTTTTTTGTTTTTGTTTTTGTTTTTCGAGTCAGGGTTTCTCTGTGTAACCTTGGCTGTTCTGGACTCACTTTGTAGACCAGGCTGTCCTCGAACTCACACCGATCCGCCTGCCTCTGCCTCCCGAGTGCTGGGATTAAAGGCGTGCACCACCACGTCCTGCTGTTGTGTTGTTATGTTGGTGTTGGTTTTGGTTTTTCAAGACAGGGTTTCTCTGTATAGCTCAGGCTGTCCTGGAACTCACTCTGTAGACCAGCCTGGTCTTGAACTCATAGAGATCCACCTGCCTCTGCCTCCTAAATGCTGGAATTAAAGGCCTACGCCACCATGCCTGGGTTTTTTTTTTTTTTTTCCTAAGATTTATTTTTATTTGTTAAATCTGTGTCCCTTTGAGTGCAGGTGCCCATAGAATAGGGCATTGGATCTCCTAGAACTCAAGTTACAGAGAGGTGAACTGCCTGCATGATGTGAAGGTGTAGACAAGGAAAACACAAAGAAGACACATTAAATCTCATTTCTGAACTTCCAGTTTAAAGGTGGAGCCTGGTGTGGTAGTACACGCCTTTAATCCCAGCATTTGGGAGGCACAGGCAGGTCTACAAAGTGAGTCTAGGACAGGCAGGGATATTACACGGAGAAACCCTGTCGCGGAAAAACAAAAAACAGACAAGCAAAGACAAAGTTGATAGGTGTAGTGTCTAAGTTGGGAAATTCAGAAAGAGGTTTTCAAAGTACGTTACTAGGGTAGCAGATAGAGTCCAGGCAGAGCACTGGACTAGCATGTATGAGGTCCAGGGTTGAATCCCCAGTACTGAAAAAAGAAAAAAAAAAAGTAGCCTATGAATCTAATTTGAGAAATGATTAATCTGAGACTTCCCCTAAGACATTTATTTGGTGAAACAACCAGTGCTTTGCTCCGAAATGGAGTCCCCCATGTATGACAAGAGAGGACTGGCTGAAACCAGTATAATAATTTCTCTTAACTTATCTTAGTCTTCAGAGTCATTCTTCCATAGAAACAGCCCAATAGCAAAGCCTTTTGTTGTTGTTGTTGTTTTGTTTTGTTTTTTTTGAGACAGGGTTTCTCTGTGTAGCCTTGGCTGTCCTGGACTTTCTTTGTAGACCAGGCTGGCCTCGAACTCACAGAGGTCCACCTGCCTCCGCCACCCAAGTGCTGGGATTAAAGGCCTGTGCAGCACGCCTGGCTAATTATTGCTATTGCGACATCAGCATTTAATGTGAACTATCACCTGGAAACAACTGACAGCGGCCTATACAGATAAGCGGGTTATAAAGGTTACTGCCTTTCGGTAATAGTAAGAGCTAAGCTTATAAACCCATTCTTAATAGATCAGAATTACTATTATTACAACAGTCTTTTGTTTTAGCCCCTGTAGGAGAATAAAATCTGTTTTGTTTGTAATAAAATCTGTTTTGTTTGGAGAGATCATAGTATAATTACAGGTGCCCCACTAGCAAAAAGAATGTTAAAGAGCAGAAAAAATAGACACTCAATAGAAAAACCAGAAAACGACAGCAGTGTGGGTGGGGTTCTCCTGTTTTCTCAGCTTTCTGAAACATTTTCTGATGATGGAGTTGAGCTGTTGCCATAGAGCCTGTTCGATTCTTGGAACTTCTCTTAGAAGCTAGTGGACTTACAGACAGTTGTTAGCTGCCATGTGGGTGCTGGGATTTGAACTCAGGACCTCAGGAAGAGCAGCCAGTGCTCTTAAGCACTGAGCCATCTCTCCAGCCCCCAAAATTAAGTTTTTATACTTTTTGTTTGTTTTTTTCCCAAGACAGGGTTTCTCTGTGTAGCCTTGGCTGTCCTAGAACTCACTCTGTAGACCAGGCTGGCCTCAAAACTCACAGAGATCCTCTTACCTCTGTCTCCTGAGTGCTGGAATCAAAGGCATGTGCCACTACTGCCCGGCTTGGTTGTTGTTGTTATTATATTAATTTTTTATTATTTTTACTATTTTTTTATTATGACAATTGACATATACTAAGTGAAAAAATGACAAGTATTATAATAAAACATTTTGAAAAGAAAGTTACACAGTTAGGCCAATAGCTGCTATAAAATGGCTTAGGTTTGTCTTATTACACTGAGAATTCTGATCAGACTGTAATGAGACATTTGTTTTTGTTTTTTTTAATTAATTATGTATACAGTGCTCTGCTTGCATGTATACCTGCATGCCAGAAGAGGGCACCAAATCACATTATAGATGGTTGTGAGCCACCATGTGGTTGCTGGGAATTGAACTCAGGAAGTCTGGAGGAGCTTAACCTCTGCGCCATCTCTCCGGTCCCCAATATTTGTTATTTTTAATAATTCCATGATATGTTCATTTTAAACACTGAAAATAAAGCAAGAAACAATTAAAGGACAGATTAAACAGGAACACGATCATCTTTTTCATCCTTGAAGGAAGAACATCACATAGAGAGGAACCCTCAGAGGAATGGAGAGCAGAGACAAAGATAATGAAGATGAGAAAGACCCAAAGGTAATAGAAAAGCTACCAGGTCAAGGACACAGAGAGGGGTTGCTGCAAAAGGAGTCTTCTTGAGACAGGCTAGAGAGAAAGATGGGAACTTGGGTCAAGTGGCTCTGAATGGGCAAGAGTGACTGAATATGGAAGGTGGTCTTTACCATGAACCTGTAGTGTAGGTTCCAGCTACCTGTCCTACAGGAGAGGGCTGGATGCACTAATGTTGTACACTTCAGCTTGTATCCTTTCTTTCTCTTGGATTGTCATTTAGACTTTTAGTAACCTTAAAGAAATCATTCAGTAAGAATTACATTAAGCATTTACCTCATCTAACATTTAATTTCATTAAAATAGTTTTGTTGTAATTCCACTTCAAGTAAATGATCACCATTTAGTGCATCACATTTTAGTTTTTTTAAAAAGATTTGTTTATTTATTATGTATACAGATCTTGTTATAGATGGTTGTGAGCTACCATGTGGTTGCTGGGAATTGAACTCATGACCTTTGGAAGAGCAGTCAGTGCTCTTAACCTCTGAGCCATCTCTCCAGCTCCACATTTTAGTTTTTAAATGAAATCATCCTTTTAATCTCACGTAAAAGTTAACAGCTATATTCCAGCCCCACTCTCAGCTAAGACTCTTAAATATTTAGTCTGTGGTTTAGAGAAATGGCTCAGCAGCTAAGGGCACAGGCTGGCAGGGTGTGGTGGTGCATGCCTTTAGTCCCAGCACTCAGGAGGCAGAGGCAGGCAGATCTCTGAGTTCGAGGCCAGCCTGATCTACAGAGCGAGTCCAGTACAGACAGCCAGGGCTGTTACATAGACAAACCCTGTCTCGAAAAACAAAAAAACAAAACAAAACAAAAGACCACAGGCTGCTCTTCCAGAAGACCAGGGCTCAGTTCTCAGCACCCACATGGTGACTCACAACTGTCCAATTTGGGGGATCCAAGCCCTCTTCTGACCTCCAGAGACACCATGCATACACATGGTAGACAGGTGTGCATACAGGCAAAGCACCTATATACATAAAATAAAAAACTCTTAAAGCTGTCATGGTACTGTCACTTCTTAGCTGATTTGTTTTTTTTTTTTAATCTCAAATTGTTTATACACATTATAATTGACCATTTCTTACCAGTATAAAACAGCATTCATTCCATTAAACAAAATCCCGATTCACCTTCTTTGTATATAGGTTAATTGGTAGTTTCTGGTGAGAACTTCAAGTACTGATGAACTCTGCTAGCTTGCTGTCTAAAACTGAACAAAACTTTAGGTGTTCTAAGAGAAGAAAAACATAAAAAAAATCATACTATGTGTTAATTTTGTATACACACACACACACACACACACACACACCTGTGCTCCAGGCAGGATGGGAACTAAAAACCTTTGCATTATCCTGCTGACTGCTAGTGTAGTTTTGTCAGAGGATTGTGCTGAACAAAGCCCTTGGCTCTGTAACCTGTCAGCTCAGTGGAGGCCAAGTAACAGAAACCAAGAATAGCGTTCTCTTGTGTGTATATGCCTAGCTGACAAATAGCCTTAAAAACGATTTTGAGCTGGGCAGTGGTGGGGTGCACACCTTTAATCCCAGCACTCGGGAGGCAGAGGCAGGTAGATCTCTGAGTTGGAGGCCAGCCTGGTCTACATGTGAGTCCAGGACAGCCAAGGCAACACAGAGAAACCCTGTTTCAAAAAACCAAAAACAAACAAACAAACAAAAAGCCAAAACTATTTTGAGGGAGTTGATCTACTTGTAAATTTGCTTTCTAGTTATGATATAATAGTCTTTCTGGGTCATTTAGAATATCTTAGCCATTTTTTTTCTTTTTTTTGGCTTTTCGAGACAGGGCCTCTCTGTGTAGTCTTGGCTGTCCTGGACTATCTTTTGTAGACCAGGCTGGCCTCGCACTCACAGCGATCCGCCTGCCTCTGCCTCCCGAGTGCTGGGTTTAAAGGCGTGCCACCACCACCACATGCGGCTTATTTTAGCCTTTTACGAGCCAGTTATTGAAAATTCTGAGCTTCCAATAATGCCACACAATTTTAACATCAACTAAGTTTTCAAACACAATACTGAGTACACCAACTTATTTAAACATTTATTATGACAATTGACATATATTAAGTGAAAGAAATGACAATTATTATAATAAAACATTTGGGAAAAAAGTTACATAGTTAGGCCAATAGCTATAAAATGGCTTAGGCCTGGCTTATCACACTGAGAATTCTGATCAGACTGCGATGAGACATTCAACACTTCATTAACAAAAATATTGGCACCAGCCACGAAATATTTTGGTTGTCACAAGAGTATTGTACTTAAACAATTATGCACTGCAGTTCTAACAGTCCTGAAGCGTTAAGCTCTCAGGGTCTGCCACACTAATCATATACAAACTTTACTTGTGGTGTCAGAGTCACGTTTTCAGGGCTCCTTGCACGCCAGTCACACATGCAGTACTACATTATTACACGACAGTGCACGCCAACTTCTTGTTGACTAAAATCGGGTCCTGACTTCCTCAAGAGTCTTGGAGCGTCTGCTTCGGCTCTCATCTAAAAACAGTATTTTGAGAACTATTCCAGCAATTATTTCCTTTATGCCTCGGGAAAAATAAATTATTTCAAATAAGCACATCCAAGACATGTTCTGACCAGATGCTTCCTGGAAATAAGACAGTTTATAAACGCTTATCTGAAATGTATACTTTTCACACTGAAATTCACGTGCCTACGCATCTAAGTGGGTGAAGACAGCAAAGAAAATTATTTCTCAAACTAGTTGCCAGCAGATAAAGGTTATTTATAAATTATGACACATTTAGATGAACTCAGTTCCTTATAAGAATACAGTTATGCTATCCAAGTAGTAAATCAGAATGGTAAAATTATTAGATAGCAAAAAATGTAGAGGCATTTAAAAAGGAGTGCTTCCAGCATGACGGAATGTGCCATGGAAGACGGCCGGCAGCAGCAGCTCTAAAAGATTACAAAAAATTACTAAATAAAGAGGGATTGAAAACTGACCATGAGCCGAGTGTGGAGGCGCATGCCTTTAATCCAAACACTCGAGAGCCAGAGGCTGGTGGATCGCTGTGAGTTTGAGGCTGGCCTGGTCTACAGTGTGAGTCCAACGCAGCCAAGGCTACACAGAGAAAACCTGTCTCGGGAAGAAAAGAAAAAAAAGAAAACTGACCGAGGCTGGGCATGATAGTGCATACCTTTAATCGCAGCACTTGGGAGACAGAGGCAGGCAGACCTCTGAGTTTGAGGCTAGCCTAGTCTACAGAGTGAGTTCTAGGACAGCCAAGGCTAAATAGAAAAACCCTGCCTCAAAAAATAAAAATCAAAAACTTTCATTTCCCTTCCTGCCAAGTTTCAGCAAGTTATTTGAATAATGTTAGTTAAGTATATGGAATAGTGAAAAAATTCTAGTTTTTCCCTCTCTTACACACGAGAAACTAGCCCTGCCCCATCTCAATATAGGACATCCCTTCTTAAAGTGCACATGGGAGTTTTGGCCAAAGTACTATCAAGACACTATGATCAAGAAGCTACTTTGATAAGAGAACAAAACACACCAACATCAACAATACCTTAGACAGGCACCACAAAGTCATGCACTGAAAGAATATGCTGCAGATTGCCAGGTTTGGGATGTTACAGTTACACTGATCCTGAAGACCCAGTTACACTGATAGTAACCGTATCTCTGTGTGTGTGTGTGTGTGCACGGAGGGAGATACACTCATGCAATGATATGAAAGCTTTGGAAACAGGATTTAATCTAATCTCAAGGCTTTCCAAATAGTAGTGCAGTACTGACATGCACCAACTCTACTAAAGGGCAATGGAACGAAAAAGACCATGGCACAAGGTTTAAACAATTGGAGGTTTAATTATGTAATGCTATGTTCTAGCATAAACACAACTGTAAAAATCTACATCCTATTTTAGGGTATTTCCCCACCTCCCGTCCCTTAAAAGCTGTACAGTTATTAAAAAAATGTGACTCTCAAGCAAAATAAACTTTTTTCTTTGTTCGCAACATACAAAATAAGTTAAATGATTTAGAAGATCTTGAGCCATGAGTTCCACATGAGTGTGTTCTGGCTGTCCGTAAACATACCATGCAAGCTCCTGGCCTACGCACTAAATGCAGACCAAACGAACCCCAAACACTTAAGTGAGACTCCTTCTGAAACTGATGAAAGCCAAAAAAATTATACAGTTACACAGGTCACTCTTAGCCTGCATCATCCAGTGGCAAAAAGAACAAGGCAGGGTTTTCAGTCCTTTGCACATTTTCTAGCTTGAACCAGGTTAGCAACAAACCAAAACCAACAAACCAAAACCAAAAAACCCAAAACACCCAAACCCCACAAATACAGTTCCTTAATATTTTTTTTCTCATTCAAAATATCTAGAGCTTAACGAATCCCTACTCCTCTGGTAATGTATGCTCTCTCACATCCCGTGTGTATAGGCTAGACATATCTAAAACATTATTAAGATAGGAACACCACCATTGGAGTGCGTATGCCAGAACAGCATGTCCTAGAGCAAAGTGGTTAACTGTGAAATGGGGCAGGGAGCTTTGTCTATAACCAAAAGGAGTGTAAAACATCAAGGGAACTCCTAAGAGGGTCTGCGTGAATAGGAAGTGTTGCGTGTACAACCTAACGCGGATCACCTATCAGCACATGAGTTTGGCTCATGACTGTTTACATGGGAGTGACAGCCTCAGTGTTCTGCAGTAAACCTTGGCACTATACAAATGTTAAACCATTAAGTTGGAGTGAAATATTTTGAAAATTAAGTGGAAGCATAGCACAAGAATCCACTTTAAAAGCTGGATGCTAAGCCGGGCGTGGTGGCACATACCTTTAATCCCAGCACTCAGGAGGTAGAGGCAGGCAGAGTGAGCTCCAGGACCGCCTGATCTACAAAGGGAGTCTAGGACAGCCAAGGCTATACAGAGAAACCCTGTCTCGAAAAACCAAAAAGCTGGATGCTAGCAAAGGCTTTTCCTTTCAGGATCAGGATAAAAAACAGTGAGGAAATAAGCCAGCAGCTAGCTTGCTGGCCACTTCTAAGCTTTATACTGGGAATGGCAGATAAAATTGGAATGAATTTTGAGAGTTCAATAATGGATCATATTAAAACAGACAGAAGACTATGTAGATTACAGCATACATGTAGTCTTGGCATTCTTTGCTTCTTAAGAGAACCAGAAATATATTTTGAGAATGAGAAATCATCAAGAAAAACTACTTTTTTCTTTAAACATTCTATAGTTGGAACCATATTTGTAATTATGTCACAACTACTTGCCTTGTGTTTTCAGGAAGTCAGCTCATGATGAATTTAGTATTCTAGCAGTTTCCCAGGATGGATGTATATACACATTTCTTCTTAAGAGAAAGCTTTGAACACTTGTTCTAAATCTAAGACACCACCCTGAACCAGAGACCTGCTCTGCCGTGGCAGCTGGCAGTGGAGTCAGAGCATTTTCTGAGTGTTAAAGGTCCGTTAGGTGCTTATGTTTTCTGGTAGAACAGTTAGTGAGTGGCTAACACCTCATGCCTACCAAGAGGCTAAACAGGAGGAACTTCACTCGTCCCACTTACAAACTACTAACACATCCTCCACCATTTTAACTCTCCATTTAAACAAGTAAGCGTCCATGATTTTCCTAATATATGTACTTTGCTTAAACGTCTACTACGCAGGGTAGGTTCTATCAACTACAAAGTGAAAAGTGGATAATAATATTCGCTTACAAATCTTCCCTCACAATTTCATTAGTATCTGAAGTTCTTGGTTCTTTGGCAGATCACTTTTTTTTTTTTTTAATAAGTTATCAGTAAACATGAATTCATTTTTAAAGAAACTTTGTGTCCTCAGAATCTGCAACCTTGACCAACTGGAAATAGATGTCAAGGAAACTACCTTAATGTGTTGTGTATTGCTGAACACACATCACTTTGCAGTAACACGCTACAGTAAGCACTCTCTCTTCATGCATGTACAAACCAGCCTGAGTCCTGTACACACGCTATTTCAATTCTAAGCTCTTCAACTGTAAAAACCTAGCTGGTTGTCAAACTTTTCTGAAATGGACTACTACACTGTATTTTCCCTTAATGCATATGCTGTAGACTAAGAGTCTGCTACTGGGAGCCCTTTGATACAAGCTCAACACCTGTATTTCAAAAGGTAGGAGGGGGTCACTAAAGTTATGAAAGGGAGAGATTCTATAGATGTATTTATTGTAAATTGAATCTATCAAAGATTGAAGATCGCCTACCCTCTATATGACTGTTTTCCTTTCCATCCTCCAGTTCTTAATGGTTTTATTGGAATTTTTGATACAGAACATTTATTTTGACAGCAGCAACAGAAACCTCATTGGGAACGTCTTCCAAGTGAGTATTTCTAAGATAACAGACTCTGAAGGACTGAATCTAAACACTAAGCAGGGCAGTAGTTCTAGGCCAGTGTTACAACACTTACTCAGCATGCACGAGGCCCTGGATTCCATCTCCAGCATGAACACAAACAAACAAACACACACCAAGCAGCACAACTAGCTGGACACTAAGCTGGTATATACTAGCTGCCTGGATTACTGCTGATAGCCAGCTGGGTTAATGGGAATGTAAGGTTAGAAGGGACACTCAGCATGAAGCTGACACTCAAGTTAGTAAGGATCAGACAGCACAAGTGGCTTAAATACCCCTATCAGTGGGACATTTGCTAAATGACTACTCAGTCTTTACTGTAAAGGTTACCGTGGGGTTTCCATAGCAGGGTAAGAAGTTGCTTCACGTTCTGCATGCTGCCGTGTAAACGAAGCAGAGTTGACAGGTGGATGCAAGAGCTGGTGTGTGCAGAGGTAGAGACAGGCCCGCGGGGGGGTTCTCTTCGCCACAGCAGCTTGACCTGGCTGCAAGACTGAAAGCTGAGGCTGGGTAGCAGGAACCACTTACCGCCGCACACTAGTATGGTCCTTCTGCCTGTCTGTTAAAAAACTGATTCTTAGCTGATTTTCAAATGAAACAACAGCTAGGAAGGAAGTCTTACCAGTGAATGTGGCCCCTTTTTAGTTCCTCACTGCCTGTGGATTTAAGCCTGCCCGCTCCTTCCAGCACAACACTGCTTCAAGATAAAACCGCAGCTGCCTCGGTAAGTGGCTGCCGCACCCTCCTTTATAGACTGCTTCCATTGTTTTATTGTTACACAAATACAATTTGACAGGCAGAATCAAAACAAACATATTAGCGCTCAAGTTCTATGGAACCAAAGTGAAACCAAAATCCAGTAACTGAACAAAACAAACAAACAAACAAACAAACAAGCAAACAAACTAATCAGCACTAAAATTTAAAGGCCAGGAGATAAGATTGAAGGGCAGTGTCTATCACGGAACGGAAAGTAGGAGCATAAAGTTTCCAGAGAGGTCTTTATGACGCAAGTCTAATGCTAGCTTTTAATAATAAAAAGAAGTAGTTTATTGTACACTGACTACCGCATATAATGCTTAAATCTGAAAAGAAATGAAATTTCTTGAGCCAGCAGCAGATACAGTTACGTCTATTGCCGGCAACAGACAACACTGGAACAGAAAACCCCAATCCCAGGGCAAAAGTGCGCGCTGAAGCAACGCGGGAGGCTTCAGGACGCGCCAGGCAAGGCGAATCACAAACGTTGCAGCTGCGCAAGGTTAGGGCTGTGCCTGGAGCATCACAACTGTAACAGAAACTAAGATTTGTTCTTATTTTAGTGTCAGCTATGTTACATTATTTAATTTAAAAACCGCCTATTTTTGAAGCAAAGGGCTTATCCTTAAAGTGTTGAGATGTTTAAAATGGAAGTTATGTTTATTAAGGGTATCAGCGGTTCTCATTCAATTCTGTTGGTTGTGTGACTATTAATGGATTTTAATAGAAGTATATAATGGCCAAAGGCCAGAACTACATTCAAACCCTGCTAATGTATCCAGGCAGATAGAAAATTCCAACACACACACACACACACACACACACACACACACCCTATAGTCACACACCCCACACACGCTTAAACTCTAAACTAAAAATATCTCCCAAAGGAACTGCTTTGTTTGTAGACTTCAATTTGAAGTAGATACTAAGGGCAAGAATAGATCAGTTAAAATCACCTGAAAATCCCTGCTCAGTCTTCAAATGTGCTAAAATACCACCATCAGCTTAGCATCTCCATATAGGTTATATTTAGATGTATTATATTCAAAATGTCATCTTGGATGGTTAATACCATGTGGCCTGAAGAGTTAACACTACTGGCCAATTTATAGTGTACCTGGATTTTAGGAAAGAAAGACCACTTACTTCACTAACTCCCCAACTGGCCCAGTGTAACAGAGAGGCCGCCTATTATACAGTATAACAGCTATTTCGAGACTTTCTGTTAGCACAATCTGGTTGTCAAAGCTTCATTATACAAATGTTTTTCAGATGATTTTAAACAAGAAACTCTGCTGTAACAGAAAATTAGGTTAAAGTGTTTTTATGATGGTGCTTCCATGGTCTCTTCTTTATTTAAAGTGTATAACTCCAATAGTAAACAAATTGATTTCATGAAGGCTATTACTAAGTGACGTATGTACGATGTTATCTACAATACTCAAACTGCAACAGTACAGACTTGAACTTTTAAACAGTTTGTTAATCATCATCTATGCCATGAATGTTTAAATATAATATATATTTAATATGAAAAGCTAAAGCACAAGTGCTTTCTCCCACCCTAAATTCTGTTTTGGGCCCTCACAGATTTGGAATGCATTCATATCCACCCTTTTCACAAAGTCAGGAGAGCTCAGGAAATATAAAGTCAAAAATATACAAATCTTTGTTGTTATTATAATAAGATTTTTTCCCCCATGAATGAAATTACCAAGGACCATGAACTTGGAAAAAGAAAATCAAAAGGAATTTACAGCAATTATTAATCTTCAAAGTTCAAAACTGGTCACTTCACAGAAAGACTTCAAGATTTGTTGAAATGTTTCTTCTAAAAAGTCTTTCTGTAGTGGAGTTTTCTAGGAAAAATTAAACAGCTTTTACTAACTGGCCCGCTGGTGTGAGAGCTACCGTGGAATAAATTAGCACAAAAATGGAAAGAAGTCTTATAACTGTTCACTGTTACAGACATAATCAACAAGGTCAGTCACTCGTAAAAGCTCATCTTCATCCTCTTCTGGTGCCCCCACCTCCTGTCCACCACTTGTCCCATTGGGGGCAAGACCTGCACTGGCTGTGCCATTGTCCTTGGGGGTCTGTGACTTTTCAGTTGCCTTGCCCATTAAGTTCTCAATGGCTTTGCCGGGGCTCTGTCCATTGGTGGAAGGCAAGTCTACTAGGCTGTAGTCCAATGGGCTCCCCACTTTGCCCACGTTTTCAAAGTCCTCTTCCTCATCACTCTCTATCCGGTAGGGCTTCTTGCTGCTCTCCTGTTCTGAGGGCAGGCCCCTGGGCTGGCTGTCATGGGCAGGCTTCTCTGCATCTCCATGAGCATTGTCACAGCTCTCCTCGTCAGTCTCAATCCGGTGTAGGCGCTTGCGGGACGGTTTGCCTTCCTCTTCATCATCCTCACCTGCGTCTGAATATTCATCTGTGCTTCGGCCCCGTTTCCGAACAGATCGCTTTGATGCTTTTTTTAGCTCGTCATCGTCAGAGTTCTTGGACATATAGCTCTCTAGAATAAACAAACATTTAAGCTGTTGGCACAGTTAACCACAAACACACTCAAGTCCTCCTTTCTTTCCATATCCACCCCATGCTGTGCTATTAGGAAATTACTGTTCTGAGATAAATGGATCTAACTCCCACTACCACGTGTAGCAATGCTAAGGAAGATCTACCGTGTATTTTCCTTCTGATTTTAGGAAAAAGCAGGTTCCTTGGGGAGTGAAAGAAGTGGGATGTCTGATGGGTTTAATTAAGTAAAGTTGGCCACAAACTGGGAAACTCCTTCCCTCAGTCCTAAAATTGGGGACTCATAAAAACATATTAATAAGGCAAGCTTAAAACTACAGGAAGGCATGGTACACATCTATAATTCTATTCTTGGGAAGTATAAGAAAGATCATAAGTTCAAGGCCAGCCTGGGTTATAGGAAATATCTCTCAAAACACCAAAAACCAAAAGCAAACTACTGGGCATCACACGAGACCACCTTTGAGAATATTAAACTCCTCTGGTAGATTGTGAATGCCTTATTGTGATCTGTGCTTTATCTCATGAGTCATCTTACTCAGTCTCACAGCTACACTTAAATTTACAAACTGACAAGTAAAAAGTCTATTATGAATTTAGTAAAAGCATTAATGATTTAAAAGTAAGTTTACAAACTGACGAGGTTCCTGTTGTAGGAAAGCTAAATTCCAGTTAGCTGACATGTGTGTTTGAAAAGATCTACCTGCCTCAGCCTCCTGTGTCCTGGGATTGATTACCAGTGGCACTTTTGTTCTTCAAGCTGCTTAGTTCTCCCTGATTTCCCATTCAGCAAATCAGTAAACGCTTTTGATCTGCCAACAAAACCTACACTTGGAAAGCTGGAGAGGTAGCTCAGCAGCTAAGTGCACTCGATGCTCTTGATGAAGACCTGGGGTCAGTTCCCAGTGCCCATTGCAGATGAATGGTCGTCACATGTAATTCCAGGGGATCTGATGTGCTCTTTTGGTGTTCACAGATAACTAGGCATCTATGTACACATACATACATATGCGCGCGCATACACACACACACACACACACACACACACACACACACACACACACACACACACACCTTAAAAACTTGATAACTTTTACCCTTACAACTATGGGCCTAGTTCTACCCAGCATCATCTCCTCCCTGGGCTACAGGTCCCCAAGCTACTGGTCTTCAATGTATTGATAATATAGGTACTCCAGCAAACTATAACCCATGAGATTATAGCACTACACTGCACTTCCAATACCACACAAAGTAAATCCATATTCCATCAATGGCCTATTCACTTAGTAGATATTAGTCATGTAGCTATTTTAAATGAAAATTAAACAAAATTTAGTTCCAGGCTAAAGCTAGCTGCATTTCAAGTGTTGCATAGCCACGTGAGGTTAGTACTTAATGAGTTAATCAGTATGGCTACAGAATACTCCCGTCATTGCAGAAACCCAGCTGGTCTTTATCTGAGACTATCAGTCTTTTTTGGTCAGGTGAGATCCCATGTTCTATCAGAATTACTCATTTTTTAAGAAGGCAGCCATAGACAATATGTAAACAAGCAGGCATGACCATCTTCCACTAAAACCTGATCTGTCCCAGAGCCAGGCATGGTGGCTCACACCTTTAATCCCAGCACTCTGGAGGCAGAGACAGGTTGATTGTTGTGAGTTCAGGGCCAGCCTGGTCTACAAAAAGAGTCCAGAACAGCCAAGGCTGCAGAGAAACCCTGTCTCGAAAAACCAAATGACAACAACAACAACAACAACGTTTATCCCAACTTGCACACTGGAGCTTGCTGACTTGCCTTTCTCTGACACCTTCAGCTCTAACAACCCTGAACTTCCTTCTGTTTCCTGAATGTGCTGGCCACACTAGCTCAGGCTTCGGGTTTGTCCTTCCATTTGTCAGTGTCACTCTTCCTTTAGATAACTATATAACCCTACCCAAAATTTCTTTCAGATCTTACATGTCTCACGTGTGTGCACACATAGACATACGATAGACATACACACATGTGTGCACATACATATCTATATATATACTTGGAAATGAAACCTAGAGCCTCAGGCATAAACAGCAAATATTCCATCACTAATTCCCAACTTTACCATCTAAATGTCTTTCTCAATGAGGATACTGGAAATTCCATTCTTCTAATCTCCCTTTCTCCATCTAATAGCATATATATATATTTTTAAATTTTATTTAATTTTTTGAGACAGGGTTTTTCTGTATAACAGCCCCGGCTGTTCTGGAACTCTCTTTGTAGACCAGGTTGGCGTTGAACTCACAGAGATAGCCTGCCTCTGCCTCCTGAGTGCTGGGATTAAAGCCATGCGCCACCACACCTGACATGGATATTTTATATTCTAGTATTTATTTTATAGTCTTTCCACCTACTTCAAGGGTTATATGAGTAGCTGGGTGCACTGACACACGCCTATAGTCCCAGCAATCATGGAGGCAGAGGCTAGTTGATCTCTGTAAGTTCAAGGATAGCCTGGTCTACAGAGTCCAGGACAGCTAAAGCTACAAAGAGAAACCCTGTCTTGAAACAACAACAAACAAATTCCTAGTGCTTACACCAGGGTCTAGTTCAAGAAATATACCCATTCAATGGCTGGACTAAGGAATTTAGTTTTATCTTTACAACATATGAAGATACTCATGACAAAGTTCACCTTTAGACTCCTTTATCAACATAATTTTCCCTGCTCTTATACTCTCAAATGTTTAATTTGTAAAAGCAACAGCCAAAGCAGACCATAAACAAGGATAGATTCAATGCTTTAAAAGGTGGGAGGTAGGAGTCAGTGTCTAACACAGATGAAATGACTATCATAAATTCATGTTAACTTCTTTTGTTATTCATTGGTGTTTTGCCTGCATGTGTCTAAATGAGGGTGCTGGACCCCTGGGTACTGGAGTTACGGACAATTGTGAGCTGCCATGTGGGTGCTGGGAATTCAACCACAGGCCTCTGAAATAGCAGCCAATGCTCTTAACCACTGAGCCATCTCTCCAGCCTCACCTGTTAAAATTTTTTAAAGCCTGGCCGGGTGTGGTAATGTTTGCCTGTAATCCTAAAAATTGAGAGGTAGGGACAAGGGGATCTCTGTGAGTTTGAGGAGGCTAGCCTAGTCTACAAAGCAAATCCAAGAAAATCCAGGGTTCTTATTATACAGAGAAATCCTGTCTTGAAAAACAAAAAAGAAACAAAAAAGATTCATAACATTAGTTGGGTGGTGGTGGTGCAAGCTTGTAATCCTAGCACTCAGGGAGGTAGGTAGAGGCAGGAGGATCCCTGTGAGTTCGAGGCCAGCCTGGTCTACAAAATGAGTCCAGGACAGTCAAGGCTACACAGAGGAACCTTGTCTTAAAAACCAACCAAACCAACCATCAACTACATAATCACAAGCCTGCATTAATTTTCTCTCCATGCAATGTCTCTTTCTGCCCTGCCCTGATTCCATATACAGGATACCACTCACCTTCACTCTCTGAGCTGGAAAGCCTACGTTTGTGAACTCGCCTGATTTCTTTACCCCGACGTAAACTTTTCTGGGAACCATCACTTTCTGAATCTTCTTTGTAGTTAATTTGTCTTTTCTGGTTCCTTCTT
Organism: Acomys russatus; assembly: GCF_903995435.1. NCBI lineage: Eukaryota > Metazoa > Chordata > Mammalia > Rodentia > Muridae > Acomys > Acomys russatus. The sequence goes on along the minus strand of NC_067143.1, from coordinate 49,683,424 downwards.
GATCGCCTTCGCCGAGTTTCTACAAAATCATCACTAAAATCATCGCTAAAGTCACTTTCTGTTTAAAAGCAAAACAAAACAAAACAAAACAAAATTTAAATCCATTGGTAAATGTTTACCTAGCTTAGGCTATAAAAATAAGTTTAGTTATAAAAAATTTTTAATTAAATACATTTCATAAATCTCATGTTCTTTTAAAATAAAAATCAGAACCGGGCATAGTGGTGCATTCCTTTAATCCCAGCACTCAGAGGCAGAGACAGGTAGATCACTATGAGTTCGAGGCCAGCCTGGTCTACAAAGTGAATCTAGGACACCCAGGCCTGTTACACAGAGAAACCTGGTCTCGAAAAACCCAACCCCCCGCCCCCAAACAAACCAAAATGAAACAAAGAGCCACCTTTAATCCCAGCAGAGGCAGGTGGATCTTTGTGATTTCAAGGCCAGTCTGGTCTACAGAGTGAGCTCCAGGACAACCAGGGCTGTTACACAGAGAAACCCTGCCAAAAAGAAAAGGGGGGGGGGGGGAGAGAAAGAAAGAAAAAAAAAGAGAGAGAGAGAAAATTTTCCAAAGATCACAACCGTATACTGTGGTTTCCTGAGACAGGGTTCCTAGCCTAGGCTGGCCTTGAACTTCTGCTCCTCTTACCCCTACTTCCTGAGCACTGGATTACATGTGTTCACAGCCATGCAGTGGTGGGGAGCAAACACGGGCCGGCAGACATGCTAGGCAAGCATCAACTGAATAGACCCAGCCCCAGCAATGTATATAATAACATCAGGTAATTCCCAGTATAAAGGAAAAAAGTGGAAGAAAATAAGCAGGAAGAGGAGAGAGGAGATGAGGGGAAAGGAGATGGCTGGTTGCCTAGCACCTGATCCCTAGCAACGCCAAAGAAGGGGAAAGCTGTCAATGTCTATTTTTTTGTTGTTGTTGTTGTTTATTTATTTATTTTTCATTAATTTATTCTTGTTACATCTCAATGGTTATCCCATCCCTTGGATCCTCCCATTCTTCCCTCCCTCCCATTTCCCCCTTATTCCCCTCCCCTATGACTGTTCCTGAGGGGGATTTCCTCCCCCTTTATATGCTCACAGGGTATCAAGTCTCTTCTTGGCAACCTGCTGTCCTTCCTCTGAGTGCCACCAGGTCTCCCCATCCAGGGAACATGGTCAAATATGGGGCACCAGAGTACATGTGAAAGTCATACCCCACTCTCCACTCAACTGTGGAGAATGTTCTGTCCATTGGCTAGATCTGGGTAGGGGTTTGAAGTTTACAGCCTGTATTGTCCTTGGCTGGTGCCATAGTTTGAGCAGGACCCCTGGGCCCAGATCTGCCCATCATAATGTTCTTCTTGTAGGTTTGAAGGATCCAGAGGGTCCTAGAAACCTACAATGTCTATTTTGTAATAGTCCGTTCAATTGAGAACAGCTAGTTCGTCAGAATATAGACTACGTGTGGAGTGCCTCGTCACAAACAGGACAGCTACACCATACATGCTTTCCTCACGGCTCAGGGACCACCACAGAAAAGGAGGCAGAGGTTGGGGAGGACCAGACCAAAACTTTCTGAACACGGAACAGTAGCTGTGCACGTGACCTCACAGAGCTATAGATCTCTGCACAAGATCAGCAGCGCACAGCAGCAGCGTGCGGGAGAAAGGGGCTCGTGAACTGAGGAGCTGAGGAGCGACTGGTGGCTTTGGGGAGGTCAGGGTTTTGGTAAGGGTATGGTCCCAGGCAGGTATGTTCCAAAGGACGGCCCTATACCCATGAGCACACGGGCAGCACAGACTACATTTGATGGACTTAAAAAAATAAAACAAAAGTACATACAATATTGTCACGGACATGAGGAGAAATTGTGGAGGCTTTGTTTGACAAAATTCCAAAGTTCTCTGGCTGATCACCACTGCCCCTAAATATTCTGTATGGTCCAGGTGTAATGTTGTTTAGAAATCTGCTATTTCTCCTAAACTGTTTTTTCTCCTTATTTCCCAGCTGTTAGGCAACTCATACAGGGCAAACTTTTTCCTGAAGAGAATACTGAAAGGGGGTATCTGGCTAGAGGCTTGAGACAATGATATAGTTTTTTGCTCTGACTGTGAGCATCCAAGCAGAAACTGCATGAAAGGAAGTTAAGACCGAGACATAACAGTGCCTGGCTAGAGACTGTTACCTGTAGAAATGTTTCCTTAGAATGTGCTTTGAGAGCAACAGAAGGTGGGCTTGGAATGGCATGCTTTACAGATACTTTACAATAGAGGACCCCTTGGCAGCTAGCCTAGGCTTGAATGGCACACCTGTTGGTCTGGGGCTGGCAGTGGGTCAGGTTTTGTCTTTAGAGAATGTGTAGCTCAGCTACGTTGCCATGACCATCTTGTAAACACGCTGGCTTTAGCCCAGGGAAATTTATGATTAAACTTTCCTGAGTACTGTTTAAGAAGTACTAAGCAGGTTATGCTAACTGTTGTTTGGAAAATAATTGATTTTGTTGTATTTTCTTGTTACTCTGTTGATTTTTGATTGCCCTAGTGATTGTAACGGTGAAAAAGAAAAAAGACGATGTCATTTGTAATGAAAAAAATTGAACTTCATTTCAATAAAATACTGGGGTCAGCCCCTGGAGTTAGTTAGATAGAAAGATAGACAGACGGACAGATGGCAAGGGCAAGCAAGTAACATGTTGAGAGGGGTGGGGGAGCGAGCTAGAATGAGAGGGGGAACAGCAAGAGAGAGAGAGAGAGAGATGGGAAACAAGCAAGCAATAGATAGATAGGTAGATAGAAAGAAAGAAAGACAGACAGACAGACAGGAAGCTAGTAAGCAAGCAAGGAGTAAGGAGCAAGACAACAGGGTAACAGCAAGCAAGATGATAGCTGGACAGGCAGCAAGCGAGACAAAGACAAATGGAAAAGTTCTCCTGGGCTTTGAGACCTTCAGCTTGTACCTCATGTGCCTGAGTCTTCGAGTATTTCTTTTTGCTCCGCCCTCAACTTTTCCTTAACAACTAGTTTCTCTAGCTAGCTCTGCCATCAATGGTTGCTTTCCCTTAACCAGCGGTTCACAGCCTGCTCAGTTCTCCCTACTGCGGGTCCACCTCTCTTCTCTCCTGTTTGCAGTTTCTAGAGCTGGCCTTGGGGAGCCCCACAATATGGTTGGGAGAGGAGAGAGTGGACCTGGGAGGAGCTGGGGAGAAGTGGGCTGGTAAATGAAATCAAGTATATTTTATGTATGTATTCTGAAACTCTCAAAAATATATCCTAAAATATAATGGTTTAATTGCAGGAAACAAACGTTTTTGACCTCTCTCTACTTTCATTCCTCAGCACGTAAGTATCAAATGAGTCTCTGGGTTGCATTGTTAGAATGTTGGTTTGCTTTAAGAAAATGCTGTTTGAATTTCTGAGTTGAGTTTTGTTTTATTTTTGGTTTTTCAAGACAGGGTTTCTCTGTGTAGCCTTAGCTATCTAGGACTCACTTTGTAGACCAGGCTAGCATTGAACACACAGAGATATGCCTGCCTCTACCTCCTGAGTACTGGGATTAAAGGCATGTGCCACCACAACTAGCTCCTGAGTTGAGTTTTATGAAGAAAAATATTTAAGTGAATTTGGCATAGAGTTAGAACAGAACTTTCAATCTCTAAAGCCAGCCTAAAGACACCTCTACTAATGTGTACTGTGAAGCAGCGCTCTAGGCATTGACAATTAAAAAAAATCAAAAGTAACCGTGTTAAACAGTAAAGGTATTCTATGACTGGCAGCATCAAATGGATTTCTTTATGTAGAAACAAACACCTGTCTCATCAGTATGCAAAACTACATATTTACAAAGTGGGCTGGGATGGGTGGCAGCACCGGCAGTCCTTTGAGTATCAAGGGGAACGTGTGGAGGTTAGAGGCGAGCTTAAGGAAATGGCTCTCTCCTTTTCCACCATGAGGGTCTTGGAGATGAAAAACAAGGCTGTCAGGCTTGGGAACAGGCACTCACTAAACCGTCTTAATGGCCAAAAGATTTTTATTTTTAAATTGCAAAACAACAGGGTCTCACTTTATAGCCCTGGCTGGCCTGCAACTCACTACACAGATCAGGCTGGCCTTGAATGCACAATGATCTCACTCCCGATTGCTGGATTATAGGCACGAGCCACCGTGCCCAGACCTAAAATGGCTTTAAAAATAAAATTTATTTGGGGTTCGGGAGATGGCTCAGCAGTTAAGAGCACTGGCTGCACTTCAGAGGACCCAGGTTCAATCCCCAGCAGCCGCATGCCAGCACACAACTGTCTGTAACTTCAGTTCCCGAGGATCCGACACCCTCACAGACACAACAATGAAGAGAGAAAAAAAAAAAAAAGTTAAGCCTTGGTGTGTGTTGGATTAATAGGCTCTGGTACTCATTTTCCAGTATCTTAAAATATCTCAGGAATACTTGGCAGCAGAAGGATCTATCACATTTATCATTCTAAAAGAGTTTGGCATGAAGGTAACATATTAAATTTGTGTGAATTTTCTCAGGTGTGCTCTTAAAAAAAAAAAAAAAAGAACTAGCAAGTCATAAGAAAAGGACTTCTAAGTCTCCTCAGGATGCTTATGTCACAGCTGAATAGTTTCAACAGTAGTAATTCCAGGTCACAGGAAGTAATGCTGGGGTACAGGAAGGCATTCTTACCAGAGTCTCTACTATTCTCCTCAGACTCTTCCTCCTCTTCATCATCATCAGAGTACTTTTTCTTTGGGGTCTTTCTCCGCAAACGCCTGCTTTGCCTCATTGGCCGAGAAGGATGCCGCCTCAGTCTCCGGCTGCAGAAGTCAGTGTCACTGTCCTCGTTGGATGGTGGGTCTTCTTCACTCTCATCCGGGTTTTCATCCGATACGACAAACTCATCCTGAGATCTGTCCAGGGAGAGCCAGATAGGTCATGATGGTGCACTTAGTGCTGTTTGTCTTGTTGAGGGACATTCAGAAGTGACAACCAGTTTTTCATACTTCTAAGCACAAATTATAACGACTCCAACAAAATGCTAAATAATATTTAAAGACACATTTGGAAAATTATGTCAACCTCTGCTAATAATGACTATTCTACCACCTCTCCTCCTCTTTGCAGAAGCTGTGAGGATAAGCTGACGCCGAATTTCGTACATGAATCTCACTGACCTCTTTGGGTTACATTTTAAATCCAACATATCCAAAAATGACCATTATTTCTCACCCTACTCTTCTTCTATCGACCAGCCTGATATTTTTCACTTTATTTTTATTATAATTTATTCACATGACATCCTGATTGTTATCCCCTCACGCTTATCTTCCTGTTTCCACTGTCCCTCCCGCTTCAGCTAAAAATATGGAACACTTAATGAATTTGTGTGTCATCCTTGCTAATCTCTGTATTGTTCCAATTTTAGTATATGTGCTGCCGAAGCGAGCACCAGCTTGATTTTTTTTCCCCCCTTTTTGGCTTCTCTCTCTCTCTTTTTTAAAAAAGATTTATTTATTTATTATGTATACAGTGTTCTGCCTGCATATAACACCTACAGGCCAGAAGAGGGCAGCAGATCTCATTATAGATGGTTGTGAGCCACCATGTGGTTGCTGGGAATTGAACTCAGGACCTTTGGGAGAGTAGTCAGTGCTCTTAAGCTCTGAGCCATCTCTCCAGCCCTTTTCTTTTTGGTTTTTCAAGGCAGGGTTTCTCTTGTAGTCCTGGCTGTCCTGGAACTCACTTTGTAGACCAGGCTGGCCTCGAACTCGCAAAGAAACACCTGCTTCTGCCTCCCTGAGATGAAAGGCATGCGCTACCACGCCCAGCTCAGCCTGAGATATATATTTATTTATTTATTTATTTTATTATTATTTATTTTTTTTTTGGTTTTTTGAGACAGGGTTTCTCTGTGTAGCCTTGGCCGTCCTGGACTCGCTTTGTAGACCAGGCTGGCCTCGAACTCACAGTGATCCGCCTGCCTCTGCCTCCCGAGTGCTGGGATTAAAGGCGTGCGCCACCACGCCCGGCTTCAGCCTGATATTTTGAAGGCAATAATTCTATCTTGTTTTTTTTATGTTCTGGTTACAACTCTACCAGGGCATCTTCTATTTCATCCCCACATTCTTGCGTTTCTGGGATTTTCCTAACTAGGCCTTGACATTTGAACACATGGCTTCTCTGTTCTGGTTGCTCTCTTTTCTCATCCTCTCTCTGACTCTAAACTGAAAGGCTGCCCAAAATATTCTACACATGTCAATTCTAACTTACTTTTTATTGTTGAGGTTGCCCTGCCCACCTTAGAATGAGCCAACTTTTGGCTGTTCATAGATGTAGTGATAAGTACACGAAATGAGAAAGTCGGCAGTACTGTTTAAAACTTGTTCTGTACAGAAGCCATTCTAACCCTAATGTTTGTTTGATTAGTTCCCCCCTTTCTCAACCTCTAGAGAGAGGACAGTGACTAGCTACTTCCTTATAGTTTCCCACATTTGATTAAAAACCGCTGATGAGCTTGGTATGAGACAGTAATATTGAGAAAGCTTTTAATAAATAAAGCCTACATAGTTAACCAACTTTAAGTACAATTTTAAATATTAAACAACTGTAAACATTGCTTTAATTTTTTGTTTTGTTTTTGGTTTTTTTGAGACAGGGTTTCTCTGTGTAACCTTGCCTGTCCTGGACTAACTTCGTAGGCCAGGCTGGCCTTGAACACACAGTAATCTACTTGCCTCTGCCTCCCTGAGTGCTAGGATTACAGGCCTGTGCCACCGAGCCCAGCTAGGTAGCTTTAATTTTAATCTAAAAGAAATCAAAGTCAGTAATCACAAATCTGCTTTAAATATACTGAAAATACAGAGACTGCCCCCGTACATGAAGAATAAAAGCCACAGCCCAGCCCAGGCTCTCTGAGGCTCCAGCAGCTCTGGTTAAGCTGTCCTAGACACATACCCGTCACTGATCTTGAACTCATCCTCACTTTCTTCCTCATCTAGGTTGCTATCACTATCCAGGTCATTAAGTCGCCGGCGTTTCTTCCTACGAGCAGCAGCTGCCCTCTGGGGCCGTTTATTTTCCTTTCGTTCTTCATCCAAAATAGTAGAGATGTCTTTCCCTCGGTGACCCGTGATGGTGGAGATATCTTTTCCTCGGCCAACTCCTGTGAGGAAGAGGTAACTGCACGGTTACTGAACTTTCCCCATAACTTTTGAGAGCAGCAGCTCTTCTTTACTTTTTCTTAGAGATATGCAGGTTCCTTACAACTTCAACTGACAATGCTCTAAAGAAAGAATTAACATGCCTATCTTACTGAATATAAGGTCAAAGGGCAGAGATTCCTAGCTCTACACTTTGATTTGCTATACCAGCAATTTGATGCCTCCCCCTCCCCACTTTATTTTGTTGTCTTTTATTTGGTGGAGGGCTGTTTAAAAACAAAAAACAAAAACAAAAAAGCTGGGCGTGGTGGTGCACAACTTTAGTCCCAGCACTCGGGAGGCAGAGGCAGGTGGATCTCTGTGAGTTCGAGGCTAGCCTGGTCTACAAAGCAAGTCTAGGACAGCTAAGGCTACACAGAGAAACCCTGTCTAGAAACTCCTCCTCCCTAAAAACCAAAAACCAAAACCAAAACAAACAAATAAACCAAACCAAACCAAACCAAACCAAAAAAAAAAAAACCCTCTCTATGCAACTGAGGTTGGTCTTCAACTTGTGATCCTCATGGTTAATACTCTTTTTTTTTTTTACACATATATATATAGTGTGTGTGTTCATACATTCCAAGGAACATTTATGGAGGTCAGAAGACAACTCTCAAGAGTCAGTTTTCTTCTGCCATTTGTAAGGTCCAAGATCTAAATCAGGTTGTCAGGACTGTGTGCAAATGCCTCTACCCACTGAGACACCTTGCCAGCACTCAATTCTCATGGCTTGTAACATTTTTAAAAATTCACGTGTATGTTTTTTTAAGTGAATGCCACACGTGTGTGGGTGCCATCAGAGTCCAGAAAAGGGCATCAGATCTCTTCAGAGTAGAGTTATCTGTAGTTGTAAGCTATCTAACATAGGGGCTAGGAACCACACTCTAATCCTCTGGAACAGCAGCAAGTGCTCTTAACCGGCAAGCCATCTCTCCAGACACATCTATAAAAGAAAGTAACTCAGAGGTTTCTGATTTAGCCACAAAGTTGTCCAACTGTCACCACTAGCCAATGTCAGAACTTGCTCTTCCCTCTAAAAAGAAGCCTCATATCTATTAGCAGTTGTTCAAGATTCTTTTTTTTTTTTTTTGGTTTTTCAAGGCAGGGTTTCTTTGTGTAGCCTTGGCTGTCCTAGACTTACTTTGTAGACCAGGCTGGCCTCGAACTCACAATAATCCGTCTGCCTCTGCCTCCCAAGTGCTGGGATTAAAGGCGTGCGCCACCACGCCTGGCTCAAGATTCTTCTTAAATAAGGACAGAAAGAAACTGAAAAAGATGGGGGGGGGGGGGGAGACCCAATTCTAAAAGGTTATGATGTCAGTTTCTTTATAAAAAAATTTCCGGCTTATTGATTCATTCGTTTTTGTTTTGTTTTGTTTCGAGACGGGTTCTCTGTGTTCCTTGTGGTTTCTACTTGTTACTGTGAAAACTTAATGGATCAGCCAGGCGTGGTGGTGCATGCCTTTAATCCCAGCACTCGGTAGGCAGAGGAAGGAGGATCTCTCTAAGTTAAAGGCTGGTCTGGTCTACACAAGTTCCAGAACTACAAAGACAGCCCCTGTCTAAACCAAGCCAAGGAAGGGAGGGAGGGAGGGCAGGCAATTAAATGAGTAAGTTGATTTTTTTTTTCTTTTCTTTTTTTGAGACAGGGTTTTTCTCTGTGTATCCTTGGCTGTCCTGGACTTGTTTTGTAAACTAGGCTGTCCTTGAACTCACAGCAACCTACGTGCCTTTGCTTCCCTGAGTGCTGGAATTAAAGGTGTGAGCTATCACGTCAAACTGAGTAAACTGATTTTTAACAGATTTATACCAGTAATTCAAATTTGAATTATTCATACATTTTTGAGGTTTTTCTAGTATAAACAATAGAAAAGTTTTTTGAGTATTCTAATTAGAATCAGATATAAATTGATCACTAAAGGAAATTAACATTTTGTGTTATACCATACCAAAAAATAATAATAATAATAATTATATTATTATATTGTCTTGTGGGGTTTTTCGAGACAGAGTTTCTTTGTGTAACAGCCCTGGACTCTCGTTGTAGACCAGGCTGGCCTTGAAGTCACAGAGATCCGCCTGCCTCTGCCTCCCAAATGCTGGGATTAAAGGCGTGCGCCATCACGCCCGGCTAAAATGAATAATTATTAAGTTCTGATTTAATGCACTGGCACTATTGTCGAGAGATGACTTTGAAGGAGAGAATATAGGAAGAATAACTGATAAGCACATACCTCCTCCATCAGCCTCTTTGATATCATCTTCTATAGCTTCATCAATCGCTTCATCAAACTCATCAAATCTAAAATAAGCACAACAGCGAGATCCATGCTTATTTATGTGTGATGTCTACAGGCTTCCTACAAAAAGCACCTGCAAGACTCTGTTTTTGTCCCCACCGCAGCTCACATGTGATGACCTTAGGGCACGGGGCACTCGTAAATGCCTAATGTCCTCATTAAACAGGGGAGAAAAAAAGAGAATCCCGTGGCATCTCCTGCCATGTAAAGTTAAAGCAAAAGGGTGTATATATAAAGACGCAGGCCCTCACCAGACATTACATCTACAAGAACTTCTACCATGTGTGCACAAAGCACCAAGGTACCATTGATAACCCAGAAACAGGCCCTAAAATCTCCCAAGTCTGTCAGTACTGTTATATTGAACTTTATAAAAGATTCTGGAACTATGAGAAATTAATTATGCCTTCTGAAAGCTATCCAGTTGATAGTATTTCTACACAGGAGTGTAAAAAGATTAATACAGTATCAATCAGTAAACAAGTTAGTAAAAACTTCAAAGAACGAGATAACACAGTTTTTGAATTTTTAGATTACAAAGTCTTTCCACTCTCCTTCTGAAACAGGGTCTCTCTGTGTAGCCCTGACTGTCCTGGAATTTAATTTGCAGACCAGGCTGGTCACAGAGATCCACCTGCCTCTGTCTCCCTAGTGCTGGGATTACAGGCCTGTGCCACCATGCCCTGCAAGTCTTTTTTTTTTTCTTCTTCTTTAAATACAATCAACTATGCTACTGTAATGAAAATACAATTGTAAATTAAATGTTAAGATGGTTGTGTAACAAAAACATAATGGATACTTAAATTTGTTACATATAGTTTTGATAAAATGCCTTGTTTCAACCACTTATAAATTATAAACACCAGACAATACAAAACCTACCAGTGGGCTAGCTTTCACTGAAAGAATCACCTCTAATTAACTCATTTGTGTTGGAGGAAGGGCCAACTGTGTTTGCAAATGCTAATTTCAGTGCCTTGAGATTTGGTTACAGTCCTGCCATGGGCATTGTTATAAATGCTGAACTATCTCCTGTAACCAAGCGACAATAAGGAATGTTCCCCAATTATCACTCATTGGCTAAATAAACACGCTGAAGCCTATGACTGGGTAGAAGAAAGGGAGGCAGAGTTTTAGGTGCTCAGGATTGGGTTCCAGGGAGGAGGAAACAGAAGAGAAGAAGGGAGAGAAAGGAAGGAATCAGGATAAAGCAAGATGGTGGGAGAACTTGGCTGTAAGAACAGATTGATGGATCAGAAGCCACCCTTGGAGTCATCAGATTGGCAAGTGATTGCCTTTTACAGGTACTAGGATTATGGGCTGGGGAGATGGCTCCGAGGTTTAGAGCACTGGCTGCTCTTCCAGAGGTCCTGAGTTCAACTTCCAGCAACCACATGGGGCTCACAACCATCTATAATGTGATCTGGTGCCCTCTTCTGGCATGTAGGTGTACATGCAGGCAGAGCACTGTATACATAACAATAAAAAATAAAAGTACTAGGCTTAGAAAACCTTAGAATCTGCCTAGCATAGTGCTTGCAGCTTAAAAATAAGTCATAATCTCTCTGTCACTCATTGTGGAACTATCTGGTTAAAGAAAACTGCTTTAATAATTTACTATATTGATTAATACAGAAAGAATAACTTGTCTTTTTATACACATGGCAAAGTAAGTTGGACAAAATTACTCCTCCATTGAAACTGTTAAGTCCAGTAATAATTACTACTGAAAATAATTGTGTTGTTTTGTTTTGTTTTGAGACAGGGTTTCTCTGTGTAGCCTTGGCTGTCCTAGACTCACTTTGTAGACCAAGCTGGCCTTGAACTCACAAAAACCCACCTGCCTCTGCCTCCCGAGTGCTGGGATCAAAGGCGTGCGCCACCATGCCCGGCCAATTATTCTGTTGTTTAAATTCATATATAGGTAATCAAAATTTCCACCTAGCCAAATGTGCTTTTGCTCAAAGGACTCTTTCTTCTGATTTAAAGACAAGAAACAGGAAAAAATGATCTCTAAGACTGCTTTCTTTCTTTCTTTCTTTTTTCTTTTCTTTTTTTTTTGGTTTTTCAAGACAGAATTTCTCTTGTACTCCTGGCTGTTCTGGACTTGCTTTGTATATCAGGCTGGCCTCGAACTAACAGAAATCCTTCTGTCTCTGCCTCCCAAGTGCTTAAGACTGTTTTCTAAGTAAGATGCATTGTAGTTTAGGGATCAGGTGACCTAAGATGAACTCGGACATGCGGAACACAAAATAATTTCTGCTGTTAATCTGTACGTGCAAATGCAAGCATGCCATGTGGACTGAACACAGGGGAGTACTCTATTACTACTGAGCTGCAGCGCGGCCTCGAGGTCTTAGAACAAAACACCCAAAGATTCCAGTTACAAACCATTAAGTTGGGAGGACACCCATTTCTACGTCTTGTCTAACTGGGGGAAAACCTTTGGTTCTTTCACTGTAACATTTTTAAATTTCACACCTGTAGCTTATGCACTTCCTTGTCCTTGTTGATCTCCTTTCAAGTAAGTTTGCTTTGGATTTTTTTGCATCTTTTTTCTTTTCTTCTTGATCTTCAGAAAAATCTGGCTCCTTTAAAGATAGAAGTGTACAGGTGTAACAGAGAAACAGTCTTTGGAATTCGGAGTTTTAATATTCTACCTGGATAGTACACATGAAAGGTTTGAAGGACTCTGAGGTTATCCACCCAATAAATATACACAGCATAACTAATTATGCAAACTTAGAATATTGGTAATCAATAGGTGAACAATTTCTGTATTGAAATGATTATACTTCTGTAATTTTACAACAGTCTGTTTTAAAATAAGCAGAATATAGTTTTTTTTTTTTTTTTTTTTTTTTTACGAATTCACTCTTTTAACCAATAATTAAACATGATACACAAAAAACTTTGAATCCATATGTATGATGAATTCATGAGATGATTTGATTTAAACTAAAGAAAAACAGCTTGGCAAACTACTTAAAGCTGTGATTTAATTGTGTAAGAATAAAACAGTAAAGCTTCATTTGGAAACTGCTGAGTATAGAGGCTCAGGCGGCTAACCTCAGCCTTCGGAGTCAGCACTCAGGCCTAGAGAGCAGGTGGGTCTCTGAATTCCAGGCAGCAAAGGTTACATACCCTGCCTTAAATCAACAACAGTAACAAGACCCACAACAAAAGCAAGTTAGAAATTATGTTTCACGAACATTCACTGATGAGGTACCCTTAATTATAAACTAACAGATATGAAATAATGATAGTTCATCAAAGAAATTAAATTATTATAGAAAATAAAGTTTCAATGGTACCAGATTAAAAGTATAATATTCCCAAGCTATTCTTTAGTTATCTTATGCAAATAGATTATAAGGCTAGCCACAAATTGCTTATTTACAGTAGAAACAATAAAACATTACCCCAAAGCAATGAGCTGCAAATTTAGTTTAAAAACAATAATTACATTTTTGGGATACTATTTATATATAATAATTTTAATAGTTATTTCTCCAAGTGCTTAAAATGTCTAGCTTTAATAGGATAGCTATGTTGAATATTAAAACAAGGCATGTAACTGGTTAAACTTAGAAAGCATAGCATCTCCTCTACAAATACTATATAAACCTGGACTGAAAATGGCTGAGTGGTTAAGAGCACTGGCTGCAATTCAGAGGACTCAGGTTTGATTCCCTGTATCCACAGAATGGCTCATAACCATCTGTAACTAGTTTCAGAGGATCTGGCACCCTCTTCTGACCTCTGTGGGCACTAGGTATACATGAGGCCCAGACATACATGCAGGCAAAACACTCATACACGTAAAATTTTAAAATAAAAAAACTAAACAAAACTATCAACTAGAAACTTACTTGTGGAGGAATGATGTTTTCAATACTAATGCCAACATAGACCAAGCGTTCTTTCCTTAAAACCAAAAGCATAAGATAAGATTTGCTGAAAATTAAATTGGTATGAACGTATCATGACTGTAGATAGTAATAACATTACAATCTCATGGTACTTAAGAGGCTATCACCAATATTACATTGACACTTTATCAATAAAGAACTGGATGGATGAAAAGCACAAACCTGCTGGGCGTGGTGGCACACACCTTTAATCTCAGCACTCGGGAGGCAGAGGCAGGTAGATCTCTGTGAGTTTGAGGTTAGTCTTGTCTACAAAGTGAGTCCAGGACAGCCAAGACTACAGAGAGAAACCTTGCCTCATAAAACAAACAAACAAAATAAAACAAGCCCCTGGGGGGAAAGAGGGGAAAAGCAAAACCTTATTTTACCTATAAGAAAGCTGTATTTTTCTGTGATGTATTTTATGCATGCCAATAAAGGAATGACCTGTTTTTGTTCTACGGAGACACCCTTTGTATTCCAAAATAGGGTCTCAAAACACTTTGTAATTTTCATTTAAATTGTTAGGAGGCTTGGAGTTATTAGTTATTCTATCTTCCAATACTGTTTAATATAGCACTGAATAAATGATGCGAGTTGTCAAAAAAAAAAAGCTGTTATTTTTCAACTGAAATAGACAAACTTCAAGCCTGACTTAACACTGTAGTTAGATGGAAAGCTACCTCTGACTAGACAAACTGGATCTTTGCATAGGTTTTGGAAAATGCTCTCAGTGTGTATACAATTATAAGCTACAGTAAAAACATCACTATAAAATAATGACTCACAAATCATACATTCAAAACTATTTCAAGGCCTCAGTGAATGACAGACATTAAAGCCAGTCTTTTCTTGTGGAAAAGAAAAAATGCAATGTAAATGCATGGCTATGCATCCAACAATGCAAATTAAGAGACCCATAGAGCCAGAAAACAAGGATATGGGTCCCTAATGACATCTCCAGGGTAGGACCTCCAAGAAAAACAACCTAACAAACAAACAAGACAGAAAAATAACCCTTTATTTACACATCTGGTTATGAGCCTAGCCTTTAATGGCTGAGCCATCTTTCCAACCCTGTGTTTTTTAACTCAAAAGATAATAACAAACAGCTCTATACAACAGGTGCTTGCTCTGGTCCTCTCAGTGTTAGTCCAGTACAGCAAAGACAGCCGAGCGCTGAGTACCAGAGGACATCAAGCTGCACCTGCTCGCTCTTCCTTAGTACTCCTTCTGAAAGGAAATTGATGCATTTACCTGTCTAGATCCTATGCAACACAGCTTTTAATGTGCTATCAACTCTTGATCCTGCTAACAAGAATCTTAGGAACAGATGGCAAAGCCAGTACATTTATGAAAATGATAAAATCGCTTTAATTAAAATTTTGTAAAGTTGATGACCAGGACAATCAGAATATTTCATGGTTTGAGCTGCCTGTTTCTGCTATTCTGTGGGATATACATCTCTCCTTAAAATAATCATCTTCATGGAAATACCACTTCTCCTTTAAACCTTGATATTGCTTTCATTTGCCTACTATGTCTCTTTTCAGTTTAGCTGAATAGACATTTGGTCACAGTCACCATGGGTAAACTTTTACCAAGCTTAGAAATCTGTAGGTAATATAAAATATGGTTTCTGCCCTCACAATTACTTATCGGCTGACTACAGACCATTCTGATCAACATCTGGAAATATGAAGAGGTGTAAGTTAATTTTATCTAAGCAGAGTAATTATGATAGGCTTTCTGTACAGGACCTTGAAGGTGGACATGATTCCTCACAGAGTTCTCTTGTCAGTAATCTTCTGGCAGGAGGTCTTCTACCCCATCTCACTCGCTACATCGGTGACACCGAAGGCCTTATCATTACTAACACTTTCACTCTTTCCTTTCTTTTTTCTTTTTGTTGTTGTTATTATTATTAGTTTGTTTTGTTTTTCTGAGACAGGGTCTCTCTGCATAGCCTTGGCTCGCTTTGTAGACCAGGCTGGCTTCGAAGTCAGTGATCTGCCTGCCTCTGCCTCCTGAGTGCCAGGATTAAAGATGTGTGCCACGATGCCTGGCTATTTTCATTCTTTCTAACATTTCAGTTCTACACATCCTATTGTCTGACCTCCACGAATTCGGTTTCCATATTACTCCACTTTATATGTTAATTTCAGTATTTGTTGACTCTAGTAGAACTTCAACTAACACTAGCCGCTATTAAACACTAAACATGACCAGCCCTGTCACCTGGCTGACACGCCATGCTCCATCACTGTATACACTCCTCTGCATACACTGCCAATTCCTTGTTTCTTTCTCTTTCCCACTGTTCTACTACCTGGAGAATTCCAACTCCAATTAATTCAACTCCCTACTAGGCAAAGCACTAGTGATTGTAGTCTGGAAGACCAGAGCTTTCTGAATTCCCAAAGTGTCTCTGACACCCCAGAGGGAACATTTATAAATCACAAAATAGAGATTACTAAAACCGCAGATTCCACAGAGCTGCACTCCAGATCTGTAGAGATTTGCTGGATAGTCACCAAATACTCATTGTCACGGTCCTCTTTCCACAGACTGTGCAGTGAGTGGTTCAAAGTAGAAATAGTACATGCTTTCTCATGTTGAATATACTGCCTGGTATGAAACAGGCATTTTAAAAAAGGTGGTTAAATTCCAAAGAAGAAAACAATGGGACTCGGGGATAGATGCTCTTGTTCTTT
This sequence comes from Acomys russatus, assembly GCF_903995435.1. Taxonomy (NCBI): domain Eukaryota; kingdom Metazoa; phylum Chordata; class Mammalia; order Rodentia; family Muridae; genus Acomys; species Acomys russatus. The sequence continues at coordinate 49,667,306 of NC_067143.1, read as the reverse complement.
GAGAATGCTTAGTGCTGGGGGGGTCCTTTCAGAGACTACATGAATCCCCCACTTCTACCCTACCTTATGGTGGCTGCCTTACTTGCAGACTTTCTACTGCAACACTCCAATTATCATCCATTTGTAGAGGAATTTTAATCCAGCAACATGACTGCTCTGGCAAGGGATCACATTTCAAGACCTTTTAGGTCTATGTGCTCTGGCTAGAATGCAGACACACCCTTAGTACACAACTTTAATCCCAAACAATGAAAGTAAGGTGAGTTTATAGAAGGAAGCAGGCATGTTTAAAAGTGACCTCTCATTGGGGAGCAGACAAAGTGACAAATCAGAGAAAGAGCTGACAGAATAGGAACGACACAAGAAAGGAAGGCAACTCAAGATAGCGCAGCACAGACAGTAAAAGAGGGGAAACAGTTTTACTTGGAGAGTTTTACAGAGAACAAGCTAGACACAGGTGAAGACAGAACAAGCCGGAGAGTGAGGAGGAGCCAGATGATTACTACAGACTGCTAAAGTGAGTTTGAGGCCAAGCAGAGCAATTCAGTCAGAAGCTGAAAGAAGCCAGTTTGAAGTCAGTTTGGAGAGTTTGAGCCAGACCAGCTGAGATGAACTAGGCAGCCAGAGTTTGGAAAGAACAACAGAATGGGTGAGCTTATTCAGCAGTAAGCCTCTGAGATTGACAACTGCATCAGGTGAGTAAAAGTTACTCCTACATGCATTCCTCGGACTTCCTAGGACATATTTTCTGAAATGAAGATCATATCCTTTGATGACTCCAGCACTCGCTACAGAGAAGAGTTGAATTCCCTTGCCTTTCATCCTCTATCATTCCTCTACCCCACTTTTGCACTCTCCCTCTGCCATGGTGTTTTTGAACATCAACTGGAAATGTCTCTTCCATGTCCACCTGCATAAACCCAATGTATCTCCCAAGGCCTTCCTCGATAATCCAACTTCTATGAGAACTGAAACGCTCCTGCACATTCTAGGATTGTGTTGACTATCGCCATCACCCCTCCCCCAGGGTCTCTGTAGTCTCTGTATCTGTGTTCTTTGGTAGAATGTGAGTTCAGTGTAAACAGATTTATGTATTCATCTGTTCTATTTAGTTGAGTGTGCAGTGGATTTGAATGAATGTTTAGAAATTATCTAAGAAAGTATAAATAAATACAAACTTACTGTATCCTGAATTCACATTAAATATTAGGCTCAAGGTTAATCTTATTTTCTCCAAGAAGCTACATCAACTGTTTTAGTCTACAATGCAGTGGCATAATGAAAACAGTATATTTTACTGTCAGGATGACAGTTCAGCAATTAAATAAATGGTCTTTATTTACCAGGGCTAATACAGCCCACCCAAAGAGATGACATGAGTTAAAAAAAAATTATAAGTAGGTTCTTATAGTTTTCTTGTGTTCAACAAAAGCTAAGTACATTTCCTCCACAAGTGTGAGACAACAGTTTTCCACAGCAGATTCCAAATTCTACTCAGGTGACTGGCAAATGTGTGTAGAAGGACACAGTATTTCAAGCACGGGAAGTCACTGGGCATCTACTAAGCTACTCAGTCCCACTGTTGCAGTGCAAAAACAGCCATCGTAAGCACACAAACAAGTGAGAAAAACTGTGTCCTAGGGAAGTTATTTATGGGGTATGAAATGTGAATATCCTGTAGCTTTCCTACACCATGAAATGATTTTATAGTGATGTTTTAAAAACATAAAAACTATTCTTAGTAAGCAGTGCAAAAAGCAGCAGCAGAGCAGACTTCGCTTGCTGTAGCTTGCCAGTCTTTGATTTAGATAAATATGTTCATCTAAACTGCAAGACAATTTTACTGCCAAATTCCCAAGGAAAACATTGACACATATATCAATTTACCTTCGCTCTGCACGCTCTTTCTTCTTTAAGGCAACATCCAAATCTTGCAACTGTTCTTCTAATTTCTCACACAGTAGCTTCTAAAGGAGCAACATGCGTGTGTTATTTTTAATACCAGAACACAACCACACAGCACATGCTTACTATTAAGCTTAAGGCTATTAAGCCATGAGCTGACAATGGCTACACGGTGAATGAATACTGAAACACGCTTTATTTAAAGATGTGTTTAGAACCCACTTCAGAGATGATGAGGGTACTTCAATAAGAAAGCATGTCAGACAAACACAGCTTTGTAAAACCAAAAAAGATTCACTCTGTGCCTACTCTGCTTTCAGGGTTCAAAATTGCAGTTTGTTCATTACTATTCAAAACAAGGTTATATGTATTAAAAAACAAAAGGCTATCAAAATATTTTAATATATGACAAAGCACAATGCCAATATAAAACAATTAAAAATACATACAAAACAATGACATATGTTTACTGGATTAAAACAGCATTAAAAAAATTCTAGATTAAGCTATGCTAAGACATAGAAATTAACTTCAGAGAAAAAGGCATAAAGCCATTATGTTGAAAACATAAGGTTGAATTTGTGAAGCAAAGTATCCGATTGGTACAGTAAACAGAAATCTACTGTTTTTTAGTTTCACAAGAAAATGTGAATGAATACAGAGCAGACTGAGATTTCTTCTAGTGCTATCAACAAAAAGAGGTACAATAAAAGGAGATTTTTAAAAAGAAAATAAACTACACAAACATTTGTTTATATATATATATCCATGCAAAGTTTATGCTACTTTGAGAAGAAAAAAAAAAGACGGTTTTTACAAAAGCCAGAAGTGTTACAGAAGACAAAGGGCACACCTGAGATACTAATAGAAGGTAAGGACCCGAAAAGGAGCAAACACTACTGATAACTGCATTGAAAATGGAAGGTATTCAAGGACTGCTAAAAAAATATCATTAATATATAAAGTGTAAAACTGAGGGCTGGAGACAGAGTTAGTTTGGGTCGTACATGCTGGCAAGGAGGGCAGAACCATTCTCCATCAGGGATGATCATCAAAGGAGGGCGGAGGCAGGCAGTGTGGTATCCGCTGTCACAAGAATCACAGAGAAGAATCTGAAATAAACAACATTAACATCAACACCTGTATTTTGTTAAGATAATGGCATTTCTTTCTTTCTTTCTTTTTTTGGGTTTTCGAGACAGGGTTTCTCTGTGTAGCCTTGGCTGTCCTGGACTCACTTTGTAGACCAGGCTGGCTTCGAACTCACAGTGATCTGCCTGCCTCTACCTCCCGAGTGCTGGGATTAAAGGTGTGTGCCACGATGCCTGGCATTTGTCTGAGAATTTTTAAGAAAATGAAGAAGCCCAGTCCTTTATTCCAGATGAATTTAGAAACCAAAGTCTGGGAAGTCTTCACTGCAATGACCTGTCACTAACATTAAGTTCTCTCACATAGAACATATTAGTTAATAATAGCATACACGTGCACACACGCACGCACGAGCACACATACACACACACACACCTGCATTTCTACCTAGATTAACTGAGCTTCCTAGGGTTCAGTCTACCATTGGTCTTACTAAAAGGTTGGCCCTGGCTCCTACTACCTATTTGTTCAACTCTGGTATACAGATTCTTTCTGAAATTCCATCCTATTCCACCAAGAACAGAGTTATTAAGGCTGGAAAACCACCTTCTTCCTGCTATGTATAATACAGTCAATAACTATTGCTGTGTAAGAATTTCCAAGTTTCTGGCAATGATTCACTGCTATGCACTAAAACAACTAAAGGTTCTAGATTTACTGAACGCATTACTTTTCTGTTCACTCCGAATACGCAGAGCATAGCCACCACATGAGCACTGCCCCCTCGGAGCAGGTACGTACTAGTTCTGGATGGTTCGGGAGGCCGCACTTTTTGCACGGTTCATCGTCATCTGGAAGAACTGCTTCCTCACTTTCCTTTGCTTCCTCCTCTTCGGAGGCTGCGGAGGATTTGTCACTATCAGACCCTTCGCTTTCGTCATTGCTGGAGTATTTCCACCTCCCGCGTGTCCGAGAGCCAGTCCATCGAACTTTGCCTTTGGCTTTTACCTTATATAATTAAAAGATGAGATAAGTGGACATAAGATTTTTAAAAAAGATTTCTCCAAACTGCATGTCCCTTGGAGAATATTTAGCTGATACAGGAAAAAAAAAAAAAGATGAAAATTGTTACAGTCTTGTCATCAAGTCTATCTACTACTAAGTTTTGGTATGCGTTTTTATTTTTATTTTTCTACATTTGAGGGGGGTGTCTTAAAAATGGGATTATACAATGACATTATGTCTTATAAAATGCCAAAAATAGCTGTTTTGATCTTATTCACACATTTGGGTGGTTGTTTCCCATTTTTTCACTTTCACAATGTACCCTCATAGATGTTAATGTTTACATCCATCTTTGTGGTTAGGATAAATTCCTTGAACAGGATTCTGGGTCAAAGGCCATGAACACTTAAAAGGCTATATCAACAGCAGGAAGATATACTCACACACTTATTTTTCAAAAATTTAAACTCTAAATTATAAGCAAAAAATTTAAAAGCAGGTCAGGGCTGCATATAAACAATCCCAGTAAACTTTTAAATTATTATGATCCAGAGAGTGAACTGATCATGATATGTCATTTTATCACCTAGTTTCAATTGTTTAACTATTTGGCTTCATTGCTATGCTATAGGCTTCTATCAAAGAACAAAATAATTCAAAAGGTTTACAAAATAATTAAAAATTCCTTATTTTAGGGAACAAAGTATGACAATGAATAATAACTTGGCCATTAAAAGGAATAAAAGTAGTACTTTTAACAGCAAGCTCCCACGAACTATAAACTTGATTTTGCTCAAAATTAAAGTCATAGAAAGGAATTTCCTGCTTGTAAAGCTAATGATTAAAATACAGAAATGGGTACTCTGGTGCACTGGCGATGCGGTACAGTCATAGGGCTTCTGCAGGGCAGTGTGAACAACTACCAACTTTACAGTACACATGCCCCTTGACCCAGGAAGTCCAATTCTAGGAGTCTATTCTAAAGATATACTCACTTATGTCCAAAAGGATCTTCAATGCAGCATTGCCTGTAATAGTGAAAAATGGGAAACAACCTAAATGTCAATTAATAAGGGAGTAATTAAATAAACTGAGGTATATCCACACTATGAAATACTATGTGGCCACAAATAAATTAAAGTAGACTGTTATTCCTGACATGAGAATAGAGACAATGGTGTTAAGTGAAAAACTCACAGCAAAACAAACAGGTTTGATCCAATTATTCAAACATTTTTTATGAACAAATATTTATTAACATACACATGAATGCTTGAGAAAAGGCATGAAACCTGTATACCCCAACTGTTAATATGGGGAGTTTCATTTCAGCACTCCACAGGCTCATTAGTTGGAGAGCTTATAGAGCATATTCTTAGAACTGCTTGGAATAGAAACAGAATCTAAAAGACAACATTGTATGGTCTGAAATTTAGTATGTGGGCATACTCTTGAAAAGAGGAATATTTATTATTAATTTTTTTGAATGACTATTTCAACACAACACTAAAAACAACTTAGATCCTAATTAGTTTTGTAGTAAAAATTTGAGAACACAAGGCTTGCGAGATGGCTCAATCAGTAAAGTGTATGTGACATAACATGAGGACCAGAATTTGGATGTACAGACCCACATAAAAAGCCATGCATGACAGTATGTGTCTGCGGCCTGGGGTGGGGTAGAGACGGTGGACTGCTGAAGCCAACTGGCTGGCTAAGTTGAGCCGTGGAGCTTCAAGCTGTTTTGCAAAATAAGGGGTTGAGGGATAGAAGAAGCCACCTGATGTTCACAAATACATACAACACAACACACATACACACACACACGAGCAAAAAAAAAAAAAAAAAAAAATTGAAAACTTAGTGGCCAGCGAGATGGCACGGCTCGGTGGGTAAAAGCACTTGCTGCCAAGCCTGGCGACCTACATTTGATCCCCATGGTGGGAAGGAGAGAAGATACTTCCAAGTCCTTCTCTGACCTTCACATGTCCATGTCAAACAAGGAGACTAATATTTTAAAAATATTAAAATTTGAATTAATATTAAAAATAGTAAAAAAATCGTTAAAATTTTATATAAAATTTTTGTTAAATTAAAAAATTACTAAAAAATAAAATTTTTTCTCCATGGAAAAGTTGGTGGAAGCTTTTTACCTTGCTCACTTTAGCGTTTGTATCCTTCTCTGCTTTTTTCAGGTGTTCTTTCTTGTCCGCTTTCTGCAAAGCTGCCGATTCTCCTTCGCCTCCGTCCTCTCCTTCTGCTCTTTTCTTGTCGGCTTTCTGATCTCTGATCTCAGCTACTTTCGCTGTAGGCCTGGATATTCTCGGAGACCTCCTTAACGTGCGCCCGAGGCTTGTTTTCTCCTCTTCCTTCCCCACCTTCTCGTCTCTGCTTTCAGAATCGATTTGTGGGGAACAATCTGGCTTCTTTTTCCGACTAGATATCCTAATTGTCAACTTGATGCCTTCCTTCTGCCTTTCAGAAGTGATCTCTGTATTTTCTGAGGCAGAGCTGTCTCCTTCTGGAACTAATTTATACTTAAATTTGGTTTTTTGCACAGAGCCCTTTGTCTCAGAAGTATCCCCCATGCCAGAGGTCTGGGCATTATCCAAATTTGCCATTTCCACCTTCAAGGGCTCAGAACCCTCTTTGGGAAATTCCGGGCTTGCGCCTTCGTGGGGCCAACCTTCACTGGAACCTCTACTCACACCTTTCTTTCCCGAGGTCAGTTTCTCCTTGGCACCTGTCATCTCGGGTGGGAGGGGAGTTTCAGCCACTTCGCAGGGCCCTGGCTTTTCTGGTTCTGGAGCCCTCCTTACAACTTCTTCTGGTATTGGACTCAATCTTTGTATGTCCTTATCAGTGAAAGTCTTCTTGGCTTTGTCCACCCTGTCCAAGCACTCTATGCCTGGCGTGTGGTTCTCAGTCTTACTTTTAGGGGCCTTCTCTTCGACTTTCATCCTGCAGGAGTCAGTGGCAGACAAAGCAGGTTTTGAAGAGTGATCTGTTGCTTTTTCAGAAGGCTCAAGAGGCATTTCCATGTCTGGAGGCCCAGGCTCCTCCAACCTTCCTTTCTGACTGTGGCTCTCTAAGACAGGTACAGAGCCATCTATACCCTTTCCCAGCGGGGCCCCTTTCCCCAGCTCACTAGTCTTTGTGCTTGTTATAACAGAATTTAAGCACTGCGCACCACTTCCCTCCATGACGGCATTTCCATCCTTAGAGAGGATGCTACAGTGATCTTCCTTGGTATCACAAAGCTCTATTTCCATTTGTTCTGTCTTAAAATTTGGAGTTACCTTGTCATCACTAATTTCTCCATTCACAAGTTGTTTCCCTTCGTGACTCAAAGCACTGATGGTAGAGACCCGTTTACAAGTCTCCTCCTCTTGTTTTATTTCATCTTTCAAAAACTCTTTTGTTGGAGTAGCTGACTTACACAAAGGTCCTTTGACTGGACTGTCAAAATCATCGCTCAGCTTAATCTCACGTTTCTTTAGTGGTATCTTGGCTTGCTGGTCATTTTTAAGCTTCTCTGTTTCCTCAGTAGACTTCTCCGTGATGTCCTGAGAAGATCTGATGTTGCCACCAAATTCTACTCGCTCGGGCTCCTGCGTGCCCGGCCTCTCCGAGCTGCCCTGGAGGTCTTTTGAGTCCACTCTGCATTCTTTTACCTCTACTTTAATGGGTTTAACGTTTTCCTTGAAGGAATCACTTTCCTCTCTGGTAATTGTTTTCTCTTCAGCTTCTGGCAAAGGTTTTTCTAGCTTCACAATGACTGGCAGTTTCACGAGCTCCTTTTCATCTTTTTCAATTTTCACCGCTGTTTCTTCTAGAACATTGGCCACAGAACGCTTTCCAGAAACTACTGACGGCTCATCAACTTTTGTCTTTTCAGTTTCCTTCGATTCCTCTACAACCAGAAAAAAAAGTTTACATGAACCAAAGTTTTTAGGTTAAAAAGTATCTTAGATTGGGCTGGAGAGATGGCTCAGTGGTTAAGAGCACCGCCTGCTCTTCCAAAGGTCCTGAGTTCAATTCCCAGCAACCACATGGTGGCTCACAACCATCTATAATGTAACCTGATACTCTTCTGGCTAGCAGGTGTACAAGCAACAACACTGTATACATAATAATAAATAAATATTTTTTAAAAAGTATCTTAGACAACACAACTTCAATAGTGAGACTTTTGTATCTGGGTGTTTTGGTTTAAAAACTTGACAATAAAAAGAACAAAATCAATTGTGAGCCACAGTTTCTAGATACTAACATACAGACTCAGGTGTCTGCCCTCAACACTTAGTGTCAGTGTTCTTGATGGAATGCAAATATATACACAGTTCAAGGAATTGATTCCAGTTCAAGGGCCGCCTCAAAAAGATGAACTAGAAATGCTTTGTAAGACAGTTCCAAAGGCCACATGTTTTTATAAAGTCAGAAATGTTCTTGTATATAAGTCAACAAGCATTTCAGGTCACCAAGGTAACGTAAGCACTGTAGCGGGAAAATGAAGAGACAAAGGCAAATGCCCATCAGCCTATTCCCCATAGGCAACCACCACTGAGGATTTCAGGTTTTCTCTCTATCTGTAATTGTGTATATTTTTCACAAAGTTGGAGTCATGCTATCCTATTTCTTTCACTGTAACACCAGCACTTTTTCTCTGATGGTCTCCTGAGGACAGGGGCCAGCAAGCCAGGCAAGCACCTGCTTCTATCCTTATCATACTTGTAAAGTGTCTGCCAAATTTACTCGTATATATTATGTGTATTTATTATACATGCACAATATTTGCACACAAGGTCTATAGGGAGTAGCTCAGCAAGTTCTCAATGGTGGCTAACAATTATTGTGAAAATCTTAAATCTTTTAAGACCAATTAAAATCCATTCCACTTAACTCTGTATTTCTCCATAAAGAATGGTTTGCTGTGTTTATTATGTATTTCTATATATATATGCTTTTTAATAGCACTTACTACTCAGATTCCTAATTATTTATTCATATTTTTATTTGTCCAAATAGTCTCAGATTTATTCTTTTTGTTTTGTTTTGTTTTGTTTTGAGACAGGGCTTTTCTGTGTAGCCTTGGCTGCCCTGGACTCGATCTGTACACCAGGCTGGCCTCGAAGTCACAGCCATCCACCTGCCTCTGCCTCCCGAGTACTAGGATTAACATTATGTGCCACCACTGCCCAGCTCAGAATTATTCTTATGGGACAGAATTAGATTATTTACCTATAAGACACTGAAAACACTTGCTGATCTAATCAAATAAAACTGTAATGGCACTAAACTGTAGCCTAAATGTAAAAAAAACAAAAACAAAAACAAAACAAAGTTTAACAATTTAAAAAGTACTTCTAATTATTTCTAATTGTGTATTTTGTGTGCAGATGTACATGCAGGACAGAAGTGTCACATTCCTTAGAGCTACACAGCAGGACAGAAGTGTCAAATTCCTTATAGCTACACAGCAGGGTATTTGAGTACATCTCAAACCCTGAGATTGATTGTGTTGTTTACTGGAAAAGACCGTTTCTAGTTTTGTAACTCAGCCCTAGCACACACCTTTAATCCGAGCTTTTCGCCTGAATTAAATAAATCAAGCCTAAGTCAAAAGGCAGAGCATATAACCAGCAGACAGGAAGTGAGCGTAGAAAACAATCCACAGAGTGAGAGGAAGTCATAAGGATGGACAGAGAGAAACACAAGAAGTAGAAGGGAGGGATATTCAATTTGAGGGTGTTTTAAGAAGGCATGGGAAAGGAAGGTTTCCCTTTTTTTCTTCAGGTGGTGCACACCTTTATTCATTATGTATACAGTGCTCTGCCTGTAGGTACACCTGCAGGCCAGAAGAGGGCATCAGATCTCATTATAGATGGTTGTGAGCCACCATGTGGTTGCTGGGAATTGAACTCAGGACCTCTGGAAGAGCAGGCAGTGCTCTTAACCTCTGAGCCATCTCTCCAGCACGGTTTCCCTTTCTTCTGGAAATTATCTGAAGAGGAGGGTCAGCTGGATGCTCTCTCAATCCCTCTGAACTAGCAGGCTTTCACCACAACATCTGGCTCCTGAGTCTTCATTGGTAAAATCAAAAGATTGAGATTTTTGTTAAAAATAACATCTGACACTCAGAGAAATTATGCCAGCTGTGGAGAAACTGAAAAGCCATTAATTAGATTTGTTAAGCTACCTGGGAAGTCCTCAAGGAGAGAGTTAAGGATACGAAAGACCATAATATAAGGCACTAGGGACCTGTATGTTGCTACTTTAGATGGCTTGAAAATAGAAGCAAAACTGAAAGGCTAAATGACCTAACTGAAATTGGCTCAATTCCAATTGTGATTATCATCATTTTGCTATTTCATATTTTATCCTTAGTAACCATAATAGATTTCTGTACCCTCTCAAAGAAAAAAGCTTTAGAGATACAGGAAAAAGAAAAATATGAAAAGTGGATTGATAAGATACAAAGCTTAGAAGAAAAATTAGACTCACAAATGAAAATGAGAAAGACACTCAGGACACAGAGGAATTCAGACAAGAACTTATGGTGCCACCACATGATTAAACTGAAGAAGGGCAGCCCACGGTTGTTAGAAAACCAACCTTAGTTCATCCAGTTACTAAACAGGAACTACCAGCAGACCAAGGCACCGCCAGGGTTATGAAGGAGTTAAATGGAATCTTACAGACATGCTAGATTTGAGATTTAAGGAAGCAGTTGTTTTATATATATGGTGTGCACTCACCCACGTTAAGCAGGTATTAAAATCATGGGCAACTCAGAGCGTAATTATCCCCCAAGATAGGAAAGATTTGCCAACAGCAATACTGGAAGTTGGTCTTCAATTACAGTGGCAAACATGATGGAAAGAGGAAGCTAAGACCATAGAGCAGTGGAAGAAGGCTAGAGGTATTAATATTTCCCAGGATCAGTTACTAGGTGATGGTCAATATGCTGAGTTACAAAGGCAGCTCGAAATTGATGATCACACCTTGGCACCACATCATCTAGCAGCTTTAAATGCTTAAAGTTGATCAACAAGGAAAGGTCTGCGGCATTACTAGAAATGTACAAGGTCCAAAAGAAGCCTTCACTGATAATCTGGAAACATTAACTTCAGATGTAAATAGAATAGTAGCCGATTCAGAAGTCAGACATATTTTAATTAAGTGTTTGGTTTTTGAAAATCCTAATTCGGCTGGGTGTGGTGGCACACAACTTTAATCCCAGCACTCGGAAGGCAGAGGCAGGCAGCTCGCTGTGAGTTCGAGGCCAGCCTGGTCTACAAAGTGAGTCAAGGACAGGCAAGGCTACACAGAGAAAGCCCGTCTGGAAAAACCAAAACGACGACGACAACAACAACTACTATTACTACTACTACTAATAATAAAAATAACAAAAAAAGAAAGAAAAAGAAAATTCTAATTCAGAACGCAAAAGGATGATTAGGACTTTAAAGGATCAGCACAAACAGATGAATGGATCAGAAATACAGTACACATTGGATCTCATGTTCATGATGCTACTGTCATAGGCAATGTAATTTTTAAATGTTTTAAGAAAAATCAAAATGTCAGATGTCTTAATTGTGGTAAACCAGGTCATTTCAAAAGGGACTGTAGGCAAGGTATTCCTAGAAATAATATATTTTCTAGAAATAATCGCAAAAGAAGGTCCAAGGCTTCTGGAGTACGCAGGAGGTGTGGCAACAGCCTGCAGTGGACTGATGAATGCAGATCAGCTAAGACCAGGCAAGGGCACCCCTTGGCCACAGAGAAATGCCCTAGGGGGCCGCTCTTATCAAATTTGATTCAATTGTTCCTTGTCAGATTCAAAGAAATTCATCCACAGAGCAATTAAAAGATTTAATGCCTGTTGTTAAAAATAACACTGCTCACAAAATAGAACAAAAAATCCAAGAGAAATCACAAAACAAGCCTTTTGGTAATTTGCTATAAATGATCAAAGAACAAAGCTAAAAAACAAACAAACAATTAAAATGGAAGGTTTAGTAGATATATGAGAGCAGATGTAACAATAATTTCACCAAAATCTTGGCTGGGATCCAGATTTGTCTCTCCAGAAAGTAAATATTCAACTTCTAGAAATTGGAGCTTTATCTTAAGTAAAACAAAGTACAAGATTGGTCGAGTGTATAGGGCCAAAAAACCAAACAGGAACATTAAAGACACATGTGGCTACTATAGCCATGAATTTATGGGGACAAGATTTGTTGCAGCATTGGAGAACACAGATTAGCATTCCTCCAATCTCAGAAACAAACCATAAAATAAAGAATGCTTAAAAGGTATTATCAAGAACAGTCACTGATCATCCACGTTGTACATAAGCAAGACACAACAGCTACAAAGAGACATTGGATAGTAGAAAAAAAAACTGCTATGTAAGTCAGCCCGTATATTTTAAAGATGTGTTGACCTCAGATTAGCAAACAGAATATGTGGTACATTTGGTTTTGCCTTTGTTTACACAGAAGAAAAGCTATGGATACCATCAAAAATTGATAAAGATTAAGTTTGAACAGGAGAGATCTCCTAAATAAGGAGAGGCATCTTGTTCATTTGGTCTAAACTAACTTATTTTTTTAAAAATATTTTTTATTTAACTTTAATCTATGTTCATTGGTGTGAGGGTGTCAGATCTTGGAGTTACAGACAGTTGTGAGTTGCCATGTGGGTGCTGGAAATTGAACCCGGGTCCTTTGGAAGAGCAGGCAGTGCTCTTAACCACTGAGCCATCTCTCCAGCCCCTAAACTAACTTATAAAGACTAAAAAAATGCCTTTCACTTGGTTAGACATTAAAAAATAAAAACAATACTTTCAAATGACAAATTACCAAAGGCACACTTTCCTTACTGGTATAAAATGAAAAATGGGTTTTCTCAAACCATGTGTATTAATTCTACGCTAGAATGTTAGACTGTAAATTGTTATGTGGCTCACGCTGTCTTGGACATCAGCTTTTGAATTTTCTCCTTAAATAAAAAGGATATTTTTGTTGTTTGGTATTAAAAACACAGTGAAGAGATTTAAAACGGCCAGGTGCAGTGGTGTACTCAGAGAGGCAGAAGTGAACAGATCTCTGTGAGTTTGAAACCCTGTCGCGAAGAAAACCAAATCCCACCCATCCCCAAGAAGTGGGGGGTTAAAATGTTTAAAGTAAATTCAAAGTGTTATTACAATTCAAACTTGTTTTCGAAATCTCTAAGAGTCGAAGTGAAGGTTAAGTATGTGGAGAGGGTGTGGCAGCCCAGGCCTTTAATCCCAGCAGAGGTACGCAGACCCTGTAAGTTAGATGGTTCTAAATTCTAGACTTACAGTGAACAAGGTGCAGGAGGTGGCAGCAGAGGCTCACACCTTTAATCCCACTACCAAGGGACAAAACTCAGATACAGCTTCTATTATGTTTTCACACTAGAGAAATCATATACCACATTTACAGATTATTTAAAAAAAAAAAAAAGCCCTCTACAGGGTTACTAATAAGGTAGCTATTTCCAATGCGGACAGATTGTAAGTTGGTAAGTTCATCTCTGTGCATTCAAACTTGACCAAGACTGGACCAGAAGATACCTAATTATGGGTATCATATTTACTGGTGAACTGGCACACCAACATTTGCCTATTGGCTTCTGTTACAAATGCTTTCCGCATACAGAGAATAAATACACTCTCTTTGAGAAAAAAAAAATCTGGACGTTTTAGGAGGCATGGAGAACCTTATACACAGTCATTGACAACCATCCTATGGTCATAAGGGCTCCCTTTACAATGATGGATCGGATCCATTTGATGGCAGAGTTCTTCGCAGGCTTAGCCATGGAATAAAGGCATTATAGTGGAAATGGTACCTGTCTGAATTCCTTTGTGAGCACAATGTGGTAGCAAAGGCATCTGTGCCTTCCCATACCAAGGAAATACCTCAGTTGCCTATAATCCCCCCCCCCTAAATTGCTCACCCTTCCCCCAAAAGAGGTACCTGTTAAACTGTGAAGACCAACATTTGGCTAACCCATAGCTTACTACTAATGGCTCATCAACCACCAATGGAACCAAAACTAATGGAAAGTGCCAGCTTACAGACGAGAGAGAGGGAATGGCCAATACTAAGGAAGGAACCACAAACACCACCGCAGCACTATTGGCAATAGGATAAACAACTAGGAAAGCAAAAGGAAAATCTACCTTCTCCAATTCTGGTATGTGTGAAATGGTATAGCTATATGGTCATCAAAATGAAAAACCACTAACTGGCAGATAAATGGCAAAGGTATCTATCCAGTCAGGGGCGACACGAATGGAAAGAGCAAATCCTAGCAAAACATCAAATTTTATGTGGCCTCTACGGGCAAGACAGTATGTCTGAAAATAATAAAATATTGGACTAATTGGCAGCATGTTTAATTAAGACTAGAATATTAAAATTTTGCAGGGAGCAAATTAAGAATAAATCAACAAGAATACTGAATTATACATTGGAAAAACATGAAAGTTTACCCCTAACACTAAAAATTAAAATTAAAAGGAAATGGAGAACCAAACTAAACCAAGGCAATTCTATGAGAATACCTAGTATAAGAAATCCACATCCAGGCAGTAGTGGTTCACATTTTTAATACCAGCACGTGGGAGGCAGAGGCAGATACATAAGAATTAATAATTTAAATTTCAAAGCGTATTGCAAAAGGCAGGCTGAAATTCAAAGTGAATGTCTTTTGTAATCTAAAAGTAATCACATGGAAACCTTGAATTTATATGTAAAGAGAAAAGGAAATATATGTATATTTATCCACACATACTAAAGTACATTTAGTTTCAAATTTTTGAAAGAATTTTCTAAAAATATTTATTTATTATGTATACATTGTTTTGCCTGCATGTACCCCTGAATGTCAGAAGAGGGCACCAGATCTCATTATAGATGGTTGTGAGCCACCATGTGGTTGCTGGGAATTGAACTCAGGACCTCGGGAAAAGCAGGTGGTGCCCTTAACTTCTGAGCCATCTCTCCAGCCCCTGAAAGAATTTTTTAAGATTTCAATTCAGAGATAATACTTTTTCTGTTGCCAACAAATATCTGCTGTAGGAAAGATATAACCTGTGGGTTGCGGGGGGGGGGGGGGGGGGTTGTGGGGGGGAGGAACCCAGGAAAAAGTTGGGACAGGGTTTTGTTTTTATCTTTTCAGAATAAATGCATGTAACTAAGGAATCCAGAGACCACTGGACAAGTGATACAGCTGAAGACAAAGGGCGGGATCATCAAGAGACTATGTACCAAGAGTGGACTGGCCAGATGGTACCTCCAACTGCTCTGCTGCCCTCTATAGATATAAGTGGCAAACGGTCTTTATGTGGTCCCAATTCAATTAAAAATTAAAGCTGGCTTTGGTGTAAGACCTTGGCTCTCCTTCTCTAAATACATGCGTGCTTGTTAAAGAAAAATTCAAATCTGTCTCCTATCAGAAAATCCACCAAGTATGAGACAGAGGAAAAAAAAAAATAAGGGGACTTGTCTATTGCCACTGATCTCATAATATTTTGGTTTTCATTTGACTCTCCTAAACTTTTCTTCAGGTATAAATATTATCTTATTTGAAGAACTAGCTCTGAAAAGGATTCTGAAGTAGATAGCTGGCAGACAACGGTTTTTAAACTCAGCTCCTTACATTTGAAATTACTTAATTGTTTATATCAGGCTGAGTGATTTGAAGGGGTTTCGCTCACTCTATACCTTCTGCCTCAGCTCAGAGCACTGAAATCTAAGCATTCTAGTGAGTCCAAACAGATATTTAATGTTTTAGGAATGAAGAATATTTTCTTAAAATGAGAAAAATATATTTAGTAAATACTCTCATCTGTGCTTTAATACACTATATTTACACGTGGTTAGCTGGTATCCTGGTTTGCTGATGAAAAATCTTACTAGGTTCATTTCTGAGACTTAAAGTATGATAGAGAAATGAATATGTAACGGCAGGGCTGTCTTGTTTCAAAATATACTTTCAGCAGCATATGATTAAATTTTCTTCCTTATTTCAAATAAATAAATAAATAAATAAATAAATAATTAATTAAATAAATAAATATTATCTTAAAATCTCATGATACTAGTAGTCATACAGAGTACCAACTAATTCTAGAAATACGCTTCCTGTATGTGTTTTCAGGTTTGAACCTAAAGCAGGTAAGAGGAACAGGGTAGTTACTAATGAATACTTTATATTTTTGCTTTATCTTCAAGTTTTCTTTAGTAAACATATAATTTCCTTTACAATAAAAAGTTAGAAAAAAACAATTTAGGGTGACCAACTGGTTTGTTTAGGATAAAGGGATCTAAACCCAGACAATCCTATATATTCTTTATCAAGACACATTTCCATTAATATTGATCTGTAGGTAAACTACAACAATTAACCCAACAGTACTCTACATTAACTTGTCTCTTATTTTATATCAACTGAATAAAGCATGTTTTTCAAGATGGACAATTGAAGATTAAGAATCAAATTACAGGAGAGCAATACAGAGTGGATCTGTTTAAAAAAAAAAAAAAAACAAAACTCCACATGATCTACTCATTTATAACAAGTTTGAATTTGTCCAGTCAACATATATTCAAAAGTAATAATAAACAGACACACTGCATCTTTTTGTTTGTTTTGTTTTTTGAGACAGAGTTTCTCTATATAACAGCCCTGCCTGTCCTGGAACTCACTTTATAGACCAGGCTGGCCTCGAAGTCAGAGATCCACCTGCCTCTGACTCCCATGCATCTTCTATAAGCAGAGCGCTATGCTGGTGACGGGTGAATGTCAGCACAAAAAGCAACAACACTGGGAAGGTGAGCAGGCAAAGGCACTTGATGAAAAGTCTTATGAATGGTCAAATCCCAAAACCCACATGGTATAGAGAACCAACTCTCGCAAGATATCCTCTGATCGCTACACCTGCACAGTGGCATATGCACAAACACTAAAATAAATATAATAATAGTTTTAAAAAAAAAAGGAGTGAAGATAAGGCAAAACTGGAGTGATGGCCCAGCAGAGAACTGGCTGCTCTCGCAGAAAACCAGGGTTTGATTCTCAGCACCCACAGGACAGATTATAACCAAATACCTGTAATTCCAATTTCAGGGGATCCAATGTCCTCTTTCTTACTCCTTCAGGCACCAAGCACTCAGGTGGTGCAGAGACAGACAAACAGGCAAAGTACTCATACACATAAAATTAAATCTAAAAATAATAAAAATCTGGGACTAGTAGTAGGGAATATTTAAAAAGAGGGCCCAGCAAGATTGCTCAGTGGTAAAGGCATTGATCACTACACCTGACCTGAGCTTGAACCCACAGTAAGCTTGAAGGATGGATGGAACTGACTCCTACAGGCTGTTCCTCCCTCCCTCCCTCCCTCCCTCCCTCTCAGAGCCTCAATCCATCAGGCTCTGAAAATGCCTAGTAACTTTCCCATTTTCTACAGCAAAGCGTCAATCTTCTTCCCTATGCCTTGGTCTACAATCTCTGTCATGCTCACACCTCAGATGATTCTGCCTTCAATTCACAAGGCAGCAGCTCCACCTCATCACAGATGCTTATTTTCAGCCAAGGCAAGGTCTACAACTCCTGTCTCAGACCCATCTCTTACAGTTAACTTAATTTTAAGCAGTGTCTCCATCTCCCTTATTTTAATGAGATCACACTGGTGCAGTTCTGAGAGTAAAGAGGAGAAGGACAGAAACAATAGTAGAATGAACAACACAAGCTCACCAAGACCATCTCACTTTATTTATATTCTTAATAAGCTTCCACTATACACTGCACAGTCTGCACTTCTCTCGACCCCAACCTTCCTGCGTCTAACCCTTACAACACTGTCATGGCTACTCAACACTCCAGTGTATAAAAGTCTTTGGAAAATGCTGAATACATGAGTAAAATTTAAGTAACAGCTGGGTGTAGTGGTCCATGTCTGTAGTCTTTGCTACCTGGGATGCTGAGGAAAGGACCATTTGAGTATAGGAAAACGAGCCTGGGCAATGTCCTGAGACCCAGACTCAAACAAAAACATAAATTGTTTTGTTCTGTTTTGAGATAATCTCACTATGTAGTCTAGGATGAGAACTCATACATACATACATACATACATACATACATAGTATGTGAAGACCTTACCATTCAATCATTACGTGGCTATCTCATTTCTATTATGAAAATGATGGTCTAAAGAAAGGCATAGTAGGGCAAGCCTCTAAAGACAGTAGCTATTTGGGAGGATGAGGCAGGGGGACTGCAATCTCAAGCCTAGCCTGGACAACATAGCAAAACTTTAGAAGAAGGGGGGAAAAAAAAAAAAAAAAGTAAAAATAAAGGCTGAGAATGTAGTTTGGTAGCACAGTGCTGGCACAACGCATGGGAGTCTCCAGGCCCAATTTCCAATAAAACACACAGAGATCTAGGGCGGGCCTGTAAACAACACTTGGGAAGTGGAAGCAGGAGGAGATCAAATTCAAGGTCAACTTAATGGGAGAATACTCAGCCAACAAGCAGGAGGCCATCAGTACTGCGGGGGGTGGGGGGGGAGACAGACAGACAGACATAGAGAGGAGGAGGAGGAAGAGAAGGAGGAGGAAAAAGTCATACTTCTAACTCAGAGGCATAGTGTATGTCTAGGATGTGTTCCTGTGGCTCTTGCTCTGGTACTTAGCACCAGCCAAAACCCAAAATTCACATATCCTTACACACACACACACACACACACACACACACACACACACACACACACACACACACACGAACGTTCGTTTATAGCTGCATTATTCACAGATCCATAAAGTTCAAATAACTCTTATGTCCAAGTAGTAAAGGCACAAACAAAATTATTACACATACAAACGGGACATGCTTCAAAAGGACACACTAATAAAGCACACGAGTAAAACTTAAAAACATGTTAAGTGAAAGAAATCAAACATAAAGGTGTATGATAATACTTCATTTACATGAAATGTCCTTAAGAGACAAATTTATACAGGGAAGGCACATCACCAGTTCCAAGGGCTAAGAGGAGCGACGGTGAACAGCTACTCAATGATTACAATTTCTTTGAGGGTTGATGGAAATGTTCTATCTAGCATTAGATCATGGTTATGGTTTCCTGTATCACGAATATACAAAAACTAGTACCTGTACACCTTTAAAAGGTGAGTTTATCTTAGCACTTTTAAACCAAATACAGTAAGAATTAGAGATATTTATAGACTAAATCACTCTGAAAACTGCCATTCGACAGGTTCACTTTGTACTGGACACCCTCAAATAACACTTCTTCGTCTGCTTACATACGTGCAGAAGCATATGGTATAAAAATTAGCAAACGTTCTTTCCAGGCAGTAGGAGCGAAGCGATACTTTAAAGTTAGTTTAGTTCACCTCAAATTCATTTTTCTCAGAAGTTACTTTTTCATTTTTTGTTCCTTCTAAATTAGAAAACAGTATATAACAGAGGGTAAAAGGAGCAATAAATGTTTTCACATTCTTTAAGCACTGTGAATTCCTACAAAAATACCATCTGAAAGTATACACTGAACTCTCAACAACCTTTAACCAGACCACAACAGACACGACTAAGAGCCATAGTTTGGAAATAAAAATTCAACCATCTGGCAGCTATAAGCATCTGCTGCGAAAGACTCTAATACAAGTGACATAAAATATCAAGTAGTGGGGCTGGAGAGATGGCTCAGAGGTTAAGAGCACTGGCTGCTCTTCCAAAGGTCTTGAGTTCAATTCCCAGCAACCATTTATAATGTGATCTGGTACCCTTTTGTGCATGCAGGCAGAGCACTGTATACAAAATAAATAAATATTTTTTTAAAAATCTAAGAGTCTAGACAAACTGAGGAAGGAATCAAAAGGTTAATTTCAGAGTATTATCAAGCCTCCCAAAGCAAGCAGGAGAGACCTGCATAAGAAGGCAAAGACAAGACAAGGCAGCTGGGCGGGGGGAGAGAACCAAAGTTCTAAGTAACCTGAGCCCATGAGGCAATAAACAGTAGGCGACAGCTGAAGAGCGCAGGGCACGGCTGGCTGGGGGTTTACGGACAGCACTCTTCAGAAAGTTAGGAATTTGTCAAATGCAGTTCTACCTACCTACATATTCAGTTGCTGGTAAA
Organism: Acomys russatus; assembly: GCF_903995435.1. Lineage (NCBI taxonomy): Eukaryota > Metazoa > Chordata > Mammalia > Rodentia > Muridae > Acomys > Acomys russatus. The sequence continues at coordinate 49,647,103 of NC_067143.1, read as the reverse complement.
ATTTCAAGGCCCTTTTCTGTCATATTCGTACTTGTGCACAAGTTTACAGTAAATAATGCTTCTCCTTAGCACCCACTACACGGAAATGAAAGAATCATCTTCCTGAGATTAAGTCTAGAGGACAGCCATCCGACTAACTCATTAACGAATGGCTTCAATATTCTCTCCAGTTCTCATCTACCACCTCTTCTTTTTTGCCTAATTTCCAAATTGTAACTACACTTTTAAAATTTTGTCACATCCTGCCTTACGACTGTAATACATCACATACTGCTGAAAACTGTTCACATTTCCTTCCAAGTCCAGCAGCAATGTCTGCTGACATTCAACAGTGATAAAGTGACCAACTAGTGCTGCATTTCTTTAGTCTCACCACGGGACAGATCACGGTCACCACATCTGAGAGGACAGCGTAAGAGATAAGGGTCTGAAGGCTGAGCTACCCTTAGTTACACAGACGTGCAGCTTCAACAAGCACAGAAGGGTGGGGAGAGATGGTCAGTAGGTAAAGAACTCAAACATGAGGACTTGAGCTTGATCTCCGGCAGCCATGGGAAACTGGGCACTGTCATGCCTGTCGCTAACCCAGAGCTGAAAAGGCAGAGGCAAGAGGGTCCCTGGTGCTTGCTGGTCAGCCATTCCAGCTCAACAGAGGGCTCCAGGTTCAATGAGAAACTGTACTTCAAAAAACAGGCCGAGATAGCCTGTCAGATATACTGGGCCAGAAGGCTGAAGAGGATGCTCCAACATTATAGAGTTTTAGGTGAATGATCAGGCAGCAAACTGTCTCTGTCGTTTTCTCATTTTGGAAGCTGCTAACCTGCATTTCCTATTAATCAGATAATTAATCTTATTCCTTCTCAAGTCTCTGATGGGGTCAAAGAACAGATAGTTTAGTTTCACAATTAAGCTTAGTTGTTTAGGATTAAGATGTTTTTAGGTCTAGATAGTTTTTTTTTTTTTTGGGGGGGGGGGGCGGAGGTTCAAGACAGGGTTTCTCTGTGTAGCCTAGACTATCCTGGACGCGTTTTGTAAACCAGGCTGGCCTCAAACTCACAGTGTCCCTGCCTCTGCCTCCCAAGAGCTGAGACTACGGCGTGCACAACCGGCGCCCAGCCACAGACAGATGTTTTAAGCTGATAAAGATGAGATATGGCAGACACTGGTTTACAGTCAGAATTTTAGACACACCATGAGAGGAAAGATGCTTTCTCCAAGGTTGATAAACAGAAACAGGCAAAACACTATGAATGTAAGTAACATTTATATAATTCCTGACTGTTTCATTGTTCTTCTTGCTGTAGGTAATTTATTGTATATACATGTAATATTATAAATGTTTATGTAACAAAAGAAAAATAAAATAAAGTTAGGCAGAGAAACAACATTGACCCCTAGACAGACAGACAAACACAGACACACACATTTTAGCTAGAATACGGAATCATCCAATAACAGACTATGTAACCTAAGAAAAGCTACTCACAGCAGTCTCTGTCTTACTTCCCTGATCTGATAAAATGGCTTCAGTTACCGATTCCAGGGCAATTCTAAAGGAAAAAAAGTAGTCCAGAGGAGGGGGGTGAGCAAGTAATAGTCTACATTCACAAAGTTTACTACAGTATGTTGTTTGTAAGTGTTCTATTGCATTGTTGTTATCTTTTTACTGTATCTAATTCATAAATTAAAATGTATCTATATAGGAAAACTTTAACATATGTAACTTTCAGTATTATCTACAGTTTCAGATACCCACTTAGGTTCCTGAGGAATTATGTTCACCTAATAAAGATTATGCAGCTGGGCACAGTGGCGCACGCCTTTAATCCCAGCACTCTGGGAGGCAGAGGCAGGCAGATCTCTATGAATTCGAGGCCAGCCTGATCTACAAAGCAAGTCCAGAACAGCCAAGGATACACAGAGAAACCCTGTCTCAGGAGAAAAACTAAAACAAAAACAAAAATTATGCAATATAACACATACAAATCATTTTAGAATAAAACAGGCTCAAATAAATGGTACATAGGTTAGTTATTCTATCTACTATAGTGGAAGTTTCATAAGATCAACTATTTCCAGTCTCTTTTGTACACTGAACTTCCCTGCCTGAAGATTTATTTATACATAGAAGATGCCTACTATTTATTTAATACATGAATAAAAACATCTTCTTAGGAGTACCTCCCCGAGTCCAAGAATAAGGCTAGCTTGGATAATATGGTGACAGACCTCATTTCAGAAAGGACCGCCCTCCCAAAAAAAGGTTCAAATCAGAGACACAGAGAAGTTCCATTGATTTTGTCTTCATTTTCCAGCGCGTGAGACTGAGTCGAGAGCCTCACATAAGGGCAGCAGGGAACTCTCCATTTATCCCCACTAGGGTGCCACGAACGAGGAGAGAACGGAAGCCCACGCCCTGCTACTCTACTCCCTCTTTCAGAGAAGTCTGCTATCACAAGCTGTTTCCTTTTGTAACAGGGAGGACAGCAGCACTTGCCCAGAAGTGCTGGGGACAGCTGTATGAAAGGCCTTACACGCCTTGCTCCTCCTCACAGAGCTCTGCCAAGTGGAGCAGCATCACTCATGTTCTTCTCAAAAAGGCACCACCAGCTACAGTCAAAACATCCCCACCAACACCCTCACGGAGACAAGGAGCAGACAGAAGCTCAAGCACTCCGTAGGTAGCTCCCCCTCTACTCTGAGGCCCACAGACGAACTGCTGAACTGTACACTTGGAAATGTTTTACTTTACTGAAGAAGGCCAACAAGATGGCTTGGTGGGTAAAGGTGCTCATGTGCACATGGCACACATTCACTTGTGCAAGTACACACCCACATGATAATAGTAAAAAATTCTTTAATAATGAAATAATTTGTTAGGTAGGCAGATCGTTGTGAGTTCGAGGCCGGCCTGGTCTACCAAATGAGTTCCAGGACAGCCAAGGCTACACAGAGAAACCCTGTCTCAAACAAACAAACAAACAAACAAACAAACAAAACAAATAATTTGTTTTGACTTTTAAACTACACTATGAATTGTCCATCAAAGTAAGTGTCAAGCAGCCTAGAAAGATGGCTCAGCAGGTAAAAGCATTTTCTGTGTAGGCCTGATGACTTGAGATGTAAATCTCCTGAATGTGAGAATCAACTCCTGAGTGACCCTTTGACCTCTCTACATTTGCAACATGGAATGCATGCCCTTCCCCCAAGAATAATAACTTTTTAATTTTTATTTTTTAATCTGGGGTGTGTGCTTGTGTGTGCTTGTGAGTACAGGCGCTGGCAGCTGCCAGAGGCACTGGGCCCCTGAAGCTGGAATCATAGGTGGTTGTGCGCTACCGAGCATGGGTGTTTGAAATCGACCTGATGCCTCTGAGAAGCAATATGTGCTCCTCATCCCTGAGCCCTCTCTCTAGCCCCAAAACTATTTAACCGTAACATTTTATGAAAATCAAATTAAGAAAACATTATTTTAACATAAAAAATAATTAAAAAGAAAACATTTTTATTTCATGTGTATGAATGTTTTGCTTGCATGTGTGTAAGTACATCTCAAACACGCTTATGTCCAGGCCAGAAGAGGGCATCAAATCCACTAGAACTAGAGTACTAACAATTGTGAGCTGCCATGTGAGTGCTGGGAACCAAACCCAGGTCCTCTGCAAGAGTATCAAGTGCTCTTAACTGCTGAGCCAACTCTCAAACTCCATAAATAATTAAAAAAAAAAAAAAAAAAAAAAGACCAAACCAAACAAATCTCAAATATAAAGTTTCCTATTTCTTGTTAACTGACTCCTAAATTTCTATTTTGTAGCCAGGCAGTGGTGGCAGCAGCCCGCACTTGGGAGGTAGAAACCTCTGAGTTTGAGGCCAGCCTGGTCTAGAGAGCCAGTTCTAAGACAACCAGGGCTACGTAGATGAGAAACAAACAAAACACCAAACTTCTATTTTGTTCCCTCCCATATTCTGTATAGTTTTGATTTTTAATTTATATGTGTATGAGTGTTTTGTCTGCATAGATATCTGTGCATGCCTGGTGTGCTCAGAGGCAAGAAGGCGGCACCAGACACCCTGGGACTCAAGTTACAGATGGTTGGGAGCCACTGTGCCCGGAAGACCAACAGTGCTCTTAACCACTGAGATATTCTTCCAACTGCTTTATTTTATTTTAAATATTTTAATAATAACTTTTAAAATTCTATGTACACTGGTCTTTTGCCTGCATGTATGTCTGTGTAAGGGTGCCAGATCCTGGAATTACAGACAGTTTTGAGCTGCCATGTGGGTGCTGGGAATTGAACCCAAGTCCTCTGGAAAAAGCAGTCAGTGCTCTTAACCTCTGCACTATCTCTCCAGCCCCCTTTAGAACATTTTTATTTTTTTGAGACAACGGCTCACTATGTAGCCCTGGATAGCCTCAAATTCACCAAGATTAACCTGCCTCTGCCTCCCAGGTGCTGTGATTAAGTATGTTCCACCCATGTTTGTCCTTCCTGATGTTCTTATTGTAAGTAGAAATAACCAAAGACATAGAATGAATGAATGATCAAACTGAACAATCAAATGAACAAGTGGCATTAGGTCTCGTGCCAGAACTAATCCTTAGAGCATGCTATAATAAAAGAAACAAAACTAAAAGCAAGCTTTGGCTGGGAACCCATTGGCCCGAGGCTCTTCCTATCCCACCCTCCATCTTTGTTGGAGGTGCCGCCTCTGCCGCAAATGCAGATTTTTGTGAAAATCACTATGGGGAAGACCATCACGCTTGAGGTTCAACGCTTGGACACTATAGAAAATGTAAAGGCCAAGATTCAGGATAAGGAAGGAATTCCTCCTGACCAGCAGAGGCTGATCCTTGCTGGTAAGCAGCTGGAAGATGGCCGCACTTTGGCTGACTCAAACAATCAGAAGGAGTCCACCCTTCACCTTGTGCTGAGACTTCGTGGCGGTGCTAAGAAAAGAAAGAAGTCTTACACCACTCCCAGGACAGATGTTACTGTGACAAGTGTTATCTGACTTACGGCTTCAACAAACCAGAAGACAAGTAGTTGTATGTGAGTTAATAAAAAGGAACTGGGGGGGGGGGGGGGGGGGGTGAAGCAAAACAGAAAGCAAAAACAAATCCTAGCTACAATACAAGAGTGCACTTGAAAATTATTATACCTTACCAAAGTAGCCTAAACGTTTGTTATATGTGAAAAGGTGGCTTACAAGTAAAGCCATCCCCAGTGCTTGAAATCATATGAATAATGGTCAAAGGAGCATAACAATTAGCACTTAACAGAAGGAAATTCTAATGTAGAAGTATCATTTCAATACAAAGAGGCTAAATTATTTGTTTTCAAGCAGCATTTCCTATATATAGGGTATTTTTTTGTTTTGTTTTGTTTTTTTGTTTTTTCAAGATGGGGTTTCTCTGTGTAAACAGGCCCTGGCTCTCCTGGACAGATTCTTCTGCCTCTGCCTCCTGAGTGCTGGGATTAAAGGTGTGCACCACCACGCCCATATTATATAGAGGATTTTATGGATAGTTTCTTCAAAGTATCAAAGTAAAGGAAGAACGAGATATAAAACAGAAAATAAACTCTTCAGTGGAGGCAAATTCCTCCCTATCATTAAAAATATTTACTAAAGCTAGCAACTTAACTGGGAAGATAGCTCCGTTGAGAAAGTATCTGCCATGCAAACCCAAGTTTGCTTCCCAGAACCTACATAAAAACAAATATGGCAGCTATGTCTTTAATCTAAGTGCTGGGGAGGAGAATCCCTAGGGCTGTTTGCCAACTGGTACAGCCTAATCAGGGAATCAGAGTGTAGCCACACACTTTCTCAAGAACACAAGGTGAATGGCTCCTTAGGAATGAAACCTAAGGCTGACCTGTGCCCTCTACACACATGTGCACAACCATGCACCAGCACCATGCGTGTGTATTAGAGTTAGTTGATTTCCTATATAGAAGCCAGTGCTTTTCCTTCAGAGCAGTAGAGATTTTGTCTGCTGAGGTAGAAAATTAGTAAACTCAATGAAAATACGCTTAATAATTATAACTGTCATAGACTTAAGAATTAGTGCAACAAAAGTGAACAATCCACTTCAGTTTAAAAAGGGGGGCTGGAGAGATGGCTCAGCGGTTAAGAGCACTGACTGCTCTTCCAGAGGTCATGAGTTCAATTCCCAGCAACCACATGGTGGCTCACAACCATCCACAATGAGATCTGTTGCCCTCTTCTGGCATGTAGTACATGCAGGCATAATACTGTGTACATAATAAATAAAATTTTAAAAATGGGCATTCTATCAACCAATGACAATGGAAGCAGTAAACCTAGACCCCCTATTAAGATCTAGCCAATGGGGCTGGAGAGATGGCTCAGAGGTTAAGAGTACTGGCTGCTCTTCCAAAGGTCCTGAGTTCCATTCCCAGCAACCACATGGTGGCTCACAACCATCCATAATGTGATATGATGCCCTCTTCTGACATGTAGGCAGAGCACTGTATACATAATAAATTAGAAAAAAAAAAAAAAAAAAAAAAAGATCTAGCCAATGGACAGTGCATTCTCTACAGTTGTGTGGAGAACAGGGACTGACTCTGACATAAACTCTGGTGCCCCCTATTTGACTACTTCCCCTTGGTGGGGGTGGAGAGGCCTGGTGGCACTCAGAGGAAGTGGAAGCAGGCTATCCAGGTGAGACCTAATAGGCTGTGATCATATGGTGGGGGAGGAAGTCCCCTTCTGTCACAGGCTTAGGGGAGTGGAATAGGGTGAAAGAGGGAGAGAGCGGGGAAATGGGAAGATACAACTGAGGGGATAAAAATTGAGATATAATCTGAATAAATTATTTAAATAAAAAATTTAAAAACAAACAAAAAAGGGCATTCCAAGCATAGTAACAATCTTAGCTACTCTGCCTGAGGCAGGAGGATTACCTGACTCTGGGAGCTAAAGACCAGTATGAGCAACACTGTGACACTTAACTGCTCTGCCTACCGCCCCCTGGCCCCCAACACACACACAGAGCATGAACATAAAACAGCACAGGCAAATTAATAAGTACCTTTTCAAAGATATACACGAGATCAATATGCATTTGAAAAGATGCTGAACACCATTAGTCATCAGAGACTAATATTTAGAATGGGATAGCATTTCATGTTTATTAGGATGAATTATCAACAGAAAAAAGACCAGGCATGGTAGCACATGCCTTTAACCTAAACACTTGTGAGGCAGAGGCAGGCAGATCTCTGTGAGTTCGAGGTCAGCCTGATCTACAAAGTGAGTTCAAGGCTAGAGCTTACACAGTGAGACTCGATCTCAAAAAGGGGGTGGGGGAGAAAGAGAGGTAAAGCCTTCAAAAATTAAGCACTATTATCGTAAGATCTAGCAATTTCACTCTTGGGTTTGTAGCATAACTGTGAACTCAAAGTATCAGTATGATTTCTGTATGATTATTCAAAACAGCCCTAAGGAGGAAGTAACTTAAATGGTTAGTGGACTATTATGCATTCTTTTTTGTTGTTTTAGAAACAAGGTTCTCTGTATAATAGCCTTGGCTGTCCTGGAACTTGCTCTGTAGACCAGGCTGGCCTCGAACTCAGAACTCACAGAGATGTGCCAGCCTCTGCCTCCTGAGTGCTGGGATTAAAGGTGTGCGCCACCACCACCAGGTCTATTATTCATTCTTAAAGAGGAAGGAAGTCATCATATATGTACTAAGATGAACACTTGAAAACAGTATACTGTGTGTAAACAGGGAAAGTGTGTTTTGATTCTACTGTTATGAACTTTCCAATAATCAAATTAATAAAGACAGTAAACAGATTCCAGAGCTGGCTGCAGTTTGGAAAAACAGGAAGTTAAATGTTTTAACAAGTTCAGACATTTGGTGTGGGTGGACAATGTAAATAAATGGACTGAATGCTACAGACCCTATAATTTTTAAAATGTTTAGACTTGTCAAATCTGCGATGTGTCTTTCTGTACCCCGAGCACAAGTTCAACAGTCTTGGTATTCTGTTCAGGCTGGCCTAGAACTCACCAAATCCTGCTACTGCATCCCAAGTGCTGGGCGTGTAGGTGTGGCAACACGCCTGACAAGATTCTCCAATTAATAAGACACTGCAGTTAATAAGCTGAACATACTTGATTTATATTTTTTTTAAGTGTCAGAAGAAGCAAACAATTTTTGCTGCTTTTTTCTTCTTTTGAAATAAAGTCTTTTATAGGAAGGCTCTCAAAATTTTCAAATTGAGATTTAAAAAAAATCAGGATTATATGGTTGGGTGGAGGAGTAGAACATAGAAGAGATTACAAAACAAAGCAAAAGAAAACACACAAAAAACCTTGTTTAGGTGTTTCTTCCTCTTTCTTAGTCTCCTCATCCTCTAGGGTGGGGCTTTCCCGGGAAGAGTCCTCCTGTTGGCTAGAGTTTTTCAATAGGACAGGATCAATTTGTGCTTTCAGGAGTGCAAGAGTCTCAGCCAATTCGTTTCGATTTCTAAACAAGGGAAAAAATAACACAGCATAAAAATCTTTCTGAGTCTAGTGAACGTTGTGAGCAGTACCTAATAGAAATTAAAATAAGGGGGGGAGTAACACAGCGAGGAACATCAAAAGCCTGGGAGCACCCCAACAAAACCCAGATTCTCAAACTAAGTGTTTACGAAAGACCACACATTAAAATGTACTCTTCATCAAACAGAAATTTTATTTACACTGACTGGCTGGAAACAAAGGTAGGTACAACACTGAACAAGTCAGAGGGTGATCACTTTTTAAGTATTTAATAACCCTTAAGAAGATCAGTGTAAACCTTGCTTGTGGCTTTAACAATTCATATTTCTGTGTGTGGTGCGTCAGGGGTCTTCCTTAACCACCTTCCACACTATTTTTTTAAAATATAGCCCCAGGGATCCATGCATCTCTACCCATTCCCCCACCCCATACCAATGCTGGGCTTACAAAGCTTCTACATGGATGCTGGGAATCTGAACTCCAGGCCTCACTCTTGAGAAGGAAGCACTTACCCACCCAGTCATTTCTCCAGACTCTGTTCATGTATACACCCTATAGATACAGTCTGTAGATAACCTCACACAACATTTCCAATAGTTTATTGTATTAAATGAAGACAATGTACATTATGCCATCAAAAAGCAAAGGTATTGCTATCTCCACAATCTACAGTTGTTAGGAATCGACATAATTCTTGTCTGAGTTTATGTATTACCAGTAATTATTTTCTTATGCTTATTCAACATATTAAGTAGCTGGAATATCATCACTACAGTGATAAGATGTGTTCATGGAAACTAGGCAGCAGAGGAGGAACTCCAGAATGCCGACGCCAGCTGCGCAACAGCAAACAGGCAGGTTTTCAGTCTTCATCTGCAGCGCTGTTCTATGAATAACAGGCTAGTATTGGAGGGCTACGCTCACAACCAAAGGAGGCAAAAGGCTACTGTACAGTTTGCTTGAGTTTACAAACTATTTTTGAAATCAAGGTCCCATTGTATAATCCAGGTTGATCTCAATCTCTCATTCCTTCTGTCTTAGTATCACACATGCTGGTGTGTGCTGTCACATATGGCTGAGTTTTCTTTCTTTAAGGTGAGAAGAAAAATTCAAACAATTGAGGGTTCTAGAAATGAGTCCCTTAAGTGATAAGAAGATATTCCCACAGCTCCATGTATTGGGGCCTGACTGACATTTGAGGGACATTTGGTTAGGACCTAATTACTGGGTTAATTTCTTCTTAAACTAATACTATGATGGTATTATTGGGGGATAGTAAGAAGCAAGTAGATTCGAGGCCAGCCTGGTCTACAAAGCGGGTCCAGGACAGCCAAGGCTACACAGAGAAACCCTGCCTTGCGGGGGGAGGGGGAAGCAGCAGCAAGTAGAACAGTTTGGAGGTCATGGGTCGCCGAGAGCACGCATCTGAGGGCTGCACACCTTGCACTGACACCTTCCTGTATCTTCTTTCTCTACATGTCATCCTGAGTGAGTAAACAACCTCTACCACACGGTCATAGCACCACAGGCCCAGCAACCATGAGCTAAAGCAATCATTCTTTTGTTATGTCTTGTGACCAGAGACCTAACATCTTTGAGGGGGAAAAAGTTTCTGAAGTGCTCGAGAGATGCTCCCTCAATAAAGTGCTTGCCTTACAAGCATGAGGATTTGAGTGCAATTCCTTCAAGCTTGGGCATGGTGGTGCATACATGCAACCTTAGAGCTGAAGAGGTAGAGATGTGTGTGTCTCTCTGGGGATTTCTGCCCAGAGAGCCTAGAGTACTTGATGAGTTCAAGGCTAGTGAGAAAATCCTTAAAAAAAAAAAAAAAAAAAAAGTTGACAGCACTCGAAGACTGAAGCTGTTGACCTTTGCCCTCCATATGCACACAACTCATTAAGCACTCACAACACACACACACACATACACACACAGACAATGACACACACAATTTCTACCATGATGAACAAATTTTATCTTTTAGATCTGATTTTAAACACATTGATTTTGGGGCTGGAGAGATGGCTGAATGGTTGAGAGATGCCTGCTCTTCCAAAGGTGCTGAGTTTAATTCCCAGTGACCACACGGTGGCTCACAACCATCTATAGAGTAATAGGATGCCCTCTTGTGGAATGCAGGTGTACATGCAGACAGAACATTGTATACATAATAATAAATAAATAAATCTTTAAAAAAACACACACATTTACTTTGTTATAAATGAATACAGCTCTAAGCCCCTTGCAATGTGTACAGTTAGATTTTTTGGTATGTATTACATCATCTTCACCTCTATTGTCAGATTCACAAAGACTGACAATAATCCTAACTATCTCATCATGGGTCAATGAGTGCATAACTGGAATTTCAGTATTGATGTTTATAAAATGTTTATATTCATATCTTCCAGCTTACTATAAGAGCCTCATATTGCTTTTGTTTTGTTTTGCTTTGCACGTATAAAGAAGAAATCTGTAGTGGAAAGAAGCTGGAGATGGCTCAGCAGCTACGAGCACTGGTTGCTCTTCCAGAGGATCTGGGTTAGACTCCCAGCACCCACATGGTCGTTCACAAGTATCTGTAACTCCTGTTCTGGGAAATTTGATGTGTTTTGGGTTCCATAGGCGCCAGGCATGAATGCGGTGCACAGACATATATGCAGGCAAAACACATACGATTAAAATTATTTTTAGAATATTTTTTGTTTTGATTTTTGTTTTTTCGAGACAGAGTTTCTCTATGTTATCTTGGCTGTCCTGGACTGGCTTTGTAGACCAGGCTGGCCTCGAACTCACAGCAATCCACCTGCCTCTGCTTCCCGAGTGCTGGGATTAAAGGCATGTGCCACCATGCCCAGCTCAGAATTTTTAAAAAGATTTTCTTCCTTGATATGAAGAATCCTCAATATTGATCATCACCACTACTACATACTGTTGCACCAAGCAGGCACAGCTGTGTCTTTAATTGCTGTGTTCCAAGCATTAGTGATTGTTGGGGGGGGGGGGAATATCTTGTACACTGTGTATTTAGATACTGATTTCTGTGCCCCAAGATCTGGTTGTAGTTCGGACATGAGCAATGTCATTTCTGTGAAGAATCTCCTGTATCAATGCTGTGTAAATCAATTATCTCTGACTGGTTAATAAAGAAGCTTATGAGCCAATGACTGGCTAGAAGAGCAGGTGGGACTTCCTAGACTTTGAAGAAATGGAATACACCATCTTAACTATTAAATTACGTAATATTCTTTCTGCTAGCCTAACAGTTCTTCAGAGTGTGAGTTAGTGGCACTGGAAAGCCGATGGTAGCCAAACCAGACCCATGGAACAAAGTTAACACAACCTTTACATCTGGCTCTTCCTTGGCACCCTGGGACATTCTCCATCACAGCTCTCATGTATGTGTTAGCATTTATGACCCTGTGTTTTTCTCTCACAGAATGGGAACCCTCACTAAAATAGGATAAAGCATTATATATAGCAAATATTTTATATTAATTTCCATAATAACTTAGGGTTCAGCAACATTATTCTGTCTCTTACATATCAACTACATATTATTGAGGTAGCAAAAGTGAAAACTGAGAGTGACAATAGTCTTTTATTGATGCCAAGAAAACGGAAGCTTATTAATAATATCAACAATATTATTAATTAATAAGATAATACTAATTAGCAAGCTTTAATGCAACTCCCAGCACCCAGGAAGCTGAGGTAAGTAGATCATAGGTTCAAGGACAGCCTAGGCTACATAGACCCTTTCTCAAAATAAAACAAATTGAACCAAATAAGACATCCACAGAGGTATGGTTACCTCCCTAAGGTCACAACAGGACTGAATTCTGGAAGCTCTGACTCCAGAGCCCATCTTTATCTCATCAGTTAATTTCAATTTTTTGCTGTAGCATTTGTTTGGCCTAATTTGTGGCATTCCCTCTGCCACTGCCACCCAAGTACTAGAATTGTAAGGCAGATACCACTATACCCTGCTCATGGCCCACCTTCTTAATCATTATTTTACTAGCAACACAGTTAGTGTCCTGACCGCTTTAGAGATGGCTCAGTGGTTAAAAGCACCAACTGCCCTTGCAAAGCGCTTGAGTTCAGTTCCAGTCCAGCATCAGGCAGCTCACAACAACCTGGAATTCTAGTTCTAGGGGATCCAACTCCCTCTTCTTGACTCTGTGGACAACTGCATTCACACATGGACAATCACCAACACACATGTATGCGTAATGTAAAAACAAAAGAATTTTTCAAATGCCCGCACAGAAGTCAATAGAAATACACGAACATTGTATTTACTACTCAGAATTCAAATTTCTGTAAATGACTGTCAAAACCATGATCAATTTAAAAACATTTTTAGATGTACAACTCATACTCTGAAATTAACATATGTTCTTGTTTACTTGTAAAATTGCATTGCTTTGAAATGGTGTCTCCTATGAAGAGCAGGCTAGCCTTAAATTCACAACTCTCCTACCTCAGCCTCAGAAACGCTGGGATTATAGGCTTTCCCACTATGCCAGGGTTTAAATGAACTCACTTAGCATTCAGTTCAGTTACTCTGACAATGTATTAGCAACTCTTCTTGTTGCTGTGAACAAGTGTCTGACAAGAAGCAACACAGGAAAGGGTTACTTGGCTTTCGTTGAATGGATACAGCCCACCGTGACTTGGAAGGGACAGTGGTTAAAGCATGGGGCAGGCGGGAAGGAGAAAGCAGACAAGGAGTAAGTAGAGAAAGGCCACCAACCCTCAGGGCTACCCTACTGACCCATTTCCCCAGGCTAGGCTCTCCATGTCGTAAAGATTCCATAGTTTTCCAAAAATAGTATTACTTGCTGGGGACCAAGTATTCAGGACATGAGCCAGGGGGACGGGATGGAAGATACAGACCTGTATCCAAACACTAACACATATAAACCATTTTAATCAAGGTACCACTAGCATCACAAAAATATTCCACCATGTCTCTTCTTACTGGATGTCTTTCCCCACCAAAGCAAGAAGAAATATGGTGGTTTTGTTTTTGAGATGGGGTCTCACTATGTAACCTAAACTGACCCAGAACTCACTAGGTGGTCCGGGCTGGCCTGCAACTTAAGATCCTCTTGCCTCAGCTTCCTGACTACTGACATTGCAAGTGTTTGTAACCACATCTGACTGCTATCAGTTTTGATTATTATAACCATAGTTTATTAGTCTTGTTAATACTCAATCTTAAAACAAATGCAATCAAACTGTATGTGCTTTTTGGCTTCTTTCACAAATAAGGATTTCTGAGACAAATTCATATCTTCTGAGATCATTCCTTTTTACTGCTTCGTAGCAATCCACTGCCTGGGTACTGTTAGGAGGAATGATGCTATACCAGGTATGGCCGTGGTCACAGAAGGACTGGCACGACTCAGACCTCAGAGGAGGCCTGGACTGCATAATGGGCTCCAGGCCAGCCTGGGCTCCAGCCTATGACACTGTTGCAAAGCATAAAGATGTGATAACAATGCTGATACATACTAGCCTTTTTGTCTTTAATATAGGTACAAAGGAACGAAGCTGATGTTATGAGATGATAGTTTAGGATTTGAAGACATTACTAAACTGTTAGTCAAAGTGGTTGGAGTAGTTTTACTTCTAGCAGGCAAGATGTAAGTTCCAGCTGATTCACATACTTGTTAGTATCTGGTATTCTGAGTAATATTCACCTAGTCATTTTAGTGGAGATACCTAAACTGTTACAAATAATTAATTTGTAAAATGTGTGTGGAGATACATACCTAATTGTGGTTTTCGCTGGGAATTCTCTCATAATGCTGGACATTTGTTCATGTTAATGTTAGTCATATTATCCATTATGGTTATTATGCAATAACCATTCAACTGTCTACACTCAATGTTTTTTCCCCTTACTAGAATTACAATCTGAACACTTTCAGCAGTATCCCTCTGATTATAAAGAAGTACCTGACCAAGTCTCTGTATGCTAAAATTCCCTTATCACTGATGACCTAATATTAACACTTTTGTCACTCTATTTTACAGTTCTTTTTCTTTCACAAAGAAGTTATACTATGATAGACAGTATTATGTATTACATGTTATCTGATCAGTCATAAAAGGTATTTTATCCTCCCTTCCTGAGGACTAAACAAGTGATGAGATAACTGTCACAAATACCTGTCTGGTTTGACACAAATAAAAACAAGTAAAACATTAACAGGGGCTTAAATAGTTTTGTTTTTGAAATGTATTACTAATACTTAGTTAAACCACATAAAACTGCCACTTTATATGGGAAAATGTTCAAATGCTAACAAACTTAGCTCAATAAAATTTAACGGCTTCTACCTGAATTCTCGTAAGTATATGAAATTATTTTCAATATGGAATATATACACATATATGCATTAACTGCTTCTATATACCTTATGTTTATATGAATTCTGCAATAAGCAGAATAGACACTATACACAAGAAAGCACTTTTGTTTTTGTTTGTTTTACTTAAGGTGGATATGGGGTGTGTATGCATGTCTTTTGCATGGTCACATGTATGAGTACACATGGAGCATGGGTGCCTGTGTGTTGAAGACAAAGGCTGACATCTTGTATTTTCATTGATTGATTTCCACTTTAGATATTGAGGCAGTCTCTCAATTGAGCCAAAAGCTCACTTCGATGGCTACTCTAGCTAGCCTGTTTGCTCTAGGGATTCTGAGCCTGCACGGCCACACAACATCAAGCACTTGACTCCATTCAGTCATGTCCAGCCCTACGGAAGTTGTAAAACTGTGATAACACACTAATGTTAAACTGTCAGTAGCTGATAAATATACAAAACTATTACTTTTGGTGGCAGATTTCAGTTGTAGGAAAAATACTGCACTTGGTATTGGACTGGCAGTGTCCAGCTATGTCTCTAAACTTACTTATGTCAGAATTCTAAGACTAGGTAACTTTTTTGGTTTTGTTTTTCGACACAGGGTTTCTCTGTGTAGCCTTGGCTGTCCTGAACTCACACTGATCTGCCTGCCTCTGCCTCCCTAGTGCTGGGATTAAAGGCGTGGGCCACCACGCCAGGCTGTCATAAGCAGCTCAAGACAATGCAGAAGCCTGTTCCAAACAACGGCTGACCACTAAGAATGTTATTCAAATGACAACAATAACAACAACAAAGTATCACTTTAAAGATTCGGTTTCAAATAAACAAAATTTGCATTTTTCTTAGTAAAAAAATAACATTCTCTAGTTAAAAAAAAAAAAAAAAAAGCTAAGTGTGGCCTAGAAAACAAAAAGCCAAAATTCTACTTGCACTACTTGCTTTTCTTGAGTTTCTAAGAAGATTTATGCCACCTTTAGAACTAACTTTACATAAGCAGCCAGGTTTACTAAGAAAACACCTTAAACTGGGCTCAGTGGAACAAGCCTGTAATCCCAGTACTCAGGGAGACAGAGGCGGGCAGATCTCTGTCAGTTCGAGGACAGCCTGGTCTACAGAACGAGTCCAGGGCAGCCACAGCTACACAGAGAAACCTTGTCTCGAAAAACCAAAAAGAGAAAGAAAAAAAAAAAAAGAAAAAGAAAGAAAGAAAGAACAAAAGAAAAGAAGAGAAAAGAAAAGAAAAAAGAAAACACCCTGACATCTCTCAGCTGGAAAACAATTGTTTCTCTGTAATATAAAAGCAAATGCTCTTGTTTCTTTGGAACTCAGCTCTGCAGCACAATGTATATCTCAGCCCTTTATAAAAATCCCATCACAGATCTTCCCCAGATTAATTCTTTATATGCTTCAAGATAGACATTTCTTTAAATTACATCAACCCTACTCCTATTCAGTTATGCCTCTCCCATCAGGAGCTTATTGTACTAAACATCATTTTTCTTTTCAAGTTTAGGATCAGAACTTAACTATATTGCAGGTATGACCTCATCAGGATCAAGCGAGATTATACCTCACATTACTTTGTGTATCAAATATGTTACTTATATATATTATGAGGTAAGTATATATTGTTAGTGATTAAACTGAAGGCTTCACACATGCTATGTATGTAAGTACCCTTCACTAAACTATACCCCTCCCCCTTTTCAAGCCAGTAATAACATTTTTAGGGGGAACCCAGGCCTCCCATATGTTAGGAATGCACTCTACTAAGTAACCATATCCCTTGACTAAGCAATTTCTGTTGTTTGGGACAGGGACAGGAATAGGGGTTCTCTACATAGCCCTGGGTGTTCCTGCCTCATCAGGCTGGCTTCAAACTCACAAAGATCTGCCTGTCTCTGCTGGGATTAAAGGCGTGTGCTACCACATGTGGCTGAAGTATCTTCTTGAGGAAGATAAAACACACTTTTTATATTTAAAGTTCACAAGATGAAAGACTTAGCACACAGGACAGCTCACAACATTTACCAGTTGTTCTAGTGAGCTACCAAGTTACAAGCTAGCTAACATGCCATGTCACAAGCACCTCATTTATAGTAAGCACAAATACGCCCAAGAATACAAGGGCAGCTAATGTCATTCAGAAAATATATGCCCTATATAACCAGGACTAGTGCTTACAATGCAAGGGGCTTCCCAGGGGCCCAGGATCCAGGCAGCGATGCTCACTAAGCCACTCAGCACTCTCGAACTCCTAGGTGTGGTGTCTACTGGGTGCAATATAAACTGCCCAATCAAGTAAAAGAGCACATGCCCACCACATTCTTAAAAACTGGGTTAGGAGACACCAGTCCTGACCTCAAGGCTTCTGAATGCTGTCAGCCATTTCTACATTATGTGGTTAGAGTTCCTGAGCATAATGATTACGCCTTTTCAACTACCACCACCCCCGCCGCCACCATTAAAAAACAAGAAAACAACAATAATAATAATTCATAAAGGCTAAAAACCACCTGCTCCCACTTCACTAAAGAAATCCCTATTGTTAACATGAGGAAACCGCTCAGGCATTATTTCTGAGTACTGGTTTCTAAGCATGGACTGCAGCCATATCATTTCATGTTTAATGCTTATTATCAGAAATAGATATTAATATGTGAAAAAAAGAATTTTTGGGTTAGTTGAGGGTTTTGTTATTTTGGTGGTGTTTGATTTTCATCTTCTTTTTGAGAAAAGGTCTCAGGTAGCTTAGGCTTGAATTTCTTTCCCTTTTTTTTTATAATAGGCTGACCTCAAACTCACAGAGATCCACTTTTCTCTGCCTCCCTGAGTGCTGGGATTAAAGGCATGTACCTCAGCACCTGGCTAACCTTGAGTTTCTGATCCTCCAGTTTCCACCTAGGGTTGCAGGAATTTATGTGGTCCTGAAGAGTGAAATCAAGAGTCTGTGTATCTAAGGAAGCAGCTATGAACGGCTAACCCCAACAGCTTGCCTTTTTTTTTTTTTTTTTTTTTGCTACCCCCAACAGCTTGCCTTTTTTTTTTTTTTAAAAGCCCGAAGCCAGTCATGGCTGAAAAGGGGTGAGAAACACTATCGAAATTTTATCCATTTGTTGATAAATACATCATTAAGAAAGATACAAAGTTTTAGTGTTAGAGTTAGAAGCTCATTAAAAGCAAAATTAAAAAGGTGGGCAGCAGGGGGCTGCAATATGGCTCTGTGCTGCACAAACCTGAGGACCTAAGTTCAAGCCCCAGAACCTACATAAAGGCGAAAGGATAGAACCAATTCCCAAAGTTGTCCTCTGACTTCCACATGAAAGCTGTGGCATAAGCATCACACACACACACACACACACACACACACACACACACACACACACGTAATAAAAGAAATTTGAAATTTTAATGTGGCACGTTCTTTAAAAAAAAGTGGAAAAAGCAAGTTTACTGAGCATGCAAATATGTCTCTAGCATAATCTTTCACACGTTTCTTGTAACAGCTTGTAGGGAGGTATTTATCATCCTAACTTACGCCTGGGAAGATGGCTCAGTGGTGAAGTGTTACCCAGGAAAATATGAAATCAGGGTTCTTAGAGCCAGAATTCATGTAAGTGCCTAGTGAGCATGGCAGGCCACCTGTATTCCAGCACTTAGTACCTCTGGATAGGGGATCCCTAAAGCAAGCTGGCTAGCCATACTAGCCATCCTAGAGAGCTCTGATTTCAACTGAGAGACTGTGCCCCAATGAACAAGGTGGAAGGCAACAACTAAGGGAGACTCCTGATGTCAGCCTCCAGCCAACACACACATGTGTACACAGTGTGCTCACACACATGCATATCACTACAGAGACATGCAAAAATTAAATGAAGCACGGGAAAATAAATCTTAAGAGATAAGAAGTAATGTTTCTATAAGTGGTATAAAAAATGAACTCAGACTTAAATATACCTATTAGCTAAAAAAAACCCTCACATCATGGACATACTTAATAGTGGGCATGAGAAACTGTTTCATGAGTGTAAATATTAGCAATAGTAAACATGATTATTTCTGTGGGGTTTTTTTGTTTGTTTGTTTGTTTGTTTTTGTTTTACAAAGTAGGAGAAAATATTTCTTTTTTGAAGTCTGGAAGGCTACTCTGGGGAACAGAAGACTTGGCAGTAAAGCACCATGAAGAGAATCCTACGGCTCTGCATTCAGAGAGAACAACAGTGAGAAAATTTTCTTTCAAGAGTACACTGCTTACCTTTGTTTAGAAGCTTAGCTAACAAGAGAGCCATGCCAGGCCCTGGTGGCGCACAACTTTAATCCCTGCACTCTGGAAGCAGAGGGAGGAGGAGCGCTCTGAGTTTGAGGCCAGCCTGGCCTACAAAACCAGTTTCCAGGACAGCCTGTCTCAAAAACAAAACAAAACAAAACAAAACAAACAAAAGCCCCACTACCACCACCAAAAGAGAAGCAGGCAACTAACCTGCTAATAACACCCAGGAATTCATTCAGCTCACATTTATTCTTGGAGAATGAAAGCTGAGCTTTACTAATCAGATGAGTGTTGTTAGGAATGGATTAGTAATCATGAATAAAAATGGGATAAAAACAAAAATAGCAAAATGAGTTTTCTCTATTTTATCATACCACTAATATTTACAAAATTATTACATAATGTGGCCATTAATGAGACATTCATAAATAATGAGTTTGCAAGACAGAAAATTAAAAACACAAAAATTCTCTGCAAAGGTCCAGTATCACTCACTTATTTTAAAAAAACAAACAAAAACCCAAAACCAAACAAACAAGCAAGCAAAAACCAAAGCCAATTTCAAGGTGTATAAATGACAGTACAAATGAGAAATTAAAAAAATAATAATAAATTTTTAAAGGACTGTAACACAAAAGTACAATATTCTGCAGAACTTCAAGAAAGAACTGCATAGATGAACAGGTGAAATTAAAATAGGAAAAAGAGAACTAAACAATACTTTAATATATTTATATCTAAGAATAATTTCTTCCACGCATGTAACATATACATTAATATCCACACCACAACATAATGAGCACAAAGTATAAGTCCTCGATTGGCTGAAATACTATTTACATTTATTTGGCAAATATCAAGTACCTGCTATGGACACTGAGCTGAGTACTAGATGAGCCTTAGAAAATTTGTCAGTTCCCATTAAGAAAAAGAGGATGCTGGCTTCACAGATCACATTCCAGTAGAGAAGAGACCAAAGAAAGCAGTATATAAAGAGAGTCCTAATAAAGGTACCTGACAATGCACTTCCAAGAAGAGCCATCTTGATCATCTTGTTCTTCTATGTACATTCTGACATTGTGGTCTTGATCCAACTGGTACCAGTACATGAGGCCATCTTTGTCTCGCCCAATTGGCTGGAGACGCATAGTATCAGCATCCTCCTCATTAATTATATTCTTGAACTTAAGATTGTCATCAAATTGACACTCACAGAGATACTGAAAAACAGTCACACTGTGGCTTAAAATACTATGCAAACATTTTGTCAATAAGTATGATACACTTTCAAAACTGATCAGGGATAGAGCTGAGAGATCACAAGTTCAATCTGTGTAGCAGTACTCTATCAATTTATTATGTAAAATATGTTTAAAACAGTCAATCTTAAGAGTAATTTTGACGGTAACATTTTAATTTTACACCAATGTAGAGTTTTAACATAAACACTTATATACAAACCAAATTATATTGCTAAATTATGTTCGTGTACATTGCAAACTCCCCAATTATATACCACAGTATAATACTGTATTTAATTTTTCACTTACTTTTAAAAACTATTAGTATAATTGGCAAATAAAAATCTGATACACTTATGATTCAATATACAAACTTTTGTAAAGTGTACAAAATATTTAAGTTTTTACTTATTTTTAAAAACTATTAATAACTGCCAAATAAAAATCATACACACATGATTTAATATACAACGTGGAATGATTAACGCAAGCATACTTTGTGATGGGAACACTTAAGATATATGAGCAATTTTCAGCTACACAATTACAATCACCTTACAATCACCAAGTACCTGAAACTTGGTAGAAATTTACCCAAATTTGTCCAATCTTATTGCTACATCCACTGACCAGGGCTAAACACCATTGTATTCCTGACTCTTTAAAGTTCTACGTTAGAGTGAGAGCATGCTGTAATTTCTTCCTGTGCCTGGCTTACTCCACTTAACACAATGTCCTCCTAATTTAAAAATGGTTTAATTTTTTACTTAAAAATAAAAGTGTTTGAGGGTACACACGTCACAGTGTGCATGTGTAAGTCAGAGGACAACTTTTGGAAATAGGTTCTCTCCTTCTACCATGTGGGACCGAGGATTGAACGCATAGCTTTGGACTTGAAGGTAGTTGCTTTCATCCACTGGCCATATCACCAGCATTTTTCCTTAAAAAAACCGCAAAGCATCCCATCATGTGTATGTATGTACCATGCATTTCTTATTCACTAAGGTCCACTGTGGCTGCTTGTAGTGCACATGAGAGTACAAGTGTGGGTTTATTGCTGACTTCATTTCCATAGGATTTACAGCCAACAGTGGGAGTGCTGAATCATTTGGCCACCCCACTTAAACATTCCTGGCAAACATTTTGTTTCGAAGCAGTTTTTTTTTTTTTTTAATCTTAATTTTTTCTTTACTCTAAAGCCTGCTGTAAGAGGACTACTTGAGCCTAAGAGTTCAAGATAAGTCTTTGCAAAATAGTAAAGTTCAGGTTCAAACAAATAAAAAACAAAGACAAATTTGGACACAAATTAAATGCTAAGTGGAAAGGGTACCTCAGAAAGTGCGCTATATGCATCTTGTGGATTTCTCATGTGAGCTAAAAGAGCAAGTAACATCTAACAATAAAATAACAGCTACTCTTTAGTACTCCATAGTGACATTGTGTATTAAGAATAGCTTAGCTAGGAAGTGGTGGCGCATGCCTTTAATCCCAGCAGAAGCAGCCAAATCTCTGAGTTCAAGGCCAGCCTAGTCTACAAAATGAGTTCCAAGACAGCCAGGGCTATACAGAGAAACCTTGTCTCCAAGAAAAAAACAGCAACAACACAAGCAAACAAACAAATAATTGACCCAAAACCCTTGAGGTCTTAGGAATAAGGGTGCTACCACAGAGCACTGTGAAATCTCAAGGCAATGGAGACCTCAACTCATTTCTCCACATATTAGTTCCTTAGTTATACTGACCACTTGGTTAGTAATTAGAAAATTAAAAATTAAAAGTTAAAAAAAAAAAAAAAAAAGAAAACTCAAACTTGAAACAAACACTATGTTGAGCTTGAAACGAACCCTTTTAATCAAATACATTTGGCCACATGAGGGTTTTATTAACGCATCGGCATGCCTTTGGTTATCTCAAAAACAACAGGGACTTAAAAATGTACTAAATGAGTAGATTATCAACAGGCTGCAACATATAGTGATCAATGAAGGTGACAGCTGAAACACTGAATACAAGTACCAAACTGCTTCCTTATTGTGCTACTGTATCTCTAATCAGAAATAATTGGTAAACTGTAAAGACAATCCCTAAAAATAGTAAATACTAGAAGTGACTTTTATGTATGTTGTGTGCATACACGCTTGTTTGCATGTGTGGGGGGTTCCTACACATGGAGGCCAGGGGTTCACTTGAGGTATGCCTTTGTAGACCGTTCCCCATCTTTATTGAGACAGGGTCCCTCACTGACTCAGAGCTCAAGACTTTGCCTGGTGCACCTAACTGGCTAGCCTCCCAAGGGCTGCGGTTAGAGGCTGGCTCGTAAATGGGTTCTGGAGCTCTGAGCCCTGATCCCCGTGCTTTTCAGACAAGGACTCTATCTGCAAAGCCATCACCTCAGCCCAGAATGCTTTTTATCACTGAAAAATAAGAAAGATGAAAGAGACTACTGCTCTCTAATCATAAATGTTCACCTTCCCACACTGCTATTTATTGGGATCTAAAAAATAGCTCAGGCTGGCCTCCCTGAGTCAGCCTCCTAAGTACTAAGGTTACAAGTGTGCATATCCATGCTCAATTTTCCTTCCTTTAAATTTTTAGTACCTTTATTTATGTATTTATGTATTTATTTACTTCTTTAGTGGGGGCAGCTGCATGTAGAGCGCACATGTGGAAGACAGGAGAACTCTGCAGAGTCATTCCTCTCTTTCTTACCATGTAGGTCTGAGGGATCCAAGTCCAGGCTGTCAGATTGGGTGGCAAGCACTTTTACCCGCTGAACTATCTTGATGGTCCTTGGTTTTCTTTACTTTGTAATTTAGGTATCAGAGTAAACTTTTAAATTAAAATTACTGCAACAAATAATATACGCATTACCTTTAAGAGTGCTAGTTTGCACTCAACACTCATTTCAAGATAGCCTTTCTTCTCCATCTCCCATGCCCAGGTACTGTTAAACTCTTGGCATATCTGAAAGAGAAAAATTAATAGCTTAATATATAAAAACATTTTTTTGTTGTTGTTGACGTTTGTTGTACTTTGGCTTTGGAACATCCCCCAAAGGCTCAGGTGTTGAAGCTTATTAGTTTAGTAGGTGGTGCTAGCCGTGAAGTAGGCCACCTCAGGGTGTATTACTGTCCTTGCTTCCTGTGCCCACTTCTGCTTCTGGGATCCCATGGGATGAATGAAGACCACTGCTGCTGCTCCCCACGCTCCCTGACGTGACGCTCTGCCTCACCACAGCCCAGAACCAGCAGAGCCAAGAGACCATGCACTAAAACCTCTGAAACCATGGGCCGAAATCAGTCTTTCCTTGTTTAGGTTGGTTTTCATTTTGTCACAGCAACATAAAGTTGAATAGCAATAAACATTTGTCTTCTATGATTATGTTGCATTCTTACTAAAACACACATATAGAGGGAAGAATTCAGAAATGACAGGCCAATCAAATTCCAACCTACACTGCATACTACTTAGATCCATCAGAAATATTTAGTCATGCCTGTAACAACTTAAGAAAGACTCTCTGGAGCTGGAGAGATGGCTCAGTGGTTAGGAGAATGTGCTACTTTTGCAGAGCAACCCTAGTTCAGTTCCCAGCACCTACATGATGGCTCACAGACATCCATACCTCCAGTCCAGAAGCCCCTGGAGGGCTCCAGGCATGTGGTTCACACACATATACGCAGGCAAAACACTCATACATAAAAAGAATTAAAAAAAAAATCAATCTAAAAAACATTAACAATGACTTGAAACGGAATCTCTGTTGTTTTCTACTCTGTTCAATAACTTTGTGTATTCTGGATATAATTTTTCCACATGAGAATAATTATTTGATAGTCTCTCAAAAGGCTAAAATTCTTTGAAGTCAAGGGGTGACAGCTTGTTCATTTTTATCCCTCGACAGAAGTTCAAAGCCATGTCACATTCTACATATGCATTCAATAGAAGCTCTGTTCAAATCAATGTCCTCCTCTTGATTATGGGCACAGTAAAAACTCCACTGCTAGGCACTCTACAGCATCAGGAACAGGTTTCGCCTGGCACGCTTCAGGACTCTTTTCCTACATACACATTTTAGTCAAATCAGAGGTACTGTAACAGACTGAAGAGACGACATGTAGAAACGCTCCACGCAAAAGTCAATCTGGGTTTGACCATGTCCCCTGGAGGGGGAGACCTGGTGGCACTCAGAGGAAGGACAGCACGTTGCCAAGAAGAGACTTGATACCCTATGGGCATATACAGGGGGAGGAGGTCCCTCTCAGGAACAGTCATAGGGGAGGGGAAAAGGGGAGGGAGGGAGGAATGGGAGGACACAAGGGATGGGATAACCATCGAGATGTAACAAGAATTAAAAAAAAAAAAAAAGACAATCTGGGTATGGGGCCGGCTTGTAACCTGCACGGGGGTGGAGTGAGAGGGACCACAAAGTTCAGACAAGCCTACACTACACAGTGACACGACAGCTAGTGGAGCAAGCTCTCTCTGCTAAGCACATCATCACAGAATTCTTTTTCAGATTCTTTAATAATAAGTTAGGAGAGATTTATGTGCAAAACTCCAGGGTGGGGGTTAGGGTGGGGGTTATGATTTCTCTGACCAAGTGGTCTTTGTTTCTATGTTAGTTTTCATCAGTAAAAGGACAAGAACAACAACAACAAATAATAATAATAATAATACTGGTCTTAGAGGCTGTTAAGTGGACATAAAACATTATACGGTGTATCTGCCAAAGTCATGGAGTTTTGTTTTGTTTGTTTGTTTGTTTGTTTTTTGGAGACAGGGCTTCTCTGTAATAGCTGTGGTTGTCATGGAATTCTCTTTGTAGGCCAGGCTGGCCTTGAACTCACAGTGCTCTATCTGCCTGCCTCTGCCCGGGATTAAAGGTGTGTACCACCACACCCAGCTTGTGGAGTTTTTATTGTTATTGTTTTGTTTTTTGCAATTCAGGATACAAATATCAAAATGAGGGCTAAAGCAACAGAACCAATACAAGATGAGAAATTACGGTGGAGTCAGGGCATTAGCGAAAACAGATTTGAGACAAACACATAAGCAGGCAACAGAGAAGGCGTCAGCAACCCTCTTAATCTCAATAAGACTGGGATGGACTTCCTGGAAGGAGTATGATTTCCCACTCTTCCCTAGTGCCATTTTTAACAACTAGCTTAAAAAAAAGAAATTCACAGGAAGTCAATATAAGGCAAACAGTATGACCAAGAACTATACAGGAAACAGTAGAAGTCTCACAGAAAGAATAAACTCCCCATTTCCTAGAATGCCACAAAATTCCTTCTAGGAGACAGTGCTATTTTGAATATATACATATGCGTATGTACTCATGTAACGAAACAAATTAAAACCCAAGGGGTAGCATTAAAGGAAAACTGTAGATGAGACAGAGTAGACATGAAATGACTGTGTATCAAAAGCTAAGGTGGCAGGATCCGAACAGGTATATCATGCCAAAAAAACAAAACAAAACAAAACAAAACAAACAAACAAAAAAACCCCCAAGACTTATGAATGTTGAAAAGTCTATGGCAATCTTAGACTGTCCACCAGTACAGCTATAAAGCTGGTAGCTTCTCAAATCTGACAATGATTTACCATATTACTTAGCAACTCTAAGAATTTAATAGGAAGAATAAAACATAAAAGAGCAATACTGTTCCCAATAGCTAGAGGGTAGAAACAACCCAAATGTCAACAGAAGAATAAAACAACAAAATACAGATCCATACAATGGAATTCTACGTAGCCATAACAAGAAATGGAGTACAAGAGGCTGTGGCTTACCTACACAGCATAGGAAGGCCTTAGAACAGTGGCTCTCAACCTGTAGCTAGAGATCCCTTTGTGGGTCAAATGACCCTTTCAGAGGGGTCGCCTAAGACCATCAGAAAACACAGATATTTACATTATGATTAATAACATTAGCAAAAGTACAGTTAAGAAGTAGCAATGAAATACCATGAGGAAACTGTATTAAAGGACTGCAGCATCAGGAGAATCACACACTGCCTTAGACCTACCCCCAGTAACCACCCCACAAAGAAAAAGAAAGGAAAACAAACAAACAAAGAAATAATAACAAAACTGAAGGAACAATATATATGGCTATCTGGATGAACCTGAAAAACGGTAATGCAAGAAACCACACAAAAGGAGACCTATGACAAGACTAGGGCATACAAAACGTCTGAAGTACTGAAATTGAAACTGAAGAGACAGAAAACAGATTGGCAGTTGACAGGTGTGAAGAGCGCTGGGAGCATCACAGAATCTAGAGTCATCAGGACATGCAGTGGGAAGACCCGCCCACCATAGGTGGCATCATTCCCTAGCTGGGGTGCTAGACTAGATAAATGGGGAAAGAGAACTGAGCCTCAGAACGCAATCACTGACTGGACAGCGTAAACAGCTCATTCAAGCTCCTGCTGCCTTGACATCACCATCATGATAAACTGGACCTCAAACTCTGAACCACAATAAACCTTTTCTCCTTAAGTTGCTGGTCAGAGCAACAGAAAAGCAAAGGAGACATCAGGGGAGAAGGGGGAAACAGAAAGTAAGACGTAGTGGGCATGGCTTTCACTTTTCAGTGGTAAAAATATTTTGAAATTAAGATAGGTTTCAAATTCTTTGCAAATATACAAAAACAAGAACAACAAAAACAGACAAGACAAAACACTGACTGAACTGTTCATTCTAAAAGTATTAATTTTGTTACTTTGAGACAGAGGCTCATATAACACACAATTGGCCTCAAGTTTACTATGAAGCTGAGGCTCACTGAACTCCTGATACTTTTGCCTCTGCCTCTCAAGTACTAGGATTGCAGGTGTGTGCCATCACACCTGGGAAAAGTGTCAGCTTTATGACATGTTAAAAACCATCTTATGGTTTGGAGAAATGGCTTGAAGGTTAAGAGCACTGGCTGCTCTTTCATTCCCAGCAACCACATGGTGGTTCACAACCATCTGTGATGAGATCTGGTGCCCTCTTCTGGCCTGCAGATGTATACGCAGGCAGAACACTATACATAATAAGTAAGTAAATCTTAAAAAAAAAAAAAAACACTTAAATCTTAGATAGGATTGTGTTGTTATCTACAGCAAGGAAATGGGCCGAGAGGTTGTACTCTGCCTAGTAAGAGAGGGATATAGGCACTACTTATTCTAACCAGCTGTTACAAATATTTCAGATCCCACCAACAGAACCAGTTGCCACTAAGAGAGCTGTGAGTACAGAACACACTGAACACGGTAAATCTGATTTACACATATTTTAAAATTATACCTTACCAGAACGTAGCTATGACTATCTCCACCTATTTAAATATACTAACTGTTCAGGAGAACTGAAGCCGGTATTGCAGCACTGGCAGTGACACAGCCCCACAGTTAGGACAGGTGAAGATTTATTAAGAGATGATCTCTGGGCACTGAGATGTAGCTCAGTTGCAGAGTGCTTGGTTAGTCCACACGAAGCCCTGGGGTCAACTTCTAGTATTGCATAAACCAGATGTGGTGGTGCAAACTTGTAATCCTAGCACTGGCAGGTGGAGGCAAGAGGTCTGGAAGTTCAACATCATCCTATATAGCCAGTTTGAGGCCAACCTGGGATCCATGAGACCCTGCCTCAGTCAAGGCAAACGAAGCAACAACAAAAAGGAAATAGTCTCTGTACCAAGAAATCCAACAATCAGTCAATCAATAGATAATCTACAAATACAGGACAGAAATGCCAATTCAACCAATAGAGGAAGGGAGACCTAGCAAAGGTTTTATTCAAGTAGTGACATTTGTGACTGTCACCCAGCAAGGGACCAGAGTGTATACAAATTGCTTTTTATTATTTGTCACGTGAATCACATGTGTGTGAGAAAGACAGAGACAGAGATAGGAGAGCTCCAAGTGATCTGATGTCGTGATCTATGTGGTAACCCGCACAATAGAGGTTTACACACACACACACACGCACGCACGCACGCACGCACGCACGCACACACACACCTTTTCTCCACTGGTCCTTTATATCCTTCTTCTATACCCCATTTCACTAATTTCTGCGCTAATTTTTGATCACTTTTTTTTCTGTCTTCTGATTGAGGGTTTAACTTACATGAAAGCTTAAAATCACATAGCTTGAGATTCAAATCTTGCCTCTCCCTACCAGCGGGGTGATTTTGTTGAGTCAATCACCTGTTCGACTTGGACTTGCAGGTTCTTCTTCTGTAAATGGAGGTTTGGGGCAAATAAAAGATAAGGAATGTGCCAATCACATACTCGCTGTGTCATGCCTCCATTATATATATGCAAACCTGAAAAGAATTCTAGAAAGCCATAAGAAGAATCAATTAGAATACAAGCAGGAGTTAAAAGAGCTGGTTAAAAAAAAAAAAAAGTATGCTTGTAATCTTCAAAATGTAGGTAAATATTGCTTTCCAACACTAGCTGCAGTCATGTGTATAAAACAGGTTTAAGATGTAAATACAACTGTTAGTGATAGATTCACTTTAATTTCCCATCTTTATTTTCTGGGGATGAAGCATATATTTTGCCGAACCACTTCTAATATTATGTCCAGTATGACAGCGAATTTTGAATCTTATTAGTATATCAGCATATATTAATAAGAATGGATTTCATTATACTGTTTTATACATTTACATGATGTCTATTTTGTTTTGGTTTTTCTATTTTATTTTATGCATATGAGTGTTTTTGCCTGCAAGAATACATGTGCACCATTTACATGCAGTGCCTGTAAAGGGGAATCTGGAATTGTGAGCAACCATGTGGTGCTAGGAACCAACCTTAGGTCCTCCAAAAGAGCAGTAAGTGCTCTTAATGGTTGAGCCATCTCTCCAGCCCCTAAACTAAATTTATACTCATTGCTTTGGGGGTGATGTTCCATTGTCTTCACAGTAAATTAGGCAATTTATTGTGACTCCCATTCACCTCTCCATAACCCTTTTTCAAGGCCCGCCCATTCCTGTCAATCCCTTTCTCTTCCCATCCAGTCTTACTTCTGAGAGTGATTATCTCTTTATAAATTATGTTTTTACAATTAATTGTGTGTCTGTGTGTGTGCGCGTGCGCGAGCACGTGAATGTGCACATGCACCTTGAGGTCAGACAACGTTCAGGAGTTGGTTCTTTCCTTCAATCAGGCCATCAGCCTTGGTGATAACTATCTCTGAGGCCTTGAGCAACTTACAAGGACCAATAGTGAATATTCTGAAGCTAAGACTCTTGCTAAATCTAGAGAAAGATGTTGCGCTAAAATTTTATTTATTGTGGAATCTTATATATACATATTAAACTTAGTTTATATACAATAACTGCTTAAAATAAAATTTACCTTTTTAACTGTATAATCCACTTCTTATTCATCTCACTTAGGATTTGAGTAGCATTGCTACTTTTCAGTTTTCAAACATTCTGGGGCTGAGAATGGCTCAGTCAGAAAAGCGTCAGCTTTGAAAGCATGAAGCTGTGCGCTCAGAGCCCCAGGACCATGTGAAAAGCCAGGTGTGTCTATCATCCAGGTGATGGAGAGGCACAGCCTGGCAGAGGTCTGAGCTCACTGGCCGCACAGCCTAGCTGAGTGCTTCTAGGTTCAGTAAGACACTACTTAAAGAAAGTAAGCAGAGATCGCAACTGAGGAATATATCTAACATCAACCTTCGGCCTCCAGATGCACACGCACGCACACAAGCACACACCATTTCCTAATTCTAATAAATTCTCCTCTCATCTTATAGGACCTGGGGTAAGCTAATAATCTACTTTCAATCTACATGGATTTTCCTGTTCTAGAATGTTCCACATAAATGGAATAATAGAATACTCCTCTCTTTGTTTCTTGTATTGAGGTTTTTCTTTTAGCATGTCTCTCCTGATGAACATCTTGCTTCTACCTGTAGGCTCTCATGAACAATGCAGCAATAAACATCAGCATAAAAGTATCTAGGTTTCTGTTTTTAAAACTATACGAGAAATGAGGCTTCTAGGTCATACAGCAAATCTACAATTGGATTTCTGGATTTCACAGCAGACGGACCATGTTAGATTCTCTTGAAGAATATGAAAGGGTTCAAATCTCCTCCTAACTTGGTCATGTTCCTGCAGCTGACACAGCTGTCTTCCTGTGTATAAAGTGGTATATCACCACGGCTTAAGACTGCACGTCTGCCAGGTGTGGTGCTGACACCTTCTACTCCAGCACCTGGGAGACTGTAAGTTCAGGAGTTCAAGGCTAGCCTTGGGCTATGTAGCAAGTCTGAGAACAATCTCGCCTGCATAGAACCTGCCTCAAAACAAAACTGCATTTTCCTGACAGGAATTATAGGCAGGTTGCCACAAGTACCCGGAACTTCTGTGGATCCCGGGCACTCACATTCAGGTTTTCAAATTTGCTGGGTAAGTGCTTAACCGCTGGCCCATCTCCTCAGCCCCTAGGGGTTTTTTGTTTGGTTTGGTTAATTATTTTTATTTTATGTGGTCTTTTGCCATACAAAATATGTCATGTATGTCTGTGTGAGGGTGTCAGATCCCTTGGAATTGGTGTTATAGACAGCTGTGAGCTGCCATGTGGGTGCTGGGAATTGAACCTGGGCCTTTAACCACTGAGCCATCTCTCCAGCCTAGATGTTCTTAATATATTCTGGGTAATAAACTTTCCACATTTGCAAGGTACATAATTTGCAGCATGAAAACTATCTCATTCTACAGGCTTTCCTTACTTTCTTTATAATGTCCTCTGATGCACAAAAGCTTTTAATGTGATAATGTCTAGCTAATTTTTTCCCGTTGTTGCCTATACTTTTAGTGTTATATCTGAGAATATAAGTTTAAATGCAAGATCACATTGATTTTTTACACGATCACTGAGAGTTTTACGGATTTAGGGCTTAGGTTATTGACCATTCTGGGTTAATTTTTATACGTGCTATGAAGTAGGATACATGTCCCATTTTGTAATTTGTATTTTAAAAATTAGCATGTAACATTATAGATAACAGTCAAAAGATGTAAAAATGCCACAGTAAATGCATGATAAATTCTCTCTCTATTGTATTCTATCACTCTCAGTTCAGTTAGGAATAAAGGAAAGTATGTATTACTAACATGCTAGGACTTTCCCAAGCATTTCTAAAGTCTTTTCTCCATAGGGAAGTAAGTCACTATTATGTAATTTCTTCCCAACCCTGATAATATAATTGCAGTACCTATGACTATGAAGTAGTACTTGTGTCATTCACAGGTAATCATCCAGTGGTATAACAAAGTGCTGCACACCTCAAACAGCCAAAAGGAGAAGCAGGCGCTGAAGCCTACCTGCGGGAGCAGAGCACTCCTGCCATACTCCAGCCATGCTTTACTAGTTACTACGTGTCTCAGGATGGGGAAATATTAGGTGTGCGCTTAGAAAACAGCTACTGGGCCACCTGACGCCACAAAGGAGTTCTGTGGAAAACTAAGGAAAATACAACATAGCATTACCATATCTACAAGCATAAATAATTTGGGTCAAATTCAAGTAAATTTGTGAAGAAATGAATGCTACAAGAGGGGAAAATGTCATCTAAAATTATGGTGCTATTTCTTCGGTAAGTCAGTGTTAATACACCCTTTGTTGGGCTACAACAATTTGACAACAGTTACGTTCAGGGCATTCATATAGTTTCATCTAATAATTATTAAGTTTCATTTAGTGGTAATTAACATACACTTAGGAATTAAGAGAGTTGGCTGCTTTCTCCTTATAAATCCAGAGCTCTTTCTGGTACTCATATGTGTAATATATAAGAGGTTTCCTACAAGCCCATGTGCGTGAGCACTTGGTTCCTAACTGGTGGGGCTATGTAAAGTTGAAACCTTTGGTCCAGCTAGAAGGCTGGCTGTCCTACACTCCTACAAACGAGGATTAAGGCACTTCTGCTACCATGTCTTCCTTGAAGAGACATACTAAAAACCCCTGAAGTGCAAGCCAAAACTGCACTAAAGCTGCTTCCATTGGGTATGATCTCACAGCGATGAGAAAAGTAACGATACAACTACATGGAGACAGAGAAAACAGTTGTTGGGGGTTCCGAGCCTGTGCAGATGCTTTGCCGTCCTCCACCTGTCCTCCAGAGCACCACGGAGTTAGCTGTATGTGACTGCAGGGCGATGTGAGCTGAATGGCACCGCATGCCCAAGAGCACGGTACCAACAGTAAGTTCTCCAACACCAGCAGACGCTCTTTCGGTATGGAAAAAGGAGAACTCTAAAACAGTTTGGTAGTGTGAACCGTGCCAATAAGAACACTCGGGAAAGGAGTTTTGTCTCGCTGTGAACAAAACATTCCTGGAAGGAACATCTGTGTCTGCAGAGACTGATGTGGATACCGGCTGGAATGTCAATGCTGAGGAGAGTATCACCTGTGATAATAAATTAAAAAGCTCTAGAAGCTATTAACTTGTGCCAGTCAAGAGTTAAGAATGCCATCAGAGAGAATCTTGAGCTCATCCCATCTTGATGCACTCACCACTGTATCTTAAAGTTGCTTTGATTTATGACGTTCCTTGTTCCATAAAACGATAAAAACCTGGGAAACTGTGTCCACGCTGGAATATGGAATTTGGGGTAACTTAAATCTTTATTCTGGGGCCATGGCCACTCTCAGTGGTTCCAGAATAAATTATCTCTTATTCTCTGTAAGATTTCCTGTGCAAGCCGGGTGTGGTGGTGCACGCCTTTAATCCCAGCACTCGGGAGGCAGAGGCAGGTGGATCGCTGTGAGTTCGAGGTCAGCCTGGTCTACAAAGTGAGTCCAGGATGGCCAAGGCTACACAGAGAAAACTCTGTCTTGAAAAACAAAAGAAAAACAAAAACAAAAACAAACAAACAAAAAAGATTTCCTGTGCAGAGTCAGGCGCCGTGGCGCACGCCTGTAATTCCAGTGCTCAGGAAGGCAGAGGCAGGAGGATCCCTGTGAGTTCGAGGTCAGCCTGGTGTACAGAGTAAGTACAGGACAGCCACAACTGTGACGCAAAGAAACCCTGTCTCAGAGGGGAAAAATACCAAAAAAGGAAAAACAAAAAGCACTCCTGTGTAGAGGTCAGAGAGCGGTAGTTTTCACATCAATAGTGGGAATATAAAAATGGTATAGCCACTATGGAAGGCCATTCAGCAGGTCCTCAAAAGGTTAAACACAAAAATCACTATATGACCCTTTCACTCCTAGGTGTGAAACACATAAATGAAAATATATGTCCATATGAAATCGTGTGTACAAAAATGTTCATAGAAACATTATTCCCTCCAAAATGAGAAGAAGCCTAAATGTCCTTGGCCTGGTAGAGGTGACACTATCTAAATAATGAACAACGACAAAATCAAATAAAACATTGATAAACACTATATATAATATGCACGAACTTCAAAAACTGAAAACTTTTTTTTTTACAAACTGAAAACAGCTACATACCAATACTGGACTTTGTGGCCCTTGGGGTTTTTTTGTTTTGTTTTGTTTTTTGTTTGTTTGTTTTTTTAAAAAAAGCTCAGAACTGGAAAATTGTGGAAATAGAAGGTAGGTCTGTAATTATTAGAGGCTTGGCAAGAGTAAGGTGTGCATGTGTTTGTTTAGAACTACAGAAGATAGATCCTAAGATTCTTGGGTGACAGGAAGGTTTTAGAATTAGATTGTGGAATTTACAAAATATAAAGCATACATTTTACGTGGAGAATCCTGTTATATGAATTTGAAATTTCTCAATTTTAAAATTCCACAATGAGTTAATGATTCAAATAAAAGCTACGAGTAGCATTCTTATTTCACTTTCGAGAAATACAGCTATAAACATCAAATTCTTATCAAATATAAAATTATCAAATGATGAATGATGCCCCTTATGAATTCATAATTGATGACAGCTTCCAGAGGATAAAAGCAACAGGCCAAGGCAGTAGGTACAACTCGGGTGACTGTGCAGTTGTGCTCTGTGTACCGGAATGCAGTCAGGGAAACAGAGGCAGTAGAGCAATGGTATTTTTGAAATTGTTTACATCAAAGCCATGTGTTACCAAATTTACTTACTTTTATTTATTTATTTTTTCTTTTTTTTTTTCAAGACAGGGTTTCTCTGTGTAGCCTTGGCCATCCTGGACTCACTTTGTAGACCAGGCTGGCCTCGAACTCACAGCGATCCGCCTGCCTCTGCCTCCCGAGTGCTGGGATTAAAGGCATGCACCACCACACCTGGCTCTTACTTACTTTTAAAGGTCTTCTATATCTGTTATGAACTATTGAGTACCAAAAACTGTCTTTTTCGAGTCAAGAGTTTCTCTGTGTTGCCTTGGCTATCCTGGAACTCACTCTGTAGACCAGGTTGGCAAAAACTGTCTTTTAACTTCCTTTTCTTTTTTATTGTTGCTTTTTGAGACAAAGTCTCACTAAATATCCTCCCAGTTCAGCCTCTCCACTGCTGGGATTACAATCACACACAACCGTATGTGGCCTGTTCCTTTCTTCTGAGGGCTAAACATGAGGTTTCTTCGTGTTTGGGAGAGAGATTAGGTTATTCTCCTTATATTTTTATTGACTTACTTTGTGTGAGGAGAGCCACGGCCAGGCATGCCCAGAACACAAGCAGATGTCAGGAGACAGCGTACAGGAGCTGGTCCCCGCTGCCACTATGTGAATCCTTGAGACCAAAGCCAGGATCATCAGGCTTTCTGCCTGAACCACACCACACTGGCACTAATTAAGTTATTTTCTATTAAACCTCACTGTCCTTCATGTAGGAAAGTATATAGTAAGTAAAATAATTTCCTTATTTTATTTGTTCATTGTTTAAGAAGCACATTTATGACATAACATTTCTTGAAACCAAGTATGTCTAAAAAATCAACAATTACATTCAATGTGACAAAAAATTTTTTTCTTTAAAAAATTATCTAGCTGGGCAGTGGTGGTGCATATCTTTAATCCCAGCACTTGAGAGGCAGAGGCAGGAGGATCTCTTGAGTTTGAGGACAGCCAGGTCTACAGAGTGAGTACCAGGACAGCTAAGACTACAAAAAGAAACCCTGTCTCAAAAAAGCAAAAGAATGAATGAATGAATGGTTAGTGCAGAATACACCAAGTGAATACAAAAAGTTCACAGACTCTAATAAAAACAGTAATAATAAATTGCCATCTGCTTTTCTTAAGAGTTATAACTGGGGCTGGAGAGATGGCTCAGCAGTTAAGAGCACTGACTGCTCTTCCAGAGGCCATGAGTTTAATTCCCAGCAACCACATAGTGGCTCACAACCATTTATAAAAATGGGATCTGATGCCCTCTTCAGGTCTGCAGGTATACATGCAGGCAGAGCATTGTATACATAATAATAAATAAATACATTTTTTTTTTTTTAAAGAGTTAGAACTGATTTCTTGTAAGAGAACAGCCTCTTAGTTACTTGTTTTGGTTTTTCTAGGCAGGGTTTCTCTGTGTACCCAACTGTTCTGGAACTCAACTCTGTAGACGAGGCTGTCCTTGAACTCAGGGATCTGCCTGCCCATACTTCCCACCAGCTGGGATTACAGGTGTGACCCACCACACCTGTCTAGGAAAGCTTCTTTTAAATCCACTTTACCCGTTACTTTTGAAGGCCTTCTTGTGGCTGACTGCAGGAGCTGGGCAATAGCAAAGTGGAGGCACAGATGCTAAACTCTTAATATAGTGACATTTGTCACTCATCGTCAAGGTTGTCTGAAAGTGTTTGTGATAACTAAAATCATTAACAATCAAAGGAAACAAAAGAGTTCTGTAGATACGAGTGTTCAATGACAGAGACATTTCTCTGTGGCTTGCCAAGTGAAAGGAATGGGAATTGTAAGGCCAGGCTTACCCAAACAAGCAAGAAGTCAAGGTCCTAGCAACCATCTAGTTTAAATTCCAGTTCACATATTTATTTTCAGAAGGATAATTCTGCCTTAAAGGTAAAAAGTAACTAGATTAAATTTGTGGGCTTTCTTCCATTCTGGGTAATCTTGGATAATATATGTTAGCCGTTGTAAGACATAAAACAAAATCCCCTTAGTTACAGAGTTGCTAGATACCTCTCCTGCTGTAAATTATCAAGATCCATTGATTCTACCATCCACAGAGGGAAAGGGAAGGGGAAGAAGAAAGAAGGAAAAAACAGTTCTCATGCCCTAACCCCAATTTAGGCCCCTTCATTATTCACTTGACTGAACGCAATGCCTTCCACATCGCAGACTGCTGAGCCCAGGCACTGCATTCTTGGCACCTTATTACATGTACTCCAAAGACTGGCAATTTCGAGCAAATTTCTGCTCATACTATATAGGTCTTGGTTTAGCTGTTTTAGAGAGACAGTAAGAGACAAAATAAACAGGTGATAGTAATGTGGTTGGCTGAGTCTATGCTGAGGAAGTAAATGCCAGCTACCTAGTCTGTACTTAAAACAGAATTTTAATTCATTGATAGCCCACTGCTTCAAAGGAAGAAGAAATAGCTCTCAGTAATACATATTACAGCACTACAAGGAAAACAATAAAGAACAAAGAAAAGTAAGAATGCTACCACAGAACTGGCTAGTGATTGCAAATAAGAAATAAAAGAAAACTAGAATTGTCTAAGTGACTGTTTAACCTAATGTCATTGCTTAAACGGTGAAAAGAGGCAAGCCTTCAGGACAGTCTATAAGAAAGACAAATGTGAGGGCATTTCATCAATGGTTCATCAAAGCACTGGAGTCAGCAAGTCCTGGACCTCAATGAAATGCTGGCTCTTCCATTTTTAGCAATGTGGGCCTATACAAGTTATTTAGTTTCTCAAATTCAATTTCCTTATACACAAAACAGAGATAATCCGTATTTCAAAAGTGCAATAACACACACAAAAAGTAAAGTTTCAAACAGTACATAGTGAACATTCAATATAAAAATCACACAATGGGAATCAGGCCTTTTGGCACACGCCTGTAACCTCAGCACCAGAGAGGCTTAGGCAGGAGACCCAGAAGCTTGAGGCCATACAGTGAGACGCTGTCTCAGAGGAAAACACAAAACAAGGCAAGACAAAACACACAATGGTTTCCATAATGAAGTTAATACCAAGTCCACAGAGGAAAAATTTATACAATAGTTTCTATAATGGAGTTAAATTAAGAAGCATCTTCCTGGGAAAATGCCTCAAGGAGACAGTAACACTCAAGCTGAGCCTTAAAGGCTAAATGAGTTTGCCAGGAAAACGGGCTGGCAGAAAAGCATTCCAGAAGATACAGCATACGCAGGAACTCTTAGGGGAAAGACCGCAGGCTCAAGACACAGTAGATCTGTGAGTGAAAGGAAATGTTTCTGAATTGGAAAGTATTCGAGTTTCACTTCTGTGTGTGAAAAGTCCCTTTTAGGGGTGGAAAGATGGCTCAGTGGATAAGAGCACTTGCTGTGCAAGACCAAGAGCCTGCGCTCAGATCCTCTGTACTCATGTAAAAGCCAAGTGTGGCCACATATACCTAGCATCTGCTGGGAACTAGGGAAGAGAGGAGGGGTGCGTGCGTGCGTGCGTGCGTGTAGGACAACAGTATCACTGGGACTTGCTGGCCAGCCAGCTTAGCTGAAAAACCCTGGGGTTCAGTGAGAAACCCTGTCTTGAGGGAATTAGGCAGGCTTCTTCTGGCCTCCATACACGTACACATGGATGAACATACATACCCGCAAATGTGCACATACCTGAACCAGACCCCCCCCCACACACAGTTCTTTTGCACTAGTGAGAGGATAAAATGGATAGGATGGTGGTCCAGGCTTAAAAGGGGGAGAACGTGAAGGACAGGGCCTGGGATGGTAACTGGATGAATAAGCAGTAGCAACTGCCTGATGAAAAGTAGCTCAGAGAAAAGGGGAAGAAGCCAGGTAGATTTGATTATTGCTGGGATGCAGGGGAAAGAACTCTGGGGCAATACTGGAATCTTGGTGCAGGCTAGAAATGCTGATGATAACATGAATACATCATAGGTCCTACAGAGCCAATAGGTTTGAAAGAGAATAAAGTTGGCTTTTGATGTGTTTGATTTATGTGACATCAGTTGAGTGGGCCACCATTTTGATATAAATGGAGATGTTTATCCTTTCCATATGCTTAGCATCAGGTTGGGCAATGGCTTTCTAGTATTTTAATTTTTAAAAATTATTTATTTATGTATACGAATGTTCTTCCTGCATGTACTCCTGCAGGCCAGAAGAGGGCAGCAAGTCCCACCGGAAATGGCTGTGAGCCACCGTGTGGTTGCTGGGAATTGAACTCAGGCCCTCTGGAAGAGCCACCAGTACTCTGAGCCATCTCTCCAGCCCCTGGTTTTTAATTTTATGATGACCCAAACTTGGAAAAGTAAATGGGCTATATGCCCTTCAGACCAGATACCAATCAACTGTATCTACAGAGGGCTAACAGGAAATATTTTAAGTGACAAGTACTCTTGGTCAAAATACTAGGCTTGGCACTGTCGCATGATGTCAACTACAGACCCTCTACCAACAGGCTTGTCCCAGTGACAGTTCTACTTTATTCATAAGAACAGGTGAAATCTGACTACAGTTTGCCAGTTCCTGCTCTAGACTAGCAACAGCACTTTTAACAGTTCATAGAAAATAGTTGCAGCTAAAAAGGAAGAGCTTCACAATATAACCTGAGCCAAAGTGAAACTTGAACCTAGACCTTCTCACTTTTTACTGGCTGCTTTCTCATCGCTGAGGTAGAGCACCTACAGATGCAGTACAGTGGAGGAGGGGTCTGCTCGGATCATATTCAGGAGATGTCCATTAGTGGGAAGGCATGGTGGATGGATATGTGACTGCAATTCCCCACATTCTGGCAGACTAGGAACACAGACAGCTCTGGCTGGAAGTAGGATCAGGCTGCAAAACCTCAAAGCTTTTCCTAGTGGCCTATGTTCACCACTTAGGTCTTAGATCCCAATGGTTCCACAATCTCCCAAAGTAGTACTAGTCTGGGGACCTGGTGCTCAACACATGGGCTGTGAGAGGCCTTCCATATTGAAACCACAACAGATATGACTAGTAACTTTACACAAATAAAATGTGTTGTAAAATAATTATACACAAGATTCATATAATATAAAGTATTATGCCCATTTTCATGATTTATAGAAGAAAATATATATGGACAAGTGTAATATTCCTTTAAAAACCAATATAGATTTCTTTTTTATTGTCATAAAGAGAACTTTGCTGTTTTTTAGGCTGTAAAATCATACAGATTCAGGATCCGTCTTTATGTCTTTGTCAAGTTATTCATTCATTCATTCGATAAATAATGGTTAAGTGGACATATGCTGAGCACTGTTCCGGACATGATTAAAGATTGATATGAGAGTCCCCAGCCCACTGGAGCTACCTTCATCCCTGGACAATCAGCCTGAGTTGTACAAACAAGCTGAGCAAGCCATGGAGAACAAGCCAGTAAGTAGCACTCCTCAATGGTCTCCACTTGAATGAGTTCCTGCCTTGGTTTCCTTTAATGATGGACTATGATCAGAAGTGTAGGCAAAATAAACCCCTTCCTCCCCAAGTTGCTGACCAGAACTAAAGAT
This sequence comes from Acomys russatus, assembly GCF_903995435.1. Taxonomy (NCBI): domain Eukaryota; kingdom Metazoa; phylum Chordata; class Mammalia; order Rodentia; family Muridae; genus Acomys; species Acomys russatus. The sequence continues at coordinate 49,607,064 of NC_067143.1, read as the reverse complement.
TCTTAATTCAAAATATCAAATGGCCCAATAGTCTTTTAAGGAGTCTTAAAACTTTCTATTGTCATGATGAAACACTGTAACCATGGCAACTTGTAGAGGAAAGGGTTTGTTTTGAGCTTACAGTTTTAGATGATTAGGGTTAATAGCAATGGGGACTGCCTGGCAGCAGACATAGCAGCTGGAGTAGCCATTGATGTGGGGCCTTATCTGCAGATGGAGGAGCAGCTCCCTCCTGGTAAGCTGAGTGCTTAGACTCCTCTTGCTGATAACAATGCACCAGACCCAAATGTGTTAAAAGACTAGTTCCTTGCAGACCCTAACCCACACAAAAGGTGTCAAAAGCTGGCTCTTTGAAGAAAAACATATCAAAGGTGCCCTGGAGACAAGCCCCTGGAAGTGTCCAGGGAGTGTCTCCTGCCACTCAGGTGCCCTTGGTTTAAAAACCCAGAGGTTGGAGGTTTGGGGTGCACTCTCTACTCTCCACACTCTCCATTTCTCCCTCTGTAGCTCCCTGTCTGTCTGTCTGTCTTTCTATCACTAACTTAGTGAATTAAAATCTAGCTCTTTGACTCTTGACTGCCTTTCTTTTGATAAAGTGCGGTTGGTTACCTGGCTTTTCACAAATCAGAGGCTCCCTTTCCCCGCGGGAAGGAGGCAGATTCCCACTGTCTCAACTCAGGCTGAGCATGGCTACCCTGCACTCCCTCCCTGCCCAGAAGGCTTTCTTCATGACCAGTTCTCAGGTCAGAGCCTTCTTCAGCTAGCCTCCAGAAGGCTGAAGAAAATTCTGTGACTAGATTCTCAGCCCAGCCTCCACACATCTCAAAAAGCAAACATGAAGCAAAATGAGTGCACTGGAAATGACACATGACTTTTGAAACCTCCAAGCTCGCCCCAGTGACATTATTTCTCCAGCAAGGCAATACCTCCTAAACATAGCCAGTGTCACCAACTGAGGACCAACTATGGGGGGGGGGGGCATATTATTCAGACTACCACAGTGGCTCAAAGTAGTAAGACGGGAAGTATTCAGGAGAAAAAAAGTTAGGAGCCAGATACAGTGGTCACATCTTAAATCCCAACACTCACGAGGCAGAACCAAGTGGATCTCTTATGAGCAAAAGGCTAGCCTGTCCTACATAACGCAGCGGTTCTCAACCTTCTTAATGCTGCGACCCTTTAATATAGTTCCTCACCCAGCCATAAAATTATTTTCGCTTCTACTTCATAACTGTAATTTTGCTAGTTATGAGTCATATGCATATATTTGATATGCAGAATATCTCCAATGTGACCCAAAGGGGTCTCAAACCACAGATTGAGAATTGCTGACCTAGAGTATACCAGGCCACCCAGAATGTCAGAGTGATGCCCTGTCTCAAAACCAAACAGGTGTACTGGAGAGATGGCTCAGTGATTAAGAGCACTGCTGTGCAGCCGGGCGTGGTGGCGCACGCCTTTAATCACAGCACTCGGGAGGCAGAGGCAGGCGGATCGCTGTGAGTTCCAGGCCAGCCTGGTCTACAAAGTGAGTCCAGGACAGCCAAGGCTACACAGAGAAACCCGGTCTCGAAAAACCAAAATAAATAAATAAATAAATAAATAAATAAATAAATAAATAAATGTTAGCCTCTGTAGATTTTGACATCTACAAAATACTATACAGACCAAGGCACAATAAATGGCTATTTAAGAACAAACTCTGAAAATTACACATTTTTTAAAAAAGGAAATAAAGAAGATCTAAGAAATTAAATGACAGGCTCTGCTTATGGACAAAAGATACTTTGCTAGGATGGTAATAAAGCACAATTTGATCCAGATTAAGCAATCTCTACACAAATTCAAGCTGACATTTTCTTATAAATTGGTAAACTGATCCCAATTCATATGGAAATCCAACCAGAACAGGTAAAACAATCCTAAAAAATAATAATTTCAGCCAGGCAGTGGGGCAGAGGCACACGAATCTCTGTGAGTTCGAGGCCAGGCCAGTCTACAGAGTGAGTTCCAGGACAGCCAGGGCTACACAGAGAAATCCTATCTCAAAAAAAAGAAAAAAAAGAAAAAAGAAAAGAAAAAAAAAAGAAAAAAAAGAAAAGAAAAAGAAAATGAAAGAATAAAACAGGACTGAAACTTAGAACTAAACCACCACGCTCCTGGTCAACAGTCATTTTATCCTGCCAAGATGTCACAAAATTCAATAAAAGAAAGAACTTCCTTTTGATAAGCAGTGGTGGAACAACTAGAAACCTGCATGCTAGAAAATCTAATTAGCTAGCCATCTCATAGAATGAACAAGCTAATTCAAATATACTGCAGGTCTAAGTCCAGGACATTAAAGTAAAGCTGTAGCGTTACATTGTCCCCTTCAGCGTTAGCCATGCAGCTCAACGGTAGCATGCACTCAAAGCCACAAACAAACAAACAAACACCTAAACCTTTACTTTGGGTTAGGTAACAGTTTCTTAGACACAACATCAAAGTATAAAACAAGGAAAAATAGGTATTGTGGACTTTATTAATTAAATCGAAAATTAATTTTTTGAGGGAGTTTAAGACACGGTTTCTCTGTGTAGCTCTGGCTGTCTTGGAACTAGCTTGGTAGACCAGGCTGGCCTCAAACTCAGAGATCCACCTGCCTCTGCCTCCCAAGCACTGGGTTTATAGGCAAGGGCCACTGTAGGGAGAAAATATTATGTGAATATGTTTTTGCTTTAACCCCAAATATGGGATATGGGGCTCCTTCAGATTGTCCACAGCAGCTAACTATGATTTGTCTCCTGTTGTGGTAGGGGTGTGATTTTGCCAGTCGCAGATAGTGAATGTTTGGAATTCTGGGGACTCTTGAGAGGCACAGCAACTGCTACTTGCCCTGCTGCTGTTTGCTGTGACTGGAGATATTCCGATGACAAAGATCAAACTTGCCACAAGGACCTTGCTGCCCCTGACTAGCAGGAAGTAGTCTAGCAATACTGATGCTCTCTTTCCCTTCTAATCTTCTTTCTCTCCTACCTAGTGTTGGGGGATTAGAAGAGAAGGGGGTGTAGGGAGGTAGGAAAAAGAACCCAATAAAGCAGCCAAAGTCTGGCTATACACCACCACCATCTGGCTTTAAAATTAACTTTTAATGTATCACAGAGAACTATCAATAAAGCAGAAAGACACACCCCCGCAAAAATGGAACTCAAATCATTTCCTATTTCTGGAACAGTTCTAGTATATGATACACATAAAGAATTATACAAAAAGAGAGATGGCTCAGTGGTTAAGAGCACTGTCCACTCTTCTGAAGGACCCAGGTTCAACTCCTAGCACCCACGTGGCAGCTAACAACTGTCTATAACTCCAGTTCCAGGTGATCAGACACCCTCACACCAATACACATAAAATAAAATTAAATTAATTATTAAAAAAAAAAAAAAAAGAAATACACAACTCTAGCCAGGTAGTGGTGGCGCACGTCTTTAATTCCAGCACTCGGGAGGCAGAGGCAGGTGGATCTCCGTGAGTTCAGGGGCATCCTGGTTTACAGAGTGAGTTCCAGGAAAGGCAGGGCTAAAAACCAGAGAACCCCGTCTCGAAAGGCCCAAAACAAACTGCACCATAGAGCTAAAGAGTCTTATAAAACCCTCTCATGTGTACTTTCACATCTTACAAAGCCTGGGAGCAATTCAGAGTCAATTATTTAAGACATAACTTATTCAGAATATTAAAGTCTGTTAGTAAGAAAGCCAAGACTAGAATATAAGATACTTCTACCTCAGTTGTCAGAACATTAAAAACAAAACACAGGGGGCTGGAGAGATGGCTCAGAGGTTAAGAGCACTGCCAGCTCTTCTAAAGGTCCTGAGTTAAATTCCCAGCACCCACATGATGGCTTACAACCATCTACAATGAAATCTAGCGCCCTCTTCTGGCCTGCAGGTGTTACATGCAGGCATAACACTGTATACATAATAAATAAATAAAACTTTAAAACAAAAACAAAACACAGAAAATAATATCTTTTAGCCAAGTTGCAATCTCAGCATTCTCAAGGAATGCACATTAAAGACAAACCTAGACTACAAAGTGAGACACTGTCTCAAAAAGAAACAAAAACTTTAATATAAACAGATACTACCACTCCTTACAATTATTTTCAATCGTTAAACCAAACCCTTCATTAATTAATCACTTTGCAGAAGGCACAGTGAATGATTTCACCGGTATTTTGAAAAACACTTGGAATAGGTAAAAATTTATCACTCTCAGACAGATTAATGTTTTTAGCAATTTAATTAAAAATGACCTACTTTTGCTTTTAGAAAATTGTTATATAAAATCTTAGAAATGCTAAGCCAACTTTACAGCACTTTATTTTGTATTTTGACATGTTGAAAATTAATTATTGTATATGTATAAACGCACACACACTACAAGGGGCCTGCAGCTAGCTTACATAGAAGATGAGGCTGAAATCCTGTGATCTTCATGTCCTGTTCTGGAAAGGCTGGGGCGCGCAGGCTGGGGCAGTGCTAGTAGTCAAACCCAGGGCCCTGATACACTAGGCCAGGACTCTCCCCACTGATCCCCATTCCCAGCTGAATATATTTTATGTTCATTTCTTCAGAAGTTAGACAGCCTTTGAATCTAGAGTTGGAAGACTATGGTTCTTCCCTCACTGATTGTGGTGAGAATTTTGAGTGTTTTTGCCAACAGAGGATGATGGAAGTGACCTTTCCAATTTCTAATCTGATGAACACTGAACTGATTAAAATCACTGTCTGTATCACTTAGTTTGGAGTGTTATATAATACCACAAAGATAACCTAAATAGTATACATGGCATTTATTATGAAAACAAGGGTTCTTATCTATGATGAACCCCCCCTTTCACAGCACATTATAATCATATACACCCCTTCCTGCATATCCCCCAAAAAGAATAGTAATAATATTTAAAAACAAGAAAAAAATTTTCAATTGGGTTTTATAACCTAATACTCTAGTGCAGTGGCTCTCAACGTTTCTAATACTGAGATCCTTTAATACAGTTCCTCATGTCGTGGTGACCCCCCAAACCATAAAATTACTTTCATTGCTACTTCATACTGTCAATTTGCTAGTTATTTATCACAATGTAAATATCTGATATGCCATAGCCAAAGGGGTCATGACCCAAAGTTGAGAACCACTGCTCTAGTTAGTATGCTCACACATACATGCCCAATGTTGTCTCCCAATACAAACCTACACAGAGTAACAACACGGAGTGAAGTCATATTCTGTAACTCTAATAAATTATTTTTAAAGTATATTACTAAACGCAAATATCAGTTCATATTAGACAAGAAGGAATTTCAGTGGCAGAAAAGGCTGCAATTACCTTGATCAAGTATTTTTCCCATCTGTCTGCTGTAACGGATTTGCCAATCTTCCTCATCAGCTTCAAGTGGAGCTCCACCAATTCTTTTGGTACTTGAAAGGAAGGGAAAACTACTGTTAGTCAGCAAAACAAAATTATCTGTAGGCATTAAAAATTCTATAACAAACAAACAGCTTCCTCCAGCCCTGAATACTTTCTCAAAACACAGAATGCTGATTCTGTCTACATCCCCGAATCCTAAAAGCCTGAACTAGAGTGAAAAGTGACTAAATTAAATTTTTTTATGTGTTTCTCATGTAATACATTTGGATTCCAGACCAAGATATACATTCATACAATGAGGAAGCAATTAAGGATACACATCTTAGGTTGGTGGAGATTTTGGTAACTGGTCTAAAGGTGTCCAAACTTTCTAACAAAACAAAAAACCTGTTCTTGGAATCTAACTCGTATCTGACGAGCTAAACTTCTATCCTATGGATTCCTACCTGTTAGTCTTCACAGACAAAACACCAAACAAACAGCGGTACTCATCTCTGAAAGCACTAGCCCCCTCTCTGGACAGGTCTAACCATCAGACGGGTATCTGTAAGAGGAATTCTACTTTCCTACAACTTCCTCATATTCTCTGGCTTAAGAGATAATAATTTTAATTCCCCTTCATTAGAAACTTCAAAGGATTGCTCTATCTTCCCTCCGGTTCTCAGTTATCACCGCAAACAAGTAGAGTCCCTCTAAATATCCCTTAGGTAGGATCTTACTGTTTGTAAATTATATTAATCAGACCTAAGGGAACACATGCCTGCCAAATTTTGTGTTTCCCAAGTCTCACTAGTAACCTAAAATAAATTACAGGTACCCTATCTACATTTTCCCCATAATCAGCTTATATCTACATAATATATGTATTATATATAAATTATATATTATATATAAAAATACATATTATGTTGTGCTGTATATTATATTATATACATATTTTGTTTGTTTGCTTTTTGAGTAGGGTTTCTCTGTGTAGTTTTGGCTGTCCTGGACTCACTCTGTAGACCAGGATGGCCTCGAACTCACAGAGATCCTCCTGCTTTTGCCTCTCTGAGTGCTGGGATTACAGGCATGAAGCAACACATCTGGCTCCATAATCAAATATATTAAGAAAATGCTAGACCAAAAAAATGGCTCTTTTATAGTAGGCCTTCTGTAAGTATTTGTTAATTGCTCTGTGGGGATCAGGAACCCAGGGAAGGGGGGTGAGTGGTGATGGAGCCCACGCAAGATCCCGGGAATCGGACTCTGGAGACCAGACTCAAGGTGCAGACCTAACTTCGTTATGCAGTGTATGAGCCTTTTTAAGACTGAAGGGCCATCAGGCCACCCCATGCTAGCCTCAAACACCAACAGCAATCAAGTTTGTGGAGCTATAAGTGTGTGTGTGTGTGTGTGTGTGTGTGTGTGTGTGTGTGTGTGTGTGTGTGTGTGTGTGTGTTCACCTCAAGAGACTTCCCTCAGATCCACCTTGAGACTTCACTGGTGTGCTAGGAGACCCTAGTACATCAACACTGTGTGCAGTGGATCAGGACTTTTGAGGCGTCTTAGGAGTTGCTGATGTTTCATTCGCTGTTCTCTGTGGGCCTCCAGAAGGCTGTGGCAACACTCCCCACACTGCCCTTATGGCGTACCACAAGTACCTGAGACAGAGATTACAATACGACCTGCAGTGCTCTCCAATATATTTGATCTGATACAGTGCTGGATACAAATGCTGCCCAGGCCAGTCTAAGATTGGGAAACAGTGGCCCAATTTTCTATAGTCCTTAATTCTCTCTAGGGGCTTTATTCTGAAACTACTTCTAAGTTGAGACAACTTGAAAGTATAACATTCACTCATTCAACATTTTGTTGTTTGTTTGTTTTGTCTTGGTTTTTTTTTTTTTTTTTTTTTTTTTCGAGACAGGGTTTCTTGTCTTGGTTTTTTGAGACAGGGTTTCTCTGTGTCACCCTGGCTGTCCTGGACTGGCTTTGTAGACCAGGCTGGCCTCGAACTCACAGAGATCCACCTGCCTCTGCCTCCCAAGTGCTGGGATTAAAGGCGTGCGCCACCACTGCCTGGCTCATTCAACAATTTTTGAGAGTCTATTACCAGCAAGTGAAAAATAGGCCTTGTCCTTGGTGAACCTACATGAATGAGTCTTTCCATGGATGGGCTGATCACAAATAAATAGTCAATTATTCTAATCTAAAGTATAGGATAGAGTAGGGAATTTCATATAGAAACAAGAGTAGATGTAAATGGCTAAAAACAAAACAGCGAACAATGGCTATGGAACTTCAGATGGGGCTTTTCCATAAAGACAGCCTCACAAAGCCAGCTAAGAAACCTGATTTTGGTTACAAGCTGAAGCAGGAAACTGCTCTGTATTTTAGAAATATCTCAATGTCTAAATTAAAGGAAACTAGATTTTAAAATAAAAGCTTTTATTTGCCTGCTTTAAGAGGCAGAGTACAGGGCAAAAATTTGAAGTAAACTCAGGAAAATATCCACAAAGATGAGACTAGCCTGAACTGCTAGGGGAAGCAGACATAGCAGTGAGCAGAACTAAGACCTTTTTTAGGAAATAAGATCAACACAGTGTTGATTTTGCGAGTGCAGTGACTGAGTCAGGAAAGCCTGAGTGGGGCTTAGGTAACCCTAGAGGCCAGAGACAAACCAGCTCAAAATAAACAAACCCAAAACAGGCTCGATTCTAGTTCCTTCATTCTATGTAAGAGGTCAGGTCCTTTAGCAGTGAACCTTGCCTTTCTAACCTGTATTAAAAGACTGCTAATCTCTTAGAGATTTGAAATAGAAATATACTATACAGAATTAAAACACTTTTGATTTTATTTTTGTCATAATTTGGAAACTAAGAACACACTGAATTCTTCTGTTTTCCAAACACACAAAGTTCACGGTTCCCCTCACTACATCTCAAGCCTGCTACCTCCCAAACTCAGTTTACTACACCTCAGGCTTGCAACCTTCAAGTTTTTCTAGGATATAGAGATGGCTATCCCTTCTCATTTTAGGAAAAAAAAAAAAAAAAATCACTAAAGATTGTCAGTCTATACCAAAACCAACATCCCAACTTAGTAGTTGGTAAGTATACTTATAGCTAGAAAATACTTACATTAAACTCACTTAAAAATTTGCTTTTGTCTCAAAAGTCTTGATAATTTGTTTCAATTTAACTCCCAACCCCTTTCTCTTACATCTATACTGAAATCCTGGACAGAAATCACTCTGGTCTGTTCACTGCTCTCTAAACCTATCCTAGCCTGGTGCCTGAGAGTGCCTTGTGAAAGCCTTCCAGCTAAACCTACCCTAGCCTGGTGCCCGTGGGCGCCTTGTGAAAGCCCTCCTAGAACCCCTATTCAGATCCAGCCAATGGACAGCATTCTCCAGTTATGTGGAAAGCAGGGATTGACCCTGACATGAACTCTGGTGCCCCCTATTTGACCACTTCTTCTTGGTGGGGAGGCCTGGTGGCACTCAGAGGAAGGTAAGCAGGCTACCAGGATGAGACCTGATAGGCTGTGATCATATGGTGGGGGTGGAGGTCCCCTTCTGTCACAGACCTAGGGGAGGGGAAAGGGTGAAAGAGGGAGGGAGGGGAACAGGAAGATACAAGTGAGGAGATAAAAATTGAGATGTAATCTGAATAAATTATTTAAAGAAAACAGGGCTGGGAGATAGCTTATGTGAAACTCTGGCTCTCTATGCTTAGCAACCCCCAAAATTAGCTTGATAATTATTAAGACTGCCATACTGTGACACTGAACATTCTGTAAAGCAGATGTTTATTTAATAGAGCACTGTAGAATCATGGCATGTTCTATATCTGCAAGTTCCAAAACAGCAGCCATGCAGTCACACATGGCTATGGAATACCTGACATGTGGCTAATGAAAGCAAGGAACTAAGCTATTTTTAAAATTATTATTATGTGTACCTGTATGTGTCTGTGTGGGGTACGTATATGTGAGTGTAAGTGCCCATAAAGGCCAGAGTCACTGGGGCTTGAGTTGCAGGCAGTTGTGAGCCAGCCAACATGGCTCCTGAAAACTGAACTCCAGTTCATTGCAAGAGCAACACGATCTCACAGTTGCTGAGCATCTCTCCAGAACCAGAACTAAGTTTTGTAATTTTATTCTTTCAAAACTTTTAAAAGTATGTATTACTGGTGTGTGTTGTGTGTGTTGTGTGTGTGTGTGTGTGTGTGTGTGCGTGTGTGGACACATTAGGGGTTGTGCGACAAAACGTGTGAAGGTCAAAGGACAACTTACCAGAGTCAGGCTTTTCATTTCACCATGTGGTTAATGGGGATCAAACTCAGGTTATCAGGCTTGACAGCAAGCATGTGTCTCTGCTGAGCCATTTTGCCAGCCCTTATTCTATTAATTCTTAATTAAATAAATATGGGTAGGACAACTGTAAAATATCAACTCTATTTATTTATTCATTTTTACTTATTTGAATTTTTTAAAGACAAGGTCTTTATTTACATATCTCTGGCTGTCCTGGAACTCGTGTAGACCAGGCTAACCTCAAATTCACAGAGATCAGCCTGCCCTTGACTCTTGAGTGCTAGAGTTGTATGCCTCTACGCCAGGCTAAAAGAACCAAGTATAGTCTTAAATCACACGATCACTTTCTTTTTTAAAAGATTTATTTATTATGTATACAATGTTTGGCCAGAAGAGGGCACCAGATCTCATTATAGATGGTTATGAGCCACTATGTAGTTGCTGGGAATTGAACTGAGGGCTCTTTGGAAGAGCAGGCAGTGCTCTTAACCTCTGAGCCATCTCTCCAGTCCCCTACATGATCATTTTCTATAAATTGACAAGCTCTAATTTTATTCAGTTGTCTACTACATTTTCTAAATAACCTAATTTCCACAACATTAGTCATTAACTTTGTTTTAACAATTTACTAACTTCAAGTCATTCTTCTCTGAAAAGCATAGATTTCTGTCCCAACTGAACTAAGCTCTCTAGGTCAGATCCCTTTCCTTCACAGGCCACAGGAGGAGATTCTAAAGCACAAAGAAAAGGCTCAGGGTACAGTCGTGAAGATCCTGCCAAAGGACAGGGGCATGGAGCAGAGGTGCAGCAACCCCAGACTGTCCAGCTGGTCCAATACAAAAGATACGCACACTGACACTTTTCTAAGCTTCTATCGTGGAGTCTTTAAAATGTCACTGTTTCTGCAAGTCTAGTCTTCAACTCTTACTTAAATGCTGCTTTTTGGATGTTATAAGCTTCAGCAGCTCATGATGCCTGATCTCTTCCTCAATCCTTTAAACGTCTGCTATCTAATTTCCCCTGCCACATCTATGAGCAGCTGCTTTATCTTGGTCACAGCCGAGAGAACACTGATTTCAGACCCAGTGATTGGAAGACAAGCTCACAAGAAGCTTTGCTTACTGCCCAGTTCTTAGAAACTGTTGGGGAGCAGAGTTTTAGAAATCAGACTGGAAAAAAAAAGAAAGAAAGAAAGAAAGAAAGAAAGAAAGAAAGAAAGAAAGAAAGAAAGAAAGAAAGAAAGGGAAAAAGAAAAAGAAACCAGACTGATCCCCTCAGGCCACTTGACCCTTGAAATCACTATCATGTATTCATACACCTTACCTTCAAAGAGTTCATTTAACCAATCATCATAGTTTTCTAAAAAGCAAAGAAACGGCTTAAAACTGAATTGTATGTACAGTGTTTAAGAGACAGAGATTCTTGGGAAGTATAACATAAGCAAATACACTAACTTGTTAGCATTTCTAACTAATATATCCGAGACCAGCCCTGAGACGGGCGGGGGAGTAGGAGTCTTTCTACTCCACCTCCTTTTCAGAGCCCATTCTGAAGGGAATAGCTGTTCTCACATAGGTAAAGAAACACACCCAAAATAGCTTGGAGGCTATCAAATTCAAAAGTAGGAAATGTATTGGAGGCAGAGGCAGGTGGATCTCTGTGAGTTCGAGGCCAGCCTGGTCTACAAAGCGAGTCCAGGATAGCCAGGGCTACACAGAGAAACCCTGTCTCAAAAAAACAAAGGGAGGGGGGAGTTTGAAATGTATCTACTACAAACAAGGCAAGGAAAAAAAAAAAGCATGTACAAAAGTCTCAGACAATCAAAAGCATCTGCTGTTCCCAGAAGATGCAGCGATGCTCACGTTCAATGCCTGTACCTTGAAAACAAAGGGTACTGGAGAAGCAAGCAAAACTCAAATTAATAAAGCTTTTGAGACAGTTTTAAAGGTTTGGATTTATTTATAACCAGCTAAATTTAGATTTTATTCTAAGTGTTTAAAAGTCCACAGGAAGAATAGGAGGAAAGTTCCCTGGTCTTAACTTCTTACAAGAGTGATCTCTATCCAGGATCAACTTTAAAATATTCTAGGAGCAGCCGGGCATGGTGGCGCACGCTTTTAATCCCAGCACTCGGGAGGCAGAGGCAGGTGGATCGCTGTGAGTTCGAGGCCAGCCTGGTCTACAAAGTGAGTCCAGGATGGCCAAGGCTACACAGAGAAACCCTGTCTCAAAAAACCAAAAAAAAAAAAAAAAAAAAAAAAACCAAAAAAATTCTAGGAGCAGCGACCTGGGCAAGACAGAGTCACAGATGAAGCAAAATTGCAAAGGCTGGGTGATAGGTCCAGAAAAATCCACCATACAAACAGATGCTTTATTATTCTACGTGTATGTGTGTTTGTCTTGGTGTGTTTGCATGGACCACATGCATGCAGAAGCCTGAGGAGGCCACAGGAGGTCATCACATCCCTGAATAATTGGAATTATAGGAGGGTGTGGCACATCATGTGGATGCTGGGACCTGAACCAGGTGCTCTGCAAGAGCACTAACCACTGAACTACTGAGCCCCTATCCAGCCCACCATTGCTGCTTTTGTCCTGTTCAACATTTTCCTCTACTTTAAAGATACATGGGATGGTTAAAACCTCTTATATGAACAAATAAAACTAAAAGTCATTGCTACCTTTAAGCAGGAGACAAGACGCGACACTTGAACTAAATATGGAGTTGTAGAGATCAGGAGAAGTACACCAAGGAAAACTGTAAAAATATGGAGGTTTTCTAAATTTCTAAATTTTTTTTATACCAACACCTTCAATCCTACTCCAAAGAACTAACTACTTTATACATGTCCTGTAATATCTATGTTATCCTTTTTATTCTTGAGACAAGGTCTCACTTTGTGACCTGACAATATTGTCATCATGCCTGGCTCTCAAGATTCTTTCAAAACAACCACCAAATCCCTGAACGAAGCTAGGGAACTAGTTCAGTTAGTAGAGAATGTGCCCAGCAATAACAAGGTCCTGGATTCACAACCCAGCACAGCATAAAAGCTGGGTATGGAGGCACCGATCTCCAGTCCCAGCGCTTAGGCGGTGAGGGAAGGAGAATTGGAAGTTCAGATTCGTCCCTCAGCTCCTGCCTCAAAAAAATAAGACAACCACAATACCACTATTACAACCTTAAGTTAATAATTAGCCAATACGATAGAACTTCTACTTGAGGAAATAATTCTGAAAATGCTCTAAATCTTACCTCTCCCTTGGAAGCAGAAGCTGTCAGCACGCACAGCCCTTCTCCCCTCAGTAGCTAGGGTTCCAATGCAAGTGTGTTCAAGCCTTTGCCTGGGTATTGACTTTCCTAGTGACACACCTGGGGCTTAACCGTTCCCGGAGCCAGGCCCCAGCCAGAAACTGATGGACAAATCTGAGCTGCATCAACAGTTTCCTGTAGCTCACAGAGAACACTCAGCTGCAGGTGCCCACAGAACTTACTGGATAAGGCATCTTCTACTGGCTCTGACTCTGCCCTCCCCTTACCAGAATTTCATGAGTCTGACTTCTCAACTACTTCCACTCATATTATTTCCTCAAGGTCTGCTTCCTGGGAATTCAGCATAACTTGTTTATTCCACCAATTTTAAAAAATTATTTTACAAATATGCTCCATGATTTGATATGCAAGGATGGCCCAAAAGATATCTAAAGATACCAGCTTAAAGAGGCCTTCCAGAGCCAGCCGAGGTGGTGCATGCCGTTAGTCCCAGCACTTGAGAGGCAGAGGCTGGTGGGTCTCTGTGAGTTCGATGCCAGCCTGGTCTTCAAAGTGAGTGCAGGACAGCCAAGGCTACACAGAGAAACCTTGTCTTGAAACAAACAAACAAACAAACAAACAAACAGAAAGAACCCTTCTAGACCAGAGAATTAAGAGCTCAGCAGTTAAGAGCACTAGCTGCTATTCCAGAGGACCCAGGCAGCTTTGAGTCTCATCAGCCACAGGCAAGTCACAACTGTCTAGAACTCCAGTTTCCAAGGAATGCACCTTATTCTCACCTCCATGACAGCGAGCTCAAACACAGGTCCGCATACATGCACACAAGCAAACATTCATACACAGTAAATAATTTTTAAAAGAATCTTCCTCCAGAGACTTGTTTTTTAAACAGGCTGAAAGGATGACTCAGTGAGTAAAGACCCTGCTAGCTACCGAGCATTAAGACCTGAGTGCAATCACTAGCAAGGAGAAAACCAACTCCAGAGTCTCCTCATGATGCCATGTTGTGATGTGTGCATGCACACAGTCAGTCAATAATAAACAAAAAAAATTTTTTTTTATTCAAACAGTTTAAGTTGAAAACATTAATAATTCTCATCCTTGCTCTTCTCATTTGTTGGTCTAAATACTTAACTTTTTTTGGTTTTTTGAGACAGGATTTCTCTGTGTAGACCTTCGTTGTCCTGGACTCACTTTGTAGACCAGGCTGTCCTCGAACTCACAGTGACCCACCTGTCTCTGCTTCCCAGGTGCTGGGATTAACTGTGTGCGCCACCACCGCCTGGCTCTTTTTTTTTTTTTAAAGATTACTTGAGCTTTTTTTCTGTACATATATACTATTTTATTTTTGTACATATACATTTATATTATTACACATATATACGTTAGATTACCTATGGCAAGAAGAGCTGGGACGCAACCAGGAAGTATTATAATACTTAACTCTTATATACATAAAATTTAATTGCCCTAACTGAAAGTAAGACAGCAGTTGAGAGTGATGCAGCTCAGTGACAGCAGCCCTACCTAGCATGCTTTAAGCCAACTATTTGCCTTCTGGCAGACATGCACATTCAGAAAGACAACCACATGACAGGGCCCACTGGTTCAGCCTCCCACATTGCAAAAGAAAACATAGTCTTCTAGGTAACTTACTAAAAGTGGGTCTCTTGAAGAACCACAACATTTTCAGAGACTTTCAATTATGAGTGAATGAATTTTTGGACTGCTATTTGTTTCAAACAACACAAGAGCACCAAATACGTAAATGTTTTTAAATACCCATTTATTGACTAACAGGCTAATACTATTGTTCTCAAGTCCTATTCAAGGGACATGTGCTCGCCCAGTCTTATTCTCAGGGAGCTTTCTACCTGACACTTCCACTTTCTCACTCGTCCATCTGCTCTCGACCCACCGTGATGGAGCTCACAATTCGAGCAGTGTGTACTGTGCTATGCTGTCAACCAGTTCAGGTGTCTCCTCCTGGCATCTTTTTCTTTTTGAATTCCTTCAGATGCCTACTGTTTCTACTGTTTCCTTGAAAGCAAATTCTATTTTAGACTCTGCTTGTGTCCCCTAGACTATTGCCTTTTTGGCCCCTTTGCTTCAGTCTCTAATGTGCCTGTACTAGATGAAGAATGTTACGGTAAGAGATTGGCAGAGAGAACTCACACAGCGTTCCCTCTCCTCCTATAACCAGAAATTCAGAGTAATGACTTGCTAGTTAACTTAACAACTCAGAAAAACATGTCATCTTAAACTTCCTGGAACTCCCAAATACCCTTCCTGTTTCTAGCACGCTTGGCTGCACTGCCTCCTTCATCCCAGGCATCTCATCTCGTTCTCACGGTTAGATCACTTAGTGCCCCTTAGAAAATAGTTCCTTTGTGTCACTTTTTGCATCAAAAGGTGCCAAAACCTGGTGATTAGATGTACTAGGCCTGCTTTCAGCACCTGGGACAGTGCTTACCAATACAATACACTGTCACTTAAAAAAAAATTTTTTTTAATATTGCTGGATGATACTGTAAGCTGTCTATGTTGGGGCAATAGCTTTTGCCATGTCCACTTTAGAGAGAGTATTAAAACACAGTTATACTCAGGAACTGTGCATATTCAGCTGTCAAGGGTTAGTTACTCTATTTCACAGCTCTGCTGTTAGTGAAAAACCATGGAAATTATCCTTTCTTCCTGACAAGTTCACTTCTGGAAGTAGAAAGTATTCTCATTTCCCTTTCTAAACACTCCATTTTTCTTTCCTTTTTTCTTGCAGCGTTTGTTAGAGATTGAATTCAGGGCTTTGCACACGTAGCTTTCTTTTTTCTTCTCTTTCTCTCCCCCCCCATTTATTTGTTTGTTATTTATTTATTGAGACAGGGCTTCTCTGTGTAACATGCCTGGCTGTCTTGGACTCGCTTTGTAAACCAGGCTGGCCTTGAACTCACAGAAACCCACCTGCCTCTACTGGGATTGTGTTGTAAGGCTATTTCCAGCCATGAACTCATGCACACTCCCTGGCTTTATTACAGAAGGGAACAAGCAGGCTGATGCATTAACCATCCCTATTTTTACTTCTCCAGAAGAAAACTAGGAAGGGACAGACAGGCCACTGAAACACTGTGGTTCCCTCAGCTGCTCTAGCCCCAGGCCGCCAAGGACAATGAGATAATGGAAGTCACCAGAGAGACACAAACCTCTAGCAGAAGGACAAAAGGAGATCTTGGTCACATCACCAAAAGTGAAGTCTGCCCACCTAGGGCCAAGTTAAGGCCCTATGCGACAAGAGAGAAGTTACTTTAACTATTGTCTCTATTTATGACTGGACCATGGGACTGTAACAGACTCATTCATTCATATGAAGACGGAATCGCATTTAATTTTTCCTTGGGATTTAAATCACTTTCCATCTGTATAGGACATAACATTTGTACTCACGTTAAGAGTCAAATATGGGCTTAATTCTACACGATACCAGAACTACTACTCATGTGGGTCTCTTTTCAAACTATTCTCTGGATTTTTCTGATCAATGTAATAATATAGTGTAGGCACCTTTTTATCATTTTATTTATTGGGATTTATTTTATACGGTTACTGTATTGGGGATTCTTTTATCTCTTCCTCCCTTCTCCACCCCTTATCCCTCCTAATACCTTCCAACATCCCAACACCAGATAGGAGAGAAAGGAAGTCAGTGGGGAGAAGCGACGTCGGTTTCTTTAGTACTCCCAGCTGGTTAGGGTCATCAGGTTCCTTGGGGCAATACCAATCTCAGCTGTCAGCATATCTAGCAGTCCAGCAAACCAGCAACAGCTGCCTTCTACTTTCTCAGAATTGTTTTTGTCTCAGTGTTCTGGCATTTATACCCTCTCAGAGTCTTCAGAATTAAACTACCGGCAGTTGGCAAAGAGCACGTCCCTCTCTGAGCTCACACCAGGCAATCATAGTTAACAGCTATGGACAAACTAAAAGCAGCCCTATGCTCCACACTTGGGATTAAAACAATTACGTGACATTACTGAGGGTTTTTTGGATTTTTGTTTGTTTGTTTTTTGAGACAAGGTTTCTCTGTGTAGCCTTGGCAATCCTGGACTCACTTTGTAGACCAGGCTGGCCTTGAATTCAGATCGATCCTCCAGTTTCCACCTCCGAGTGCTGGGATTAAAGGCATGCGCCACCACATCCAGCTGATTTTTTTGTTTGTTTGTTTTTAAGATGTATTTATTTATGTGTACAGTGTTCTGCCTGCATGTTACACCTGCATGCCAGAAGAGGGCACCAGATCTTACTGAAGATGGTTGTGAGCCACCATATGGTTCATGGGAATTGAACTCAGGACCTTTGGAAGAACAGCCAATGCTCTTAACCTCTGAGCCATCTCTCCAGCCCTGGTTTTCGTTTTTTAAAGAAGACTTATTAGTTTATTATGCATAGTGTTCTGCCTGTATGTACACTTGCACGCCAGAAGAGGGTGCCACATCTTACTGAAGATGGCTGTGAGCCACCATATGGTTCCTGGGAATTGAACTCAGGACCTTTGCTGCTGAGCCATCTCTCCAGCTCCATAACTGAGGTTTTAAAGAAACCAAAACTTCTACTACAATGTAGCTAGCAGTACTGGACACAGTTTGGATCTCTGTTCTTGGAGCCAGACTATAACACATAATGCTTTCATGGGTTTAATGTTATTTATTATGTTTATAGTCTAATTGCTTATAGGATACTTATGTATCCCAAATGACAGACTTCAACAGACAAACAACATCTCAAATCAAAACCACTCTAGATATCCTGCTATTAAAAAATAAAAGAGGGTCAGCCAGGCAGTGGTGGTATGTGTCTTTATTCTCAGCACTTGGGAGCCAGAGGAAGATGGATCTCTGAGTTTGACGCCAGCCTGATCTACAAAGCAAGTTCCAAGACAGCCAAGGCTACACAGAAACCTTGTCTTGAAAACCCAAAAAAGGTTTTTAAAAAAAAGTAAATCATACATACATATAAAGAGGGGGAGATGTCAAAAAACAGTCCAAGAATGAAGATGAGTGAGGGGATCCTGAGTGCTTTTGAGAAAATGTAAAGAAAACAAGACCAAGAGTCTTGTGACCTCAGTTTCTTCAAAAACACGTTGTTCTTGAAATGTGCCTTCAAGTCCCTCCCAGACGGAGCAGACAAGAATGAACTCACTATTGTTACTTGCTTATATGACTCTATGGAAACACATGTTTTGCCACGTGTGGCTTGTCCTTGTGACTGCACACTTTATTTACTCTGTATCTATAACTTCTTTTTCGAGACAGGGTTTCTCTTGTTGTCCTGGACTCGACTACAGCTGGGCTCGAACTCAGAGATCCACCTGCCTCTGCCTCCCGAGTGCTGGGATTCAAGGTGTGCGCCACTGCACTGGGCTTCTGTAGCTCTTCATAGCTCCCAGAGTATAAACTGTCTGATGTTCTGAATGAAGTTGGCTCCTAGAAGAGACTTCAGTCACCTCGTGTACTGGCTCCATTCTCGCAGGTTTCTGTCACCACCAATTAGAGCAATAAACAGATACACATGCAGACAAAACACTCATATACAGAAAGTAGAAAGTAATAAAGAAAAAATAGAATCTTTCCTGAAGGGGAAAAAACGCCACTTACAAAGGAGTAAAACTCAGACTAATAGATTTCTCACCAGCATTAGTGGATGCTAGAAAATTTAAAAAGCAATATTGCCAAACTTTTGGAAGGAAAGCTCTGGAATACTGCACCACTGTTTTCAGTTAAAACAGTAGTCAGAATAGAAGGCAAACCTGCCAGAACTGAAAGTTTACTGCTTAAAGACCTTGTGTGGAAAAGACGTATCACAACAAAGAAAACCAAGGAGAAAGTATGAAAATCACAACACTGATAAGACTAT
Source organism: Acomys russatus (assembly GCF_903995435.1). Lineage (NCBI taxonomy): Eukaryota > Metazoa > Chordata > Mammalia > Rodentia > Muridae > Acomys > Acomys russatus. Next base: position 49,588,177 of record NC_067143.1, on the reverse strand, counting down.
TACAACATAATTTAATATTGTTGTGAAATAATATTAAGTAAAAAACAAAAGAACTATTTCTATGGGACTAAAAATACCAAGTAATGACTACATGACAGGCTAGACATGGAGCTGAGGTGGAGGTTAAGGATTGGTTCAGCGTGTAAAGCATACAGACCTGAGTTCAACTAGTAGCACCCACAGAAACGGCTGATTGCAGGAGGCTGGAGACATGGCTCCACAGATAGCAGCACTGCTCAAGACCTGTGCGGGACGCCTAGTCAGATCTAACCAATGGACAGCACATTCCAACAGCAGAGTTTCTGTCTTCCTGCTGCTTGAGGATCAGGATGTAGAACTGGCAGCTACCTCTCCAGCACTGTGCCTGCATGCATGCTACCACACTACTCCTCGCCATGATGACAAGGGACTAAACCTTGGAAACTGTAAGCCAGTCCCAATTAAATGTTTTCTTTTCTAAGAGATGCAGTGCTCATGGTGTCTCTTCACAGCAGTACAACACTGACTAAGACCACAGCTGAATTTATTTAAATTTTGGTTACAAAGAGAACTAATACGTGATGATCTTTAAAGGCACAGAATATGTTAATTGATAAAATAAATGTGTAAACACTTCAGAGAGTCTGCTCAAACTACTGTACCAACCAAGGACAATGCATGCAGTAAACTGTAGGGGACGCGCTATCTAGCCAATGTTCAGCCATCTTGTCAGAGCCTGTCGTGGTTTAGCAGTTAGACTAAAGACAGAATTTAGATGGAGCCACCCTGTTGTAGTTTAACAGTTAGATTAGATAAAGATAGCAAAATATTCCGTGTGGCAGGATGTTGTGACCTGCTTGGAATTCCTCGCATCTTGAGATAGCCTACAGCTGGGTTGCCATAGCATTATGCTTCCCTGCCCCCTGCCTTATAAAAACTGTGAAATTTCTCAATAATGGGGTTTGATCAGAATCAAGACTTGTCCCCTTCGTGTCGTGTGTTCTGTCCCTATACAGGAAAATTTTCCTCCTGAGCATTAGTCGAACCCCGGCGGGCCGGGGCAGTAAACTAAGAACCCCTATTCAGATCTAGTCAGTGGACAGCAGCACATTCCCCACAGTTGAGTGGAGAGGGAGGAGTGACTCGGACATGAACTCTGGTGCCCCCTATTTGACCGCTTCCCCTTGGTGGGGAGGCCTGGTGGCCCTCAGGGGAAAGGTAAGCAGGCTACCAGGATGAGAACTGATAGGCTGTGATCATATGGTGGGGGAGGAAGTCCCCTTCTGTCACAGACATAGGGGAGGGGAATAGGGTGAAACAGGGAGGGGGGGATGGGAAGATACAAGTGAGAGGATAACAACTGAGATGTAATCTGAATAAGTCACTTAAAAAAAAAAAAAAAAAAGACCTGTATTGGGTTCCCAGCACCCACACTGGGTTGTTCACAACCACCTACAATTCTAGCCCTGGGGGATCTTATACCCTCTTCTGCCCCTAAATAGCACCCGTACACATACAAACACTCAGACAGACACATGAATAATTTTTTAAAAGAATAATATTCTTTTTAAGATTTACTTATTTATTATGTATACAGTGTTCTGTTTGCATGCATGCCAGCACTCCAGATGAGGGCATCAGATCTCATAGATGGGTGTGAGCCACCATGTGGTTGCTGGGAATTGAACTCAGGACCTTTGGAAGAACAGACACTGCTCTTAACCTCTGAACCATCTCTCCAGTTCCATAAGAAATTCAAATATATCTATTTATTTTAGGTTTTTCAAGACAGGGTTTCTCTGTGTAACAGTTGTGGCTGTTCTAGACTTGCTTTGTAGAACAGGCTGGCCTCAAACTCACAGATCCTCCTGCTTCTGCCTCCTGAGTGCTGTGATTAAAGGCATGTGCCCCACCCCCATCCCCGGGCGTTTTTTGGGGGGTGCATGGTGGCCCATGCCTTTAATCCCAGCACTTGGGAGGCAGAGGCAGGTGGATCTCTGTGAGTACAAGGTCAGTACAGCAAAGGCTACACAGAGAAACCTTGTCTCAAAAAACAAAAAACAAAACAAAACAAAAAGCTGGGCATGATTAATAACCTGCAGTCCCAACAAGACAGGAACATTCCAGGGTTTGCTGGTCTCCAGTCTAGTCAATCAGTGAGCTCCAGGTATGGTGAGAGAAAACAACCAACATCAACCACTGACCTAGACAGGCAAAAACAGCCCCTACTCCCCCCACATACACCATACACACACAAATAAAATTATTACATTTACCCAACATATGCTTATCAAAACATACTATGCACTATTATCAATCCTAGAGAAAAAAGGGGGAAAATCCCACAATATTAATTTCCTAATAGATACATAACTTTACATTACTCAGAGTTACAGCTGAAGAAGTGTATATAATTTTTTGGAGAGTAACTATTTTTTTTCTCAAGATGACAGAGCCACTCTTTAGTAATTAACTGATAAGATTAGTTTGGCTTTTTTGTTTTGTTTTGATTTTCAAGACAGGGTTTCTCTTGGTTAGCCTGGACTCCCTTTATAGATCAGGCTGGCCTCGAACTCACAGAGATCTGCCTGCCTCTGCTTCCCTGAGTGCTGGATTACAGGCATGCCCCACCATGCCCGGCTCAAGATTAGTTTTTAATTATATCCCAAATAATAGTGCAGGGTAGAGTTAACTCTTATATTGTATGTAGCAAGTGGAAAAATGGTCTTTCCTAAATGACTTCAACTCAAAGGTCACTACTTGACACAGTCTTTCATAAACTTTCAGCCTAGCACTTAGGCGCTCCTCACGTGTATAATGGACTCCGTGTATGTACACTGTGTGTTTGATCTGTGTGTCTGTCTAACTAGACAGAAGAGGGGCTAGGGAGACAGCTCAATTGGTAAGCGGTAGGAGTAGGAGTGTTTGCTGAGAAAGCAAGAGGATCTCAGTTCAAATCTCCAGCACCTACAAACACGTGATTATAGCCCCAATGTTGAATGTGCAGAAACAAATGGAGCCCAGTGGTCCTGGTAAACCAATCTAACGGAAATGGGGAGGGTCAGGTTCGGTGTAAGGCTATCGCAAAAACTAAAGCGAACCGAAGTGGAAACAGAAAGAGGAAACAAGACAGAAAAGATAAACCAGTTGATCACAATCAATATTTATGAATTATTTTTTTCCCTTAAAATTAGTAAAGTTGCTGGGCGTGGTGGCGCTCGCCATTAATCCAGCACTTGGGAGGCAGAGGCAGGCGATCACTGTGAGTTCGAGGCCAGCCTGGTCTACAAAGCAAGTCTAGGACAGCCAAAGCTACACAGGGAAACCCTGTCTCAAAAAAAAAACAAAAAACAAAAGCCAACTTGTAGAATGTCTGATTCCAGATCCCAGGCCAAGTTAGGGCCCCTATACATACATAGATCCTTTCTTGTGTTCAGCAGGTCTGTAAGGGGAATAAAAAGGAGCCTCCACTGGCGAGGTTGCGGCTCACTAGTGACCGTCCACCTCACACGCACAAGGCCCTGACTTCCATCTTGAGCTCCGTAGTGAACAAGCAGGCTCTATAAACTGGTGAGTCAGTGTGTTACAGCCTTATATTCCAAAGTGCAAGAAAAGTCACAACTTGAAAAAAAACACGGCCTGTCATGTTTTTCCTGGTTTTTTGAGAGAGGGTCTCTCTGTGTAGCCTTGGCTGTCCTGGACTTGTTTGGAGACCAGGCTGGCCTCGAACTCACAGCAATCCGCCCGCCTCTGCCTCCCCGAGTTCTGGGATTAAAGAGTGCTGGGATTAAAGGTGTGCACCACCACCACTGCCTGGCTTCCTGGGAAATTTCTAACATTTAAGCATGGAGGAAGTTATAGTTACATTTGTAATGCCAAGTGTGAAGTTTTTCAGCACAAAAGGAATAAAATATCAAAACTTAGTCTCTGAGATGCTCTCCACTTTCCCTGTAGAACACACTGATGACCAAGCACCCAATGCCACACATCAGCAAGCCACTAGCCAGCCGTCTAGTGTGCCTTCTCTCAACCAAGTCCCCGGTTTTTAAACTGTGGCTCATAGACCCACACCGGGTCATGTTAACTCAATGTGGAGGTTGAGAAATTTTTGCTAATAGTAAAATACTTCTAACCACCCAATGCCCATGCTAGTTTAATGTGACGCAGTGGCTCGAGCCTGAGGCTTATGCAGTCCTTGCTCCTACTGTCCCCTGGGCACATGCCTCAAGCCATAAAATGGCAAGATCCACATCTGAAACACCTGGGCTCAAATTCAAGATTATAGTATGTCATGAATCACAGCACAATTACTACACACAGTTTTCTGCTCTTGCAGAAACATTATCATTTAGTTATAGAAAATAAAGCCTCTTAATGTTTTCCTACCGTCATTCCTCAGCATGAAAGTATCAATAAGTATTGTTTAACACCTCAAGTTCCCTTTTGGGAAGCCTCCTCAGGAAACTAGTATTGGTAAGCTTTGGTAATTAACAAAGAAATATGTGATTATTATAAAAAATAAAATGAGCCAGGTGGTGGTGGCGCACGCCTTTAATCACAGCACTCGGGAGGCAGATGCAGGCGGATCTCTGTGAGTTTGAAGCCAGCTTGGCGGTCTACAGAGCAATTCCAGGACAGCCAGGGCTACAAGCAGAGAAACCCTGTCTCAAAATACTTAAAAAAAAAAAAAAAAAAGGGAAATGAAATGAAAAAATTTAAGAAAAAAACAAATGGAAGAATTAAAATTCAACTTTTGGGAAAAAGACAAAAATAAAGGGGGAAAGGCTTGGGATCTATAATGAAAACAGAATCAATCTTCACCATGAATGTTGCCTGCATTTTGTTTCTAATTTTTCAAGTTCTTATAGAGCCCAGGCTGAACTCAAACTTGCTATGCAGCCAAGGCCAGCCTTGAATCCTGCCTCTGATTCCTGAGCGTGTGCCAACACACCTTGTCTTCTAAATGTTTTTTAAACCTGCATATGAACCATGTATACTTAATTTTGCAATTCAAGTAAACTTTGTACAGTACAAAAGGCTGAAACCTAGCCTGTCTGCAGCAGGCATGCGTCGGGTTCTTCCCCATCTTCCCCTCGCTAGACCTCCACACCTTCTTCATACCTGGTGTTCTTACATGGAAAACACAGGTCTCCCTGACTTAGGACAAATGCATTCCTCAGCATATTGTTTTTTGTTAATTTGCCTGATGTGTGGTTTGACTATAAAGTACCACCTCTCAAAAAAAGCTATGTTAAAGGGTTGCTCCTCAGCTGGTAATACTATTGACAAGTGGGCTGGATTATAAGGCACTAACTTCACTAATGGACTAATTAACTCATCAATGGATTCACAGATGAATGGACTATTAGGAATTGGGAACTAGCTGAAAGAAGGTCACTTGGGCATGCCTTTGAAGAGATTTCTTGTTGGATTGTATTACAAGATCTCTCTCTCTCTCTCTCTCTCTCTCTCTCTCTCTCTCTCTCTCTCTCTCTTCTCTCCCTCCCCTCCCTCCCCTCTTATCTTCCTTTCCATTTCCTCACCCAGCCCCCACCCAGTCCTCTTCCTGACTGCCAGGCAATAAGCAGCTTTGTTCAAACAACCCTCTTCCATCCTAACGCCTTCCCACCAACTAGCCCATGACAATAAAGCAAGATCACTATGGGCTGGAACCTTACAAACCATGAGCCAAAACCATCCTTCTACCTTTCCAGTTGTGTATTCAGATATTTCTGTCATGGTGATGGAAACGCTAACGTGCCCCTCTACGCGTGTCTGTTCCTTTCCTTCTAACTCTTCAGAGAAGTGTGCCTCCCGTTAAACAAAGCAGAATATGGATGGATCTCAGCCATGAGGCATAGAGGCAAGGCAAGGCGTAGGTCCCACCACTATGAAGAAGCACAGAGGCGAGGCTTAGGTCCCACCCACTAGTGCACTAGTTTTCTTTTTCAAAGTTGGAGAGTTAGTAAGGTAGCTCAGCAAGTAAGGTCGCCTGCTGCCAAGCCTGACCACCTGAGTTCAATACCCAGGACTGACAAGACAGGAGGGCACTGACTCCTAGGTGCTGGCATCTGGCCTCCGTGAATGTGGTTGTACTTGCATGAACACAGAAACACATGAAATAAATTACTTTTAAGTTTAAGAAAATAAACACAAGCCGGGCGTGGTGGCGCACACCTTTAATCCCAGCACTCGGGAGGCAGAGACAGGCGGATTGCTGTGAGTTCAAGGCCAGCCTGGTCTACAAAGCGAGTCCAGGACAGCCAAGGCTACAGAGAAACCCTGTCTCGAAAACTTAAAAAAAGAAAAAGAAAAAAGAAAAAGAAAAGAAACACAAGCCACAAATTATGAAAAGTGTCACTAGAACTTATTTGAGAAGAAACCATATTTGCATAGTATTTTTACATCAGTATTAAAATTTACTGCTCAGCAGTTAACAGTACTGGTTGCTTTTCCAAAGGACCCAGGTTTGACTCCCAGCACCCACATAGTGGCTCACAATCATCTGTAGCTCCAGTCCCAGGGGGTCAGATGGCCTCTGTGGGTACTGTATATATACAGTAAACATACATGCAGGCAAAATACCCACACACATAAAATAAAAATTAAGTAAATAAAAACAGAGAGCATTAAATATTTTACTTCTGAGATTTTTTTTTTTTTTTTTTGAGGAAAAAAGTATTATATGGTAAGCAATGAATAGAAAATTGGCTAGGTTTACCATTTGTAATCCATAAACGCACAAAAACACCTCGAATTCAGAGACCACCTACCTCTGCCCCTGATTAAAAGTGTGTGCCCCCACTGCCTGGCTTTTGTATTTTTTAAACCCTACAGCTTCATTGTTTATCATCTTCACTATTAAGCTCTAAGCTCAACGAATGCAAGGATATTATCTGTGGTTTAATAATACATTCCAATGGTTTACATACACGTGGCATACAAGGAGCACTCAGACACCAGTTCCTGAAAGAATATTAGTTCTGTCTGGTCTGAAAGTCTGAAAGTCACTAAGTTGACCAGGCTGGCCTTGAACTCACAGAGATCTGCCTGCTATCTAGCTCCCAAATGTTGGCCTGACAAGAAATAACTTCTTAAAGTTATTTCATCAAGCACTATTTGATATTATACAGATTCTAACATGAGTGGAAAATTCAAAGTATCCTGATACTTTCTGTTATGGGACCTATATTATAGTAAAATCAGAGATTAAGAAAAACCATTATATTAAGACTATATTCTTAAGTCCTGTAAGAGACTACAAATCAGCCTGGTGTAGTGGGGCACATCTTTAATCCCAGCACTCGGGAGGAGGCAGAGGCAGGTGGATTGCTTTGAGTTCGAGGCCAGAGCAGTTTTTCGAAACAGGGTTTCTCTGTGTAGCCTTGGCTGTTCTGGACTTGCTTTGTAGACCAGGCTGGCCTGGAACTCACAGTGATCCACCTGCTTCTGCCCCAAGTGCTGGGATTAAAGGCGTGCGCCAGCCACTATGCCCAGCTAAAATAGCTCCATTTCTAACATTTTTGTTTCCTTTTAAATCCTTAAAATATGCAGGGCATGATGGTGCATGCCTTTAATGCCAGCACTCGGGAGGCAGAGGCAGGAGGAGGTCTGTGAGTTCAAGTAGCCAGCCTGTTCTACAAAGCCAGCCAGGGCTCTGTAATCCTGAGAAACGCTATCTCAAAACAAACAAACAAACACAAAATAAAACAAAAAAACTTGCTAGAATTGCCATGCAGCAGATGGCCAGTATACATGTTAAATTAACAAAGTAAATAACAAGCACGGCCTTTCTTACTCCTGGTGTGTGTGTGTGGTGTGCACTCACATGCACAACTGTATGTGTTGGCAGCAATGAACTTCAGGTGTCTTCTTCTATAGCTCTCCACTACATATTTGGACAAGGTCTCTCACTGAACCTGGAACTCACTGGGCTGGCTGTCCAACAACTCCCAGGGGCACACCTGTCTTCAATGCCCTTTACCTCCTTCTACAGCATTAGGTTCACCAGCACTCCCTGGCTTTTTTGTGGGTGCTCAGGATATGAACTAAGGTCCTTATGCAATAAGCCAGTCCCTAAGGACCTTTTTAAATTTTGTTAATGTGTATGAGTGTTTTGCCTACATGTATATCTGTGTATTATATGTATTTCTGGTGCCTGCAGAGACTAGAAGGTGTCAGACCTCCTGGATCTGTAGTTACAAATGATGTGGGCATTAGGAACTGAACCTGAGTCCTCTGGAAAAACAGCCAGTACCCTTAACTGCGGAGCCACCTGTCCAGCCCCTAAAGACATTTAATAGCAAATTACAAGGCTAAAAAAGCAGGCCACTTTGCATTAAGAGTCTCACATTAGCCAAAGTTTTTGCTTCCAGTTACCTCCTGGCCCAGGACAGTGCTAACAGCCTTCTTCGCCTTTGTGACCTCGCTACCTCAGTTCTGTGATCTACCAAAAAACATGCTGCATGGTGTCAGAAACAGAGATGCCTGACTCAACAAAGTAGAACTCAAAAAGAAATAAACAATCTATTTCTTCAAAACTGTATTATTGGGGAGAGACAGACAGACAGACAGAAACTGTATTACCAATTACAAAGGTCATCTTTTCACTTCATCAAACTCATGCCGAAAGTCGCACAGAATTCAACTAAGCACCAGGAAGAGAGAATACGAAGTTAGAATTCCACTTAAATGTAAGATATATCCTTTGAGACTTGGCATTGTGACTATAGAGTTAAAGTCATTATAATCAAGTACAGGAACAAATGAGTATGACGGCATTCCTACCACTCAGGACTTTTTGACAGGAGGGTCCCAAGTTTGAATCATGCCTGGGCTACCTATGGGGTTTCAGCTGGGAAGGTGGCTCAGTGGCAGAGAGCACTTACCGACCACACAGAAAGCCCTGGGCTGGCGGCCCAGCACTGAAAGGATAAAACAAACAAAGAACATACCTACATTCCCAGAACTAGGGAGGCTGAGGCAGAAGATCACAAATTCAAGACCACCCTAGGCTAGAGTTCCAAGCTAGTCTGATATACACAGAAAGGATCGCCTGCCTCTGCCTCCCTGAGTGCTGGGATTACAGCATGCACCACCACACCTGGCTAGCCTTTTTTTTTAAAAATGATTAATTGTATGTGTCTGAGAGATTTGTCTGCCTGTTTTCACATGTATACATTTGTGTGCCTGGGGCCCCTGGAGATCAGAAGAAGGCATCAGATCCCCGGAACTACAGTTAAAGAGTTAAAGATGGCTGGGAGCTACCATGTCGTATGATGGGAATCAAACCTAGGTCCTCTGCAAGAGCAAGGAGTGCTCTTAACCACTGAGCCATCGCTCCAGCCCAAATCTATATCTATCTATCTATATTTTGTGTGTTTTTTTGAGACAGGTTTTCTCCAAGTAGCCTTGGCTGTCCTAGACTCATTTTGTAGACCAGGTTGGCCTTGGACTGACTCACAGGAATTCACCTGCCTCTGCCTCCCAAGTGCTGGGATTAAAGTCATGCACCACCACGCCTTCACAAATGTATACATGTGAAAACAGGCAGGCAAATCTCTCAGACACATACAATTAATCATTCTTAAAAAAAAAAAAAAAGGCAAGCTAGCTAGGTGTGGTGGTGCATGCCTGTAATCCCAGCACTCAGGGAGGCAGAGGCAAGGCCAGCCTAGTCTACAAAGGGAGTCCAAGACAGCCAAGGCTACACAGAGAAACCCTGTCTCAGGGAAAAACTAAAACAAAAAATCAAACAAAACTAAAAGACCTAAAACTTGAAAACTGTCATGGCTTATCTTTAAACAACCAGAATTACTTATGGAGTATTACTATGGGTCACAGAACAACTTATCAAGTTTTGGAATTAGAATGGACACTGGTTCTGTTTTCTGTTCCACGAAGGTCTTTCTTGACTAAGGAACAGGGCAACCTAAACTGAACACACAATATCAAATTAAAGCTTGCAAGCAACTTTTTAGGAAAAAGATCACAAGGTCTTTAAACAAAGACAAATCAATAAACTAGTTTCTATGGAAGAATGCTATTAGGTTGCTAGTGTGCTAGGTGTTAGGCGAGCCCCTTGCATACCCCAGTTAGCAGAGCAGAGGACTGAAAAAGACAAATAAAAGTATATTCTAAGGGCCATCCACACTAGGGAAAACCAAAACATACACAAATCGGAATTTTAATTTAGAGTGTGTGTGCAGAGTTTTTTTTTTAAACACACATCCCAAAATGCTCCTGTAGAGGGTAGAGGACAGCTTGCAAGTGGCTCTTTCTTTCTATTATGTAGGTTCAGATCATTAGACTTGGCAATAAGTACCTTTACCCACTGAGCTATCCTGCCAACACAATTAAAGCGCCTCCCTCGACCCCTCTGGTTTTTGGAGACAGGGTTTCCGCTGTGTTGTTCGGAACTCTAAACCAGGCTGACCTCTGCCTCCAGAGTACTAGGACTAAAGGTGTGTGCCACCATGCCTGGCTTAATTAAAACTTTTGTTTGGTTGGGTTTTTTTGGCTTTTCGAGAAAGTGTTTCTTTGGGTAGCCTTGGCTGTCCTGGACTCACTTTGTGGACCAGGCTGGCCTGTTACTCACAGAGATCTGCCTGCCTCTGCCTCCCTGGATTAAAGATGTGCACTACTGAGCCTGGCTAGAACTGCTTTCTTAAAACTTATACAAGGCAAAACTTATTTGATTCCGACACAGACACCCCATACACTCCCGACTTAACTTAATAACAAATATACTATATATCTTTTATCTGGAAAAAATCCTACATATATAGTACAGCAGTATTTGTAAGTACCTGGCTTATGAAAGGATTTTTGAAGCACTTTATTGGCTCTTAAGCACCACCTTTGTCTACTGAAGAAACTAAGGTTCATATAAATGAGACAATTTGTTCTAAACCTATATATTACATTGCTCAACACAAAACCCTGGTCTTTCAACTCTTTCTAGCATTATCAAAGTCTTTCCCCAAAAGACTGAGTCAATCTTACTAGCTGAACTATTATAAGTCGTCTGTGTCATCATCGAAGTTCTGAAAATCTTTTTTCTGCACAGTAAAAACTTCACCTTCAGAAGACTTTTCATTCGCCACGTGTCTTGAACTGTGTGACATTAATTAACAAGTATTCTTAGATTCCCCATGACAAAATCTATTATTATCAGTCCTCTCAGCAGCTGTATCAATGGTAATGCTGTGGCTAAGCTAAATGATTCTCTTAGCCCAACTTCTTTCCCATTTCTGCTTAGCTGATGGCCCAAAGCTCAACGCTAGAAATAGCAAACAGACCCTAATAATTTTTTCTTCCAGTACTAACACAAAGTAAGCGCACAGATCAAAATTTAAGGGAATGCAATTTTATCTGTTATTCAAAATATAATGGCACCCTAAAACAAAACAAAACAAAAAACTATGGCTGACACTTAACTTGGTCCAAATAAACTCTAAAAACAATGTACCATCAGTTTCCCCTCAAGTTCTTATACTTTCTCTCTGACAAAATTACTAATATTTCTTAAATATCTTAAAATTAAGGGTATGCTACTTCATAGTGACTATTTTCTTCAAAAAGAATGTAATGAAATTAATACACTAGAAGCTTAATAGTTAAAAAAAATCTGCAGAAAACTTTATCTAAAATAATTTAACCACCCTCTGATTTCAAAGTTTTAAAAAGATCAGACTTTTATAGTCAGAGATGTGAACAGGTAAAGAGACATTGAGTCTGGTGTGGTAAGGGATGCCTTTAATCCTAGCATGTGGCCGGCTGAGGCAGGAGGATTTCTAAGAGTTCCAGACCAGTAGGGTCTACAGAGTTCCAGGGCAAAAGAGACTGCTGTACGGTTATTCATTAATAAAGTCATATATCACACATTTTCTCTCCAGGTACTCTTTCCTTAAAATCAGATCGGGAACTTCATTTCCACGGAGAACAGGAAAGCAACTCTGCTTTCTTAGGAAGGTCACAGCTGTTATGTCTCACACAATACCCAGTCCACCCTGGTCATCTAGGCACAGATCAAAAGAAAGGGGAAAGAAAAAAGTCCTACTTGGAAGAACGTTTCTTCTTCTGCCAAGGGCTGTACTCAGACAAAGGCAATGTTAGGAGTACACAAATAAGCCCTCTCTAAGGGAAATAAAAGTACCCGAAAAAGAGCGGCATGGATCGGGATTAACCGGGGAGAGGGTCAGCGTTCCGTGTGTGAAGACTGCCAGCAGCAGGCACAGCGCTGAGATGCTCAAGCCAAAGAACCACCAGCAGCAGCAGGAAGTTTCAATGGGGCCGGGCAGAGCATGCGCCCTGCACCCGCGCGGTGGCCTTATGTAGAAGGAGCACCACTTGCGAACACCAATAATAGACCAGCGGCACCAGAGAGAGAGAAACATGAGCAACAAGCACCTTCTTCAACTGTTTCCCCTGCCGTCTGAGCCCCTCCTCCAGCCTACAGTCTAACCACCCACCCCACCCAGCAAATGGAAGAGTGACTTCTTCCCCCAAGCCTTGTAGCCGAGATAGGGGGAAGGGATAGAGAGAAAAGTGGGGAGATGCTTCTCTATTATTTTGGGGGAGGTGGCGAGGAGAAAAACTATGGAGGAGGAGAAATTAACCCTCTCCTCCCCAGAGTGGAGAAGCTGTGCCGACTTCATTTTTCCCCCTCCTTGCGCGAGAATGGGGGGAAGCCCCCTCCCTGGTTGGAGGAACAGATCTCCCAAAGGAGGAAGGAGTTTGGGGGGTTAGACTAACCCTCCAGGGTACTGGAAGAGGCAGAAGCCGACTCCCTCCGGGGAGTTCCCACCACCGGGAGAGTGTGGAGTGTCCGCTGGCCCCCGCCCACTCAGGTGGAGTGAGCAGAGGGGGCGCCGGGAGAAGATGGGCCCAGCCTCCCCGGAGACCGTGGGGTGGATTGGTGGGAGGAGGGGAAGAGAAAAGCGCAAAGCTGGCCGGAACCTGCGCTCCCCTTCCCCCGCCACCTAAAAGGATAAGGACTGGGGGCAACATCGGCGTGGGGGACCCGGCCCCAGGGCGTCTTGTCCAGCACAATGCCCATTCTTGGGCCCTAGCCCACACCCGGCCCGCGATGCCCCCACCTCCGTCCCCGCGGGGCACGGTGGCCCTAGGGGGGCCTCCGCCCCGCCTCCCCAGCACCCAGGAACCCCCCCCCCCGAGCTCCCCGGAGTCTCTACTCTGCGGAGCCCAGTTCCTGGCGGGGGCCAGCAGCAGCCCCAGGATATCTGGGGAGAGCTAGAGCGCGCCAGGGCCGCTTCCCGCCGGGCGTTCGGGCCGATCGCTTACCTTCTCCGTTGCCGATGTCCGGCGGCGGCGCTTGCAGCACCCGCTCCAGCTCTGGGAACGGCAACTCGGGCAGGTCCAGCAGCGGCCCGTAGCGTTCCAAGAAGGAGCAGACTACGGCGAAGTTGGGGCACGAACCCGGGCAGCCCGGAGGAGCCATCGCCGCTGCCGCCGCTGCTGCCGCCGCCGCCGCCGCCGTCGCCATTTTGAACTGGAGGATGGAGGAGGAGGGGATGGGGGGGGGACAGCGGGAGGAGTTGGGGGGGGGGCGAGGAATGGCAGGGCGGCCTCACGGACGACAGGAGGCGCTCTCGAGAGGACGCCCCTGAAGATGCGAGCGTCTCGGGCCAGGCGCCGCGATCCCACAATACCACGCCGGCCCGGAGCAGTCGAGAACTGAGCTCGATCAGGGACAGAGAGGCTCTCTCAGGCCCTTCACTTTCCGCCCTCTTCCCGTCCCCTTCCCTCTTCGCCGCCTCCGTCTTTTTCCCCTCCCACTCCGGGGTTGCCACTGCCTCGTGTGACAGGGGGAATGAAAACAAGGGAAGCGGGGCGGAGAGGCGGGCTGCGAGCCTAGGGGGCGGGACTTTCTGAGAACATTAGCCAATGGGGACGAGGGGGCGGGGCTTAGTGTGCCGGCTTTCCCTCCCTCCCCGCCCTTCCCCCGGAGGCTTGTATCAGGTTTGGTAGTTTCCCTGAGCCACTCTGCGAGCTGCAGCGAGAGGTAAAGCATAGAGCCGCCTGGAGGAGCCGCCGAGAACGGAAGCGCTGCGTGAGTTTTCTGTGGGATCCGGGAACGGAGAGAGAGAGAAGTTGAAGAGGGACACTAAGACTCAGAAAGAGAGAATGGCGGATGGGAATGCGACTGTGGGGAGAGGTCAGGAAAAGGAAACGTGGAAAAGGTGCGGTTGGGGCTTGGCGCGGGACCCTGGAGAGCAGTCTCTCGGTTTGCTGAGGGCTCTTGCCTTCTACTGAGTGTTGTGTGACAAAACTTTTCCTGGGGTGGCATGTGTCATCTCAGCTAAGGCACCTACCATCATCAGACCAAAGGACAGAAAACAACAGAGTCCAACTTGGTGAACTAGGACGTTTCCTTTTTACGGGCGTGTGGGTGAGGGGCTACTTACAGAAATTACAGGAAATTGCTCACAGACAGCTGCATCACCTAGGCCCACCCCAGCTTGGGTGACAGATCGTAAAAAGCTGGGTACCTCAAGCATACTGCACAGCCTGCAGGCAGCTCAGTGGGTTGAAGAGTGTCCTTTCCGAGCGACTCAGGTCTGAACCTCACCCGTGCAGCTGGTCTGCCCTCAGGGTCTTAGTGGCTCAGCTTGTCTCAGAGGGTTTTGTTTGTTCGTTTGTTTGTTTTGTTTTTGTTTTTTCAAGCATAGCTACCTTTGACCTGAGAAGGACTCTCTCTCATCTTTTAATGTTTACTCTGGCAGGGAGGGACCTCATGAGTCTGATCAGTTTCAGGGACTTCCTGAAGCTAGTTTGAGTTGTTTGGTGGTCC